>NC_135309.1:143378879-144003879 GCF_048772815.1 Callospermophilus lateralis
TACAAGTTAATGTGTATGATCTTGAGTCTATATGCTAAATCACAGTGTTTCTGCCCTTGACCATCCATAACATAGCCAATTCCCAGCCCTGGCTACACAATAAAAACATAACATGCCCACTGGAAGTCTCGCTACAGCCATTTTTTGGCCTATCCTAACAGCAAGTCAGCCATCCTTCAAATTGGCTCCTCTGCCCAATCCTTATGTGGAACATGAGCTTAAAGTATAATTATCAAACATCTCTGGCTTTTTTTTTTTTTTTTTTTTTTTTGCATTTTCGGACTCTTCTCCCTTTTGACTGGGACAGCCTTGTTAGCAGAAGCTAATATTTTTTAAATGTAATAAGAATCAACACTGTGTTTAGACACTGATAACTTTAATCTTCACACTGGAGTGTGATAGACAGGCCTCCTACTTTTCTCCTTTGGTCCTCACTGAAGCCTGCTAGAGGACCCTGCAGGCCTGCTACAGGTCCCACTGTTTGGGACCTTTCACATCTTTTTGAGGCATTTGAACTTCAATGACTTGAATGTTAACCTAAAGCAAATGGCAGGTGTTATGGTTTGGATGCGAGATATCCCCCAAAAGTTCACGTGTGAGGCAATGCAAGAAGATTCAGAGGAGAAATGTTTGGGTTGTAAGAGTCTTAACCCAATCAGTGATTTAATCTCCTGGTAGGGATTAACTGAGTGGTAACTGAAGTGGTAGGGTGTCACTGGAGGAGGTAGGAATGAGGGCATGGCTTTGGTGTATATATTTGTATCTGGAAAGTGAAGTCTCTCTCTATCTGCTCCTGGATCACTGTGATGTGAGCTGCTTCCCTCTGCCACCCTCTTCCGCCAAGGTGTTCAGCCTCGCCTCTAGCCCTGAGGAGTGGAGCTGGCCTTCTGTGGACTAAGACCTCTGAAACTGTGAGCTCTCAAATAAACTTTTCCTCCTTACTGTTGTTCTGGTCAGATCCTTTTAGTCACAGCAGCGAAAAAGCTGATTAAAACAGCAGGAGACGTTGAGATTTTGTTTGAGGGCTCCCTGGGTGAAGGACTGCCTTGCCTCCTCAAAATTGTCTAGACTCAAAAATTAAGGTGCCTGCAAGGGATTATAATAAGAGGAAGACTGATAAATTATGCAGTTCAGAATGGCTTTCTGCATACTGCTCAAGGATTATTATACTCCTAAGGACTAAGCAAACCTTACTTATTAATAAGCTCCCTAGAGCTGAGACTGAGGGAAGAGAAAGTGAGGAACCTTGGGTGTAAAGTTCAAGAAGTAGGAGGCACTTTTTCTCAGGTGCAGCAAATTTGAGGTCAGTGTGGGCACTGATCCAAGATTATGTCAAGGGCCTTTCTTCACCCGTGGCCTGACTCCGAGGCTCCCCAATCTTCCTGAGGGGTCAGAGCTGCCTTATGTCATTGGAAAGAAGGACACAAAATCCTTAGAAGACACCTCCAAGGTCATGAGTGCTCTTGAATCTCCTCTTGTCCTGATTTGGAGATAAACCCTAACAGTCTCTGGGTCTCAAATTCTTCCCTCCAGGCCTGACTCAGCCTATTCATAGTCCAGGGTTACATTACGTCTTTCCTGTGATGTATATATCATCTTTCCACTGCCAAATTGTTTATTTTCCTCTTTCTGACTATCCAAGCAGTATCTCTCTTTTGACCTTGGGAATCCCTATGGTTCTCAGCTTGTTCCTTATTCATGACGAGTGCCAATGTTGTCATGCTCTTTTTTTCCCTTGTACTTATTAATTTGTAGCTTACTATTTTTAGTAGGATGAATAATGACTGTCAAAGTATTCCATGTCCTAAGCCCTGAAAACTGCAGATTTAACCATATATCACAAAAGGGATGTCACAATTGTGCTGAATTGAAAGTTCTGAGATGGAGACGTTTTTTTGAATTATCTGGATGGGCCCTAAATGTAATCATAAGTGTCCTTACCAGAGGAAGGAAGAGGGGGATTTGACCACAAAACTAGTGGAAGTGACAGAAGCAAGAGCTTGGAATAATTTAAGGAACAGGTCATGAGGCAAAGATAGGCTGGGAAAGGTATGGAAACCTTGTCTCCTAGAGCCTCCAGCAGGCACCACATCTGCCAGCATCTTGACTTTGGTGCAGCCCAGTGAAAGTGACTTGAGACTTCTGGCCTCCAGTACTGTAACACAATAAATTCATGTTGTTTTAAGCCATTAAGTGTGTGGTAGTATGTTAGAGCAGCAAGTGTCAGATCAGGCGAGGCAGGCAGCGACACAAGGAGGCAGATTTAAAAGGGCCGCTGAAGGAGGATTTATTGAGATATCACTCCTGGGTGGAACTCGATCAGACCCACAGAGGGGACAGGAGAAGGGTCTGAGGAGAAACCACATGGAAGCTCAACCGGACAGGACTTTTATGGGGCTTACAGCAGGAAGGGAAGGGCTTGGGACAGGAAAAGGTGTTTCTAGGGTCCCCTTGCCCCCTTGGAGTTGGTCAGGGGAGTTGGCTGAACTCCAGGATTGGCCAGGGGGTCCTGCTGATTGACAGGCGTTAGTCAGGAGATCTGGCTGATTGACAGGCATTTCCACCGGCATCTGATTGATGTTCTTTTCCGGCGCGGGCTGCTTTGTTTTAAGTAGCCACTAAGTCGCCACCAAGTTGTCACCACCGACCTAACAGCAAGAAGAGATGAAAACACTATCTTTGTATTATATTAAGCTGTGCACAGACTTTTCTAGAATATATACTCCATGAGGGAGTCAACATAGTCTGTGGTGATGTGCATTGGCTCTGGAGCAAAGAGGCCTGGGTTTAAATCCTGGCTGATTCCTGTAGTAGACATCTTTGCCTGCCCAGGCTTTCGAACTTTCTTCTTATATGACACACAGAGTTGCCTTCCTAATGTTCATTTTCCATTTTGAACAGCACTCTAATTTTATACCCAGTGATAAATGTGTCCAGCTTAAAAATAATTGCCTTTCCTAGCCTCTCTGAAAGCTACAAGCAGCCACTGACAGCTCTTGCCAAATGATCATTTTTCAGAGAAAGCTCTTTAAAAGGAGATTCATTTAAAAGGGGGTTCAAAGGTATGCGCCTTAGACTTCTCTTTCTCCTCTGAATGGCACTTGCTAAGAATAGTGGAATGGAAAAGGAGATGGTATCTTGGGTCCTAATGGGATCATGGAGATAGTCTGCTGATCTAGGACTACCTGCTTCTAGGCTTCCTGCTCTGTGAGAAGAATAAGCCCTTAATTGGTTAAACTACTGTTTTTGTTTGTTTGTTTTTTGTTTTGGGGTGTGTGTATGTGTGTGTGTTCTCTGTTAGACTAACCCCTCAGTTCATTATCTGTTCTCCTCTTGGGGAGCTCACCCATTTCTGTTTTTAATTCTTGTATCCTAGTATACTATACATGTATCTATCACCATATTGCCTGTGGGTAGGAGTAAAGGCCTTGGAGTCTAATAGACCCTGTCTACTCATTAGGATAAATGGTACTACTTGGTTTTTTTTTTAGAGAGAGGTAGAGAGAGAGAATTTTAATATTTATTTTTTTTAGTTATCAGTGGGCACAACAACATCTTTGTATGTGGTGCTGAGGATCGAACCTGGGCCGCAGGCATTCCAGGCGAGCGCGCTACCGCTTGAGCCACATCCCCAGCCCTGGTACTACTTGTTATAACAGATAAAACTAAGTTTTTTTGTGGTGTCACACAATGGAAGCTTCTTTGTTGCTCATCTGAAGTCCTTTCTGGTGTATGCTCTTCTGGACCTAGATTCTTACTGCTCGTGGTTCTTTGCTGCATAATCTTGCTACAATGGTCTTCTGATGTGTGGAATTAAGTTCATGGTCAGAGAGAGATACTTATGAGATTGAGCTATAAGAAAACGGTAACATTTGAATAAAGAACTGTCTACCAAATGTCAGTTTCGTATGATTCAACCTGATTTTTCCATGTGTGACTTTGAGAAAGGTACTCTTCTGAATCCATTTCCTTAGCTGTAAAATGGATCTTAAGACTTCCTGTCTGGAAAGGGACTGTAGAAATCAAGTAAGAGGATGGACCTGACACAGAGTAAGTAACTTTAAAGGGCTATTTTTGTGCCTGTGCCTAGCACAGCATCTCTGATATCTACAGGCACTCTAATTATAATTTTTTTAAAAAATTGAAATATAATTCACACATGATGAAATTCACCCTCTTAAAGTGTCTAATTTGGTAGGTGTTGGTATATTCACAAAATTGTATAGCCATCACCTTTGACTCTGGAATATTTTCCTCACCACAAAAGGAAACCTCATACTCTACCATCACTTTAAATTTCGAATGAATACTCTTTGTTTCAAAATGTCTGGCACTCATAATCTGCGTGAATCAAATGTATGAAATATGATATGTCAAGAGCTTTGTAATGTTTTGAACAACTAATAATAAAAAAAATTTTTAAAAAAATGTCTGGCACAGCACCTTGTTCAAAGCATTCACTCAGTATTTATTAATTTTATTGGCATATCCTACAGGATTAAAAAAAAAAACATTTCTTGTTTATTCATCCACAATTGATGTGTGCGTGTGTATGTGCACACTCCATAGACATCTGCAGTTAATCTCAGGGAATCAGATTCTCCCACACTAGAATAAAACAAAGACAAAAATAATGATGACAGATATTGCAGATAACAGTCTTGGTTGTGTACTTATAATGACATAAGGAAGCTACTGGGCTGTTGGGAGGCTGTGGTCCACCTCTGGGAGAGAATTCATGAGGGAGATTGGAAAGAGAAGCTCCAGTTTCCACATTTTCACACGCAATCTCCCCCTTCCTCTCCCTGTTAGCAGTTACAGTGGCTCATGCAGCTGAGGAAGAAGCAACAAAGCCAGTGCTTAGTAGGGTACCTCGAAAGCTCTTTAAATATATTTATCTTTTGATTTATATTTTTATAAATAACATTTTTGGGGGGTAAACATAAAGATGGGGGTAAACATATTTTCAAGTCAAAGTGAAAATAGCCTAGTTCTTCTTAGCTAAAACTGCCTACCCTCCACACCTGCCAGATTGGACAGAATGTGTCATTGGGGAACTGTGCTCTACTATTCGGTCACAGCTGTAGAAGCCAGATGCATTTTTGCCTGTTTTACATTCTTAAAGAAAGGTCATCCTGGAAAACAAACCAACTTAGTACTGATATTACTCTGCATGGTTTATGGTTTCAAAAGTCTAATCACTGTACTATACTTATTTTGGTGATGGTTCGTTGCTCTTACCTTTGAAATAGCCCAAGTGTCTTTTTGCACCTGCTGTGACTACAGGGGCACAGATCTGGGTTGGATCCTTCATTAAAAGCATGAGCTGCTATCAGTTTAGAAGAAGCAAGAAATACGGCACACTGCATGGAAATATTCCTATTATTTTAATTCCTGAAGCCTGACAATGAAGAGGTATAAGAAAGAAATATTTAAATGTGGATGGAACCAATCCAGTGGTGCAATATTTTTAAAAACAAGAAATTGAAATAAAATTTGCTCATCAAACAGATAAATGTGAAAATAAAAACAGTCTACGTTGGGGAGGGGGTGTCCAGCCAGCTGGTCACACAGCTGTCTAGGGTCTCATGGGATATTTAGTTTGACCTGTGAATAGGGGCAGGAACTTGAGACCCGGAGAGGTAAGGTAACTTGCTGCAACCCTATTATGGTCACTGTCCCAGTTGGGATCTAGATGTAGATTTTTAGCGTTCTTTTCATCCCTCCGTACTGTTTCCCAGAAATCAATTCTCTTAGAGAAGGAATACAGAGTTTGAACATCTCTAAATCTTAGCTTAAGGTTGAGCCAGTGCTTGGCTCATGAAGTCTGGAGCAGCCTTGAACAGATGGAGGAACCAGGGGGCAACAAAACCCTCCTTGATAGCATGGTCTCTGGATGATGTCTGGCATTTGGGAAGCAAATCACTAGGCTCAAACTCCAGCACTGTTCACCTGCTCTGTGAAGCTGGTGTTTTAGTGTCCGAAGACTGATGCATCAAACTGGAAGGCCTAAAAATAACAGAAATGTATTTTCTCACAGTTCTGGAGGCTAGAAGTCCAAAATCAGGGTGTCAGCAGGGCCACACTCCCTATGGAGGCTTTAGGGAAGATCCCTCCTTGCCTCTTCCTAGCTTCTGAAAACTGCCACCTGAAGGGTTATGGAAAATAATATTCCTAAGACAGCTCCCCTGGAAAACCGAGGTACTGTGTGACTTGGGAGGAGGGAGGGAAAATGAGCCAAACATTAGAACTCTCCCAAAACATCCTTTCCCCATAATCATGGGCCCTGAAGGAAAAAGCAAACTTTCATCCCTTCCAACAACCATGGGTCCTAAATGAAGGAGGCAACTGCTGAAATGCTGGGCCCTGGACTTTTACCCTTTCTCATGACAGATGAGTCCTGAAAGGAGAAAAGAAAACAGTGAAGCTCTGGGTAACAATGGGCCCCAGAAGAAGGAAGAAAAGCAGTGAACAAGTTGTGAGCTTTTCCCAGTGACAAAGAGTTTCAAACTTTTTTGAAACTTCCTGAGTTAAAATTTCAACTTGCACAACTAGGTCCCTGACTATCTAAACTGCACGTCCAAAGTCTCCAATGATCAAGTCACCCTCATTGAAAACTATAAAAACCCAAACTCCTTCAGTGACCTTGGGGCCATCTTCAGACCCATAAAATGAGCCTCCCAGTGCCTGATCTATTGACTACGCTGCAGAATAAAGGAAAACTTGCTAATCCAAGGTTTGCTTCCCATCTCCTGCCTCTATCATGTGGTCGCTACACGCTTATACCACCAATCCTTAGTACTTATTGGTTTGTGGGTGCATCACTCTAATCTCTGCTGCTGACCTCACATGGCCTTCCCTGTGCATCTCTATTCAAATCTTCATTTTCTTTTTCTTGCAAAGACACATGCCATTGGGTTGAGAGCCCACTCTAATTTATTACCACCTCATCTTAATGTGATTACATTTATAAAGACCCTATTTCCAAATCTGGTCACATTCACAGCCACGGGCTATTAGGTCTTGAACATGTCTTTTTGTGGACATATTTGACCCACTAACTTACAGTTCCTTTCAATATGGCTATACTTTCTTTGTGTATTTGGGTAAAATCTCCCTAGGTTTATGTGACCACTCAATAAGATTATCTGTGTAAGGTGTTTGGCATACAGTGGGTGCTCTATAGAAGATGCCAACCCCCCATTCAGACTACCTTGTTCCTGGACTCAAGTTCAGTGACTTATACATGGTAGGTACTCAATACATTTGTCAGTTGATTTTTTTTTTTTTTTTTCAGATGAGAAGTGTCAGTGACCAGTGGATTTAGCACCAGAAGGTCTGAAGAAAGCTTGGCTCTGTGTTCTTTATGTGTCTCTTCACAAAGCAAGATTCTACCAGGCCCTCTTGGAGAATCGTTGTTGAGCCACACGAGTTCAACCTGCTTTCTCCTCAATAACACAGTGATCCTTTCTGCACATCCAGGATTCTGTGTGGATTTTGTGGCAACTCTTTGGATATAATGTTGTACTGAAGAAATCTCTTCTTTCTTTGTAGAGTTGACACAATAACATTTTCGCTATTGAATTATGGCTCCTGTGTTAGTTTTGCATGGCTGTGACCAAAATATCTGATGAGAACAATTTAGAGAAGCAGGTTCTTTTGAGGTTTCAGTCCATGGTTGGCCAACTCCATTGCTCTGAGCCTGAAGGGAGGAAAAATATTATGGCAGAAGATTGTAGCTGAGAAACAGCTCATGGCAGCCAGAAAGCAGAGGGGTTGGGGTCAGGGAGAGAGACTGGGAAAAAGATAAACCTTTTCAGAACATACTCCCAGTGACCTTCTTCTTCAAACTAGGTCCCAACTCCCAGTAATTCATTCAGCTATCAAATGGATTAATTCACTGATGATGTCAGAACACTCATGAGCTAATCATTGCCTAAGAGCTTCACCTCTGTACCCATGAGACTCTGAGGAATATTCCAGATTAAAACCATAACAATTTCTAATTCAGCTTTAGAGGGAAGAATCTGGTCAGAATATTGAATAATTTATCAAGATTGTATAAATGACCCGAAGAATGTGAATGCATACATATTTTTTTAAATGAGCGAGTTTCATTAGAAAAATCATCCTGGAGAAGGACTGCTCCAATGCATAGAAGAAAAATCTTATTTTTAATAAAAGATTTATTATCTTCAGAGCAAATAAATTAGTAACCTAAGAATACATTTTAGCAGAATCTAATGTGGGAAGTCTAGAAGTACGCAAACCTCTTTTTATTGTTGTTGGGATACTGGGGATTGAATTCAGGGGTACTTTTCATTTGGAAACAGGCTCTCACTAAGTTACACAGGCTGTCCTCAAACTTGTGATCCTCTTGCCTCAGCCTCCCTAGTAGCTAGGTTGCCTGGTATGTGCCACTGTGCCAGGCTAGAAGTTTCTTTAAAGGCAATTTTTAAAGCAAGGGTTCAAAACAAAGAAGAGTGGAAAATTAAACTAGTAGATATAAGAAAGGAGAATCATTGAGGAATTTGCTTAGCAATTATAATAGTTGGAGATCTTTTAGCGAATAAATAAAAAAAAATGGAACAAAATTTCCAAATTGTTCTTTAAATAGGGCAAAGAAAACCATTTATATTTTTCTTTAAAATAACTAAAACAATAATGATGTTCTTGATTACTTCACCTTGCCATGTCACTCTATGTGTACAAGGCAATGCTTTCCTAGTTTGATGGTATGTCACAGTCTAACTTGCATATACTACAAATTTAACTTTGTAATGTTCAATGATATAGAGTCAACTCTATCCTTGGCACTACCACTAAAGAATACAGTTATTTAATTCTTAAAGTCTAGACCTGGGGACTTAACAGAGTTTGAGAGATAAGAATGTTTATTTAAAGTGTTACTAAAAAGCAGACTCAAAACCAGATATTGGAACCTGTACACATGATTTGGTTATTATTCATAGTTACATTTTTAAAGCTGAAAGTTGTTGGGTGAGTGGGAGACTCCCCCTTCCCGGAGAACATCATGGAATCCCTTACCCCTCCCCCTCTGCTTTCTGGCTGCCATGAGCGCCAAGTGGAAGAAGAGCACCAAATTCAAAGGTTTTCTCGACCAATCCCCAAAGGATGCAGTGTCTGCTCGCTGTTCCTGAGTCACCCTGCCAATTAGCACCCGCCACATCCCCAATGCAATCCTTCTTAAGCCGAAGCTTGTAAGCACAGGCTCTCTCTCTGCCCTCCTCTTCTTCTTCTCTCTGCCCTCTTCCTCTTCTTTCTCTCCTCTTTCTCTTTCTCTCTGCCTTCCTCCTCTCCTCTCTCTGCCTCTCCTTTTCTTTCCCTTCCAGCAGCCCCCCAATAAAATCTCTTGGTTGAATCTCCCTCTTGGGTGAGTCACTTGCCTTTCAAAAGTGACCTTTCAAACAATAAATGTATTTATTGGAAATACAATGGTGTGAAAAGACAGCTCAGAATGTGATACAATGTCTTTGTAATCTTGACCCTGGGCTTTTGCTTTCTTCCATGGTTTGGAGATGAGTATCCTACATAATTATTCTTGTATTCTGGAGGTGTTGCCAAACTAGATTCTATTTGGATTTGTTAATTTAGATATCACTTAACCCATGGTCCATGGCCAAGTAGTTATGCAGGAATGGCAGATGGAGTTCTTAGTTCTTGCTGTATCTGAGAGCAAGGATCAGTCACTGTACCAAACCCATTTGTTGATGCAACTCATTCTTTGCTTTTGCTAGGGGTGTAATAGTCAAACACCCACCTAATTAGGTCCCAGCTAAAGAGGGTTGTGTTTCCACATTGGTTTCATTTACTATCATAACATAATCTGCATGTTAAATATTGAACACTGCAACAAAAAAATTTACCTAAGTAATATGACCCCCAAGTGGACTATTCTCCATAGCAGTCTCCTTGGGAGGTTACATATTTGTTTGACAAGTGATCTTGCATTTGCACTCAATTTTCTCTCTCTCTCTCTCTCTCTCTCTCTCTCTGAATCATTACTAGATACAGTTAATGGTACATATAAGGGTATTATTTTATGAATGTCATTTACTCATTACTGAGCATGGATCATAGACTTTTTTTCCCCTTTGCTCTTTACAAATAGAAATTGACTTCAAGAGCTAAAGATTCCTTGTCACAAGGGACACAGAAAAGATGATGCCTCTATTCGTGAGTGCATTGTCAATAAGAGATGTAAAAGTTAACTCCAACCAACATTTGAGTCATTGTAGTGGAACCCCTTCTCCACAAAAAATCTTAACTGGGTTTCTCCAGAAATCTTCACCATGGCTGATTTTAGGACTGTCAGGAAGAGTTTCTACAAAAAAGTTCAATGTACATAAACTTCCTGTTTTCGTGTTGCCCTATTTTACTTGGCTACTAGCCTGGAAGAAATTGACACTCCAGGTGCTGGATACCCCCTTACTAGTTTTTCACAAACATATCCAGTATAGTAGTTTGTAGAATGTGCAAACAAGGCCTCTGGCCTTGAGCTGGGGCTTCACAGAGATGTCTACATTTCTAAGATAAGAGAAGTTACCAATTGGACTCCACGGTAACAGCTGGCAGGGGAAGGAAAGAAAGGGGAGAAGAAGCTCTCCCCTTCTCAGATGTTGTCCTTGAAGGGTTAACTTGCCCAGAACAGTGAAAGAAAAAGTTGCTTTTATGTGAACTTCTGCAGACTGTGAACTTCTGAGCCCCTCCCCTTCCATGCTGTGTATAAAATTCTGAAACTACCTGAATTCAGGGTTCAGGGGATTGATTGATTACAGCAAAAGCTGTTCCCTCTGATCCTGGCTGCAGCCAAATAAAACTGTTTCCTGTTGTCTTTGGTGCCTTGCCTTGTCTGTCCCTACAACATCATTGATGGTTATATAGCCTCTGTTTTAGTCAGCTTCTTTGCTGCTGTGACTAAAAAGACCTGACAAGAATGATTTTAAGAGGAAAAGTTTATTGGAGGGCTCATGGTTTCAGAGGTCTTAGTCCATAGTCAGCCGGCTCCATTCCTTGGCTCTTGAGGTGAGGCTGACCATCATGGCAGAAGAGCATGGTGGAGGGAAGAAGCTCAATACATCACACCAGGAAGCAGAGAGAGACCCTGCTCACCAGATACAAAATAGATACCCCAAAGGCACACAGCTAGTGACCCACCTCATCCAGCCACACCCTACCTGCCATCAGTTACCATTGAGTTAATCCCTATCAGGGGATTAACTCACTGATTGGGTTAAGGCTCTCATAACCCAATCATTTCATCTCTGAATGTTCTTGCATTGTTTCACACATGAGCTTTTGGGGAACATCTATTATGTAAGCCATAACAACCTACAAGAAAGAAGATGATTCTTGAAGAATTTACTCTTTCAGAAGTAGCTTAAGGAATGTTTACTAGAAACTAATTATACTATTTTATAGTATATTAAGTAAGGCAGTAAGAGGAGTTATGCTATTCACTTGTGAAAATCCTGTGCACATATACTTGCTGTTATAAAGTGCATTCTTCTATAAAAGGTGACACAGCATTTCAAATGGAAGTTAGATCTAAGAATAACTCTATTACCAAGTTCAGAAAAGTCACCCTGGAGGAAAACTGCTCAGCAGTTTGTATTTAAATACCTTCCTTAAATATATTTCTGTTACTCATTGCATATGACCTTACATATAGTTCATGTTTATTTATAATCACTTGAGTGAGAAGGAATATTAAACTTTTTGATTTACAAATTAACATTTTATATTGTACTATAAAAATTAATCATTGAGAGTAAACATAATACAAGGGCCTCTAGTAGCTTTGTTGGGTGGAAGAAAGTTTTAGTGAGTGGGTCACAGTTCTTCCCACTGGGGAGCAAATGGAATCCTTTCTTCTCCCCCTTGCACCTGCATCAAACTATCCATTTGGGTAGTGACCAGCATTGCCTACTGCAGCTCACAGGGCAAGTCTGCTCTCTTGGTTTTGGATTGCTGTTGGCTTTCTGATTTGGTGATATGTGGTATTGAACCAGGCCTTTATAACACCAGGTGAACCTATAGCACTTGATGGCTCCTTCCTTCAGTCTTTAGGCATAACTTTCTAGGCGTAGCTTTAGTAGGGTAAGGCAGAGAGAAAGAAAATTACTCTTTTTTTCATCTTCTTCAAAGCCAGTGAAGCAAGGCTTCCCCTGCCCCCTTATTCTCACTTCAGTGCCTCTGAGGGATATAATTCAGACCTGCAAAGATAGATGCTTCCTGTGTCTCTTCTTGGTGTCAATGGTTTACCACCCCTGTTAATCATCTTAGGTGATAATGACAGAAATGCCATAGACTGGGTGGCTTAAAAAATATTTATTTTGCACAGTTCTGGAGGCTTAAAGTGTAAGATCAAGGTGTCTGCAGATCTGGTTATGGTCTACCTTCTAATTTGTAGATGGCCATCTTCTTTTTGCTTCTCTTGACAGGGAGCAGAGAGAGGAGCTGGGTGCTGTAGTGCATGCTTGTAATCCCAGTTACTCTTAAGGCTGAGACAAGTTCAAGGACAGCCTGGACAACTTAGCAAGATCCTGTCTCAAAAAAATAAACAGGGCTTGGGATATAGCTCAGTGGTAGAGCATCCCTAAGTTTAATCCCTAATACTGAGTATGGGGGGTGGAGAGAAAGAGGGCTCTCTCTCTTCTTATGAAAGTTCTAATTCCACTTCTGACCTCATCACCTCCCTCCCAAAGACCTCACCTCCTAATACATCTGGTTGAAAGTTAGAATTTGAGGGGTGGGGGCACAAATATTTAGTCCACTGCAACCCTTATATTGTACCCTGTCCCTTTGCAGCTTTACAGATGCCCAGGGTTCCCTTTCACTTATTTTCCCTTTTGCCTATATGATACACATGACCCTATTCTGGGTGTCCCCAAGACATTCAAAGCTACTACATCTTTTTGTATGCAAATGGAATGGCTAGCACTACCATCCCGTGTGCTGTGGGACTTCCAGCATTCTTGCTAAGTTTCCCCAATATTTTCTGGAGGAATTTATGTTCTCTGGTTATTTTGTGTTGTGATCTGCTTTCCTGCTTTTAGCCTGGGCTTCTTTAAGCCAGAGGCTCCGACCTTCCTCTGTACTCCCATGTCACTGTTCTTCTCCCTTTATTTGTTGTTTTCTCCTTTTGTTACTGGTATGATTCTTGTGCTCTCAAGAAATGTGACTTTCTTTGTTTTTTCTGCAGTTGTGCTTAAAGATCACCATTCCATCTACTGGCAGAAAATTCATCTTAGTCAATTTCAGGTCAAATTCATGATTTCTCCCCCTTCCTCTTTCTCCCCATCTAAATCCTGGGCAGGGGTGAGGTGGACTTCTCTGGTGTCAGAACATCACAAAAAGTGGTGGAGTCTGGCCTGTTTTCTCCATCTGTCCATGCTTAATGGTTCATTTTGCCTGATTCTTAACTCTCTCACTTCTGTTTTTTTTTTTTTTTTTTTTCTGGTCAGGGGTGGGAGGTACTGGGGATTAAACTCAGGAGCACCTGACCACTAAGCCACATCCCCAGCCCTATTTTGTATTTTATTTAGAGAAAGAGTCTCACTGAGTTGCTTAGTGCCTTGCTTTTGCTGGGGCTGGCTTTGAACTCATGATCCTCCTGCCTCAGCCTCCCGAGCCACCGCCCCGCCCCCAGCTATCACTTCTTCCTGATATTTTTTTTGTGGTGCCCTTATTCTGTCCACTCTTTGCAGGTCATGGTTGGTGAGATTTTGTCCAGACTGCCAGGACTCCCAAGATCCTCTTACTGTCAGTGATGTTTGTGCCATTCTCAGCCAGAAAGGAAGACATTCTACAGTTCTGGGCATCCTGGATTGTTCTCAGTGAGACTGCCTTAGTCCTGTCATCCTTGATGTATTGCACAAATATCTCTACCGACACCCTGCAGGGTACAGAGGATTCCTAGAACTTGAACACTTGGAAAGCAAGGCCCTGGTTTTGCTTTGCTTTCAGATTCCTGAGGGAATTAAGGACACACCCTCTCAAAACATACCAGAATGATGTTTGACTATTTAAGCTGAAATTGCTTGAGGAACTGTCACTTCCAAAAGGTCCATCTGGCCTGTCTTTCCCTACAGGCAGCAAGCCATCAAGATTTTGGGGGGTGTCTGGGGTTGTGGCTCAGTAGTAGAGCACTCTCCTAACATATGTAAGGCCCTGAGTTGGATCCTTAGTGCCATATAAAAATAAAACAAAGGTGTTGTGTCCATGTACAACTAAAAAATTATATTAAAAAAAATCTTTGGGGAGGGTTGTCTTTCATTACACCAAGGTCTGAAACTAGCCTTGATCATCAGAGACTAGACTTCAATGAGCCTGAATGAACAAACCCTTTGAAGCTCCTCCTCCTCTTCCATTTGTTTCTATGTTCTCTGACCCCATGTATTTCTTAGTAACATCCCTAGAGTTTACCATACTAGCCCATTTGTCCTGACATTTCTTCACAAATTTATTATTCTTTGTTGTTTAAAAAGTATGAAAGCATCATGTTTGTCATTTTCTCCTACTTCACTCTCTTGGGAGGATCCCCATGTATATGTAAATTTAATAAGACCTTCGTACTTTTCTCTTGTTATTAAAATGGGTTCCTGGATCCAGCCAAAGAGCTCATATAAGAACTAAGGGGGGTGGGGTTGGGGCAGGGTCAGAGTGGATCTCTCACTTCCTTACATCCCAAAACCCTCTGAGGATTTGATGGCTCCTTTCTTCCCCAGGGTTGTCCTCAGAATAGGGAGTAGAGTTATTTCTCAAGACTAGGGGTCTCACCTCTCTTCTCTTCTGACTATTCCCTTCCTCAATCTCAAGAATATCTGATGGGAGTCGTTGGAGGCAGAAAGAACTGGTTTGATTAATCATACGTTATCTTAAATCTTTAATTTATGTCTAGAGCCATAATAGCTGAAAAGTCAGAAGCCAAGCATCTGGCTGCTATTCTTTGCTTTAATGTTCTTTTCCTTATGGTACCCTGTGCTAACAAAATGGGGAATATGTGTATGGGTCGGAAAGGCAGGAAGCTCTAGGCACATGAGGCACGTGGGGTAACACTTCAGAATAATGACTCACTACTTGAATGAGTCTTTTTCTGAAGTTCTGGAAAGAGTGTGTAAAGGGGTGTTAGCACAATGCATCCTGGGAACTACTTAGCAGCTCCCCAGCCTCCAGGAATTTCTCTCTGGTTGTCTCTTCAAACTCTGGTATTTCAGTTAGTGAGCTTTTTCCTTTATTCATTCTCATTTCTGATCCCCAAAACTACCCTTTCTGAGATACTTCCTGATTTTACAAATGCAGCACATTTATTTAGCTTACTTTTTGCATCATCCATTTCTTCCAGACCAAGCTCCGGAGTAAGAGGTATGTGTTGGAGATCCTTTCACATCCAGAGATGCCTTCTAGGAACTTTCCTATAAAAGGAGCTATTACTCACCCAATCCCAACCTGTACAAATGCAGGTGAATTAGGCCTCACTTCCAGTATTTTTCCAGTTACCACAGCTCTATTTTTTTAAAATTTCTTCTTCTTTTTACCTAAGTCTAAGAAATTATTTTTATTTTTATTTTTATTGAATTTCCTGTATTTTTGTTTAATAGACATCATTTAGGATCAAGGGTTTGCTAGTAGTTTCACAAAGTATCACACCCAAGAAAACTGAGGTAACTAAATTTGCATGCAAAGCATCAGGCCTCCCTGCTTCTAAAAATGCATACTTCCTTAACAACTCCTCACCTGAAACCCAAACTTACAGCAGGCACACTGCCAGTTCCCTCAGAGACAGAGAACCTGAATAAAAATGCTTGTTAAAGGGAGAAGGCCCTGGGTTGGATCACCAGCACAGGAGGAGAAAGGATGGAGATGCCGGAGATGCCATATTAAGTGCACTAAGTTTACTGTGAATATAAAACATGATTTTTATTTATTTATTTATTTATTTTTAAGATAGGCGTGGAGGTTTGTGGGGTCCTCAGACTGTGAGCAGTACTAGTGTTTATGTTTGTGCTTTCTTTTATTTCCTTAGATTAAGTTTTGCAAAATATGCTTAAATATACTCAGTTTGTATTTTTGTCTGCATATGATCTTGTAAAAAATCTAGCAGTGGGCTGGGGCTGTAGCACAGTGGTAGAGCACTTGCCTAGCATGTGTGAGGCACTAGGTTTGATACCACATAAAGATAAATAAAATAAAGGTCTATCAACAACTGAAAAATATATTTAAAAAAAAAAAGTCAAGCAGTGTTAGAAGAGTTTGGGGAGGTGTGCTTTCACATTTAATGATCAGACTTCAACTCAATCTCCTGTGTTCTTTACTTCACATCCCCTCCACACATTTCATTTATGCCTCTCCATTTTTTCCAGAGAATATATAGCCCTTTTCTGGGGTGAAAGGGGGGGTAGGTGGGGACCCAGGAACTGGGATAATTCCTCCATCTGTAGACTCAAACACTCCCTTTTTTAAAAAAAACCCACTGACTCTCCTCTGACTTCTGGTCTGCAGTTCTTGGCTTCTGTAGGATCTTTTTTTTTTTTTTTTTTTTAAATATCTTTATTATTTATTTATTTTTATGTGGTGCTGAGGATTGAACCCAGCGTGCCTCACATGTGCTAGGCAAGTACTTTTAACACTGAGCTACAACCCAGCCTTCTATAGAATCTTTTTTTTTTTTGAGAGAGAGAGAGAGAGAGAATTTTTTTTTCAATATTTATTTTTTAGTTTTCAGTGGACACAACATCTTTATTTTATTTTTTATGTGGTGCTGAGGATTGAACCCAGCGCCCCGCGCATGCGAGGTGAGCGCGCTATCGCTTGAGCCACATCCCCAGCCCCCTCTATAGAATCTTTTACTTTGCCAAATCCCTTACAAATTCTCTGCTGACCTTCTTAATATTTTGGGATTCTGCATCACTATGTTTGGTGTGGCAGCCATCCTAATACACCTCTTAGATCTCCTACTGCAGGGAATGTGACTAACCTAGGGCTTGGCAGTCACGATTGGGGGCACAGTCCTTAATATGTGCTGCTCTACTGGGGACTTAGGCTTCCTTTGCCTCCTGAGCATGCCTCCTCTTCTGCTGCTCTTTGAGGCCCAGAAATTTATTTTGGGTGACGGCTTTGAGTCTGCACAATTCCAAGGCTGAGCCAAAAAGGAAGGTTGGCACTCTCTCCTATGCATGCAATGAATGCAAGTGGATCTCAAAGTAGAGTTGCTTGGAACCCACTGGGGTTGAATTTAGAAAAACAGATTTTATTATCATTTTTTTTTACTCCTAATGCATACTCCAAACATATACAGAGATTTCAACTGAGATTATATTCACTCATACTGAATGAGTGAATGAGCTGGGAATGGACTTTGAGCAGTTCCCTGTACTGGATTAAAGGGAGTTATAGCTCTAACTTGGAGGAGAGGGAAGGGAAGTTATGACTGGCTCTGAACCCTGTCCCTTCTTCAGCCAGCACCCAGCTTTCCAGGGAGAACCATATTCATGGCTTCCAGGGCCCAGGCAGCCTGATAATCCTCTAGTTAACCCAGTATGTGAGCCTTCTCTGACCAGATATCCTAAGGAATGGGCCTCGACACAAAGCTCTGAGGCACTATTGATCCCTAGGAAACTTTGGTCATCTGACCATAGTGACCGTGCAGGAGTTTCCCTAACTGCCTTTGGGTGTGCAAATTCCAGGCTCCCAAGCTATCAAGCTGAAACTGTGGTTATTGGATGCAGTTCATCTTTTTATAATTTTAATTTTTCACTTTATTTTTTAACTGTCTTATTGAAGTATATCTTATGCACTATAAAGTTTACAACTGTAAACACATGTGTAAGCAGTACAGATATTTCAGCATCACAGCAGTTTTCTTTATACTTGTCCTTAATGACATTCTCCAGGGCTGCCTGACTCGGAGGTCAGTACATAGATTATTTTGGCCTCTATTTGGAACTTAATACATAACGAATTATACAATCAGTGTTTCATTATTTTTGAAAGTAATAGGAAATGGGATAGAGGTTTTCCATTATCCTTTAGTAAGTAGCAATATGAGTTAGTGCAAAGTTTGAATCCTTAATTAACTACTTAATTTAACCATGTTGACCCTTGGTTTCCTCATCTATAAGATGGAGAGAATAATCATCCCTATTTTGGAAAAAGCTCATTAGGATGAGTAATATATATACAGCTCCTCATACAGTGTGTGGCACATGGTGGGTGCTGGAAAAATCTTTGTTGAATAAATATATTGATCCTTGGTTGTAGAAAACCGTCACTAAACATGTTCAAATAATAGCTTATTCTGCTTATAGAATGGATTTTTTTTTTTTTTTTGTCTACTGTGAAGTACCTTACACTTTCATGACTTGAATTTAGGCCTAAGGGCTGTGTGTCTAATAAGTTCTGCTAAGATTCCTTACACTTTGCGGAATTAAATGTTGGGGCTGTGGCTTCCTTCCTTTGAATTTTAGCAGCCATAGTTACATACTGAGGGTGAATGGGATACGAAGAGGCAAATTTCTGGGAAAATGGGTCAGTATCCTTTCTTTTTTAGTACGGTCTTTTCGTTTCAATAGAATAAACATTTATTGAACCAGTGCAAAGTTCAATGCTTGTCATTTCACGTTTCATTCGCACCCTCATTCCTTCTCAGGTTAGGTTCAATCTTTGAGGCACTTCACTTCAGGGGCAACCCCCCAGAACGAGGGGCGGCCCCTTTAAGGCCCTGGAAAGGGTCTAGGTGTCGGTTTCGGCGGCGAGGCCACGCCCCGTCACGTGCGCAAGTTCCAACGGGGCGGGGCCTGCCTCTCTAGTCTGCCGTCACTTCCGGTTCTCTGTCAGTCGCGAGCCAGCGAGCAGAAGGCTGTCGACTGGAGAAGCGGAGCGTGAGTATGCGGGCCCCGCCTCCACCCAGTCGCCGGTACCCCCGTGGCCTTCTGGGCGATGGCCGCAGGAAATGTCGGTTATGCTTGACCTGCCTGTTCCTTCCTTGGCGTTCTCGAATCCCCTCCTCTGTTCCCGACAGGGCGCCTCGCGCACTTGGGCCTTCTGTGCCAGACGCCCGTCCTGGGGAACCGAGGCCAGGCTGCGGACAGGGCGCTCCCGGGCGGCGGGACGCGGTTGGGCGGGGGCGAGGAGCCGCGGGTAGGGGACCGGGCGACCCCGGGACAATGGGGCGACGGCCGGGGCGCGTGCGAGGCCTGCCCCCGCCACGGCCTCCCTCGGCCCTCACCCTGGCCGCTAAGGGAGCGGGGCGCTGTGGGGAAGGGTGAGAGCGGACGCGGTGGGGAGGGGGCTGTGGGGGAAGATGGCTGGCTTGCGGGGCGGCGGAACGCAGCGAGAGGAGAAAATGGCGCTTGGTGCAAGTCCCTCCCCTTCCCACACCGTCTCCTCCGCACTTCGCCGCCTCCCACGCCCCCTCCGACCGACCTGCCTCCCCTCGCCCCAGCCGTTTCCAGCCCCTTGGTTCTAGTAGCTTCCTGGCGGCGCGCGACCCCCTTCTCTGTCTCTGTTCTTAGTACCTTTGTACGCAATCCTGTGCCCGTCAGTCCTAGTTTGTCTTAACCACGTTTTCTCTAATCCTCCTCCACGCGGTCAGCAAAGGCTGAAGATTTTTTTGTTTGCGTCTTGTACATAATTCTACAATAGTTTCTTCACTTACCATTTGCCAGAATTATGCGCTCGCCCCATCCTTTGGAATAGTAAAACCTCATTAAGCTTAAGTAACGATATATTTTGTCAAAAGTTTAGAGGCTGGCTAAAGCCACCGTCCCTTGCTTTCTTCTTGAATGGACTTAATTTGAGTTAAATAAGAGGTAGTTCTTTGAAATGGTGTTAGGTCCCAGGCAGCTTTGGCTAATAGACGATAGTTATGGTTGATTGATTGCAAGTGAAAAATAGATTATATTCAATTGCTTCTTAGAAAGGTTTTTTTGGGGGGGGCAGCTGTATTAGCGAGCATAGAAAATTGAGCTAAATTGATTTTGGAGATTAGGTTGTAAAATGGAGCAGCAACAGGAAAACCATATGAAACTTGGTTATGAATGATGCTGTTTCCCTCTGAATTTGCTTTTCTCATTTTTAAGAAATTACTTATTAAAATCTGCATGGTCGGGTTGGGCACGATTTGAGCTTTTTTGAATTTCATGGTCAGGATTGAGATGGCCCACTTTTTTTTCAACCTTGACCTCCTATTGCGAAACAGTCAATGCCAGTGCCAATGCAAGTTTAATATACAGAGCTAGATTATGAAATTTTTTGAGGAAAAATTCAAGTCTTTTCCCCCTATGTTCAATATTTATAGAGTGTGTTGTGTTTATTATGCCCTTTAGGGCATACAAAAATTTAATAAGGACCTAGACTCTTCAGACCTGGAGGGAGCTAAAAGCAATTTGATGATTAGCATTTTAACACCTGGTAGTAAAAGTTCCTTAAAAGAGGTACCCACATGCCTTGGAATTCCAGGAGATTTGAGATTTAGGCAAAAGCCTCTACTCTCTGCTTTATGCTTAGGCACTAAGTAAACATCCATTTATAAGCAAAGCACTAGATTATCTGTGTAGGGGGTTTTGCCTTTCACAGAAACGTATTGTTCAAATTTATTTCCAAGTAGAAAAATGAGGGTAAAGTCGAATTATGGATAACTTTGTGAACTCCGAATTAGCACCTGTTATTCTGATAGTGTTGCCAAACATTTAAAATTAACATACAGAATAGGTAAAAGATATGATTCTAATGGAAAAATTAATTAGATATCACATTTGCATAGTACAGCTGATTCCTGTGTTGTGTTAATGTTGAGGTCCATTTTCAGTGATCTCTAGTCTGATATCTAGTAAGAAGTGTACAGTAGTACTAAATAGAATTATCTACATTTCTTCTGGTTTTAACAGTAATTGTAAGCTGCTTTCTTGACTCTACCCTTCCATAAACTTATGATCCTTCTATAATGAAGCATTGAAAAGACCCATTGACTTTGAATAAGATAAAAGGTGAATTTAGTTCTTTCTCATAACTAGGTTCAGAACATTTCACTTTGCTTGTCATGAATGTAGGTTAACCCTGGTTAAGGAACCTTCGTGTTCAATATAGCAACTTTAGTGCCATAAGATGATAGAATGAACCAAGAAACTTGTTCTTTTTTGAAGGTGGTAGAGCTATTTGTAACTTATTTACATAATGCATTTTTTTTCCAGAATGCCTAAATCAAAGGAACTTGTTTCTTCAAGCTCATCGGGAAGTGATTCTGACAGTGAAGTTGAGAAAAAGGTGACTATTACTGCATCAGGTCATTTTTGTGATGCTTGATTTAGCAATATTGCCCACATCTATTTCCAAGAGATAGTAAAAGGCATAACCCAGTACTATATGAAAATCCCTGAGTTTCTGAAAATGCAGAATGACCTTTGGATCACTTGACTAAAAGTACTTAGTATGCTTTTTTGTACATCCATACCTGCTGACTTGAAGGTACAGATTTAGACCTACATTCTACTTAACAAAATCTTTATTGAGAACCTTTAGAAACCTTAGCATCGAAGAATAATTTCCGTAGACTGACTCTAGGGGAATAGAATTCTAATTAGGCCAAAGATACTACTTGCTGTTATTCAGAAATGTGACTAATCTGTAGATATTATTTGTACTAGTTGAGCCGAATTAGCTGAATTTTTAAATGCCAGCATTCTCAGTCATCTGTGTTTATTTGCCCACAAGTATTACTGAATTTTGGGCTTGCTACATTTTAAGTTTGAATATTATTTGCTCTGATTCCTTCCTTTTAGTTTAATTATCTTCCAGCAAAGCTGATGTGGTGAACCAACCCATTTTCACAGAATGGGCTTTTTCTGCATTAGATGACAACTGCTCTGTAAACTCTGCATTCCACTTAAATGAGCGTCTCAATGGAGCATAACGGAGCATTTCACTTGCTGCGGTCAAGACTTCCTTCCACACAGACCTATTCTTATAGAAGTTTACATATATGAATAAACATTCATATCCTAGAAATGGAGTTAGTTGATGGCTTTCTTCCTAATTACTATATTTTCTTTGTGAAAATAAGTAATTAGCTTTTGTAGATCTGTGGTTTCCAAGATTTTATGCTTTATTTAGCAGCGGGCCCCTCATGCCCTGTTCCCCAAGCAGTACTAGCTAAGAGAAAAAGGGAGAGCTTATGGGAGAATCTTAGACAAGTTGGATCCTTGAAGTGTAAGTACAGAATATAACATCACCTCAATTTTAGAGTAAGGATTCAAAGGGATAATTGTGAATTGAGTGAATTTCTTAATTAAAAAAATTATATTAGTATAGCATTTGAGTATGTTCATATAACAAATTTGTATTGAACTTTGCTGTACCAGGCATACATTATTCAACAGAGAATACTTAGATCTTGATTTAAAGAATAATTTATTTTATTTTTGCCATTTGTCTCAAATCCAAATAGTAGTATTAACCTTGTGAACATTTATATTAAATACATCATGTTTTTTTTTTTATTTCATAAACACCTGTATGTGAATAGTATTACCTAGCTTCAACTAATTTAGTACATTAATTTAGCAACTTAAAATATTAGTTTACACTTCACCACTAAGAAGGAACATGACTGCCCTCTACTGTTTGAGCTGGGAAACTAGTGGTTTATTAGTGATTAGCTTTTTTTGGGGGGGGGGGATGGGTGGGAATGGGGTCTTAACCCCGTTGCCCAGGTTGGTTCCAAACTCTTGGGCTTAAGTGATCCTTTTGTCTCAGCCTCCCAAGAGGCTGGAACTACAGGCGTGCACCACTACATCCAGCTTGTTAACTTATTTTGAGAATAAGGCTATGTAAAAAGCTTTTATAATAATTTAAGCAGATTTTGAATTCTAGTCTTAACACGTTACTATCTTTAGGGGCTTTTTTTTTTTTTTTTTTTTTTTTTTTTTAAGTTGTAAAGAGGAAGTTCTTGATTCGTTCATGTTCAGTGCCTGGTACAAAATAATATATTTTTTTCCAGGAATTGAACCCAGAGGCATTTAACACTCCCCAACCCTTTTTATTGATTCTTTTTTGAGATGGGGATCTCGCTAAGTTGCTTAGGGCTTTGGTTAATTGCTCAGGCTGGCTTTGAACTTGTGATCCTCCTCCTTCAGCCTCCTGAGCTGCTGGTATTACAGGCATGTGCCATTGCACCCAGCCAAATAATGCTTTAACTTTGCCTAACTATATGTTCCTCAGACCAGTTTAAATCTCCTTTGGAATAGGCAGGGCATAAGTAAATGTTTCCCAGAAATGGAGCAAATTGGCAGTATTCTTAATAAGTATAACTCCTTTGTTTAAAAAAAAAAAAAGTAATTGTTGAGCTTTGGTAGATCTTTAGTTTCCAGAAGTTTTATGCAAAAGCAGTGGGTTTCCATTTTTTTCCCCCTGTCATCTTCTAATGAATTCTTTTTGTATGATCCCACTCTACAAAATACCTGTTTTCTGGCAAAACCCAATGCCTGAATTATCTTCTGTGATTGTGAAAAGAGGGTTTGAAAACATTATTAGATAAACACGTAGGTTAAATTCATAGTTCTATTGTTGAGTGAAACTTTGGTTTTTTCTTACACAACGAATGTGGTCTTCTGAATCTCTAAAAGTAACATAATTTTTTTAACTTGAGTTTTTTTTTTTTTTTTTAAAATAAAAATATAGCAAATTTTATCTGTTCTTTTTCTTTTAAGTTAAAGAGGAAAAAGCAAGTTGCTCCAGAAAAACCTGTAAAGAAGCAAAAGACTGGTGAAACTTCGAGAGCTCTGTCATCTTCCAAACAGAGCAGCAGCAGCAGAGATGATAATATGTTTCAGGTAAAGTTGGTCATTTCCTTAGAGTCAGAGGATTATTGTCTCACTTGATTAGAAGAATGTTAAAACTATCTTGATCTATGTTGCAGAAAGTCTTTTTGTGTGTGATAATCCTCTTGAATAAGACTATTAAGATGAGAGAACAAGTGAGAAATGAAAGAAATTTATATGATGCTGGGTTGTTGTTAAAGTATAGAATAGTCTGTAGTTTTACTGTATTTAAAACAATGCAAATTCAAATGGTATAGAAATCCTCCAAAAGAGACTGAGAACTTCACATTTAAGGAAGAAACTTGGAAGAGTTAGGTTAAGTACTGGACTGTGAAGTATGGATTAAGATATTATTTTAGGAGAAACAGCAATATGACATGTCTAACAGTAAAGGAGAGTGGCTTGAATAGGTAAAGTCAGGGAAGGTTATTAAGGATTTGATGAAATCACCTGCAGAGGACTAGCATAGCTTCTTTTCTTGGGTTTCTTATGTTTTTAAGGAGACTTGAAATTGGCCTTAGTGTATAATTTGTGAGGGAAAAGGCATTAGTGATAAATGGTTACTGGTAAGAATGCTGAGATAGTTGTAGACTTTAATGTGTATGTAGTAAGGGTAAGGTGGTTTTTCCCCTAAGGGAGAAATAGTGATGATGACAAAGATACTGATGAGGAACAGGGGACTAGAGAACCATCATCAAGGAGTTGGACCTGATTATAAATATAACAAAATAAGTAGAACCTCCTGGTAGTCTTGGGCGGGCCATCAGCATGGTTGACTAAAGCCATCCACTGAAAGAAAGAAAGCTTAAATCAGAGAAAAGAGAAGTTGATAAGATTATATCTTTGTTGATATTCAAGTAGAAGATGGAAGAAGAAAGAGAACATAGGTCAAGAGGAGATGGTGAAAGAAAATTAAGAGCAAAAAAAGGGTGTTTCAAGGAGGCATAAGTATTAATTGAAGTCAAAAGTTGGACAGAATATGACTGTACATATTTATTTGATTAGAAAATTAGATTGGTCTGTACTTTTGACCTGCTGATGGCTTTGAAAGATGTAGTGCTAGGATAAACATATAATGAAATATAGAAGTTGAATTTTTTTTTTCATTTTTGCTTTGAAATACTTTGTAATAATGTGGAGAAAGAAAAGAGATAAAATGCAGATGAATTGTTTAGTTATAGATTTGAATCCTGTGGTGAATGTGTAGCATAGAGGAACAAAGGGCAGAGTAGGTTATTTTGATAAGAGAATGTGTGAGGAAGAAGTATGTGAGAGCCCTCATTGCTTTGAATAGAAAATAAATTGAATGGTTACTGTGTATTCTGTTTTATTCAGGCCTTGCCAGGTTCTGGATTGCAGTGGTGAACAAAGTAGATGTGGTCTGTACCTTCCTAGAATTTATGGGAACAGAAAGTATACAGATAAACACATGTGTAGTTAAAATTTTGATAAGGGCAGAGAACTAAAAGGGCAGATTCTATTATGAGAGAGTAGGTGTTCTGGGTATTTTATTCTAAGGAAGTGATATGTAATCCTTAAGAAATGGAGGAGGAGCTAATCTTGCAAATTGGAAGCAGGAAGCATTTTCCAAGTGAGGGGAATTATGTGAATAACTTAAAGTGGGAAAGATCTTGGATTTTGCAGGAATTACAAAACCTTTGTGATTTGAGCCTGAAAGTCTGGCTAAAAGTATAGGTTGGAGATTGAATTCCTGAGAAGGCTGAATAATTCACTTCTGTGGAAAAGGAAGGACTGCTTTGGAATATTTTAATATTTTAAAATATTTGCTAGGCAGGTTTCTTGGGCTTTTCTCTCACTCACATTATGTGTACTTTTGCTTGTATAATAATGAAGCATCTTTGACATTTGAAGGGGATTTTAGTCTTGCCCACGCCATCTCTAATTTTATAAAGAAGCCAGGACCCACATTTTAGAGATTCTATTTTGTTAGAGTACTTTTGTGAAAAACAGATCTATTTTTAGGGGGTGGTTTTTCTCCCCCTAAAAAACAGTTCAGTTCTTTTGTGTGGTACTGCGGATTGAACCCAGGGGAGCTCTGTTAATTTCCTAGCCCTTAAAATTTTTTTTTTTGAGCTGGGCATGGTGGCACAGGCCTGTAATCTCAGCAGCATGGGAGGCTGAGGCAGGAGGATATTGAGTTCAGAGCCAGCCTCAGTAGCTTAGGGAGGCATTAAGCAACTGTTTCTAAATTTAAAAAAATACAAAAAAGGGCTGGGGATGTAGCTCAGTGGTTGAGTGCCCCTGAGTTCAATCCCCGGTTTAAAAAAAAAAAAAAAATTTTTTTTTTTTTTTTTTTTAGATAGGGTCTTGTTAAGTTGCCCAAATTGGCCTCAACCTTGTAATCCTCCTACCCCAGCTTCCTGACACGATAAAGAACTTCAATTCTCAAATTCTCATTTGTAAAGGTTCCTAGGCATCCTAAGTCCATTAAATACTGCACCTTTTGAAAATTCGCCTGTAGGAGAATCCAAAGGCCTTACTTACTTTCAAAGGTTTTCTACAGATCTAGTGTAGACAATCTAAGAGATATGTGATATTTAATTTCATTGCCATGATACCTTTTTTATTGAAATGGATTTTTGGCCATAGAAAACTTTTAATGCTTATACTGAATTTTAATCATTTTAAGAACACATTTGAGTATATTGATTTTATAATATTAAATGAGGCCTTTATTTTTGCTAGTAAAAATTGTTTGATTATTAGGAAGACTAATAAAAAATTGTTTGATTATTTTGGAAGGAAAAATAGTAACCCCACTGTATTTTATACGGTTTTTTTTAAAAAAAAAAAATAGAGCTGTATGTTTTTGTATTTCCAAAGTGCTTTAAAGACAGCCACAGAGTAGAGCTTTTTTGGATTTTGTAAGGTCCTCAAATTAGAATCTTAGAGAGTATATTAGAATCTTTGAGACATGCTTTGCCAAAACAGATCTGAAATCCAAATTAAAATAGCTGGGGTATTGGTTTAGTTAGTTTTAAGACAGGATTTTTTTTTTTTTAAAAGCTAAATATCTATCTCTTGAGACTAGAACTATGGAAGTCTTAAATTCTGGAAAGGTGATGTCTATCAAATGTAAACAACGCTAATATTTGAAGAGAGTTGGACATCCCCAAATGGTTACACTATCATTTTAAACTCTGGAATGATTTGGTCAGGATTCTGACTGATAAGGAAATATGCCTAGATGCTTGTCTTCTGATTTCTTCAGTTCTGAATTTTGAGGACTGGATTCTATAGGGAAATAACTGGCCTGAGATGACATCTGATAAAAAAGGCTGATGAAAGAGCTATCTTGTAATCCCTCAGTACGGCCTGTTGAAAGGTCAGGATGTTTGAGGCAGGGAACTTTCATTTGTATTTTTTTTAGAATTAGGCACAAATGGTCAGTAATGCTGTCTTAATTGATTTGTGATTTAAGGGTAAAACTGGATACCTTAAAATCACCTTTTATTTATTTTTGAGGTACCAGGGATTGAATGTAGGGCCTCGTGCATGCTAAACAAGTGCTGTACTACTGAATTACATTGCCAGCCCTGAAATTATTTTTAAAGTAATCATTGAGTCAAATGTTTTTTTGACTTGGGAGAAGGGCATGAATGGTGGATTTAAGAGTCATGAGATTACGTGAAAGGATTATTCATAACCTCATAACCCATAGCGTTTATCAGGTTTTCAAAGAATTGGGGAATCAATTTTTTTTTTTTTTTTTAAGAATCACACTTCTGTTGATAAAAATGCTAATTTTTTTCCTGTCAGTCTCCAGATGACAAGCAGATGTAAAAATATGTATATTCTGTATTCTGATTCTGTTATTTCTTACTGCGAAATGTGATTGCAAGGACAGTTAGTATATTCCTATTCTAATGTCTCCTCATCATTTTTTTTTTTTTTTCTTTTTTAGTGTTTTGTAAGAATCTGTGAATTTTATTCATTTTTCCTCATGGGGAGAGGTTGGTGTTAAACGAGTTCATCTTTTAAAAAAGTATTATTGAGGTACAATTTATGTGCATATAAGTTATATAAAAAGCATAAATTGATGAGCTGTGATAAATTTATGCAGTCTTGTTTTCAGCACATTTTCATCACCCTCAAGGCTTCTGTCTTGGTCTTCCTGTTACAGTTATATCTCTGCCTCATCAATGTAGATATATTTTCCCTGTTCTAGAACTTCAGATAAATGGAGTCATATGGTCTGTCTTTGGGTGTGTGTCTGGCTTCTTTTTGTATAATGTGTTGAGATTGATCCTTATGTCTTTTAGTAGTTGGTTCCTTAATGCTAAGCAGTATTCTTCATGTTTATTCTCCAGTTTGTTTATCCATTTTCCTTGGACATTCTGGTGTGAAGTCTTGGCCTACTAGGAATAAATCTGACTATTCTCAAACAGACAAGTCTTTCTGCAGGACCATTTGGATATACAAACCAGATATATTTGCTGGATCCTGGGCAAGATATGTGTGTAACTTGATAAGAAAATAACAAATTGTTTTTCAAGCAGCTGTACCATTTCAACACCCATAAGCACATGTGAGATTTGAGTTGCTCCACGTCCTCACTGGGTAGTGTTAGTCTTCAGTTTTATTCATTTTAGTTAACGAGTGTATGGTAGTAGTAGCAGCTCATGTGGTTTCACTCTAATTTCCCAGATGTCTTAATTCATTTCAAATCTTTGATCACGTTTATTGGCTGCTTTTATATCTTTTATGAAGAATCTGTTCTGCTCTTTCCTTTTTCTTTTTAACAGCTAGGTCTTTTTACTTACCAAATTATAACAGTATTTTGGAAATCCTTTGTTAAAGTTAAGTGCAGTGAATATTTTCTTTTTGTTTTTAAACTTAAGGGGAAATTCTTGTCTTTAAATAGCAATCTAGTTTAAAAATAAGTTTAATAGAGGAAAGAACATGAACCTAAGAGAATCATATGGATGAATGGATACCAGGACTGAGAGAGATGACCTGCCCAGATAGGTGGCCTCTGTGTTTTTTATCCATCTTGGAGATGAGGTCTTCACAGATTTAGTAGGCTCATCGTTTTCTATAGTCTTCTGCTCCACAGTAGTATTGTCTTAGTGAATCTGTACTGTTCTTTCTCAGTCTTACTTGGAAACTTGAAGGGTCTATGGGTGAGACTTCAAATATATTTTTCAGGTATATGGCTTGCCTTTTATGAATTAATATTTAAAGAAAGGTGTTAAATTTAAGTCTTTTATCAATTTTTCCCTCATTTGATTAATGCTTTTTTTTTTTCCTATCCAAGACTTATTTTGCATACTCCATGGCCACAAAAATTTTTAACAGAATTTTTTTCTTAGAAGTTTTATAGTTAAGTTTTCATGTTTTAAGTTAGTGTTCCGTGTAGACTTAACATCTCAAAGAATGAATTTCTCTGTGTAAGGAAATGCATTCTAATCCCTTGACCTGTATGTATGTCTTTCTCTAGTACCACACGCTTTCTTACTATACTTACTGAGCCTTGAAAAGTGGTAACAGATGTTTTGTTGAGTAAAGCCTGCTTTGCTTCCCCTGGAATTGTAGTTTGTGTTAAGCAATAGTGTAAGGGTTGTGAAAAATTGTGGGTGTTTTTTTTTTTTTTTTTTTTTTTTGGTGTGTGTGTGTGTGGATAGTTTTCTCAATTTGACTGCAACTAAAATGCCTTAGAGTTGTTATTTGAAATGAATGTCAAAAGGAAAAGCTTTCTTGTCTAGTGACTGGAACTCTGTATTCCTCTATTCAGAATTATTGTTAAAACAATATAGCTAGCTGAATATATGAATTCTTGTTGCATGCAGTTTGTACTGGAAGCTTTTGCTTACTAATGATAAATAGGGATTATTTACATTTTTAGACTTAGACGGACAGTATGCCTTTTTTTTTTTTTGGTTTATTTTTACATTGTGCTAAGGGTCAAACCCAGGGCCTCACACATGCTAGGCAAGTGCTTTGCCACTGAGCTACAGCCTGAGCCCTTACTAAAGATTTTATTGTGGTTAAAAAAATGTTTATTCACTTGTTGTGAAACAGATCTGCAGAACCTTTTTCTCTTGCAAAACATTAAATGGTAATTCTCTTTCCTATTTCTCCCTCCCCTAATAACCACATTTTACTTTTTTCCCATGATTTATGACTGCTTTAGACTTTTCAAATATCTCAAGTACATTGAATCAACGGTATTACTGTTGCTTTATGATTGGCTGTTTCACTTGGCACAAACTCAAGATTAATGTGTATTGTTGGTTGTGACAGGATTTCTTTTCTATGACTGAGTAGTAATCTTTTGGGGGGCTACTGTGAATAACAGTGTAGGTATAAACATGAATATACAAATTTATAACTTGGAGACCTGTTGTCATTTCTTTTAGATATGAAGTTCTGCTCCTTAAAGCATTTCATTCAGTGAGGAATCACATAATAGGTGGTCCCATAAGATTATATTGCCTACTGACATTGTAACCATCTTAGTTTGTCTATATACACTTATGTTCAAACAGTGACAAAAATCATCAAACTACATATTCTTTGGAAGCTGCTCTGTATTTAAGATACTATATATCCCAAAGTGGGTTTGCTGGATCATATTGTAGTTCTAGTTTTAATTTCTTTTGGGAGGTGTAGGGGGGGATACCAGGGATTGAACTCAGGAATACTCACCCACTGAGCCACATCTCCAGCCCTGTTTTGTATATTATTTAGAGATAGGATCTCACTGAGTTGCTTAGGGCCTCGCTGCCTCACTGTTGCTGAGGCTGGCTTTGAATTTGTAATCCTCTAGCCTCAGCCTCCCGAACCACTGAGGTTATAGGCATGTGCCACTGCACCCAATTCTGTTTTAATTTTTGAGGAGTCTCCATTACTGCCTTTCATAGCAGCTGAAATTTTTACTGTTTATGTTTATAATTTTAAAAATGTTTGGAAATGTGAGGTGTGCTTTTGTTTTATTCTGTCTTTTAAAAAATAATTTTAACAGGGATTTCTTTGTATTATAGTTTTGATATTGAGACTGTTAATCATTTTCATGATTAAAGATAGAGTTAGCTTGCAGCAAATGGTGACTATATGGACACCACTGACATCACTGTCAAAAGAAACACTTCTATGTTTTGGGGAATTTATTTACTTATTTATTTGCAGATTGGGAAAATGAGGTACATTTTTGTTTGTTTATTTATTTATTTGCAGATTGGAAAAATGAGGTACGTCAGTGTTCGGGATTTTAAAGGGAAAGTTCTAATTGATATTAGAGAATATTGGATGGATCCAGAAGGTGAAATGAAACCAGGAAGAAAAGGTGAGTTTTGATTTCTTTAATTTGGTTCTAATGTTGGGACTAGCTTAAAACATTTCTAAGTAATGTTGCTTGAGTTGAGATAATGTTGGCAGGGCACAGAGGCCAACAATGAACCTTTTCTAGTCCTTTTTTAACAGGATGAAAAGTAACAACGCTAATACCACTTCAATAGGTGGCTAATTTATTAGAATATAATTTTCTTTTTTTTTTTAAGAGAGATTTTTTTTTTAATATATAATTTTTAGTTTTTTCAGTGGACACATCTTTATTTTATTTTTATGTGGTGCTGAGGATCGAACTCAGCGCCCCACGCATGCCAGGTGAGCGTGTTACCGCTTGAGCCACATCCCCAGCCCATAATTTTCTTTTTAATTTTACAGTAATTCTGAAGCAGATTAGGCACTATCTGGAAAGTTGTAAAATTGGGAATGGAAAAATTCTGGTTTATATTTTGATTCAGCTCCTTAAGATCATTCTTTATAGTATCTTTCAAGTGGGTTGCTGTCCTTCTGTTTGTGCTTCATCCTGCCCCAATCCTGTTTGCATGTAGAAGCATACTTTATTCAGTTATCAAATAGCTAGAGAACATTTGTTAAACCAACCTAAATTTGTATTTTTGGGCATTTGGTTATTTGAGGTAGCTCTTTAGATGATAAAAAATGCTTTCTTATTTAGTACTACTCTGTTTTTTGTCAGTTTTCAAGGTACCACATGTTTGTTTCATGCAGTTTTCAGGCTTATTAAAAGGCAACCTCTGTATACTTTCCTTTTTTGGGGTCTGTGCTGGGAATTGAACTCAGGGGCACTTTACTCATCGAGCTACATCTTACGGCCTTTTTCTTTTTGGAGACAGGGTCTTGCAGAGTTGCTTAGACTGGTCTTGAACTTGTAATCCTCCTGCCTTATCCTCCTGGGTCCAGATATAGGCATGGACCATTTTTCATAACTTTTTATGTTTTCTTGTTGAAGTTGTTGTTTCTGGTTTGGATATTTGTGGTGTTTCAGAGTGGTTAATGCCAGGTTGTGTGTTCCTGAAACATTTATGGGAACAGTTTGATTAGCTTCAAGTCCTTCCTTAGTGCCCCAGTGTATTCTTTCAGTTCATGGCCTCAGCAGTTTTTTGTGAAATAAATTAATTCAAGTATTTACTTAGGTGGGTAATATGTCAAGTTCTTTTTTCATATTACCAAGTTTAATAATTTACAACAACCCTTTGTGTAAATAACGTTTACTGGTGAGAGGGAACTAATTTTTTTAGGGTCACACAGTAATAGGCTGGAATTTGAATCCTGACAGCATGAATCCAGAATGCACTCTCACCCTATCTATACATTCCAAGAGGTCCTGTGTGACTCACATCCTAGGATTTTTTCAAAGTGAAATGAATGTTTTCTGGAAGAACTCAAAAGTATCCATTCACCTTGAATTTCTGTGGAATTTGGGACAAGTGTTAAATTAAAACTCAGTTTGTATCAATGGATGTTTAATATGCCATATCTGAGCCTTGACCACTTAGCTTACTAGTATGATTTGTGAGATGCATCTTCAGATCATCATTTGTTCTCATTGGTTGTAATAGACATCATGCAGGATACATTGTGGGTAGAGAAACTGGATACAAGCTTGATCTATTTAGGAAACTGATGAGTTTGTAGATAAAAATGTAAGATTTTCCAGGGTTCCATGCCTGTAATGCTAGTGCTTGGGAGCCTTAGGCAGGGGGATCACAAATTCAAAACTAGTCTTGGCAACTTAGTGAGGCACTAAGCTATTCAGTGAGACCCTTTCTCTAAATAAAAGACAAAAAGGGCTGGGGATGTGGCTCAGTGTTGTGCTCCTGGGTTTAATCCCTGGTACAAAAAAAAAAAAAAAAGATTGAACTTTCAGTTTTATAGCATTGTGCCATTCAGAATGGTAGTTTTGGGGCCAATGATATAGCTCAGTGATAAGAGCAGGTGGTTGGACACTCAAGACTCTGGGTTGATTCCCAGCACTACAAAAACCAACCAAACAAAATCATAATAAATAATGGCAATTGTAAAATAATATTTTATTTGGAAGTATGAAAATAAGCAAGCTTGAATAGATTTTCAACTTTGAATTTTTAAACTTTGTTTTAGGTATTTCTTTAAATCCTGAGCAATGGAGCCAGCTGAAGGAACAGATTTCTGACATTGATGATGCAGTAAGAAAACTGTAAAATCTGAGCCATATATATCCTGTACTGTTCTGGTTGTTTTAATCTGTCTTTTTACATTGGCTTTTGTTTTCTAAACGTTGTTTTCCAAGCTATTGTATATTTGGATTGCAGAACAATTTGTAAGATGAATACTTTTTTTTAATGTGCATTATTAAAAATGTTCTGAGTGAAGCTAATTGTCAACTTTATTAAGGAGGATTGCTTTGTGCCCACCACTTAGTGTAAAATAAAATCAAGTAATTACAATCTTAACTGTTGTGGCCTTTTTTGATCAAAAGACTAGATATTCTTTAAGGCCAAAATTAACAGTTTTGTAGACCTATTAGTTTTAACTCAGTTTTTACATGAAAAAGATTTGTATTGCATTGAGTTTTTTAACGTTAGATTTGTGAAATCCATGATCTCTTCAAGCCAAATGTCAAAATTTGTCCCAGTCACTTTCTTTTTTTTAAATTCATTTTCACTTAATAATAATCATTTTTATTTCACTCTTTTTTTTGTTGAATATATTATGCTAATTTGAAAAGTCAGTGAAACTGTCAAAATGTTGATTCAATAAGTTACTTAAAATAAGGGAACTACCATCACTAAATCTATAGTAGTTATTAGAGCAGATACAGTTTGGTAATGTGGTTTGTATGAAAACTTCAAGCAGGTGTATGTCATTACCTCATAGTGTTCTGTGTAGTTATCTTACTGCTTAGTGTACAGAAAATAATGATTAGATGTCTGATTAGCTTTCACTTAGTAAACATGTTCACCATGGGATGATGTCTGTAAAATCAGATATTGTTAAACTAGACTAGGATTTAATAAAAACTGTGAAAGCTTACTGGCCTAACATTTTATTTTATAATATTTGAGTATGAATTATGTGTAGCCAGAGAGGTCACTGAGCTTTACCGGTGCAGTTAGATAATGTGGTCAGTTTTTAGGGGAAAGATCACATGTTTAGGATTTTTGGCCTTTGGTTCAGTAGAGTTTGTTATTTTGCAGTTAGTCTATTGGACAATGGCATTCTAGACACAATGTTACTAATTTTAGTAAATGCTTTTAAGTAGTTTTCATTCTAACTGTAGTGAAGCAGACAATTAAGGCGCATGTTTCAGGGGCTTTGCAGCAATAAATAGGGTATGGTGTGCCTTAATAAAAGAATGTAAAGGAAACGTACTGAAATTAAGGAAGGTGGCATGTAAAGAGGAAAGAATTGTCTTCAAACTAAATGATATGATATTTTTGAGATTTTAATCATATTAATAGGACAACACAATTCTAGGTAGAATAGTAAAAAACAAAAGGCTTAGAGGTAAAAATAACTTTCAACAAGTTGTTTATGGTAGCAGATCTCAAATGGTTACTGCCATTTAGGGCTACCATATCAAGAAAATTGCACTATTCTTTCAGCAAGTATGATTCTTATGTTTTAAAACATTTTGTAGTATAATTTCAAGGACTTAATTTTAAAACCATCTGCCAGGTTTTTTTTTTTTTTAATATATTTTTTTTAGGTGCAAATTGCTAAAATAGATCTTTTTTTTTTTTTTCCTGATAGTTTAGTCTATCAAATAATAGGTACTCACGTGTTCACATACTGTATGTATTTAGACAAATCATTCTTGATTGGTATGCCCCCTTATTTGGGAACATGATATCCTATATTGGTTACTTTTAAAAGTATTATTTTTGACACAGAGAAAGGGTTGTTAATTATACAGAACTTTGGTTTTGGTGTAGATGAAGAAGGAATCATGGATAAATTTCCTAGATTTACATGAATTCAGAGGGTGCAATCTACTTATACTGAGATGGCACAGTAGTCTATCACATAGGCATTTACTGGTTGTTTGGCATAAAATTAGTAAAATCTTATATAAGTTAGGAGTGTTGGCTGTATGGTAAGTTGACTGCTAAATCCATTTATGTTACTGGATGTGTAGTATACTGAAAATATTTTTCTCTGTAGGTAAGGATGAAAATTGAGTTAAAGTAAAACAGACTAACTTGTAATGAAACGGAAGAATAGAGTACATTTATTTTCTGTTTAAACTTTTATCTCCTCAGTAAGATTTCTCCCAAGAAGAAAGTTCGGCATTTTGAGGCATATTATCTTACTTTGTGATGCCAAAAATGAATTTAATTAATGTCCGTATTCAGGTTTTGTCCTTTAATATACTCGGTAGTAGGGCCTTCTACAGTTTTTTCTCTTTTAAATATGAACATTAGACCAATTTCCAGTTCTTTTGGATTTTAAAGAACAACGACTGAAAAAGAAAAACCCTTTGATTTTGGTTATTTTCTTTTTCTTTGCTTAAAAACTTCTCTTAAAGAATATTCCTACCTCATTAATTAGTCAAGATGCTGTGATGATGAATCTATTCTACATAGTGTATTTAGAAACAAAGACTTCGTGGGAAAAATGAAAGTACATCCTGTCTTAGCTACTGAGGAGAAAAGAGAAAGAATTGAATATTGATTATTTTAAGTGTTCTAGACAGAATTATGTTAGAATATTATGAAACTCTGAAAATTAAAAAATGGCTGACCAATATTTAGGTATTCTCCTGAAATTCTTTGTGGTTCACTTTTTATGGAAATTAATAATAGTGAAGAACTCCAGTTTTTTAAGAAAGTGTTTTTCCAGATATACTCTAGTATAAACATGCACATAGTCACAAATATGTAACTCTGTTAATTGTGGAATGCCTGTACACTTTGTTTGTACATCTTCCATGGAGATATCAGTGAATATGATTCTCCACCTGTGAATATTTTAAATGTTGAAATAAAAGTAAGAAATGTGGTCTTTGTGTTTTCCCAGTTTCACAAGGCTGAAGATGAATGGATTATTTTTTGAATGTGTTTTACTAACAAATAGAATACCTTTCTGTTATGAATGCTTGGAATCAATTTTTGAGTATAAAATCTTTTGAAGACCTTTGGGATGGGGTGGGCCCATTTTTTTTTTTTTTTCTCTACCTGATGCACATGGAAAAATGCAAATACCAAGATGTACAGTCTCCTTTTTTTCCTTGATTCTAAGTGCTTTGCAGTGAGAGGATTCCTTGATATACTTAACTATATAGTGGATTTTGGAGTATTTCAGACTTGTCATTTTTGTTTATGAAGTATCTATTTCCTCTTGTTAATCAGTTTTTTTCTTATACATAGGGATTTTATTTAATTTGTTTATGAACTTACACAAAGATTGAAAGAATTCATGATGACTCTTATTTCTATTTCAACTGTAAATTGGTTTCAGTAAAATGTGGACTCAAATCTAGTCAGAAGAAAAGTACTTAAAGTTTATATAGTATAAAAAGCATGAAACATTGAAAGAATTCTATGGTAGTAGTTAACTGTAACAGTCTATCCATGTCCTTCTGAATAAAAAATCTTGTTACATAGTTACCCCCCCCCCCCCAAATGCTTGATGAGTTTCTTACAGAGTTCAGATTTTGAGACTACTTTTATAGCCATTTTAGTCTTGGATTACTAGCACCTCCTTGACATTAAGTGAAATAGTGAAATACTCTTCTTTCCTTGTTTCACTCTTAGGCTCCTGATAGTTTAAATGGTTATCCTTCTGCTGGGTAATGTATTGTTAGACGATGATTTATACCACTAACTCTTCTGGGGAAAAAAGGGAGTTAAGGTGAATTTCAACCAGTTGGATACTGTAACATTCATGGTTACAAAGGTATACAAAGTGCTTTCTTTACCATCCAAGCCCAGAACACAGCTAAATTGTGTGTGATTAACCTACATCTTGGAAAGTAATGTGGATGTGAAGTATCAAGTTGTTGCAAGAAGGTAAGAGAACTTCTGAATATCCCTTCACTCAGGAATCCTGTTCAAATTTTGTCAGTTGTCTTAGTACAAGCTTCCAACCCAGGGTCAGATATCTTGTTTGCTTATTTCATTAGTCTCAATTCAGTCTGGTAGTTCATTTTTTTTTTTTTTTTTTCCTTTGACTTTTGTAATCTTGTCATTTCTGAAGGTTTGATGAAGTGAAGCCCATTACTGATACTGACAAAGGGGCCAGGGAAGAGGTTTGTTCAATTAGGAGTAAACAACTTGTTTGAGTAGTTTGGTTGTGAAGGATCAAAATGGGACGGTGGCTGCAGAGGATTCTAGAATCAAGGTTGGGGTGTGACAATACAGTGTACAGCATCAAAGAGTTCAGAGTTGCTTTCCTTAAGTACATATTTATATTGACCTTTGGTGTCAACTAAAATTTCAGTCATTTTCCACTTTAGTTTTTCTGGTGATTTTTTTTTTTTTTTTTTTTTTTCCTAAATGTCACCTACACCATGAATACTTTTAATAACCAAGAATCAACAATAACTCCTGGTTTTCAAGTTTGAAAAACAGGCCTTTATATTATTCATTGAAAAGTAATTTCAGAAGCCCTATGGTTTTCTTCAGAATTCTTCCTTAAGTTCTTTTGATATCCAGACTTTCAAAAATGGATCTGTTTTTAATCTATGACTCATTTTTTTTTTCTTCTGAATATGGGGAAATGCTTCTTGCTTTCTATGGAGCCATTAATTGGTAAAGAAAGTTCTTAGAAACAATAGAGAACATTTTGGACATGTTTAAGCCCTGTAACAAATTGGTTTCTTGAATTTTTAAATAGAACTCTGTTATTGGTGTATAAAGAGGTATTCAAAGTAATGTTGTCAGCAAGACACTTCCGTTAGAAACTGCTGAAGGGCTGATGCGGTTAAAATAAACTTTAAAGAGCGCTGAAAACATGGTTCTGCAACCTTTCTAACTAGCAATCTTTGGAGGTGGGTAAAACAGTAATTAGGATTCATTCCTGTAAGTATTGAAAAGGACTTGGGTTAGACTTTCTCTGCTGGGAGCCATCAGCCAAGTAGGTATGACAATTTCCTTGCCAGCGTACCCCCATGTTTCTTTAGTGGAAGGACTCGTGGAAACAGGACATTTTGCAGGACATTGCATGTAAGGTGACCTTGCTCAAGGACCAGGGTGGATCCGTGTTTAGGGTGTTCCTGGTTTAGCATAATAGGAGATTAGGGTGTTCCCCCTTTAGAATAGGGTGGTTTAGCATAATAGGAGATTAGGGTGTTCCCCCTTTAAAATAGGGCGTATCCTGCTGCCTGAGTTCCTCTTGAGTTCTTAGGGTCAGACAGTGTATTTTGGGAGACAGAAGCCCGGTGGAGAGTGGATTTGGGCAGAGAGTGGATTTGGGCAGAGAACGTGGATTTCCCCAGAACGTGTTTGTAGACGGCCGGTGTGAGATTGGGAATAAAGAATTGCTGTTTGAATCTACAAGCTGTGTGGAGACTCGTGATTTGTGCCCAGCCAGAGACTGCGGCATTTCTCAGGTTTAGAAATTTTTTTTTTTTAAAGGCAGAAGCTGGGCTGGGGTTGTGCTCAGAGGTGGAGCGTTTGCCTAGTATGCATGAGGCACTGGGTTTAATCCTCAGCACCATATAAAAATAAAATATCTATAACTAAAAAAAAAAAAAGCCAAAGCTCTACTAAGTTTATGTAAAAATTGTCTTACTGCCAACTGCCCTATGGGGAGAGCCTGGTGTATAATATATGTGGATTAATGGTCCCCACTTGTTGAGTGCCAGAGTGGAGAAATGTGGGCAGTAACAAGTATTAGACATTTATTTTCCCATTTACTTTTCATCCTGTGGGGAAGGTACTCTTACTTAGACACATTTTATACGTGAGGAAATAGGGATTTCCAGAGAATAGTTAATTTGGTCAAAGTAACACAATAAGTGACGGAGGCAGGATTTGAACTTCACTTTGGGCTAGCTCCAAAACCTGAGCATACTGTTGCCGTGTAATAGACTAGGATGGTGGCAAAATTTTTAGTTCATTGGTTTAACAATGGACTTTATTGTGTAATCCTTACCCTGTGTTTTGTTGTCTGGCATCAAAAGCTAGGATTAGCATCTGACCCAGTTAATCTTGTTTGGTTTCTTATGACCTTTTCACAACATCTCCCTGCAGTAGCAGAAAAGGCAGCTGTCCACACTTGCATCCTCAGGTAGTATGCCAGGTTCTGATGAACACTTATTGAACCCGTTTATCAAGACTAAGAAATTTTTTGTTGGTTTGTACAGTCTCTGTCCTTGACTAGAACTCATAAAAATAGACATGGGCTGAATTATGCTTGAATATTAAGGGTTAGGATTTTCAAAAAGAAATTAACTATCCTTACCTCTGTTGATAACATGGGCTTTGTGATTATATGGGGAAAAACTAGCCAATTAGGAAGACACTGCTGGGAAAAGGAAGAGATTAAAATCTCTTACTCTCCCCTTCTCCCAACTTTTTAATAGGTATAATGAAAAGTTGGTAGGATTTGGACCCAGAGACTCTGTATACTGAATGTGGGATGTCTTCTGGAGTTCCTTCAGACTCTCTCCTCTTCTGTCCCTGACAGGCTGTCTAGGTTGGATATGTTCTCCCCAGCTCATGATTGGTTTAGTCAGTGTAGAGCCCCAGTAGGAAATTGGAGGGAGAGGCATGAACTTAGACATTCTATGGCTTCTTTCTTTCAGGGTTAACTTGAACTGTGTTCCCCAACTAAAGGTGATCTCTTAAGTTTTTTCTTGATTTCCAGTAGCAACTCCTTTACTGTCCCTTTGAGCTCAGTTTTGCTTACCTTAATATCCCTGAGGTGTTCTTGTACTCTTTTGTTTACATGGTCTTTCTGAAATCTTCTGTATTATGATTCTCCAGAGAAATAGGAGATTGATGAGGGGGGATTTGTTACAAAGGTTGAGACCCATTATATGCTGTCTGTATTTTGTGAACCAGGGAAGCTGGTAGCATATGACAGTTCAAGCCCTAAAGCTGGAAAACCAGGGCCATGCATGTTAGAACTTTTCAGTCTAAGGCTGAAGACCTGAGAATCTGGTGTTGTGATGTCCAAGGTCAGAAGATGGGTATTGCGGTTCCAGAAGAGAAAGCAAGTGTGCACTTACATGCTAGCTCACAAGCATATATTCACTTTTGCATTTTTTGTTAAGCCATTTGGATGGTGCCTGCCACATTGTGTGAGGGGTATCTTCTTTACTCAACACACTGAATAAAATGCCAATCTTCCAGAAACACCCATCTCATACATACCCAGAATTAATACCTTGTCAGCCGTCTGCATATCCCTAAATCCAGTTAAACTGACACCTAAAATTAACCATCATGTCCTCAGGTTGTGTTTTGAGTTTGTGACATCTTCCTGTTGGCACCATGACTGCTACAGTAGTGGGTACCAGAAACTGCTCTTTAAAATTGTATTTGAAGAGGACCAGGTTGAAAGGTCATTTTTGGGATCGGGGCAATGAGATAGTAGTAAATTATGGTATATGGTGGTACCACAACTAAAACTGTCACTGTGTATTAGTGTGGAATGAAGTGCAATTGGAGTAGAAGACCTTGATGGACCAAATGGTTATGGCACATCGTCATTATGGGGAGTTTTAACTCTAATTATAAAGATTTTGTGGATACCTCACAACAGCTCTGGAGAAAGGTATGTAGGAAAAGGAAAACAAGTAACCAACCAACCAAAAACCTATGAACATAGAAGTAGGAAATTCAGTGCTAGAGAGCCTCCTTGGCATCTTTGAATTGATTTCTTATCTGTGCTCACAGGGCAGTTCTGGGACAAACTCGGGTTTGGTTGTAAGGGTTGCAGAGTCGCAGCTCCAGTTAGTGTTAGTCCCTGAGAGACCAGGTCTCTCAAGTTACAGTAAGGGCAATGGTGGGAAAGGAGATGGGTATATTTGGACTAAGAAGTTTAAACCTCAGAACTTCCCCAGATCTTATTGTTTACAGAGGCAGGCCCCTATAACAAGAATTAGATCTCAACAATTCCTGTTAAAGTTATGGGATCTTCTCCAGGAGGATTGCCTATTCTGAAGGAATTTTAAGACCTCTGCAAATTTATGTTTGAAGAACCTTGAGAGTTTGTGGGAGTAGCTCCTAGACCAGGGGATGTCCTAAGTGGCCTTACATAAAATGGCCAGTTAAAGGATGTTTGCTTTCCATTATACTGACCTTGTACTTAATTTCCCCTCATTTTATTTGGAAAAAAATTGGTATCTATAGGAAGGTTGAATGAATAATACAAGGAACACTCACGTTATTCACCTGTTACGTTGCAATATTCTTTTTTACTGAACTGAAAGTAAACTGTAGATATATACATATGTGTGTGTGCACATATTCTGAGCTTTTTTACTTCCAGTGCTCTGGCACAAAAGCATAATTTCTTTTTAAACACCCTTTTTCTCACTCTCAAACCATCTGGGTGTCCTATAATTAAATTTTGACACTGTCTATTTGGAGTTACTGTCAGATCCCACAAGTTAAAGAGCTCAGTCCCACCAGACTGCCCCCATTTCAGATTTCAGTTTCAGGTCCCAGGTTGTCACTGGTACTTCTGACAAACTGGCTAAAAATTTCAGGGGGTTCTCATAATTCCCTCCTTGGGTTTGCTATTTCATTGAAATGACTTAGTACTCGGAAAACTGCTAAATTTAGAATTACTGGTTTATTATAAAGGATATAATTTGATAACAGTCAAATAGAAGAGATGTGGAACATCCTTCTCTGGGAGTGCCGTCTTCCAACACCTTGATGTATTCACCAGCTTAGGTCTCTGAACCCCATTGTTTAGGGCATTTCTATGAAGGTTACACTGTGTGGGCATGACTGGTTAAGTCACTGACCACTGGTGATTAACGCAAACCCCAGTCCTCCTATCCCCAGAGGTTGGGAGATAAAGTTGAAATTTCCAAGCTTCTAATAAAAGTTTTCATAGCAACCAGCTCCCTTCTGAGGTTATTTAGGATCCCTGCCAACAGTTGCCTCATCAAATGAACGATGCTTCTACCATTCTTACCACTCAAGAAAGTGCGGTTTTTTTTTTTTTTTTTTTAAAGAGAGAGAATTTTAATATTTATTATTATTTTTCTTTTTAGTTTTCGGCGGACACAACATCTTTGTTTGTATGTGGTGCTGCGGATCGAACCCGGGCCGCACGCATGCCAGATGAGCACACTACTGCTTGAGCCACATCCCCAGCCCAAGAAAGTGGGTTTTAAAAGCTCTGTGCCAGGAACCAGGGACAAAGACCAAATATCTGTGATACAAAAGTACACATGTACAGTCATGCACTAACATAAGAGTGTTTTCTTCTATGATGAACTAACTGGATGTGTGACGGTGATCCCAATAAGGTTTTGTTGCTTATTGACATTATAGCTTGTTTTGTCTAAGCATGTATGATGTTGGTCAAAGTGATCCAACGACAGATTTCTTAGACCATATCCCTCTCAAGTGGTGCATAGTTTTACATACATATACCCAGTTTTTTTTTGAGGAACTATTTAAACTACAGACATATTAGCTCATTTTTAAGTACACTTAATAGTAAATATGTTAACTATTTTTGATGAAATATTTTCCAAAAAAACAAAAATTAGAAGAGTGACATTTATTTTACCTTTTGCCAATTTCTTTTCATTTGAACAACTGTATGATATGTTGTTTGGGCTGAAATAAATGAAGAAAACTTGGTTTCAAAGAGATATGTAGTTGAAAAAGAGGCTTTTAAAATAACCTCAGGCGATTGTGGATACCAGTCACAAAAATTGACAAATGATAGTTTCTTAAAGGTTTGTTGCAATATGTAATATTCATTTGGAAGCTTGAATTTCACCATTGGCAACAAGTGTCTCTTGTTTTCCTAGAGGTGACATACTTGATTTGTTCATTTTTGAGACATGTCTTCCATATATACATGTCTGAATAACCCACAGCTTGTTACTCATTCTTGCAAGTAAGAGTGGTGTACCATGGAAAAAGCAAGTAGTTCATTTTGTAAAAATTGTGCCTGTGATTTTCCTGAGACAGTTAATGGTCTTACATATGCATTTACCAAGAGTAAAATCATTTCTTTCCTAATTTCAATATTATTATAATCTAGAAAAATTAATTCACATTTTTTCTAGTATTCATATTTAAGTTTCACTGGTTACCAAAATATTTTTTTTCTTCCAGATACAGTGTCAGATCAATAATCATGACTTCATGTGGTTATTGGTCTCTCTTGTCTCAATCTAGTATAATTCTGTTATAGTTTAGATATGATTTCAGTGTGCACCCCAAAGGTTCATGTGCTAGAAGCTTGGTTCCAAGTGTGGCAGTATTGGAAAGTAGTGGAACTTTTATGCAATAGGGCCCACTGGAAGATAATTAGGTCACTGGGGGTTTCACCCTTGGAAGAGACTAATATAGTTTTTGTAGGACCTTTTGTAGTTTTTGTAGTGAGTTGTTACAAAGTGAAGCCACCCCTTAAAATTACCCTCTTCTGTAAGCAGCTGTTTCCCTTCCTTTTACTCTGCTATGTTGTGACACAGCTTAAACGGTCCTTCATTAGACACCACACAGTTGGGGCTGCCCTATCTTGAACTTTCATCTTCTAAAACTTTCATCTCCTAAACCTTTTTTCCTCTTAACATACCCAGCCTCCAGTTGTTTGTTATAGCAGAAAATAGTATACTAAGACAAATTCCCTACAATTTTTGTTTTCCATGACATTAAGAGTCCAGGTTAGTATTATAACTTATTTTCTGGATTTGTCTGTTCCTTATAGCTCAATTCAGGTTAAAAAGTCTCTTGTAAGAATACTACACAGGTGAGGTGTTCGACTTCTTATTGCATCACACTGAAAGTTATATCAGGTTACTTCACTATTGGTCATGTGACTTTTGATCACTGGGTAAGTTAAGGTGGTAGTTGCTCTCTAATTTAAAGATGTCTTCCCATCCCTCTCTTTTGTATTCTTCAAAAAGCATGTATGTTTTGGGGACCTAATGTGGAAAGGAAACATGGTTCCGTTGCATTGGCAGTGGATATTACCCTTTGGTCATCTTGGGCTTCTCATGCCACTGAACCACTAGGTGAAGAAAGAGGTTGTTATACCATCCGTTTATTGATTTTGATTGTCTGAGAGAAGTTGGACTGTTGCTACATGGTGGTGGCAAGCAAAACTATGGAAACAAAGTGTTTATTGGGTACCTTTTTACTCCTTTGACCAATTATCTTGAACAAATATCTGTAACAACCCATAATAAGAGTGAAAGTAATGGATTCCGCTGCCAGTCTGGAAGAGGTGTTGGGGGAGGTTGAGGCAAACAGGTGGATGGATGGTTGGCTAAGGCAGCTACGTTGTCAAACAAACCTCACAGAAGCTGAGATGGTCATAACAATGTTTTATGTCATTTAGTTTGTTTTTTTTTCTTGTCTCCCTGCATTTTCTTGGAAATAAGTGATATGGGTAACTCCAGTGTTATTTCAGCTTTCAGGTATTTGAGAAAATTGATATTATCTTGTAATGGAATGGTAGTTGGTGGAACTTTGTTCCCACCCCCACATTGGGGCCTCAGTATTTCTACCAGGTGAATGCAAGAGAGGATGCTGCAGGCAAAAAGGCTCGAATGGTGCCATTTATACACTTGTGTGTGTGAATGTACATAATCCATCTATTCCCTAACCCAGATCTAGTCTTGTTCTCTGCCTTGGGAGGCTGACATGCATAGATAACATCATTGGGCTATGCTTTCTAGTTTCTATGGAATTTGTTGCATGGTGAAAGGAGGGCTTGGTGGGGTGGGATAACTTCAGATTACTGTGCTTCTTTATCACTACTCCACTCAAGATGACTTCCTCTGTATCACTTTTGTTTTCATTTTTGTAACTTACTGAGGGATGGTAATAATTCCTTTCTGGGTACTAGCTCGGGTTACCCTTGGTTTTCTTAAGCCTTTACACACACTTTTGTAAATATGCTATCTTAATTAATCCTTTTTTTCCTACCTTTATTTTATTTATTTTTATGTGGTACTAAGGATTGTACCTTGTGCCTCACACTTGGTAGGCAAGTGCTCTACCACTGAGCCACAACCCCAGCCCATACCTTAATTAATCTTATTCCTTGAATTGGCTTAAACTGGGAACTTGACAAACTGGAAAAATAAGATTGACAGGTTATGGAACAGGAATAAAAACTCTTACCTGGCCCTCTACATTGAAGTCAAAGGAAGACAAGTGAGTGTGCCTTCAAACCTATCTTTAACCTTGCAAAGGATTTTGCTTATTTATTTTAAATTAATTAATTAATTTATTTATTTTTGAGAAACAGGAAAAAAAAGTTTATTGCTTTGCTAGCAAAGGAGAAACACAGGGAACTCCTGTCCCAAAGGCTGTGATTCTGCTGCTTAGTTGTTTTTTAATGGTTTTGTTCTGTTAGCCCTACAAGGCAATTAAGAGCAGTCAGTAGTGACCAGAAACAACTGATGAAATCACCATAGCCTCCTGAGTCCCTGAAATTATGGGTGTGAGCCACTGCACCTGGCCAACTGATAAGGTCAACTAGCAAATTAATCCCCAAAAGAGTTCTTCAAAGATTTATCCACCAATTCAATAGGCAGACTTCTCTATTTCAAGATTATTTCATAATCTCTGTATTATTTTAATACTGAAGAGAATCAAAGCCTTCAGTAGGAACATGATGTTATGGCAACAACTAGGGCAACTCCTCCTTCCTGTGCATTGATGAATATCAGTGGCTGCCATTCCTCTCTATTCTTCCTTTACAGAGTGGACAGTTCTACCACATTTAACTCACAAACGTGGTTGCCAGATGAACCAAGCAAAACAAGGTGAGAGATAGGGAGAGGTGGAAGTTTCTGAGTACTTGGATGTTAACAAGCTTGAGGAATGGCTAGAGAAGACATAGGCTAGTAGAAAATCAGACTCCTCCCAATCACAAGTGGCAGTGGGCCTGGAAACCTTGAGTATTTTTCACATGAAATAATGTCAACCTTGACCAGAGGCAGTTTTCATTCTTGTCTGCCCCCATTGATGCAAAAGCCTTTCACAAAGTAAGAATTTGTTGAAAACTGTTGGTAGTTTTGAAAAGTATTGGTGACAAGATGGTCTTTCTTTCTAGTCTTGAACAAGGCTGAAGGAATGAATTTCTCTGGTGAATACTCCTGTAGGGAGTAGCTGTGGCAGGGCTCCTCAGCATTGGGTTCTTATACCTATGAATGGAAAGCTTCAACATCTTTCATTTTTGTTTTTAATAGCATCCAGCATATCTTTAGAGGAATGTCTGTGAGGTAGATTCTGAGGAAACTGCAGGAAGGATCATGGACTACCAATATTGTGGGAGGGAGTTTTTCTTTTGGCTGTGGATCTTATATTCATGAGAGCTAAATGCAAGACTTCTAGCCTTTTGAGGTTTGGTCTCTGAAGAGATTTCAGCAAGTTAGTTTTTAGAATCTGTCCTGCCATTCTGGCCCTCCTGATTCTGGGCGATGTGGGCAATGAAAAAATTTATAGACTTTTTTTATAATTTGGCTTGGATGAAATTGACTCTTGTTACTACTGTTAAACAAGAGGATCTAAAATAGTTTTGATGACAATAGTTATAACAGCTTTGGTATATGGGTGTACTTTTTGGAAAGCTTCTTAACAATTGGCAAAACATTGATATGAAAATATTTAATCTTCATTTGTGTAAGTCAACTGCAGTATTTACAAGAGTTCCTTTCAAGACAAATTGCCTTCTCTGTGGACCTGATAGATAGGTGATCTGACAGTTCTGCCAGTCTACACTGGAAAAGTTTGTGGCATCTGAAGTGTGGTGCTATTTCTCAAATGGAATATGCCATTCCAAGGATGATGTAAACAGCCTGGGAGATCTTTGGGCACCACCTAGTGGCTATTTAGGGAGTGTAGAGGCCACTGGACTTCTCAAATTATCTTAAGTGAAATAATTATTTCCAATCCAATTCCAATTTTACTTTTGTAAAATACAACAAAAATTGTTGGGAAAATTATATAAAAAGCAAATACACACAAAATGCAAGTTCTATTTCAATATTAGATTCAGTAAGGAATAATATTTTAGTGAATGTAACCGGAACAAGCAAAACACAGGGCATAAAATAAGAACTGTGCATTATTCATTGTAAATATAAATAAACTAAAGAAAGTTAGATTACAATGAGTACTTACCCGTATTAAATGACTAAATGTAGTTTTGAACACACCATATATTATCAGTGTGTTTAGTTTTTTATGTGATAGAACTTGTTTCTTGCTTCTTAGGATTTATCTAATGTCAATTGAATTGATGGCAGTGTTGCTCATAAGGGATAATGTGTAACTAAACTTTCTACTTTTCAAGAATAACATACATAAAATAGGAAATTGTCTGGCAAAGTAGTTTAGTAGTAGGAGAAAATACTTTAAAGCCATCTCAGGATACTAATTTTTATCTTTTCTACAGAATAAAGTAAGTGAGGCTACATTTTCCAAAATTTATCTTCAATCCTCCATAGTATCCAATTCTCACAATTTATTATTATAATTATTATAATTATCTTTTGATGAAAGAAATTAATTCTAGATCCATTACATCTTTTGATAAAAATAACATTACACCATTCTACCCAGTTTCTTGGGTGCTGGTGATTGTTGCTAAATTATGTTAAATGCCATTTCAGTCTGTGTAAATCTCTTTCCAAATTCTAGTTTTTGTTTTTGTCCTTAGATCTTGTTTTCCATTTAAAAACATGTTACATAAAGGTATTAAGTTAATTGAAAACACTAAAGCTATCAGATCTATGGTTGTTCAGTTCACATCCTTTAAAAGAAAGAAACAACTTTTTAAACTTAGTTCAGACATTTTCAACAGAACTTCTCTCTTCAGTAATCATAGTATCTCAGCAGGCAATGGTAGTTTATGATCAGATTGTACACTATTACATAATAGGGTATTCTTATCACCAAAAATTAGCTTTTATGTCACTTAGAGTTTTTCCTACATCAGTGAATATACCATTAAGATCATCTTAAAAAAAAATCATCTGACCTTTTTGTTTTTAAAATAGCAAGACTTTCTCAATGATGGAAGCAGTACATTGCATTGGTTTACAAGGTGAAATTCAAAAGGTAAAGGGTAAAAAGGAGAATTGAGGTCCAGTGGGTTAGAAATACACACACACACACACACACACACACACACACAGAGAGAATGATAAAGCAGGCTGATAAAATGTTAAGTTGATGAATCTGAGGAAAGGGTATGTGGTAATTCTCAATATTCTTGTAATTCCTCTGAAAGTTTGGAGTAATTTCAAACTTAAAGTAAAATATATGATTATTTGGAAAATCTTGTATCCATTATCATGATCATAAGCATTATTAGTAAAAAGATAAAAATAAATGAATTATTATATAGTATAAATGCCTTCACTAATTGTAGTGTAAAACCATAAATATTTTTTTATCAAAGTGCAAAATTATTGTATTAGAGACCATGACTCATGTTCATTTTATTCATAACACACAAAAATAATGGTATAAGCCATATCTAATGCATTGTACAGAAATACAAATAAAGCAACTAACTGCCAGTTAGATCTTTTTTTAAATTTAAATTTATTCTAGGTTTTTAAATTTTAAAAAATTTTTTAAAATTAATTTTTATTTATATATGACAGTGGAATGCATTACAATTCTTATTACACATAGAGCAGAATTTTTCATATCTCTGGTTATATACATAGTCTGTTCACACCAATTTGTGTCTTCATATCTGTACTTTGGATAATAATGATCATCACATTCCACCATCATTAATAACCCCTTGCCCCCGTGTTCCCTCCCTTCCCCTCCAACCCCTCTGCCCTATCTGGAGTTTGTCTATTCCTCCCATGTTCCCGCTCCCTATCCCACTGTGAATCAGCCTCCTTATATCAAAGAAAACATTTGGCATTTGGTTTTTTGGGAATGGCTAATTTCACTTAGCATTATCTCCTTTAACTTCATTCATTTACCTGCAAATGCCATGATTTTATTCTCTTTTATTGCTGAGTAATATTCCATTGTGTATATATGCCACGTTTTTTTAATCCATTCATCTATTGAAGGGCGTCTAGGTTGGTTCATTTAGCTATTGTGAATTAGGTTGCTATAAACATTGATGTGGCTGTGTCCCTGTAGTATGCTGTTTTTAAGTCCTTTGGGTATAGATGGAGGAGAGGGACACCTGGATCAAATAGTGGTTCCATTCCCAATTTTCCAAGAAATCTCCATACTGCTTTCCATATTGGCTACACCAATTTGCAGTCCCATCAGCAATGTATGAGTGTACTTTTTCCCCACATCCTTGCCAACACTTATTGTTTGTATGCATAATAGCTGCCATTCAGACTGGAGTGAGATGAAATCTGAGAGTGGTTTTGATTTGCATTTCTCTAATTGCTAGTGATGATGAACATTTTTTCATGTATTTGTTGATTGATTGTACATCATCTTCTGAGAAGTATCTCTTCAGGTCCTTGGCTCATTTATTGATTGAGTTATTTTATTTTTTTTGGTGTTTAGCTTTTTGAGTTCTTTATATACTCATTAGTGCTCCATCTGATGTGTGAGGGGTAAAGATTTGTTCCCAAGGTGTAGGCTCTCTATTCACCTCACAGATTATTTCTTTTGCTGAGAAGAAACTTCTTAGTTTGAGGCCATCCCATTTATTGATTCTTGATTTAATTCTTGTGCCACAGGAGTCTTATTAAGGAAGTTGGGGCTTAATTCCATATGATGGAGATTAGGGCCTACTTTTTCTTCTATTAGATGCAGGGTCTCTGGTTGTATTCCTAAGTCTCTGATCCATTTTGTCTTCCGTAACTTAACTGTAGTGTAAAGCATAATTTTTTTAAAAAAATATTTTGTTATTTTAGATTGACACAATACCTTTATTTATTTATTTTTATGTGTTGCTGGAGATCAAACCCAGTGCCTCACACATGCTAGGCAAACTCTCTACCACTAAGCCGAAACCCCAGCCCCCAGACTATAAATTTTGAAATCAATTTGAATAACAAAATTATTGTTATTCAAATTGATTTTAACCAGTTATTAAAAAGAAATGCTTATGTTTTCCAAGATTAATATATGCTTTTAGGTTATACTTGACAAAAAAGTATACAATGCTACCCATTATACCCGCTGCTCATAACTAGTCCCGAGCCCACCAGCTGAGAGTGACGACACATGAACTGACAGGTACCTTTGGAACGGATCCCCATGTTTGGATAATGCATCAGTGTCAAATTACTGTAAGTGCTTCTAGGCACCCTCTCTCATTTTCTGTACTTGATTGATTTTGGATCAGTAACACAGCACTGGTATTTTCCAAGAGTCTTTTCTGAATTGGGGATGGATATTGGAGCAGGGGAATGTCAGAGTTAATAAAAACTGGTTAGTGTGTGAGAACAGAGACCAGTGTTGCCCGAATGTTTTGGAACTTTTTATTTTACAAATCCAGTTGACAATTTTTTTTTCTGTTTGCACCTTGACAATAAAATATAGTTATCCAGAGTGAAAAAGAAAAATACAGACATTCTGTGCTCAACTTTTACTTTCTTCTTTCCCAACAGTTATAGGAATGCCAGCCGTGAAGTGTCTCCCCAGATACTGATCCAAATGCAATCTGCACTTGGTTTCTCCTACAGTGTGATTGTGAGTTTAGCAGGAGCATAGGTTTACCTTGCAGTGTTAGTACTCATTTGGGTATTGGTACCCATTCTTGTTTATGGTTGTAAATAGGACCAGTCAGCATATTTGGTTATTGTTTTTCTGACAGCATTCAGCTGTTCGTGAGGATAGTGGGTTTAAGCAGTAATGAGTTTTGGAGGAGGGTGAGATAGCCAAGGGAGTTATGAGTGCAAAACATGGAATATAACCAAGTGGGGAAAGACGGAAGATAGTATATTTGGGAGGAGGGGTAGGTGATGGGTACTGGAAAAATGACAATGTCAGTGACTTAGTGTCTCAGTGAAGTCAAAGAATTTTTAGAAGTGGGACTTTGGGTAGACAACATAGAAAGCAATCCAGTGCATGGTAGTATAATTTGGGTGCTTTGATTTAAGATTTCAGAGGTGACTGAGGAGAGGTGGAGGAAAATTTGTTTAAGATGAGTGGATCTGGGAAAGGAGCAGATAGAATATTCTAGTCTCTTTGGTATGCTAGGAAAGGGTGAGATGGTGACAGCATGTGGAGACTGACTTAATGGGGAGTCCCTTCTTCTGGTATGAGTTTCAAATAATCTATAGCTTAAAAACACTTTTAATTATTCTTTTTTTAAAAAAATAACTTTAAAAAAATAACTTCAGACTTTGAAGTAGGACAGGGAATGTAGCTCAGTGGCAGAGCACTTGCCTAGCTTTTGTGAGGCCCTGGGTTTTATCCCCAGCACTGCACAAAATAGAAGCAGAACAACAAAAACCACAACAAAAAAATTACAAAGAATTTTTATAAGCACTTTACTTATTCTTACATTATTCTTATATAACTATATCATCAAAAGCAGGAAACTAACATTGTTGGGACTATTTGTTTTTACAGATTTTACAGTTGGACCATGAATGTTCTCTTTTTTTGTCCAGGATCCAATTCAGAATCACACACTTCATTTTTTCATCATGTCTTTTCTCCTCTGAATTGAAGCACTTACTAAATCTTTCTTGACCTTGACTTTTTAGAGCATACCAACTACTTATTTTATAGAATGTCTCTCAATTTAAGTAGTCTGATGTATGCTGATGATTGAATTCAGGTTATGGATATTTGGCAAGAATACCCGAGAAGCTTCTTAGTACACCTTATAAAGAGGAACTTTTTTTTTTTTTTTTTTAAATCCTGTTACTTGTAGCATCTTTGAGAACTTGATTAAGGTGGTTGTGGATTTTTCTAGTAAAAAATTTTCAAGAGGAAAGGAGGAAAAATGATGTGTGACAGGGAGCATACTTTGGAAGGATTAAGGAGACCTTCCACCCTGTCTTTTGTATGACAAGTGAGGACAAAAACCCCCAGTGTTTCCAGTAGCTCAGAAGGCTGAGGCAGGGGGATTACAAGTTCGAAGCCAGCCCTAGCTGCTTATCGAGGCCCTAAGCAATTTAGAGAGACCCTGTCTCAAAATAAAAAAATAAAAGGGCTGTGGGAGATGTGGCTTAGTGGTTAAGTGCCCCTGGGATCAATCCCTGGTACAAAAACCAAAAAACTCCAACATTAATGAAGAAGGCTGCAGGATCAATGTCCTCCAGGGAACACTAAGTCACATTAAAGCAGGAAAGTGGAGACAAGTTGAAAGTACCAAGAAATTTGCTGCAGATAGAATCTGATTAAAAGAGAGCACATGGTAGATGTTGTGAGATTAGAGAGTGTCCAGGGTAGCATTCATGGGACGGTAAGAGAACCATGATAATTTACAGATGTCCTAGAGGCTTGACACTGGTGACTGAGGTGGAAAAGATTGTAAGGTTGATGAGATTAGGTTGATGGTCTCCTGGCTTTCCTTCTTAAAATGTGGTCTGGGAGCAGCAGCATTTGTCTTACTTGAGAGCTCATTAGAATTGAAAATTTAGGTCTAATCTCAGATTTTCTGAAGCAGACTCTACAATTTTAACAAGATTTTCAGGTAATTTGTAAGCATGTTAGTTTGAAAAGTATTGGTCTTGGAGAACTGAGCAAGCTATGTAAGACACACCTGTGCCACTGGCACATCACAAATGTCAACAGCTTATGCTTCAGTCCTGTAAGCATAGCCCTAATGAGTCAAGGCCAACAGGAATGGTAGCTTTCTGATTCTCTGTGTCTGATGCTGTGAGAGGTAGCAGCTTCCTGTGTGACTCTATTGTACAGTGTGGTTTGGCTTTCATTCCTTGAAGCTCAGTCTAGAATCTTTCATTAACTTTCCTATTGATTTCACAAGGTCTATATACCTACTAACAAATCCCTAGGGAACCAATGGGCTAGCTTCTGTTGTCTGCAGCTAGAAACTTTGACCATATACTCCTCTCAAAGTAGGTAAGTCACAAAAAATACTCATGGTTGGATGAAAGTGCCAGCAACTTAGGGTATGCCCTGGGACACTGATGCTCTCCTAACAGGACCACAGACAGTGATTCTCTAGATGGGATCTAGCAAATTCATGGACTCCAATGATGAACTGACCTCACTACCATAGCTGCCACCAGCATGACTTTTTGAAGAATTAATACTGTTTATTCTGCATGGTAAGGTCTTTCTTATAACGAGTGAATTGTGGACAAAATGATTCCATGTTATATTATTCCAGTAGGTAAAGATTTTATTATGTTATCTATCTATCTGTGCCAAGAATTTTTTAAAATTATGAAAATGTTAATAAGAAGATCATTAACAACTTGGATGAAATTGGTTAGGAACTGGGAGAGGTGCTATTCACTAGAAATGGACATCTCTTACTCGCAACTATTCCCCACAAAAGAATCAGTATTCTCACTGATAACAGCATAGTTTAGTTTTGCCTGTTTTTTTTTTTTTTAATGATTTGTAAATAAAATAATACAACATGCATTCTTTTGCTTTGTAATTTGAAAATTTCACTTAGCATTCTCTGTGTGAGATTCATCCACATAAGTTGTATGTAATTATAGCTTGCTTGTTTTCATTGCTTTATTATTCTCTGGTGCCATTTCTCTGTATATTGCTTACAATTCTGTCCAAACCTATTTCCTCCTATATAGTGTGGGTAAATTCTCCTTGACATTTTTACCACTTTGTTTAGGGTCCATTTGTCTTACTCCCTTTGAATGACAACTTGATAGCTGTGTATTGCTTTACCTTCATTTTTCTATACAACAGCAATATATTGTTCTTTGTGGAGGAGAGGGTATGATAGGCAGGGGTCAGTTCTTATGGAACCATGTGCAGCCATTGGTGAGGGGCTTGAGGTTTTATTATTTTCTGAGCTATCAAAATGTCCTGCAAGGGCTCGCTCCATCTAGCCATTGGTGTGTCCCATCCTAATGAGTTTGAGCCTGTTTCTCCAACTTCATTCACCCAGTGCCCCGGAGGAGCCTGGTTAACACTTCTGCCCTGGTAAGGCTGGAATTGGGGAGTCTGCTGTTGAGAGATTTTCCTTAAATGTTTTCCTTCTGAGTTTTCTGCTTATTTTCTTAGCCACCATTGTGTTCTTTTATTGCTACTACTGAATATTGGGTATTAAAAACAAACTGGGTGCAGTGGTGCACACCTGTAATCCCAGCACCTGGGAGGCTGATGCAGGAGGATCACTACTTTGAGGCCAGCCTCAACATGTTAGACCTAAGCAACTTAATGAGACCCTGTCTCAAAATTAAAAATTAGGGTTTAGGGATGTAGCTTAGTGTTGGAGCACTTGCTTAGCATGTGTGAGGCACTGGGTTTGATCCTCAGCACCACATAAAAATAAATAAATGAAATAAAGGTCCATCAACATCTACAACTAAAAAATATTTTTAAAAATTAAAAAAATGAAAAGACCTGGGGATGATGTAGCTCAATGGTAAAGTGTCCCTAGGTTCAATCCCCATTACAAAACAAAATATAAAGTTTTATTTCTCAGGTATTGGAGAAAAAGGATATTCTGTGGTCTTGCTTTCCCCTGTTATGTTGGCATTTAACAGCTTTCGTTTTTAACTGCTGTAGATACAAGTGAAATAAGTATACTTATTTTAATCCAAGATCTTAAGGTGTTCATTATTTTGCCAGAAGGTGGTAGCAAAGACTTTGGGTAAAAATCACAAGTGTCATCACACAATGAAAACCAAACCAAACCAAATGAAAACCAGAAAAGAACAACAAACTGGGAAAATAATGAAATGCTACCTATTTATTAATATGGACCATAAGATTTATAAATTCTTGTTTTTTTTATAACTCATTTTTTGAAAATCACTATAAAGTAAATGCAACTCTGACCTCTTAAGTATGATAAAATGATAACTAAAAAATTCTTTGAGTCAAAGGCTATTTATCCAACTAAATTTCTAACAAATTGTACATAGTACCCTCAACTTAAGAGATCAGAAATTAATGGTAAATTTAAAAATTCAGAGTTCTTTAAATTTTCACAATAGTATACATTCAACACATTCTCCAACAAGAAAGTACTGAGAAAGGCTAAAATCTAAGAGTTGAAATGTTCTCCATTGATACTATCATGATTAAGAAATAAATATTGGAGTAAAGAGATGATAAGAAGAACCTAAACAAATGTTTTATTTTCTTGGTCCTATTTTCTGTCCTGTTCAGGTGATCAGAATTCCTTTCTTCTTTTCCTGCTGTTGCCCACCTAGTGCACCCTCCAGTTTAGTCATTCATTCTTTACCCTTTTTGCAGGCTACCATATGCGAGGCACTATTCTAGATGCTAGAGAAATGGCAGTATCCAAGACAAATAAAGATGCTGCTTTGATGAAGCTTACACGCTAGTATAGTGCTACCCAGTAGAACTTTCTGAGATAATAGAAATAAATTTCAATTCAGTAGAACTTTCTGAGATTATGATGATCATATTGTGCTGTCCAGTACGGTAGACACCAGCCACATGTGGCTACTGAACATTTGAAATGTTGGCAAGTGGCCTTTGTATTGGACAGATCAATTCTAGTAGGTGAGAGATACAGCAAGCTAGTAAACAATCACATTGGAGAAGTTTGGAAAAAGATAGGTGGTACCAAAAAATTGAACTGAATAATGTGATAGTAACATGGGGAGGAGGGCAGTATTAGTTCCAGTGGTCAAGGAAGGGCTTTATACAAACAACTGAGGTGAGACCAGGTGACAGAAACAAGCCATAGGATGAAGTGGGGAGAATAACATCGTAGCCAGGGAGGGCATCTGGGGCAAAGGGCTGGATGTGGGAATAAGCTTGTTTTGAGGGCAGTATGGTTGGAATATGATAAGGAGAACTAGGAGATAGTTCTTTATAAGCTATGACAAGAAATTGGAATAAGATGTGAAGTTATGGAGCCTCTATACTTGGAATATTCCTTTTACCCTTTGAAAGTGAACAATCCAGTGGTTTTTAATAGATGTTCATGCAACCATCTCCACTATCTAATCTACCCCCTTCCCTCACCTCAACACTTCCATGCTCCTGTCCATGCCACTTAATTCCTTAGAGCACAACCAACACCAAGAGTGATTCCCTGCTACTATTCCTAAGGATCTGAAGAATTGCAGTGATTTGCAACCAAGTCTTGTGGTTGCTCTTTGGAGTCCACGGGCCCATTCTCTGCTCATTGGAGGCCAAGGAAAAAGGGAGGCTCAAATATTTATACCAAACCCACTTCTTTTTCAAATTCTGCCTGCTTCTATTCCCCTTGAAGGAGGATGTGTGAGGCCATCGTGGTGTGATCAATTAGAAGAACAGGCCTTTGCTAACTGTGGCTGCACTTTTGTCTTCAGGCTTAGGAATTCTGAGGAGAAGGGTGTATGGAGGTGTGGGGGCAAAGAGCAGACTGGAGGAGTCCTCACAGCCTTCCCACTGTACTATTCTTAGTCGCTTTGTCGTTTACATCTTTTCACGATTCAGCAAGAACAAGGTGAAATCTACTTAGAAAACCTATTATACAGCATAGTTGTTGTTTTCAAAAGGAAAATAAATAATAAAATGAAAAGATGAAGAAAATCAAATAAAGAAAATATTGATGTATTTTCCTCCTCCACATGTGTTGGGGAGTGAAAGATACAGGATGGGAGGAAGTGTCTTCATAGATACAGTGTTTCTCAATAAAGGCTGAAATTCAGCTCTGCCTTGGAGGGAGTGAACTGAAAGGCTTCTTTTAGCCTTAAAATTCCATAATTCTCTTTCCACAGGACAAAATTCCACAAACTCTGGCAACAGAGTTTCAGTTTCCAATGTCTTTCCAGTCTTGGAGTCCGGACATTTCATGGAAATCCTTAGAAAACAAGCTGTAATTTATGACACACTTTCGAGTGTGTGTACAGGGCAAGCTTCCTCTCTCATTCAGGGATGTGTGCTGTGAAGAGGACCAAGTATTAACGGGTGCTTCTCTGTGCCACTGAATTCATTAAATTCAAGTTCCCTCTCTTTTTTGCTGTGCTGGGGATGGAACCCAGGACATCAGGAATGTGAACTCTCAGCCCAGTGCTTGGGATGTCTTAAGTGAAGAATGAAAACTGCTGCACATGAAGCTTGAGGCTGCTCATTCTTGGCTTCAGAGTTGCAGGAACTCCTTCAGTTCTGGAGGTGGAGATGTGGCTCTCAGGTCACAATATGAATGCCCACTGGCCAGCACAGAATCTTATTTCAACTTGGTGTGTTACATGGACCCAATCTGTTTTTCATACTATCATGTTGTAGAATGCCTTGAATTCAATCAGATGACCTCAATGGGTGCTCCTTGTATTCATATTCAGAAATGTTTCCATGTTTTCCCAATAGGATAACTTTCTTTTCTTGTGTAGTATCATCTTCTTAGAAGATCTTTGTTGTGATCTAAGTATAGGATTTGGAGGGCATGTTGGATTTGAGTCTTGAATCTAACACTTATTAGCAGTGTCAACTTGCTTGACTTCTTAGAGCCTCAGTTTTCTCATCTGTAGTTGGAATGATGTTAGTGATAGTATTATTGGGAGAATAAGTGAAATGAATGTATTATCATCTATGAGCATATGTAGTAGATGCCACATAAAAGATTATTCTTGCTCTTCTTCAGTGAGCCTAAGACAATACAGATGTTGCTTGTTTTATTGTGGAGTTGCATCCCAGTAAACCCATCATAAATTGAAAATAGAAGTCAGCCAAAAGTGCATTTAATACACCTAACATACCTTAGCCCAGCCGACCTTAAACATGCTTGGAACACTATCATAATCTGGGGCCAGATCATTTAATGTAAACACTGTTTATAATCAAGTAAATGTTGATTATGTCATGTATCTTACCAAAACTGTACTGAAAGTGAAAACCAGAATTGTTGGGTGGGTACTTGAATAATAGTTTCTACTAACTGCATATCACCTTTGCACTGTTGTAAAGATGAAAAATCATAAATTGAACCATTGCAAATTGGGGATCATGTGTATAAGACAAGAAGATAATACAACTAACTCTTGTAACCATCCATATTCTTGTGTTCACAAGCTTATCCTCCAAGGCCTCATTGGTTGGAATTCATTTTATAATTATCCAGAAGGATTTGAGAGAAGAGGTTTTAATCTTATTTTAGGAACAGAAGGGGAACAGCTTTTATTCCAAGCATTTTGATAGAAGCACAAGCGCTACCCATTTGGGTAGGGCGGTAAAGCAATCTGCCTTCAATCCTTTCTTCTCTCTAGGCAACTGCTCTTTGCCTTTGGGGCTGTGCTCTCTACTGCTGATTCTCCTGGAGGGTCACTGCCTTCCACTGATGTCCTATGGATTCTCTTAGGAAAAGTCCCAAAGTCAAGCTATCCTCACTTCATACAGAGGTCTTTGTCTCTTTCTCTCAAAGCCCCCCTCTGACTTCTAGCCTTATCCATAGAACACATAGTGTATCGTTTAGCTGAAGAGCAGAGAGGGGGGCCAATGCATTGTCTCCCAAGATCCTCTGCTTTCCACCAGATGTCCTGCATAGCCTCAGGTGATTTGAGGGCAAAATAGGACTTGCGTAGAGAAGAAAGTCTGAAGGTTGTCACTTTTGTCTCCTCTTAAATATATAAATGACTTCCTAGAGATTTTTTTTTTTGAATACTGATCATTGTAAGTAAAATAGAGGAAAGAGCTTGAGACATTGAATTGTTTGTGCTGAAGGACTTCTCTGCTCTGTAACAGAGGAGGTAACTCATGGTGTGGAGAAGTTCACCAAAGAGCATCTAAAATCAAGAAACCTGTTCAGATCTTGAGGTAAATAATGTTTGATCAGAATTTGCATGTAGTTAACAAAACCTTTCAATCTTACAATCTCTTTTAGTAGAGACCAGAACTCTCCAATAGAACTTTATGCTGTTGTTTTACATTTAAATTTAAAAATTCAATAATTAAATAAAATTATTGAAAATTCTATTTTGTTATTGCCCAAGTCACATGTGCTCATTAGCCACCTGTGGCTAGTGGCTATGGTATTGGACAGCGTAAGTCTAGATGATAGCAACCCTGTGATGTGGGATGGGCATTACTGTACTCATTTGGTTGACTAATCCAAGTATTGATGTAGGTAAGTGATCACATACTCAAGGGGCTCCAGTAGGCAGGCAGAGAAAGAGAATGCGTGGTGTAGGCCATGGTGTGTTAGAAACGGTGGTACTGGTCAGATTGTAGGGATTATGCCTTGTCTTAACAAGGAACTGTTCCTTGGCTATCACCAATTGTTGCCATTTGCAAAGTAGACCCAAAGGTGCAATATCTTCCCTTTTCTTTGTTTGCTTTTTCCTTTAATAATGAATTTTTAAAAAGTCAATATTATGTAAATTTAAAAAAACAGCGACAATCAAAAAATAAAAACCTAACTATGAAGCCTGCTGTAACCCATGATTCACCAAAGCTCAAATTTTGCAGATGTATCAAATCACTGCATTTAAAACAGTTTCTTTGGAATCAGCTTTCATGGACAAAGGGAATTATAGGAATGTCTGCTGTTGGAGGCCAAACCCTGGTTCTGAATTTCCAGAATTGGGCAAACTAAATAAAAAAGATTGTGATAAGGAAAAAAACAAAACAATAGAACAAAATAAAACAAAAGTTGTTTTTTTTTAAAAAAAAGGTCAAAGTCAAGAAGTTTTCAATTTATGCACTGGATATTCAAGTCACGCAAATATGAAGAAGCTCTAATTAGTGGCAATAATTTCCCCCAGTGACCTCACCTCTTACCATGTCTGTTTTTCATAGTTATGCTGTACCTTACCCACAGGTCAGAAAGAAGAAAAATTATTTCTCTGCTCCAGGGCACAGTTGTTAGTTGATTCCCAAATTTTCATTGCAAGACCTCAAAATCATAGCACAGGAAAATATCTTGAAAGAACACAAACATTTCAGTGAAAGGAGTGGACCAGGGGAAAATGACTTGGTTACAGAGATACTGCTTATCATAATGAACATTCATTACCCTGAAAAATGATGAAAATTATTATACATCCAATTCAGTTCATTGTTCTGCCTGATAAAAGAGTTAGAAACTGCTTTCAAATGGTCAAAGTAAGAGCATTGTACAGAAAGTATATGTTATACTAATTCCACACTGCAAAAACTGCTATATTGTAAAGTTCAAGTCGCTTGACCTTCTATATTGTTATGTATAGAATATATACATGTGTTTTTGGTTCAAATACTTCACGAAGAAATGGTCTAGTTGCATTTGTATTTCAGATTGCTGAATTATGTCTTAGTTATGACTCAGATGTTCTGCCGATTGTCTTAAAATTTCTGTTTTATAATTTTTTTGACATGGTGTCAGGAATGTTGGAGAGAAAAAAAAAAAGAACCCAGATTGAGAAACTTGAGGCAAACTGAGGCAAATATGAGCAAACTTCATCCACATCAGAAAGGAACTTGCAGTTTTCACCAGCTATTTCAACATTCTGAGTTTCTGTTTTGTTAAATTTCATTGCCTAAGCCAACTTTTATTGAGTGACCATTGCATACCCTTTACTAATTACCCCTGGGGTTGCATACAGAGATAAATCCAATACTCTTCATTGCAACCATACCAAATTTGAAATTCAGAAATATAACCATTAGTGTTTTCTTCTAAAGTGAAATTTAACTTGACAAATGATGCCTGAAGACCTAGTATATTCCATGTAACCTGCTAAATATTTGAGAGTCACCACAGGCTACAAACTGGAATATGTAGCTTATTGAGTAATATTGTAAAATACCACCAAGGTGTTTACAGACACATGAGTTAAATTCTTTTTCAGAATGCTAATGTTTGTTGGAAAGGAAATTCTGTTAAACCACAAAGATGCTATCATCTTTCCATTATGAAGTCCCATCCCCCTTGCTCCTTGGAGCATGCAATGTACTTTGTTCAAACCATCACCTACTAGGTAGAGATGAGGAACTTGGAAGAACTTTCAGTAGCCCACGAGTGTGTTAAGTTTTAATGGGCACCTCAGTACAGGGCAAGATTTGTTCCAGAAGCTAGAACATTTGCTTACTATTGTTTCACATATTCGATCATTTTATTTAGTGAACTGTATGTGTTGTAAGTAATTATTCCCTGCCCCCAATTTTATGAAAAAATAATAAGATCCTTTAAGGTTAATGCTAGAAAGGATTTCCTGAGGGTGAGGTGGGGAAGGAGCAGCTGGATCTGTAGGCCTAACATTTGTCCCACAAAGTTTGCTTCCTGTGCTCCAGTATACAGTTGTTAATCTCTCCCTCCCATGCATCCCTGCCACCACCTCCACCCCGAGTGGAGGCAGGGGTGGGAGTGGGGAGTATCTGTCTCTTGCCTTTTAGCAAAGCTGGCCCAAAGAAGGAAGCAGGGGCTCTTCTACACATGCCCTATGGCATGGCTGAGACAAGGTTATGTCATTTAGAAGCTTTCCTGAAAGTACTGATTGACAAAAGACAAAGAATTATGGACTGCAGCAGGAAGTACAGTAAATCTTCACTGCTTATAGTTCACTGTAATGAGCAGCCCCACTCCTTAGCTTTTGTAGTATTAAAGACCCTAAACCTTCCAAGTTCTAATCCAGGAGGGAATGCCTAAACTCCTTTGGTTATATTCTATATTTTCCCTAGTTCCCTACCTGTCTCTGTTGAGGACTTGGCCCAGAAGGCAGAACCTCAGCGAGACAATAATGTCAGAATGCCCCTCAACATTTAGTGACAGGAGTCCAGATGACCCCTGGGACCCTTCTGTTTCCATGGCTGTGGCTAAAGAGTAAGCCACCTTTTGTCTCCCTAGAGCTTAGGATCTGTCATTATGATGTGCTCAGCACCCTTTGTGGAATGCGTTGTTCACATGTCACCCTTTTCATCTGGGCCCTGGATGATCGATCATTCCTTAAACTTTGGTCTGTTCACTCTTTCATTAATCTTCCCTCCAAATGATGGATATCAAGTGCCCCCAGTAAAGATAGTAAAAGGGGTGAAACCAAATAGTTATATTTGACCTTGCTTGGCTAGTCTGTTTTTATAACTACTAAACAATATCAGACAACATCAAGATCCATTCTAAATCCATATAGGTTTACTCATAAGCAATAATGAAAGCCCTACAATTTTTAATTTATGCTTAAACACTTATGAATATCCAATCCTTGTGACACTTGGGGAAAATATTGTTCCACACATGCACTTTTATCTACCAAGTAAAAATCAAGTTAAGGGCAATCGTGGCAGTAAACATCAAGATTTTGTTTATTTTTCCTAAATCAGTTGAAGCTATAATTCTCTGCATCCTGCTATCACTCTTGAGAGCAGGTCCCTAGTCTTAGATCTGCAGAGCTGAGCTACCTTCCAATCCAGGTCTTGACTCTTAGTGCACAGGATCCTCTTTGGACATTTCTTTGAGGAACTTAGATCCACTTCCTAAGAAAGAGAACTGCAGAAGCTAAGAATACTGTGATTTGATCATTTCCAGACAATGATAGAAAAGGCCAGAGAGAGACTCAGTTCTTAGGTTCTTTGAAAATGTTTCATGTCCATGGTTCTTATCTTGGGTGTTTGTGCCTGCTATAAGTAAACCCTTAATCTGTTGATGTCCTAGAATTAAAACAAGCCACTCCATCATTCATTCATACACTAGGATTTGTTGAGAGCCACTGTATGTATAACAGCATACCAGATAGGTCCTAAGGGATGTAGAGGAGGTACATGGCGCTCCCCTTGCTTTCCAAGGGTTTACAGTCAGTATCTACAGTGGATTGGGAAGCCTGCAGCAGGTGGTTTAGCTCAGTGGCTTGGGGAGAAGGGTGAATGTGTATTTAGCACACATTTAGTTGTAGGAAGTAGGATGTGAAGGGGAAAATATGCTGTGCAGATCTCTAAATACAGCAGAAAGTTGCTGTATTTAGATTACTCAGTGAAAAGAATAAAAAACCCAGCTTTCTTGGTTAAACATGACTTGTTTGCAGAGAAAGGCCAGGGAGAAGAGCAGGTAGGGAGAAAAGCATGGCTGTGCTTATCAGTGAAAATGTGGAATAGTCTAGAAGGCTGGAATTGACTGGAAAGGGAAAAACCCCAAGGTGAATGACATCAGAATGAGCTGAGGGATATAGGAAGACTAATATGGTACGCAGTGAGCTAGGTCCTCTCCTGAAAGACTATGACATTAGGAAATTTGTTTGTTTGTTTGTTTGTTTTTTTGTCTAGAACACAGTATAATGCTTTCAAATCTCTGCCATCTCCCTTCTGTTATTAATTTATTCCATCTTTCTAAAACCACCCATAGAAAAATGTCCTCCCATTTAACGTTCCTTTGAGTCTTCAAGGCTTAGCTGTTTTATTTGTAAGGTGGCAGTGTCCAACACAGTCAGTAGATATCACTGTCTAATAGTCAAGGTGTCCATTCAACAAGCCTTTGGGGTCAGACGCTTCAGGTTCTCTTGGATGGATTAACTCCCTTTTTGGTTGGCTCTGTAAGGTCTAAAATCTGTGCAAAGTATTTACTTAAGACAGTATGTAGCCCTCTCTCCATTTCAGATATGACGTTAGAGACGTGGTTTGCCCAGCGTCTGTGATCACCAGCTTTCACCGCCTTCCAGCTGCAGCGCATTGCCTCATGCACCAGGAAGCCACAGTTGCCCTTCAAGGCTGATTCAATGGCATTTAATGGTATCTAACCCTGGCCCATTGCCTTCTGGACTTGGGTCTTTCAGTTATAGCCAAAATCTTAGTTCCGAAGATGGAGACGGGATCAGGTACCACATGGTCCCGAGTGCAGGAGCCAGTCTGAATGTGTCGTGTCACTTGATAGCAGACAGACACTCCTCATCAGCTACTCAGGACTCCAGGCGCCAGGAAGTAAGTTGAGGTCAGGGAGTTTGTTTTATCTACTGATTTGGAAAAATATTTAGCCTCCCTGGAACAGGGATGTGCATTCCGTGAGCCTGAAGCCATGAAATTTGGCAAGTCCCATATCAGATGCCTAAAACTGTTATACAACTCAGTCTAATTTAGATTGTAAGGCTGCCAGAGGGAACTTAAGTCTCTTCTTGGTTCCAAAAGTCCCTTCTGTCTGACAATTCTTGGGGCCCAGCAATCAGTGTGATCAATAGCAATTATCATAATAATGATATCCATTGCCCAGATTTGAACCACAGCTCAAGATGCATTGCTTTGGATAATTGGTAGTTAGAATTTGGCCCAGAGAGACATGTGAGTGACTTGTGCAATAATCTGACTATCCTACAAATTAAAGACAAAGGTATCTGACACTGGGAGGTGAAAACATCTTCCAGGTGAGTGTTTCTTGCACAGTTGGCTCTGACTAGAAAACAAAAGCCATCTTTTTTTTTTTTTTTTAAATAATTTTTCTCCTAAGAGGTCACTGACTATTTCAGATAATTTTATTCAAATTTGTTTTAAAAAGCTTTAATTTTGCCTTTATGTTTATATGCTATATGTGAATATTTCAAGCACTTGAAACTCTCTTCCATGGGAAAATAACAAAATAGAAAAGCACATTGAAAAATAATAGACATTATTATTGCTGTATGTATATAAGTGTATGACCAATGTGATTCTGCAACCTGTGCACTCAGAAAAATGAGAAATTACACCCCATCTGATTCAAATGTATGATATGTCAAGATCATTGTACTGTCATGTGTAACTAATTAAAATAAATTAAAGAAAAAGAAATTAAAAAAAAAAAGCACATTGAAAATCAGTGTGTCAGGCTGGGGATGTGGCTCAAGTGGTAGCGCACTCGCCTGGCATGCATGCAGCCTGCGTTTGATCCTCAGCACCACATACAAATAAAGATGTTGTGTCCGCCAAAAACTAAAAAATAAATATTAAAAAATTCTCTCTCTCTCTCTTAAAAAAAAAGAAAATCAGTGTGTCTTGCACTTACCTTTCACATGGTCAATGGTAATCATGTGAATACATATATATGCAGAGCTGTTGAAAAGAGCATATATCTTAGATCTAAGGATATGGCTCAGTGTTAAGCACTTGCCTGGCATGCATGAGGCCCTGGGTTCATCCCCAAGACCACAAAAAAGAAAAAAAAAAAAAAAGATCTGGATTCAACTTTTGACTCAGAAAAGTCTTCAATTTTCTTATCCAGATGTTCCATTTGTCATACCAAAGTTTATTCTCTGGAACATGACTTTTGCAGAATAGAAAAAAAAAATGTTACAGGAACAAAAGGGAGTCACAGTGCTAAGCTGAATGAAATTCAACTGGCTTTTAAATTGTAGGATCACTCAGAGCCTCATTAGAGGCTTAAAATCTAATGTGTCTCTCAAAGAGGGAGCAACATATCATTTAAAATGCAACGAATAGCTAAGTGTTGCCGGAACTTACCCAGCTATGGAAACTTCTTTTCATAAAGCATCTCATGGAATTTAGGAATTTAGGGAAACAATGACTACATTATTTAGGACACTTCAGGTTGAAAGTAATAGAGATCAAACACTAGTTTAGGCAAGAAGCGGAAACCATTTGCTCCGGTAACAAAATCAAAGGCAGGACAGGGGTGGAGATAGTTTCATGGACAACTGGAGTAGCTTATAATCGTTAATATTTATTGTGAGATGACCATGTGCCAGACATTGCTCAACATGCTTCACATGCATTCATTGGTTCAGTCCCCACAACAGTACTATTATTATCTTCTCTTTACAAAAGAGGAAAATCAGGGTCAGAGAAGTTTGCCAAGGTTGCCAAGGCAGTGACTCTGTACCCACACTTGGAACTACTAACCTTTTGTTTTTCCAGGGACTGAAATGCTGTCAAAGTTCATTTTCTCTGTGTGACTCTTGTGTCCTTGGGTCTATTTCATTCTCTTCAAATCAGCTTTCCCCATGAGATTAGAGATCTGACTTCTACCTCTTGGCTTGCCTCCTTCCCTCCTTCTCAATGCTCCTCCTCCAATTTCTATTAAAATCATTCTGGAGAAGGCTGTTATTAGCCCCTGACTTGAGCTCCTGTGCCCAATCTTGGGCCAATCGCTAGGGTGGAGGGGTGGATGGGGTATTCTAATCAGCTCAGCTCACATATCATTGTGGCTGGGAGAATGGAGAACTGATTAGCTACATCCACTATTTAAACAGTCATAGAGGGCGATGGGGTAGGGCAGTTCTCTGAAACAAAGGTGTGTTTTCCAGAAGAGGCCTGAGGCACTGACCTACCTTGGTATCTTAGAATCCAACGGGATATGTATGCAGAGCTGCCAGCCATGGTTCCAGGCACTGGGATAGGGTATTGATTCATTGTGGCCACTCTTCTACTGAGGCTGAGTAGAGAAAGACCTTCCTTTTAATGCAGGGATGCTAAACTGAGCAGGTAGAAGAATGAACTAGGAAGACTGCTTTGTACATAACAAGTCTGAAAGCTAAAACAAGACCTGACTGACTGATAGGTCAAGGTCTAGGTCTAAAAAATCAGGCCAAGTTGGAAGATAAACAAAACAAGGTTGGGGAAGGAGGCAGCAAAATCTAAATTTTTCATAAAACACAGACATGTTCATGGAACAGGCCAGAAGTCAACATCCAGAGGTCTAATCTGGGTGAGAGGGCCTAGGCAGGCAGGTCAGCCCAGAGCAAGGTCCACCCAGGCTGGAGTGCAGGATCCCAGCCTGGTGGAGGTCAGAGAGCAGCTCTCAGAAGTAGAACAGGGAGACAGAGCAATGCCTCAGATTCCAAAATAAGGAGGCAAGTGTGTGTCTAGTGGGACCCAGTTGACTAGAGATAAGTGATACCAGAGAGTATTTTCCTCCAAACCCTAGCAAGGAAAGGAACCCAAACAGCACACTTACCTACTTCAACTAACCTTAAATATATTCTAAAGGTCATTGTTGACCACTTGACTACTTGTGACTAGGTTGCCAAGTCACAAGTTCAGTGAACAACTGTGATGCTGATGACTTTAGTTTTGATGGGCCGTCTGTGTCAGGCTTGTCATTCCCTATTAGCCAGCTCTGTTCTCTGGATAAATTCAGTGGTACTCCTCCTCTTCTATGATTATCCAGGAGGTGAATCATGATTGGTGTTAATATCTATTGCTGCTAAAACAAAACACTACAAACTTAGTGGCTGTGAACAATATCAGTTTATTATTTCAGTTTTAAAAGACAGAAGTTAAAAAAAATGGGTATTATTAGCTGGGCACAGTGGCACATGTCTAATCCCAGGGAGGCTGAGACAGGAGGATGGTGAGTTCAAAACCAGCCTCAGCAAAAGCAAGGTGTTAAGCAACTCAGTGCAATCCCATCTCTAAATGAAATACAAAATAGGGCTCAGTAGTTGTGTGCCCCTGAGTTCAATCCCTGGTATTCCCCTCAGTCCAGTGGGTATTACTGGACTGACATCAAGACTGTGTTTTTCTGGATGCCCTTTCCTCTCCATCTCCAGCTTCTAGAGGTGTCTGCATTCCTTGGGTTGTGGACCCCTCCTCTATATGCAAAAACAGCTGCATAGCATTTTTCAATTTCTCTTGACTGAACCTCTGCTTCCCTCCTGTAGGGATTCTTATGATTACTTTGGACCCCTCACCCCCAATTATCCAGAATAATTGCATCACCCCAAGATCTTTAATCATCCCCATGAAATCTCTTCTGCTATGTGAAATATTGAGGGGTTTCAAGAATTAGCATATGGAAATCCATGGTGAAGGGATATTAATCAGCTTGTCACAGTTGTCATGTTTGACTTTAAACCTCCAAACAAATCTTGGTGTTTGACATATGCACACATCATTTCTATAAAGCTTGCATTGATCCGTTCCAGATTTTATAAGCCTAGGTACCGCCAGGATAGGAGGTATGTGCCTGAGATCTGTTGGCTCTTTCTTTGGAGGAGGATGGGGTTAGAAAGTGTGTGCTGTCTCTCAAGTGAGGTGGGCTCCGTAAGAGTGTTGCACATGGTAGAAGCCCAGTCACCCAGAGACCTTCTCAGCCATTGCTTTTTTCTTAATGAAGGCAAGAATTTCAGCAAGCTCTGGTCACTAGGAATAGCTGTCTAAATCTGTTATATTTAGGCAGACGAATGGAGAAGTAAATGGGACTGATAGGTCTTGCTGGAAAAATTTTCCAAACTGGTGCTCTGGTAAGAATGTATGAAAGCATTCCTCACAGTCTTGTTTGTAATGGTGAAAAATCACAATTAAAATTTCCTTCAGTAGAAGGACAGACAAAAAAAACTATTGATATATTCTATAATAATTACCACAAATGAATTAAGAGTGCATATGTTGACATAAAAATATTAAAAATGTAATGTTAAGTAAAAAAAAAAACAACCCAAGTTATAAATTTGTCATTTGTGGATATGTATGTAGGAAAAAAAAAAAACATAAGAATGTCCCTGGGATAGAACACTCCAGTTGCAGAATAGTGGGTTCCGCTGGACAGGAGGGACAGAATGGAATTGGAGAAGACACACAAAGGACAGCAGCCCCATTGGTGAATCCAGTTCATTTCTTTAACAAAAAACTGAAATTAATATAGTAACATGAATATATTTGTTATAAATAAGTGGTGGATGCCCCACATTTATTATATCATTCCCTATACTCTTGTGCATAGTTTGAAATATTTGAAAATAAAGCCATAAGTTAATTAAAATGTCTGGACATAAGATATACTACAGTTATTTTAACTATTTTTAAAAACAACTTTTTTTCTCTATATACTGTGTGGTTGGCTTGGGAATGTTTCCCAAAGGGCCATGTGTTAAAGGCTTGCTTCTAGGCTTGGCACTATTGGAAGGCACTGGAAACCCTTAAGAGGTGGTGCCTATGGGAGGTCCTAGGTCACTGGGGGTATGCTCTTGGAGGGGACAGTGGGAGTCTGGCCCTACCTCTTTGTCTTTTTGCCTCCCAGTCACCACGAGGTGAGGGCTTTCTCTGCCATGTGCTTCTGCCATGATGTGCTGACTCGCCACAAGCCCAAAAGCAACAGGCCAACCAAACATGCACTAAAACCTCTGAAACTATGAGATGAAATGAACCTCTTTTCTTTTTTAAGCTGATTACCTCAGGTATTTATTAAAGCAGTGGAAAGTTAACACTATAATATAATGTTAAAATGATTACATACTAAACCAATTAATGATTTATAATTTTCAACACTGTACCCTGACTTAAAAACTGATCTAACATCTAAACTTCAGGCTCTTAAATTCTTATATAATTAGTAGGTTCATAAATTTCCTGGTCATCTTCTTAAATAGCGTGATCATTGAGAATGTATTTTATTATTTCCCTTTTGTGCAAAGTTCCACTTGATAAAGTAATAAGAATTTACTTATTATTAAAGTAATAATCCCTCTAGTGTGGTAATTCCAGCATGAACTTGCTTTATTAGGGTAAAGTCAGTGCTTCAGAATCTGCCCCTCACCCAACAGGGACTTATGGAACAGAGATTAATTTTCTCTATGGAATTAGATAGAAAAATAATAGTGAAAAACCTTATGATACATACAGAATTGTCTCTTCACTATAATAATATTGAATAGTGGGTAGGACTTTATTGAAATAAGGGAATTTGACTTTACCAGTTCTACTGTTTCTACCTTATACAAAATGTTACAGGAAAATTTAAAAGTAACTGCCATTTAGAAATGTAATCCAATCTCCCCTCCTTTTTGAACCCACCAGTACTTTGTACATTTACTCTGCAAGTATCATGTTGTGCTATTTCTCTAGTCTTCCAAAATTGCAAGGATGAGGTTCTGGACATCCTGCAGGGCAGGAGAATTTATAGTTGAAAAACATAAGACTTTATGGAGCCAAGAGCATAGAGTCAGAAGTGAACATATGAAACTCTTCTACAATTGTTTTCACTACGTTAGAGCAATGAAGATAATACATTCAGGGCTACTATTGGATCATAGCTGTATGCTGTGTGCAAAATTTGAAAGTCACCTCTTTATCTGGGTGAACACAGTCCTCTTTGGACAGCTACCCTAAAGCAGGGCATACCTTGCTCAGCCATACGTGCCTTCAAGAGGGTTATCTGTAGCATTGAAAACATTTAAATTTACATATAATAATTTTACATATTTATAGGATGCAGTGTGATATGTGTGCAATGTGTAATGGATCACTTCAAACCTTTATATTGCTTGAGCTGGAAAATTTCAAAGTTCTTTCTTCAAGTTATTTTAAAATGTCCAATAAATTATTGTTAACTATAGTCACCTCACTGTAATATAAAACACTAGATATTCTCCTTCCTGTGATTTTGTATTGATAATCAATCTATTTCTATATCTCTTTCCCCATTCCCAACCTCTGATAACCATTATTTGACTCTCTGCTTCTATAAGATTAACTCATTTAGCTTCCACAAATGAGTAAGAATATTTGGCATTTGTCTTTCTTTGCCTGGCTTATTTCACTTAACATAATACCCCCCAGGCTTATCCATGTGGTTGCAAATGACAAATTTCATGGCAGATAATATCCCATTTTATATATATTATATATCATACAGAATAATATCCCATTTATATATAATATACATATTATATATAATACATATTATATATACAGACATATATATAATAATATCCCATTTATAATTATTTATTTGGCTATGAATATATATATGAATTTATATGAATTCATATATATATAAATTTTTAAAATATATAGAGATAAATATAGATATAGATATCTATATCTATATCCATATATCTCCCACATTTAAAAAAAATCTATATCTATATATCTATATCTCTCCACATTTTTCAAGTTCATCCATTGATGGACACCTAGGTTGATTTTTATCTTGGCTGTTGTGAATAAACATGCAAATACATATATCTCTATACATTATGTACTGATATTCTTTCCTTTTGTATATATACCTAGTAATAGGATTGCTGGGTCAAATGGTGGCTCTGTTTTTAGGTTTTTGAGGAACCTCCATACTATTTTCCATAATGACTGTATTAATTTACATTCCCTTTTCATTATCTTTGCTAACACTTGTTATTTTTTGTCTTTTTGGTATTAGTGCTTCTGACTTCCCATTGAATTTTACACATTTTAAAGAAATAGTACAGACACAATACAACTTAAATATGCAACACCTTACTTGATAGAAACTTCTTGGGCTCTTCTCTGCACTTGTAATAAAATGTGCCGCAGTCTGGCTGGGCACAATTCAAGAGCCACCTGTCAAGCAGAAACGAACTTTATTTTTAGAACACACAGGCCACACCACACAAGCTCTTCAGGAATTCCCTCAGAGCCCAACTGCCACCACTGGCTCTCCTGGCCAGCCTCTCAACCGCTCTTGAGCCTGATTGGTTGTGTTGCATGGGCGGAGCCAAAAGAGTCCCCCAATGAGCAGCTCTGTGGTCTGAAAGGGCGGGGAAACAGCCCAATGAGCATCACCGCAGAGGAGCCAATCAGCTGAAAGTATGCTGGGGCCTCAGTGAGCCAATCAGCTGGAAGTTTGCTGGGGTGCTTTGGCTGTGACTCTCAACAAAAATGCATGCAAATTTGTTTGGTTTTGATGAGGAAGCAAGTCTAGTAAGAGAGATTTTCTTCCTCTGTGTTTATGTGCCCTTCCAAATGGTCCGTGAGTCAGGACTGTTGACAGTCATTTCTCACACTCACCTATGGTTCCAAATGCAATACCCTTGACAGAGCCTGGGGAGGGGTGGTGGAAGCAGGCATCTGCTCAGAACAGTAATCCAGAGGGTGCTCAAACTGCAAAGGAACAGTGTTTCAATTTCAGTTGGTACTGTGGACAACATCCTTAAGTAGAAATTAAATAACTTGAATGCCAAGTTATGTCTCCTAAAGATTTTTACAAGATTTTGCCCACATGCAGTCTTACCATCAAAAGTCCCAGACAGTTGGAATTCTGAAACCAAATGAAAAATGGCATAAGAAACTTTCTTAGAAATAATTTATTATTTAATAAGTCTGCTAGCAATTGACTAGGATTAGCAAATTACAAAAGGAAAGACCTATTAGAAAAGCTGGAAATGTTTTGTTGAATTTTTTCAGACCATCAATTCTATTCCAACCAGTAGAATTGAATTGGTGTTTTTAGGTGAGATACATATATAATTGCAAACAGAAAAGTTGCAAGTACAGTACAGGATACTCCCCCAGCCAGGCTTCCCTTTTTCCCTTTGTATTTATGTCTACATGTATACTTTGTGGAGAACGACTTCAAAATTATGTAAATATCCTGTACTTCTTTAAATGTACAATTCATTGATTGTTTTACCAATGTGAGTATGACCCCTGTCTTTGGGTTATAATCTAATAGTACAATTACTTGTCTCCATAGTCCAATTGTCCCTCTTCAGGTTGGCTTCTGCATCCATTTGACATGTCCTCTCATTCTTTGAGAATTTCTTGCTTTCTGGCATAAGAAGCTCCCAGCTCATTTTTTTTTTTTTAAGAGAGAGAGAGAGAGAGAGAGAGAGAGAGAGAGAGAGAGAATTTTTTAATATTAATTTTTTTTTTTTTTTTAGTTTTCGGCGGACACAACATCTTTGTTTGTATGTGGTGCTGAGGATCGAACCCAGGCCGCACGCATGCTAGGCAAGCGCGCTACCGCTTGAGCCACATCCCTAGCCCCCAGCTCATTTTTTACTTTCCCTGTCCAGCCCTGTTACTAGCCAATTCTTCAAGAAGCTGTGATTCCTCTTTTTTTCTTTTCTTAATTAAACTTTTGGGGATAATTGTAGATGTGTTTTCAGTTGTGAAAAATAATAGAGAGATCCTGAATTACCAGTTCCCACCAATAACAACATCTTGCAAAATTATAATACAACATCATAACCAGGATATTGACAGTGATACAGTCAAGGCCCAGAACATTTTCATCAGCATAAGATCTTTTCTGTTGTCCTTTTATACTTATGCCCACCTTTCTCTCCCTCTCTCATCTCCACCTGAGTCTGGTTCCTTGAATGGAGAATTCAAGATCTAGGTGTTAGATGTGTTGGTTGCTATTGGGTGTGGCTTCTCTCAATATATATGTGTATGTATGCATATGTGTGTAAATACACATTTCCATCTATATGTATTTCATATCTCCCTACTGAAAGCTGACTTTACACCAATATCTCCAATTTCAATCCAACACATCAGGTTCATTCATTCCTTTCCATATCTGTACCTCTTCTGCATGATAAAACTGACTTCTGTTATCTTTTTTTGTTTGTTTTGGGTACAAGGGATTGAACAAACGGGTGCTTAAACACTGAGCCACATCCCAGCCCTTATATCTTTTCTATTTCGAGACAGGGTCTCACTAAGTTGCTGAGGTTGGCTTTGAAGTTGCCTTCCTGCCTCAGCCTCCCAAGCTGCTTGGATTACTGGAGGTGCCACCGTGCCTGGCTTCTATTATCTGTATTTAGTCCTGTGATCAAACCCCTCTGCATGTAATGGTTTGCCATCTCTTCCTCTGTACAGACTCTCTCCTTACTCCCAGAGTGCTGACACCCTTGCTGGGCTGCCCTTCCACAAAGACATCCTTCCACTTTGCCCCAACATGTCCTGGAGTACCTCCTCTGGGAGGATCCCCTCCTCCTCATTATAGGGCTCTGCACCCCCTGGGCTGCCCCATGTGCAAGCACTGTGTTCCTGTTGAGTCCTGTCATGCGGCTCTGCTCCCTCACAGTTCTGTCCCCATCTGGTGCAGATACCTCCCTTGTTCCTTTTCATCTAGTAGCTTTAGGACTGAATGGGTCAAGAAGGAAAGAAAAAGGGGAAGAAAAAGAGTTATATGTACTTTTTGATAACAACAACAACAACAACAATAAAACCCTATCCCTAACAAATAATTGTAGAGCAATTAAAAAAAAAAAAGATTGAAGACATGCTAATGTGTTGGCCTATGAGGAACATCCTTGTGTAACTGCTCAGCCCTGGCTGTCAGACCCTGTTATGTATGTCCTACTTCCTTCCTTCTGTATAATCCCAGGGTGCAGTTCTGAGGAAGTAGGCTCTCTCAGCTTCCTTTAGTTTCTTAGGCTTCATTGCAGAAATGCCCAGTGATTTGCCTTCATTTTCTATTTTCAACTCTCCCTGCCCCCATCTTCCTTTTCTAAATATGCCTATCAGGAATGACTTAGGTTTTACAGCCATCGAAATTCTCAGGCTTGCCATAGATGTATAGCAGTGAAGGCTTGCTGTGAGAATTTGTTTATGAGGAGCCTGTGACTGACTTTCTATATGTGTTTATTCCTGAGTCTAGTGTTTTATTTCCTGTAATCGTTTTTGTTTTTTCAGACTTGTCATTGGACCTGGTTCCTAATGAGCAGTCCATGAATGCAGGTTGCACTGTAACAAGTGATCTTGATTCACACTGTTCCACGTAATGTTTGAATACTCAGTGAGCTGAAACTGGACAGCAAGATATATTTTCCAGGCTCCTGACTTTTAGTTTATAGACTGTCCCTTTGTGCTGGGGAACTAGCCATCACAGGCCTTTAGTAATGAAATGTGGAACAAAGACCCTCTTCTGGAATGGAGAGGTGTGAGCTTGGGTGTATATCCATTCTGTACACAGGGGCCATTACTGAGGGCAGAACTGCCTTGGACCTGTCATTTTTCCTTCAGAGAAGATTTTCATAGGTCCAGATGTAGGCCATGCTGTTTTGTATGTCATTTCCCTGGATGCTAGAGCCATGGATATCCTTGCTCCCAGATCAGGAGCAAGGAGCCTGAGAGTGGAAACACACGAAGGCCATAATCTTTTCCTTTCTGTGCTGGAGGAGAGGCTGTGCCAAGGAACTTTGCTTGAAGCAAAGGAATATAGATGGGATTATGGTTGATGCCACATGGAATTATTAAAGATTGACTAACCTATTTAGAAAACATACTGATAGAGAAATGTATTCTGATGTCTTTTGGGGCTAAGAAGGATACTGTGGTCCTGTGGATGGAGATGGAGTGTCCCCTACATGGAAAAGATAGCCCATCCCTAGCCATCCTGGAAAGAGGTCTGCACTGAGAAGGAGGTTGGGACATACCAGGTGGATCTCATCCAAGCTAGGGGAAAAGCTTCCTCCTGGCTCTGGGATGGGCCAGGTTTGGATGCTGACAAATGGAAATGTTCAGAAAGTCTCTGTGGTAGATGGTGGTGGTGGTGGGTACTCTAGGCCATGTGACCTAAAGGCAGATGGGAAGGGTCCCAGAATAAGGCACAGTATTTTAATGTGCTCTTTATGTTGTACTTCTTTTCCATGATTTCAGAAACAAACATACAACTTAAGTTTTATTCTGGTCACCTACATTGAGGAAAAAAAAATTCTCCTGGAGCTGTGGGTAGGTGCCATCATCTGTGAAACAGGGAAGATAGGACAGATGACCCAGGATTGCTGTGAACTGAGTGGGATAGTCCAGCTCAAGGCACCTGTAACTGTGCTTGTTGCATGTGTTTACTTTTCCTAGTGAGCTATTTTTTGGAATTGATTTTAAGGAAGCATCTGTCTCACTGACTCCTAAACGTGTCTTTGGCATTCCATTCCAACTGAAGAAAGCCAACTCTTTACTCCATGACTTTTTTATTTTGATACACCTGTGCATGTGCCTCATGCTGCTTAACAGCATTGAATGATCTGGCTGATGCAAAATATTTGTCAAGAAGCAATGACGTAAAATAAAATGATGAACTACCAAAGTGGAAAGGATTTCGGAGGTGATCTAATTTGGTTTCTAAGTAGGGTTTTATTGTTTTTCCACATGGAAATTCTTTTTGAATGGAGCTGTTTTCTCCAATTGCAGGGTGTTTCTGATTTCCTTAGTTTTTGTGATGCCCGCACACTTCCAGATACTCCTAGGATGGGAAAACATATTGCTCTTGTTGAGAACCACTGACACCTTCATTATCACCATAAGATAGGTAGGCCTAAGAAGTTATGTTAGTTAGTTTTGCATCACCATGACCAAAATACTTGACAAGAACAACTTTAAAAGTGAACAAGTTATTGTAGTTTGTGGTTTCAGAGGTCTCAGTCCTTGGCTGACTGATTTCATCGTTCTGGCCCTAAGGTGTCGCAGACATCATGGAACAAGGGCATAGTGGAGTATGCTGCTCAGCTCATGGCAACTAGGAAACAGAGTGAGGAGGAAGGGACTGGGGAGAAGATAAACTCTTCAAGGGCGACCTCGAGTGACCTACTTCTTCCAACCTCCCTCTAGTTCATTTGGCGATCAATAGATTGATCTTCCGATGAGGTCAGAGCCCTTTATGATCTATCATTGTCTAGAAGCCCATCTCTGGACCTTGCTCCATTGAGGACAATGCTTTAACACATGAGCTTAGGAGGGACATTTCAGATCCAAACTACAACAGAAGCCATATGACTTGACAAAAATTCCAGAACAAATTAGAGAGCCATTTCTAAGGCCTGCAACTCCTACAGGTAAGTCTTACTATTCTATTTACCTGGGTTAAGAAGCTGACATTCAGAGTGCTAAAGGAGGATGTGCCTAGCATCACACAGTGAATAAAGAGCAAAGCCTGTATTCAGCACTAGACGTTGGCTTCAAAGCCCACCCATTCTATTCCATCCCAAGGTGCTCATAAATTAGTTCATATCCACTTAGAAAATGAAGACCATAAAATGCCTGACCCTTTCTACAGAATGCTTCTTCCATACCCAACTTAACACTAACAGAGGACTTATCTATAGGTTTTCTGATGTTCCTAAAATTTTCTATTTTTTTCTCATATAAGAGATGGTAAAAGATGCCATTTAAAAGTTATAGATGATGCAGAAAGCTTCATATTTTTTTTTGCTATGATCCAACTATTAACTCATTCCAAATTGTGCAAACAATTAAACATGCCCAACCCTACATTCTTTCACTATGACCTTCATCATGGGAGTTTTCACACAGAGATATAAAATGTTGACAGAACATTTTACTCTACTATATTACTATTAAAGGCAAATTCTTGGAATTTCTGACTGTAAAGTTAAGGATTATATTTTGTTTCAAATGAAACTGCACATTAGGAAGAGTTTTCTGTGAAGCCACTCTTCATAACCCAAGCACATTAACTAGTTCTGTTAATCCACCTAATCAGAATCATTTTGGCATTTGGAACTAGTACATGTAAGACTGCTTTTTCTTTTTCTTTTTTGGTACTGGAGTTTAAACTCAGGGGTGCTCTTACCACTAAGCTACATCCCCAGGCCTTTATTTATTTTTTTTTTTTGTCATTATTTTTGAGATAGGCTTTCACTAAGTTGCCCAGACTGGTCTCAAACTTGTAATTCTCCTGCCTCAGCCTCTCAAGTCAGTGGGATTACAGGCATGTGCCACCATGCCTGGCCAATACTGCTTTTTTCTTAAATAAATGATATGAGTGCTATTTGTTCATGTTTCCAAAACATAATTATAAATTAAAGAGACTAATTTTATAAACCAAATATTTCGTATTGTTGTAGTGAAAATGGGTACCCATAACATGCTGATGTGAAATTTTTTAGGTCATTTTATAAATATAAATGCAAAATTTAAGCATTTTTATAGAATTCTTATATTTATTTTATACAATGTTTTAGTCAGCTTATTGCTGTTTTGACCAAAGTTCTTAGACAACAACAACTCAGAGAAGGAAAGATTTATTTTGGCTCCTGGTTTCTGAGGTCTCAGTTCAAGGTTGGTCAACTCCATTGCCAAACATTATGGTGGCATTGGGGTGGAAAGCTGCTCAGCTCATGGCAGCTGGGAAGCAGAGAGAAGAAGGGGATCAGGAACAGATATAGCCCCAACGCCATGTCCCCTGTGACCACCTTCGTCCAGCCACAATCACCTGCTTACAGGTACCAGTAGTCCTTTTAAATTATTAATCCATCAAATGGATTAATCCACTGATGAGGTATGAGCTCTCATAATCCAATCTGATCGCCTCTGAACATTGCTGTATTGCCTGACACATGAGCTTTGGGGGGATGTTCTATATCTAACCATAACACATACAAAAACATTTCTTTTTAACTTTCAGTTCTCTGTCCTCTTTTTCTTTTATTTATTTATTTATTTATGTACTGAAGATTGAACTCAGGGGCACTTGATCACTGAGTCACATCCCCAGGCCTATTTTGTATATTATTTAGACACAGGGTCTCACTGAGTTGCTTAGTGCCTCATTAAATCGTTGAGGCTGACTTTGATCTCCCTATTCTCCTGTCTCAGTCTCTTGAGCCACTGGAATTACAAGTGTGCACCACTGTGCCCGCTGTTCTCTTTTTCTAGGTACTATAATTCTTAAAGTAACTCTGTCATATAGTTTATAATAATTTTTAGAATTCATTTAGGAAGTCAGTGTATGTAAAATTTGCTCATGTTGAGTTCATCTTTTTAAATAAAACAGGATATTGCTCAGCCTTACTGGAACAGAAATATTTCAAATCAAGAAAAAAGAATTCTCCATATATGCATTTACTCACAAGATAACTATATAATTATGATAAGTCAATTTTATTGTTTATATGTATATATTGCTTATCAAAGCCAGAAGGAAAGTCTGAATCTCAACATGTATCCATGAACTTGATTCATCTGTTTTTTTGAAATACCACTTGACAATGAAGCAACATCAGTTTACATGCACAGGTATTGGTATGAAAAGAGAACCATGTATGAATGTACTTATAGAAACAGGAGGTTTCACCTACTTAATAAGATGATCAAAAGGTTGTCACATATTTTTCCTCTTTAGGTGACAGTATACAGAAAACCAAGGCATAAGAACTGTTGGAAAGCCTATAGAAAATTTACCCCAAATTCATATCTAAGAATTTAAAGCAGTGAATGATTATAATAACCTTCAAAGGGTTCCTCTAAAGAGGACATACATCTATTCTAGGGATAATGCCATTGCTCTAAAACATGGTTTTTCCAACTGAGGGTTGTATCCCTGGGGCTCCAAGGATGTGTTGTTGGATAATCATGAGTCCTCCTTAAGAATGTTTAAATTTGCATTTATTTAAAAAATAGTCTCAAACATTTTAACATCATCCTTTTATGGATCATCTAGAAAATTCATAACTGAGACCTGCCAAGAATTTTATGTCCCCGTTTACACTTGTATTTCCAATTCAACTTGAAATAACACGCTTTAGCTGTCATGGGCTAATAAGAAAAAAGCAGAGATATTTTCACATCAAGTGAAGGCCAAGTAATGACCTGACCCTGCAGTCCCAAGGTTCCCAGTGGATTGAAGGAATAAAAGGGTGGGACAACTGAGTCATCATAATGCATGCAACAGCCTAGTGGTGCTGAACTCCAGGATACCGGTAACTTAGCAGCACATTGGGAGCAGCAGATCAATTGCAGGAAAGCAACATCTGTCAAGTTAAACTTATGTAAGTAATTTGGAATTATATTGTTTTTGTCATTTTGTTTGAATTGCATTTTAAAATATATTGCGGCTTTAAATTTTAAAAGTGCTATAAGTCCAAGATTTTTACTCCTGGTTTCATGCTTGGACATACTTGAGTAACACCACAGTCAAAAGTAATTTAATACAACACTTGATGGTTTGTGAGGCCTTTTCTTTCAACAAAATTTATTTTTCACATTCAAAATAATTCTTTTGTAGAATAGTGCTCTAAAAATTTTGGACCTTCTCTCTAGGAATTATCTCTATACTATATTCTTTTTAATATTCTCAATATTATGAGTCTTGCTTCTCTGATGGTGGATGTGTTAAAGGTACTACGGATGTCTTCTAGTTGCCTGCCCAGGGTCTGTGAAAACTTCTCTTGGTTTTCTGCCCCTTTGTTTTCGTCTCTGGAATGCAATGTTCGTGGAAGTGTCAATCACAGTGTCCCACTTCACCCCTTATTCTCTGGCCAAGGGCTGGACAGGGAATCCAAATGATGTCAGCCAGACTCTCACTGGAATTTGAGGCTTGAAGCAGAGTGACCCAAGAACTGAAAATAGTTGAAGCTGATTCTTCCCAAAGGTGGAGGCCGAAGGAGCCTGTCCATTAGTGTTTGCTCCTGCAGTCTCTGATTTGGCCTGAATTCTGTCATTTTCAACACTTTCTGAACATCTGTTGCTTTAGTTCTATGCTGCCCTTTGCTTTTCAACAAATCCTTAATTTATCCAGAGGATGTTTCTGTTACAAGCCACCATGGATGGAGTCATTAAGAGGAGAGATTTGGCAAAAGGGTCAATTGATGATACTTGGAATTTGTTTGAGTCAACAAAATAATGTGGGCTGGGGATGTGGCTCAAGCGGTAGTGCGCTCGCCTGGCATACGTGCGGCCTGGGTTCGATCTTCAGCACAACATACAAAGAAAGATGTTGTATCCGCCGATAACTAAAAAATAAATATTAAAAAAATTCTCTCTCTCTCTCCTCTCTCACTCTCTCTTTAAAAAAAAAAACAACAAAATAATGTGGGAATAAAACCATAAGAATTAAAAAAAATATACACAGGTCCTTCATGAGGTTCATTATCTGGCTAACTTCTATAAACACTGTTGAGAAAAACTATCGAGGAAAAAAAAACTATGGAGGCTATGGCTTTAGATTCAAATAGAGTTAGTACTCTAATTTATCAACTGAGTATAACCTTGAGTATGTTCCTTCAACTCTTTAAGCCTCCACTTCCTCATATTTCCTCATAATATTGGGGAATATAACAGTATAATCAGCCTGCCATATTGGTGGGTTCTGTGTCTTTGGATTCAACCAACCTCAAATAAAAAAAAAGTGTTTGGAAAAAAAGATTGCATCTGTACTAAATATGTAGACTTTTTCCTTGTTGTCATTCTCTAATCAATACAATAACTATTTATATAGCATTTACATTGTTATGAGTAATCTAGAGCTAACTTGAAATATATAAGCAGATAGAGAAGTGTGTTGTTTTCTGCCACTATAACAAATACTTGAGATAATCAACTTATAAAGAGAAAAGGTTTATTTTGGCTCACAGTTTTGGAGGTTTTAGTCCATGATCAGTTGGCCCCTTTGCTTTGGGGCCTTTGAAGAGGCAGCCATTCATGGCAGGATTGTGTGGTAGGGCAAAAGTGCTTACCTCCTCGATGGGAAATGAAAGGGAAAAAGAGGAATCGACCAGTATTCCATATCACCTTCATGGGCATGCCTCAATGACCTGAAGACCTCCTGCTGGCCTACCTCTTAAAGTTTCCATGACTTCCAATAGTCTATGCTGGGTAATGAGCCTTTAACACACTGGATTTGGGGGGACATTCAAGATCCAAACCACAACAGTAGGTTATATGTAAATACTATGTCACTTTATATAAGAGACTGAACATACAAGAATTTTGGAATCGTTGGGGGTCCTAGAACCAATTTTCCATGGATATTGAGGGACAACTGTTAAGTACCATATGGTATTGTTATAAAGATTAAATGAGATATAGTATATAAGACACATAACAAACATCAAAAATAAAAGTATCTTTGTTATTATAATTTTGTTTTATGTGGCAGTCATTGAACTGTATGCTGGGGATCCAAAAGTAATGAGCAAAGAAATTTAGTCTTTTTTTTTTTTTTTTTATACTGGGGACTGAACCCAGAGCCTCTTAACCCCTGAGCTACATTTTCATCTCTTCTAGTTTCTATTTTAAGACAGTCTCACTCAGTTGTCCAGGCTGTCCTTGAACTTGCAAATCACTGGAAAAAAACAAAAACATTGATTTCTTTGGGAAGAAGTAGGTTGACATTCTGCTTCAGAAGGAAATTAAGACTCATAAGGAAGTGCTTAATTAATAGCCGAGGGAGGAAAAGAGACATTTTGTTAGTAAAGTAGGGAGAAGGAGAGCAGTTGGAAGCCAAGGGATGAGATTTTAAAGTGAAAAGATAGGCAATGTGATCCTTTTCATTGACTCGACCATGTGGTATTCAGTAAAGACTACCAAAAAATTCAACAAGTAATTATTAAAATTTGAAAGTGAAAGTCAAGAGATACTGAATTTCTGCATCTTGGCTTCCATAGGGATAAAAGTTTATCTGATGTAAAATAAAGGGAACAGTTGTCATCTTTGGTATAATTATGGCATCCGCCACAAGATTATTGAACTGGTCGTCACCCAGTTATTATTCATATTAGTTCACATTAGCTCAAAAAACAGCCTCCTCAAGCAGGACCTGGGGTTGGGTTGTATATATGTTTATGAAGTACAGAGAGTGCTCCCTTGGCCATAGGGGGAACGGGATGTGGGTAATTCATGGCATGTGGTGGCATCATGATTAATCAACTAATCAGTGGGAGGTAAAAGATGTGAAGTGCAGGTGGTGGGCAAGATATTGGGAGATCAAGTGGCTATGGGACTTAGTCACTATAGTGATAGTAGTTTTGTAAAGATTATGGTGTCATCTGACTTTTTTTGATGACCCTAAGTGGTACAAGAGAAGTGTGAAGCTATGAACCCAGAATGGAGAATACACATGGGTAACCAGAAAGCCATTGCAGGATCCGTACAGCTGAGGGGTCAAGAACAAGGCATTACAGCGCCAAAGAAATGCTTAAACGTGCTGAACTACTTACCCTAGGGTAAGGGAACTGGGAAGCAGGGTTTATGAGAGTTATCTGGCAGACATAGAGAAGGTTGAGAACTTGGACTGTAAATTCCCAGTAACTCTCTTGCCAGCAGAGGAACAAACTCTCTTCTGCTAGAAACCTTCTAAATGAGAACACCTGGCAATTGCCTCCCTCCTGAGGCATACCACTCATCACCTCTACGCTAATATCAAGAGTTAAAACCCAACAGAACAAAGAGGTACAAAGCCTGGTCTGGAAGAGAGATCTTGTACACAGAGTTGGAAGATGTCACTGATCGGCTTTGGCACAAGTCTGGAGAGCATGCACGAGAGTAGATTCTCAAGATGGTATACCAAGGAGGACATTTAGAGATTTTTTTGGTCTGAATTTATTAACATAGGAGCACTCACACAGGGTTCTGGATTTAATGTGTTGGCTTTAGGAATCAAATTAAGAGTGTGCTAGATTGTCTAATCAAAACCCATACTCCGTCATAGTGTGCCAGATTGTATTCTCCAAGGTGTTTGTAATATATAATCCCATCCCACTGCTTAAAAGGAGGTTAAGTCAGTTCTCCTACTCTCTGTCATAATGTAGTTTGGATATTGGATACAAGAAATTCTGATCATTTTGATATTCTGCTGTTGATGAAATTTATGCCAATGGGACTTGGTGTCAGGAGACAGCAAACTCCTTTGGTGCCTTAGCTATACATGTGTACTCATGAAGGAGAAGAAACACCAAGAAAGTTTAGTGGCTTGCCATCTTGGTGAGTAGCTAGAGTCTGGTGCTCTGAGCATTTGGAATGGTGAGAGAAATGGTGTTGAACCTTGCCTGGTTTAAAATGAGGCATAAAGCTTAGGGAGCCTGTTTGGATTTTGAAGAAGAAAATATCTTTAGGCAAAGGAACTCCAGTACAATGAAAATAAACAATATCATTACTTTCTCATTTTAATAAAATAATGAATTAGAGAAACATTATGTGCCGTTAATTAGATGATATTTAATTTTATTGTATATTCCTGATTTGCATCTGAAACCCTATTCTTTTTATGCACCTAACATCATTCATCCATTGACCATTTTGAGGGATTTTGAATTCCTTTTAGTTTTTTGACATAGTAATAGTTCATTTTGTATCCCCAAACACCCTAATGTTATGTTGGGATCTTCACTACTGTTTGTAACATTTTTATACTTTGAATTTTGTACAATATTTGGATTGACATTAATTGGCATTATTTTATTTCCTTGCATATCATACCAATACATGCTGACAAATTAACAGCAGAACATATAAACTATATCTGCCACTCTCTCTCAAACACACAAATACTTGGCATATTCAAAATTATCTCAAAAGCCAATAAAGCCATGTGAAAGGTTAAAAAGAAGAAAAAAGAATACAAATAAGGAGGAAGAAGAAGATAAATTACTTATGATCCTGTATAACTATGGAATCTATCTTGTTTTTCTTTTTAACAGATGAAGTCGTTTGTTGAAAATATATCTTCTCTTTCTTTTTAAAAAAGTATTTTATTGTGGTAAAAACACTACACATGAGGTATATCCTCTTAAAATTTTAAGGGGACAACACTATCTTCTCTCTCTTTTTTTAAAAAAAGTTTTTTATTGTGGTAAAAATACTTGAGATATACCCTCTTAAAACTTTAAGGGTGTAATACATTGCTGTGGAGGATACAATGTTGTACAGAAGATCTCTAGCACTTACTCATCCTAACTGAAAATTTTATGCCTACTGACTATCGATGCCCATTTCTTCCTCCTTTCCCTTCTTATTTATTTATTTATTTATTTTTGGTACCAGGGTGTGGAGAGTGGTGACTTGGATCGTGGTCTCTGACTGCCTCGTGGCTGCATTTGCACTGGGGACTTTCTGTGTAAGATTGCCCAGTTGCTATGGTGATGCTCTGCCTAAGGAGGCTCTGTGCAAAGACACAGAACTATGTCAGTCTGGACCTTGAGCTCAGACACCAGCAGCTAGGTATAGAGGATTCTGGGCATGACAAGGTAACCACTGGGTCTTGCAAGTGACCACAATCTTCAAATCTGCCTGCTTTGCAGAAACTTGCCCACAAATAACATTTCCACAATAAAGTCTATATAATAAACATGCTGAATTAGCTCTGGGTCATTCACTGTTCCTCCATCAGAGGATGGTGTCTCACCTGGTCCCGGCTTTCTCTCTATAAGTTTTTGTTTGTCTTTCTTCAAACCCCATTGCCCCTCTCTGGTTTATGATTAATGGCCATGTAGGTTGTGGCACCAGGGATTGAACTCAGGGATGCTTAAACACTGAGCCTCATCCCTAGCCCTCTTTTGTGTTTTCTTTAGAGACAGGGTCTTGCTGAGTTGCTTAGGGCCTCACTAAGTTGCTGAGGTTGGCTTTGAATTTGTGATCCTTCTGCCTCAGCCTGCTGAGCTGCTGGGATTACAGGTATGCACCATTACACCCGGTCTCCTTTCCCTTTTTAAAAGCTTGCAAATACTTCTCTTTTTTCTTCAGAAAATAGGATCATATGGGATAATGGAATTCTATATTTTAAAAATTTCATTATGTTGACTTAATGAAATAAGTCATTATTTTTCATCAATAGCATTGATACCTCAATTTAGTCCATCTCTTAATTTTGAATCTTTAGGCTGTTTTCAATTACTAGCTATGAATACAGATTTTGCTGGTCAGCACATTCTACCTTTTATTCTAAAACTACAAATTTAGAAGGGAAAGGAAATTTGTCATCTGAAGAGCAAACATCTTTAAATGGAAAAATGTTAATGCAAAATTTTACTGAACAAGGTCCTTGCCGCTCACCACTTGAAGGGCCAATATCTGGGAGATAAATTGGTAGGAAGAAATCAGGTTTATTCAAGGGTCAGCTCTAAAGAAGATGGAGGGGTGATTGCCCTCAAACCTGCACCTTGGTGGGCCGCAGGGGTGCAAAGGGCTTTCATAGGGAGGGAAAGGAATTGCTGGTTTGGAAGGTGACTTGCTAGACTGGATCTTCCTCATCTAGGGTGTGGGTGTCCTTTTTTCTTCTCTGAAACATCATGATGGACCTCAGCCTCCTGGGCCGTATCCCATGGTCTTTTTTAGGTAGTCATATATTACTTTTCTGAAACTCAGACCTCACATCAATTTACGTGCTTTGTGTTAGTAGATTTTAAAGAAAGATTTAGCAGTTAACTTCTGAACCACTTAGATGGCGTTTCTCTTGAGAATTTAGAAAGCTCAGCAAAAGAGTGGGGATGTCACATTGACCAAAGGATTAGGGAGGGCATCAACCTTGTGGAACGTCAAAGGACGGCAGAAGGGAAAGTGACTCTGCTAAGGACAAGGACGGTTTCTCAAAGGAGGGGCCCTGGTATAAAAAGGCCAGTGTATGTTTAGTGGGGAGGAGGATAAAATATCCGTGGGTTCTTATAATGATGTAAAACATCCTAAACTTAATTAAGCATATTCCTGTGACTTAGGTGATTCATCCAGTAACACATCCATCAGCATCTGACGATGTCCAGGGCAGAACTACATGCAAAATCTACAGATTGTATAAATTTTCTTTTGTGTTTTTCATGAAACATCAGATAGTAATTGTACTATAAAATTTTGTTTTTGGTTAACTCTGCCTTAAAAGAACTTGCATTATACTTGTATTAATTGTGTCTTCTATTTTTGGCTTTTGTTATGGCTCTTTGACATTTTTGAGGAGCATTGTTGGCAGGGGTGAGATGCCCCTAGCTGATTGCTGCGGATAGATAGCAAATGACTCCCTTGTGGGTATAACTTTCAAACACAAACCAATTGATCTAAAACCTGTATTCCCAACCTCCTTTATCTGATTCTGTCCTAAATCATCTTAAGATCAGAAACAGACAAGGAGAGACCACCCCTATGGCTCAGAGCCCTCTGAAATTTTTCCAGCTGCCCAATCCTAAACTTAACTTGTCCATCCTGCGAAGTCCATTCCTACCCAAGGGAATCACTATAAAATTTCAGGCTTTCTGCTGTGCTGTTTTTGCTGGACTTGGTGCCTCCCCAGGTGGCCCTGCATGGTGTGGTGTGTCTTCTTCTCTTGTAAGAAAATGTCATCTTTCAAATGCGTTTGTCTTTGAATTTGTCACCTTACCATTACTTGAGGGAAGCAAATCCTGGGGACACCATTCTTCTTTCCTTAACCATAAAAATTCAAAGGCTGCATGGGGTACTGTTTCTAAGCCAGTTTGCATCATACTCTCCCAGTGCATAACCACATCCCTGCAAGGCTCATATGCATCTGAGGTTTAGAATAGCCCAGCCCTGTGGTTCTGGGGACTGTGCGGGCAGAGTATTCTTCCATAATATAGAATGCTCTTTGGGTATCGCAGTCTATTTTTATTTTTCTTAGCTTTTAACTGAGTCTGCATGATTTTTCCTTGTTCAAAAGAAGAAAGCAATGTGTTGTTTTGCTTTATCATCTTTGAATATCTGCATGAAATAAGAGGCTTTCTGGATTTTATAGGGTGAAGATACGTCTGTAGCCACCCGAATGTAAACTTTGCACAATGTGAATCTTTACCCAAGCCCAGTAACTGGATGCATAAAAGATGTGTAAACTAAATCCTCCATTTGATCTCCATAGCTCTGGCAGCTTAAAAGTAACTCCTGCAGGGAAACAGAAGAGCATCTGCTCACAGTGAGACTGTGAATCACAGGGACTTCTAAGAAAACGAGTGATTCACCAGGAAAGGATAAATCAAATAGAAATAAAGCCCAAGAGACTAAGAAAGTATTAAAAAATATTTTCCTAAAAAACATTTTTAGTAGATTAAAAAAAAATTGACTTGCTTGGTAAAGCTGGATTTAGTAGTTTCAGTCAACACTATTATAGAGTTATATCTCTATACACTTCAAAACAATTCCAAAAGTTCTTTATCAAATAATTTTGGGGGGGTTACTGGGGATTGAACCTAGGGGTGCTTAACCACTAAGCCAAGCCACATCCTTAGCCCCCCCTTTATATATATATATATATATATATATTTTTTTTTTTTTTACTAGAGACAGAGTCTCGCTGAGTTGCTAAGTGCCTCGCTAAATTGCTGAAGCTGGATTTGAACTGCCTCAGTCCCCCAAGCCACTGGGATTACAGGCGTGTGCCATTGCACCTGGCAATAACATAATGTTTGATTAAACCGTCTGATGCATTATAAAGAGATATGATAGACTCACTATTCCTTGGACTTAGCTCATCTTCATTTGATGGCAAGGAACATTCACTTAACTCCCCAAGCTCTTCTTCATCCATGAGATGAAAGAATTGAACAGACTGAATTCTTCCAACTCTAAACTCTTAATAATGTATTTGGGATTCTTTCTGTAGTTATTTCAGGCTCAATTTTAGGTTTTCAAATGGAATATCCCACTGATTGAGTTTCCTCCTCCTCCTCCTCCTTCTTTCCTACAGTGCTGGGGAATCAAATTCAGGGCCTCATGCATACAAGTGTTCAGTCACTGAGCTACAACCCCATTCCTGAGACCTTTCTTCTTAATTTATTATCACTACCTAATAGTTTTAATACACATTGAAATGTAGGATCAGATACTTCATTTTATAATAGAAAATGAAAAAGATAGATATCTAAAATGGAGAAGCTCCTTGGCAATGATTTTTCAAAATAAAGAGAGTAGGTGGCATTTGCACAGTAATGGAGCAGGGTGCCCATCATTTTGGTAGGTAAATGGAGGCTTAGTTGCTCCTCAAGATGGAAGTGACAGTTGATGTGGGAAAGTTCAACTCTAGTTCTGGCTGAACTCATCCTTTGTTTTGTCTATGGAATATTTCTTAGTAATATGCATTTTAGAGATGAATAACTGGAGTTGTGGCTCAGTGGTAGAGTGCTTGCCTGGCATGTGTGAGGCCCTGGGTTTGATACTCAGCACTGCCTACATATAAATAAATAAATAATAAAAGATCCATTGACACCTTAAAAAAAAAAGTCTAAAAAATAAAAATCCCAGCCCTGCCACATACTAATGTGTGATTACAGACAAATTATTTCAATTTTTTTTGTTGGTATTTAGATTTGAACCCAGGTCTCACACATATTAGGCAAGTGCTTTACCACTGAACTACATCCCCAGCTCTTTCAGTGCTGAGTTGCCTAGGTTGGCCTTGAATTAGTGGTCTTCCTGCCTCAGCCTCCTGAATAGCTGGGATTATGAGTATGCAACACCATGCCTGGAAAATTACTTAATTTTTTGAAGGCTCAGGTTCATCATCTCTAAATTGGAGCTGATAATCATTCTTATTTAGAGAGTTATTATGAGGATTAAATGAGATAGGCATACAGAGTACTTAACAGGGTTTTTTACTTAGTAAGATAGTGCCTAAGAAGTGATAGAGGACTGCGGGGAGGGTGTAGCTCTGTGGTTGGCACTTGCCTAGCAGGTCTGAGGCCCTTGGTTGGATCCCCAGCACAAGATGTAGTAGATACTCTTGTTATACTAATTGCTTTCTTGGATCTCAGCTCTGTGCCCTAATGATTAGGAAAATTAAAGAAAAAATGAGAAGTGATTACTAAATAAAAGAAAGATATTTGGGTGAAAAACAGAGTAGCCAGTATAAGACAAAGTTAAACTATTTTGCAAATGTAGAAAACAAGTCACATTAGAGTTTATAAAGGCTGCTGAGAGCCATTAGCCAAGTAGGTATGACAATTTCTTTGTCAGCCTACCCAATGTTGCTTAGAGGAAGGACTCTCCATATTGGACCCAGGTCATTTGCAGTGACATTGCATGTAAGGTGACCTTGCTCAAGGACCAGGGCGGATCCGGATTTAGGGCGGATCAGGGTTTAGGGCTCTCCTTGGGTTTAGGGCGGTTCCAGGTTTAAGGTGTACCCTGCTGGGAATAGGGCGTATCCTGCTGCCTCAGGCGTGCCCGCTCCTGGAGTTCCCGTTGAGTTCTCACGGGATTCAGAGAGTATTTGGGATCCAGAACGTGGAATTTGGCGGAGAACGTGGATTTCCCCAGAACGTGTTTGTAGAGGGCCTTTGTGAGTTCGGGAATAAAGAATTGCTGTTTGAATCCTCAAAGCTGTGAGTGGCTCGTGATTTTGTGCCCAGCCAGACTGCGGCAAAAGGCAGAGAAACTAACTGAAGAAATGACAGCTTAAAAAACAATAAACAAGCCAATATTAGGTTGGGAAAGAACATGACATTTTTACTTGCTTGAAGCTTTAATACCTAGACATTTTTGTTAAGCACAGGGCAAAGACTGTGACTGTCATATTGATGGTATGAGCAGATGTCAGCCAATGGCTTCATTATCCTCCTCATGATGACAAAGATTCTTTTCCTGACCAAACTTTAGTCAGGTTCCCTCTCCCTGGTGCCTATCTGTGCACTTCCTTGTAAAATCCAATTTTAGCAGATCCCAGCTAAGTCAGTTGCCCCTGTTGATATCTGATCAACCTCATTTGATCTAGTTCCTCATCCTCCAGCACCCCCAGGTTTTCAGCAAGAATCCTGTTAGGTCAATTTAGCCAGATCTCCCTTACCCATGATGTTTCCTCTTAAATAATTTTCCATCCAATGACACTCATTCTGTTCTTTGGCCATACATTCCCACTTGCCCATGCTGTATTCAGAGTTGAGCCCAATCTCTCTCATACTGCAAAATCCCATAACCATGGTCCCTGTACCTACTGCAATGGTTTTGAATAAAGTTTACCTTACTGTGCTCAGACCAGTATCACTGAATTGTATTCTTTTTTGACAGTGACCCTGGAGAATAAAATTAAGTATATGCAAAGCCATCAGCTAGGTTTTTTCCCCCCTGCTCGAAGTAGACATTGTCTTCTTCTTCTTTTGACAAGTGTCCAACCTTTCCTCAGAATAGCATCCCAGCTTATGCTGCAAGTGCCCCCATAGCACAATCTAGATGGGCACCCACTTCCCACTAGGAAGATGAATGGGATGTTTTTCTCTCCTCCAACATGCACCCAGAGCCTGAAGCAGGCTGCATCTTGGATTCTGCCAACTAGACACATCTCTCAGGCTTTACTTTTCTGTGAGGGACACAGTGACGCAACAAGGCAGGACTTTGTCAAGCCTGTCTTCCTGAGTGACTTCGGGAAGTCTATTTCTCAGGCTTGGCTGTGAGCTCTTGTTCCCCTCAAGGAGTTTCCAGTACCCTTCAGTGATAGTCTCTCTTTTTTTTTTTTTTCCCCAAGAGGGAACTAGTTTAGTCCCCTTGGCCCCCAAAGCAGACCCAGAGAAAAGAATTTGAATGTAGGGAGTTTACATGGGAGGCTAGGAGGATAAAGAAGTGAGACAGAAAGAGAAGGCAGGTGAGGAAGTGTGCCATCCTCACGGGGGCTGCTGAAATTAATCTTTTTTTTTTAATGTTTATTTTTTAGGTGTAGATGGACACAACAAAATGCCTTTATTTTTTTTTATGTGGTGCTGAGGATCGAACCCGGGTCCCACCCATGATAGACGAGCGCTCCACCACTGAGCCACAATCCCAGCCCGAAATTAATCTTGAAGAAAGAAACTGTGGGGACATATGTCTTATGTCACCAACGGGGGGCAGGCACTGAAGTGTTCATGTACTGACCATTGTTAATGCTAGACGGAAGGCTGCTCCCGGGGTGGCCCATCATCTGGCCCTTCTGGCTTCCATGAGCGCAGGCAGAGCAGCCTTCTCCTGCTTTGAGGAGCCCCTCAGTCAGGGAAGCAGGTACTGGCAGTCGGCCCTGGACTGGAACATGCAGAAGTGGCTCATGCCTTTGGACTTGTTGGTCTTGACCTTATATATTATTGTTGGGCATATTTGACTTTATGTTAAGTGGTTGAATAAAACTCGATTAATGATGGATAGTGCAAGTCACATGGTCACTTGATGGTCCATGATCAGTCTCCATCTGGGTACAGCAGCAAGCCAATGGTGATGTTTCTCTAAAGGGAGTATTTACTTGCTTCGAAACTCTAGGCCATTCATTGTGATTATTCTGATAAAGACTGTGATAGGCTCTAGATAGTATCCCTGTCTTCCAAAGATACTTCAAGAATCTCCTAAATCAGAATGACAGGTAACCAACTGTTTCCACTTCAGCTTGGACCTGTTGGAAAGCTTGTTTGACCTTGGTGTGCCCACTGAAAGCTAGCCGTCTACGTCCACATGTGTCGGTATAGCAAACCCAAACATGGTGAACGGTACCTTCAAAATTCAAAGAGGCTCAGTCAGTGAAATGGCTCTTTCTTAGAGACATGGAGTGTAAGAAGCATGAATTTGTCCTATAGGATGGATATATGTCTGTGTCTGTGTATGCACATGTGTATGTATTTGTGAATGTGTACATATGCATTGAGAGGGGTGTTTATATATTTGTGTATATGTTTATATGCGTGTATTCATTTATATGTGTATTTAATTTCATGGGATCCATCAATTCCACCTAAACATATATTTAAAGTGGATGAATGATATCTGCATTTTGGGTATCCAGGTATCCTTCCCATGTCATGAAGCACTGGTCAGTGTGAAGACCTAGGCCATTCTTAGCACTTGGTATTTTTTTTTATTAGGGCAGGGCTATAGCAGCTCAGCTTTTATATTTTTATGCTAGGAATCAAATAATCCATAAAAAGTCACCCAAGTTTCATGTGGTCTGACCACTATTACGGCGATGAGATGATTTCCCGACTATGATGGCAGTGAGGCAAGGAAGGGAAGGCAATCAGGGTGCCAGCAGGCCCTCACTCTCCAGGGAAAGCCAGTGCCAAGCCTCTCTCTTGACAACCTGGGGAGTGAACATCTTGCATGCTATGTCCTGGGTTCCTTGTCCCTGTCCGGTACAATAGTAATCACGTGTTTTCTACTTCACCGCTGAGTGTTAAGTCCTGTATGTTGGCCTTCGACATCTCTTAGGTCATTCAAGCTGCTGCGTTGAAATCAGAGGGATCATTTCAGTCTCAGTCTCTCTCTGGTGATTGTATGTTCTGTGCTGTCAAAACCCTCCCTGTAGGACAGAGGCACTCTTTTTGCTACTTGTTAGAAGTATTGGTGGCTGAGGCTATAAGGGTCTACACACCTTGCTTTAGAGTTGGACATTCTAGATCCAGAGCTTTTGGTGGGAATTACACTGCAGTTCCACCCCTCCCTCTGCCAAAACTTCCTGCCTTTGCTCCCTGACCGATGTTGATCACAAGAACATTCAGCAAGAAACTTTCTGCACACAAGTGTCCTCTCAAATTTTGTTTCCTGGTTACCAAATCTGAGCCCACTGGTGCAGCTGCTGTATGGGGAAGCAGAGTGCATGAGATTTTGGAGCATGGTACCTTCCAGCTGGCTGGCATTAAGGACAGCATTCCTTCCTTACAATAAATGGACAGTATTCCATTTATTGATTGGTTATTTATTTTTCTAGGTTGAGTTTTTTGAGTTCTTTGTATATCCTAGAAATTAATGCCGTATCTGAGGTGCTGGTGGTGAAGTTTTCCTCCCATTCCCTAGGCTCTCTCTTCACATTCTTGATTCTTTCCTTCACTGTGAAGAAGCTTTTCAGTTTGATATCATCCCATTTATTGATTCTTGATTTTACTTCTTGCACTTTAGGAGTCTTGTTGAGGAATTTGGTTCACAAGGAACTGAAAAAACACTTCACAGAAGAAGAAATATGAATGGTCAAAAGATATGAAAAAATGTTCAACATCTGTAGCAATTAAAGAAATGCAAATTAAAGCTACAGTGAGATTTTATCTTACTCCAGTCAGAATGGTAATTATCAAGAATACAAGGAACAACACGTGTTGGTGAGGATGTAGGGAAAGAGGTTCACTTATACATTGCTGGTAGGACTGCAAATTGGTACAACTACTATGGAAAGCAGTAGGAAGATTCCTCAGAAGACTTCGAATGGAATCACCATTTGACCCAGTTATCCTACTCCTTGGTCTGTATTCAAAGGACTTAAAAATAGCATACTATGGTGACACAGCCACATCAATGTTTATAGCAGCTCAATTCACAACAGCTAAACTATGGAAGCAACTGAGGTGCCCTTCAACAGATGAACTGATAAAGAAAATATGGTACATATACACAATGGAATATTACTCAGAAGAATTAAATTATAAAGAATAAAGAAGAATGAAATTATGGCTTTTTCTGGTAAAGGAATGGAACTGGAGGAGATCATGCTAAATGAAATAAACCAATCCCAAAAAACCAAAGGCCAAATGTTCTTTCTGATTTGTGGATGCTAACCCAAAACAAGGGAGGTTGGTGGGGAGAATACTAGAAATCCCTTGAACTAGACAAGAGGAAACAAAGGGAAGGGCTGGGGGAGGGGAATAGGAAAGAGTAAAATTAATTGGTCATAACTTTCCCAACCTTGTATTTGTGTACGTGACCAGGGTAACTCCACATTATGTATGTATTATTATAAGAGTGGTAACCTAAATAGAATAAGTTATATTCTATGTATGTATATTTTGCCCAAATACATTCTATTGTCATGTATAATTAAAAAGTAAATATTAAAAAAGAATAACAATTAAAAAAAAAAAGAACAGCATCCCTGGTGGCAGGTGGAACTGAAAGTCCCTGTCACACACTCCATACAGCTTTCACTGCTGGTATATGGAAAGGAACGTAGAGGTAGGGAAATACAACAGGTATGTGCGAAGTTGGTGAAGGTAGTAATTAGAAGAATTGTGAAATTAAATGGCTATTACTGGGGGTAATTAAGGCAATGGAATAAGACAATGAAAAGTCAAAAGGTATTAATCAGTAATTAAAGGCTAAATGTGAGAGAGAGGGCCACTCTGGCAGCATATGAAAAGATTTCTGAAGCTTGAGGGCAGAAAAACCTGAGGATCAGGTCTAGCAGATGATGACGATGATGATGATGATGATGATAATAATAATAATAATAATAATAATAATAATAATAATAATAACAATAATAGAACTAGCTTCAGAGGAGGTCTGATTCTCCACATTAGAAGGCCCTGATTGGGAAAGATGGGCACACATGGGATGACCACATCTGGCCCATGCATTGGAAAATCTCGAATCCCCAGATCTCTCTGAACTTTCTAAGCCTGCAGAAAGGGCACAATGCTTTCCCTTAAAGGGCTGTGCTGCCCTCTTGCTTGAAGATACTCAGAAGCTTCTGTCATGCAGGACAATTGAAACCCCTCAGGATCTACACCAGCCCATTTTCTAGCTACAGGATCAATAATTAGGGTCCAATCCCAATATAACTCACCTGATGCTGGGTCTGCTAGGAAAGGATGGGGCCTGCAAGACCTCACCGACGTGGACTAGCAGCAGCTGGGAGAATAGGTGTGGGACAGGATCGTGGGCTCCAGTTTTTCCACGACACATGACTTAATGTCTTTGGCAATGACTCTGGGAAACCATGACTTGGAAATTTGAAGAAGGTGAAGGTTTACACTAAGTAAAGTTGAAATTCAAGACCTGATATGGCAGACAGTGGGAAAATGGATTACAAGGCTCAAAGGAGTGGGTGAGCTGGAGTGCACACCCAACCCAAGGTCAGAAAACCCACCAGCTGACATGTTCCAATGAAGGACCCTGAAGACAGTCCATTTGTCAATGTGTTAAAGAATATGCTGGTGAAAGGGCAGCGATTCACTGAGTTTCTCTTTGGTGGCTGTCCCTGTAGACTAGACCTGATGATAGGAGATGGTAATAGCTGGGCTTCCTGATAACACAGAGATGTCAGGATTGCAAAATAATAAAGGTGGTACTTAACCATCAAAAACAATGAAATTATTAAACCAGAGTGCCTTGGGCAGGGTGACATGGGTCTGACCTGTTAAGAAGGCTAAAAATTGGTTAATAGAAGATGTATTACTTAAGAACAAGATAGATGGTCAGACAATAAGAGCTTTGTTTAATTTATGCAATTCAGAGAAATAAAGGATTGATGATAAAAAGCAGAAGACAGCCAGCCCAATAAAAAGCCATGATCTCTAGGTAAGTTTCCAGACTTGATTCAAGATACAGATCCAAAAAATAAGGAGAAACCATGGGTCCAGGAGGAAGGACCTGGAGTACCATGGCAAGTATTCATGGCTACAATTCCCCAGAGAGACCTATGGCTATTTACTCAATAACTGGTCACCTGGGAAAGGGAACACCCAAACATTTCAAGGATCCCTGGGCAAGTTGGCATTGGGATCTTGGAACCCAGCTTTAAGTATTTTAAGTAAGGGAGATTTGATTATAGATTTTAATCACATTAAAAAATACCTTCATAACAGCACTTAGATGATTGAATAACTGGGAAAATATGCCCAGACAAGTTGACACATAAAAGTGACCATTGCAATAAATGTGGTATGTATACCCAGTGAAATACTATTCAGCCATAAAAAAGGATGAAATCCTGTCATTTTAGCAATATGGATAGAATTGGAAGATGTTATGTTAAGTGAAATAATCTAGGAACAGAAAGACAAATACTGTGTGTTCTCACTCATATGCAGAGCTTTAAAAAAGTTGATATCCTGAAAGTGGAGATTACAGTAGTGCTTAGTAGAAGTGGGTGGAGAGAGGTGGGATAGAGGTAGAAGGAATAGGTTCTAGTTCTAATTCTGCAGCATAATAGGTTGACTAGAGTGTATAATGATTTATTTTATACCTTAAAATATAAAAATATTTTATACCTTAAAAAAAGGAGTTTGAAGCTTCCCAACACAGAAAAATGTTAATTATCCAGATTTAGTCATTATATGTTGTATATGTGTATGAAATTATCACATTATGCCCCACAATATGTACAATTATGATATCTGTTTAAAATTTGGCCATCAATATACCCAGAACATTAAATTCAATCCTATTGCTGGGCACACAGAGGCACACGCATGGAATCCCAGCAGCTCAGGAGGCTGAGGCAGGAGGATCATGAGTTCAAAGCCACCCTCAGCAAAAGTGAGGTACTGAGCAACTCAGTGAGATCCTGTCTTTAAATAAAATACAAAATAGGGTTGGGGATGTGGCTCAGTGGTTGAGTGCCCCTGAGTTCAATCCCTGGTACCTAAGAAATTTTAAAAAGTTCAATCCACCTTAAAAATGGAATCTAGATATTTTTTTAACTTGATTAAAAATTCTCAGAATATATATTCATACATCCCCTCGATTTCTGCTAATGTGAATTACAAAAGTACTATAATTCTTTTGTATTTAAGTCATCTTCTTCAAAACTTGGCTTTTTCATTGAGCCTTTGGGAAATTTAGGATTAGACTCCAAATATAGGGAGAAGGGCCTGGATGAGGGAAGCTTGGTGGGGTGGAGGGCTTGCACAGCACCAGTCCTCTCACATGTCCCCCTTCCTATTCTCAGAGTGCCACTTTCTGCTCCTCTGTTCCTCCGCTTTCCTATAAGAGACCTAAGAAAGCATTTCATTCAACCCAAGTTGCCCATCAGGAAACAACAGAACTAAGCTGCGTTAGCTTTTTGCCGCTCTCTGCCTGTAGCCAGAAGCATGGAGTCGCTGGGTTTCGGTGTGTCTCGAGTGAAGAGGACAAGTGTTTGATCTTGCTACTGTTCTGCTACTGTTTATATCCAACACAGAATATAAGAACATTGAGACATTCAGCAATGTAGGGATGGGGTAGCTGCTTCCACTAGCATTGGATATCTCTTTAAAAATAGAACGGCAGGAGGGGGTGAGTGGAAGGTGTGCTTGGTCCAGTGCTTGTCAAGTGACCTTTCTAAAATAGGGTGCTTCACATTTAAAAAAAAGGGATCGGTGTCTACCCAGGGAGAAAGGGGCGAAGATCAAGGGTAGTGTGATGGTGGGGGGTGCAGTGAGACCAGGGAAGGGGTGAGGGACGGTTGTTAGGTGACGCCCAGGGAGCAGGCTGGCGATCGGGAGTGGAATGAAGTCGTGGTCAAGGATGAGGTGAGGGTCAGAAATGGGGTGAGGTTGGAAACAGGAAAAGGGTTAGGAAAGGGGATAGAAATCGTGTTACGGTGATGAATAAAGTGAAGGTCAGGGAGGAGGCTCATTGTGATATCGTTGACATCCCGTCTTTCTATAGGTCAAAGGTCCACAGCTTCTGAATATTTTTTTGTTGAATTATGAGACACTCTGACTTGGAGGGTAGTCTAGATATAAAATGTGGATGTGTGTTACGTGGTTCACCCGGGTTCCCGGGTCCGGCACACGTCACAGAGTCTGGGAAACTCCCCAGACTCCCTTGCTGCTCTACTACTGGGTGCATCTCTTGAGAGACTGGCAAGCAGAAGTGAGGAAGACCATTGTTCCTGTGCCAGATGGTGGGCTTCCAAGGAGCCTCACTCATGTTCTCTACAGTTCAGTCACCAACTGATATGGTTTAGGTATACAGTGTCCTCCAAAAGCTCATGTAGGAGACAATGCAAGAAAGTTTGGAGGTGGAATTATTGAGTTATGAGAACTTTAACCTAATTAGCACCTTAATCCCCTGATAGGGATTGCCTGGGTGGTAACTGTAGGCAGGTAGGTGATGGGGGGAGGGCCCTTGGGATATATATTTTGTGAGCTGAGCTCAGTCTCGCTCTGCTGTCTGGTGGCATTGTCCTGAACTGCTTTCCTCCACTGCACTCTTCTGCCATGACGCTCTGTCACACCTTGGACCCACAGCAGTGGAGCTGGCCATCTGTGGACTGACAGCTCTGAAACCATTAGCTCCAAAATAAAATTTTCCTCCTCTAAAATTGTTCTTGTCAGGTCTTTTGATCACAGCAGCAAAAGAGTTGACTGAAACACCATCTTTGGAGCAAAGGGCAGTGGAGACAGAAGTTGTGGCCACCATTTTATAGCCTTGACATTGCACTAAGGTGGCTTCTGGAGCTGAGATCTCCAGTTCTGCTCCTCCAGACTCCGATGACTCTTTTCTTAGTTGGAGGATAGTTTGTTTAAAATAGTGTAATCATCCTATAACTTATGTTTGTTTTCTTAAAATCATGTTCACTATAATTACAATTAGGTAGATTTAGTGAAGACTGAGAAACTGAAAACGTTGATGCGGATTCTGTGGAATCCTGCCGGCTGAGCCCCCACTGAGCCCCGGGCTGAGTTCGGGATTTCAGACAGGGAAGGAAGTGGTACAGTTCTATCCCCCACAATGGAAACTCCACCAAGGAAACCAGTGGCCACCATCTTGGAGAGCTGAAGTAACCACCGCCACTCTACGACAGATTGCAACAATAAAACAGGTGCGTGTTACTCAGCTCATCTCCCATACAGCGGGGAATTCGCATAAAATCTCTCCTAGGCTTTCCGGGGGAGGGCTTATCAGAGCGAGCCTGCATAAAGACGTGGGGAAAACTAGAGACACCTGACCTTCAACTCCCCCTCCCAACAGCAGCGAAAATGAAACCCGTCTAGCCAGCGCTGGGGGAGGGGAAGGCGGAAAAAATCAAAACAATAGAGTGCTGGCGTTCCCAATAGCCACCCTCCACACCCAACAAACGGCAGGCCCAGAGTACAGTTTGAACTGCCGAGAGGCACCACTCAGGGGAAATCTGGTCTAGCAGGAGAAACCAGGGGACTAGAGGCCAGGCCCTCGCGACTGGGCGGCTGGAGACCACACGCCTGCCGGCGACAGTTCACCCGCTGCCCGCGCAACTGGGCGGCTGGAGACCGCCTGCCCGCCAGCGACCAGGAGCTGAAACCAACCAGAGACAGTCCAGTCCCACCCCCCCAATTCGGACACCCCGGCAAGGAGCCTGGGGCCCGCCATAGCAGAGAGGTGACGTCACTGGAGCTTGGATGTCAGAATTCCTTCCCAGCGGAATCCACTTTAGCAGGCATCGTCTACCAACACAAAGGAGAGACAACAGAGATATACAAAACCAAAACAAATCTATAGAAGAGAGCAGAAACACAGCAATCAAACAGAACTGGAAAGTACGTGAACATCATGAAAAAACAAGGAAAAAAAGGAGTACAAACAATGCAGGACAACTTAATTCTACAGGAGAACCTACAAGCAACAGAAACAGGGATAGGGAAAGAACTCAAGGCATACCTAACTCAGATGGAAAGGAATATTAGAGAAGACATGAGACAACAAGTCCACGCAATAAAAGTATATTTTGAAAATGAATTAAACAAACAAATTCAAATGGCAAAGAATGAGCTTTACCAGGATTTTTTAAAAAAATCAAACAGTAATCCTAGAAATGCAGGAATCTATAAACCAAATTAAAATCTCAAACGAGAATATTACAAATAGACTAGATCAAGTAGAAGTCAGAACATCAGATAATGAAGACAAAGTTTATCAACTTGAAAAGTATATAGTCAACACAGAAAAGATGCTTAAATCCCATGAGCAATCTATTCAAGAGATATGGGATGTCATAAAAAAACCAAATTTGAGAGTCATCGGGATAGAAGAAGGCATAGAGATTCAAATCAAAGGAATGGACAACATATTAAATGAAATAATTCTAGAAAATTTCCCAGAGATGAAAGATGGAATGGATTGCCAAATCCTGGAAGCCTACAAGACCCCAAACATTCAAAACTGTAATAGACCAACTCCAAGACATATAATTATGAAGATATCCAACATACAGAACAAGGAGAGAATATTAAAAGCTACGAGAGAAAGGAGGCAGATTACATTCAGGGGTAAACCAATTAGGTTAACGATTGATTTTTCATCACAGACTTTAAAAGCGAGAAGATCCTGGAACAATGTATTTCAAATGCTGAAAAATAATGAATTCCAACCAAGAATACTGTATCCAGCAAAATTAAGCTTCAGATTTGACAATGAAATTAAAATCTTTCATGATAAACAAAAGCTAAAAGAATTCGCAGCCAGAAAACCAGCACTGCAAAGCATTTTGAGCAAAATACTACAAGAAGAGGAATTGAAAAATAGTGCCCAAAACTAACAGTGGGAGGTATCTCAGTAAAGGGGGAGGAAAATAACCAAAAAGTAAAAACTAGCCAAACTAAAATAAATAAATAAATAAACATGACTGGAAGTACAAATCATATTTCAATTGTAACCTTAAATGTTAATGGCTTAAATTCACCAATCAAGAGACATAGGCTAGTAACCTGGATCAAAAAAACAAATCCAACAATATGCTGCCTTCAGGAGACTCATATGATAGGAAAAGACATACACAGGCTGAAGGTGAAAGGTTGGGAAAAATCATACCACTCACATGGCCCTCGGAAGCAAGCAGGAGTGGCCATACTCATATCGAATAAAATCAACTTCAAACCTAAGTTAATCAAAAGGGATAAAGAAGGACCCTATATACTGTTAAAAGGAACCATCCACCAACAAGACATAACAATTATCAATTTGTATGCACCAAACAATGGAGCTACAACGTTCATAAAACAAACTCTCCTCAAGTTCAAGAGTCAAATAGACTACAACACCATAATTATGGGTGACTTCAACACACTGCTCTTGCCATTAGACAGATCCTCTAGACAAAAACTGAATAAAGAAACTATAGAACTCAACAGCACAATCAATAACCTAGACTTAACCGACATATATAGAATATATCAACCATCATCAAGTGGATACACTTTCTTCACAGTAGCACATAGATCCTACTCAAAGATAGACCATATATTATGCCATAGGGCAACTCTTAGTAAATATAAAGGCATGGAGATAATACCATGCACCATATCTGATCATAATGGAATGAAACTGGAAATCAATGATAAAAAAAGAAAGAAAAAATCCTACATCACATGGAAAATGAACAATATGCTACTGAATGGGTTACAGAAGACATAAAGGAGGAGATAAAAAAATTCTTAGAGACAAATGACAATACAGACACAACATACCGGAATCTATGGGACACAATGAAAGCAGTTTTAAGAGGGAAATTCATTTCTTGGAGTTCTTTCCTCAAAAAAAGAAAAAAAAACAACAAATAAGTGAACTTACACTACACCTCAAAAACCTAGAAAAGGAAGAGCAAAACAACAGCAAATGTATAGAAGACAAGAAATAATTAAAATTAGAGCAGAAATCAACGAAATTGAAACAAAAAAAAACCATTGAAAAAATTGATAAAACTAAAAGTTGGTTCTTTGAAAAAATAAATAAGATCGACAGGCCCTTAGCCATGCTAACGAAGAGAGAAGAGAGAGAACTCAAATTACTAACATACGGGATGAAAAAGGCAATATCACAACAGACACTACAGAAATACAGAAGATAATTAGAAAGTATTTTGAAACCCTATATTCCAATAAAATAGAAGATAGTGAAGATATCGATAAATTTCTTAAGTCATATGATCTGCCCAGATTGAGTCAGGAAGACACACACAATTTAAACAGACCAATAACAAAGGAAGAAATAGAAGAAGCCATCAAAAGACTACCAACCAAAAAAAGCCCTGGATTGGATGGGTATACAGCGGAGTTCTACAAAACCTTCAAAGAAGAATTAATACCAATACTTTTCAAGCTATTTCAAGAAATAGAAAAAGAAGGAGCTCTTCCAAATTCATTCTATGAGGCCAACATCACCCTGATCCCGAAACCAGACAAAGACACCTCAAAGAAAGAAAACTACAGACCAATATCTCTAATGAACTTGGATGCAAAAATTCTCAATAAAATCCTGGCGAATCGAATACAAAAGCATATCAAAAAAATTATGCACCATGATCAAGTAGGATTCATTCCTGGGATGCAAGGCTGGTTCAATATACGGAAATCAATAAATGCTATTCACCACATCAATAGACTTAAAGACAAGAACCATATGATTATCTCGATAGATGCAGAAAAAGCATTCGACAAAGTACAGCATCCCTTTATGTTCAAAACACTAGAAAAACTAGGGATAACAGGAACTTACCTCAACATTGTAAAAGCTATATATGCTAAACCTCAGGCTAGCATCACCCTAAATGGAGAAAAACTGAAGGCATTCCCTCTAAAATCTGGAACAAGACAGGGATGCCCTCTATCACCACTTCTATTCAATTTAGTTCTTGAAATACTAGCCAGAGCAATTAGACAGACAAAAGAAATTAAAGGCATAAAAATAGGAAAAGAAGAACTTAAATTATCGCTATTTGCGGATGACATAATATATTTAACAGACCCAAAAGGGTCTACAAAGAAACTGCTAGAGTTAATAAATGAATTCAGCAAAGTAGCAGGATATAAAATCAATACGTATAAATCAAAGGCATTTCTGTATATCAGCAACAAAACTTCTGAAATGGAAATGAGGAAAACCACTCCATTCACAATAGCCTCAAAGAAAATAAGATACTTGGGAATCAACCTAACAAAAGAGGTGAAAGATTTATATAATGAAAACTACAGAACCCTAAAGAGAGAGATAGAAGAAGATCTTAGAAGATGGAAAAATGTACCCTGTTCATGGGTAGGCAGAACTAACATCATCAAAATGGCAATATTATCCAAAGTTCTCTACAGGTTTAATGCGATGCCAATCAAAATCCCAACGGCATTTCTTGTAGAAATAGATAAAGCAATCATGAAATTCATATGGAAAAATAAAAGACCCAGAATAGCAAAAGCAATTCTAAGTGGGAAGTGTGAATCTGGAGGTATAGCGATACCAGAGTTCAAACTGTACTACAAAGCAATAGTAACAAAAACAGCGTGGTACTGGTACCAAAACAGGCAGGTGGACCAATGGTACAGAATAGAGGACACAGAAACAAATCCACAAAATTACAACTTTCTTATATTTGATAAAGGGGCTAAAAACATGCAATGGAGGAAGGATAGCATCTTCAACAAATGGTGCTGGGAAAATTGGAAATCCATATGCAACAAAATGAAACTGAACCCCTTTCTCTTGCCATGCACAAAAGTTAACTCAAAATGGATCAAGGAGCTTGATATCAAATCAGAGACACTGCGTCTGATAGAAGAAAAAGTTGGCTACGATCTACATACTGTGGGGTCGGGCCCCAAATTCTTAATAGGACGCCCATAGCCCAAGTTAATAACAAGAATAAACAAATGGGACTTACTTAAACTAAAAAGCTTTTTTCTCAGCAAGAGAAACAATAAAAGAGGTAAATAGGGAGCCTACATCCTGGGAACAAATTTTTACCCCTCACACTTCAGATAGGGTTCTAATATCCAGAATATACAAAGAACTCAAAAAATTAAACAATAAGATAACAAATAACCCAATCAATAAATGGGCCAAGGACCTGAACAGACACTTCACAGAGGAGGACATACAATCAACCAACAAGTACATGAAAAAATGCTCACCATCTCTAGCAGTCAGAGAAATGCAAATCAAAACTACCCTAAGATATCATCTCACTCCAGTAAGATTGGCATCCATTCTGAAGTCAAACAACAACAAGTGTTGGCGAGTATGTGGGGAAAAGGGTACACTTGTACACTGCTGGTGGGACTGCAAATTGGTGAGGGCAATTTGGAAAGCAGTATGGAGATTCCTGGGAAAGTTGGGAACGGATCCACCATTTGACCCAGCTATTGCCCTTCTCGGACTATTCCCTGAGGATCTTAAAAGAGCGTACTATAGGGACACTGCCACATCAATGATCATAGAGGCACAATTCACAATAGCTAGATGGTGGAACCAACCTAGATGCCCTTATAGATGAATGGATAAAAAAAATGTGGCATCTATACACAATGGAGTATTACACAGCACTAAAAAATGACAAAATCATAGAATTTGCAGGGAAATGGATGGCATTAGAGCAGATTATGCTAATCGAAGCTAGCCAATCCTTAAAAAACAAATGCCAAATGTCTTCTTTGATATAAAGAGAGCAACTAAGAACAGAACAGGGAGGAAGAGCATGAGGAAAAGATTAACATTAAACAAAGACGATTGGGGGGAGAGAAAGGGAGAGAGAAGGGAAAGCATATGGAAATGGTAGGAGACCCTCAATGTTACACAAAATTACATATAAGAGGTTGTGAGGGGAAGGGGGGGGAACAAGGGAGAGAATTGAAAACAACAGCAGATGAGGTAGAGAGGGAAGATGGGAGGGGAGGGGAGGGGGGATAGTAGGGGATAGGAAAGGTAGCAGAATACAACAGTCACTAATATGCCATTATGTCAAAATGTGAGTGCGTAACCAATGTGATTCTGCAATTTGTATTTGGGGTAAAAATGGGAGTTCATAACCCAATTGAGTCAAATGTATGAAAGATGATATATCATGAGCTTTGTAATGTTTTGAACAACCAAAAAAAAAGATTTTGATTATAAATAATAAAAAAAATAAAAGTTAACAATGGTATCCCTGCATAGAAATGGAAAAAAAATAATGTAAGATGCAAAATAATAAATAATATCATAATTATAAGAACAAAGAGCCTTGATTACCTATGCACAGAAAAAATATGGAAGGAAATACACCAATGGCTAATATCAATTATTTATGGGATCAGAAAATAATGGTGTACTTTCCCCTCTTCTAAATTTTCCAAACATCCTGTAATTACACTGTGTACTTTACTAATGAAAAGAGGACTTTTACTGTGTTTTTAAAAAGCAAGTCAGTCGTGTGAGTAAGATTTTAAAAGATGTCCCCTTCCATAAATGATAAAAAAATGAGTCACAGCTAAAAAAAAAAAAAAAAAAAAAGACTGAGAAACTAAAATATTCTCCAGGGTTGGTACAATACCAGCTCTAGAATTTTGGCTTTCCACTCCACCTATTTATAATTTTCTAGAGCAGAAACATATTCCAACTGCTGGCACAGTGCCTGATGCAAAACAGGGGCTCCATGTGTGGGTACTGAACAACAAATTACTGGTGGAAGTAATAGGCAGAAATTTTAAACCGAAATAACCTGTTAGAGTGAACTTTAAGAAAAAATAAATTTGTCTAAAAAAGTTTGGGAGGGATGTAGAGGGAGTTTAATACATGAATACAAAGCAAATTCCAGTAGTTTTAATTTTATTTATTTATTTTTATTATTATTTTTTACTTGTAGATAGACACAATGCCTTTATTTCATTTGTTTATTTTTATGTGGTGCCAGAGATCCAGCGCATGCTAGGCAAGCGCTCTATCACTGAGCCACAACCCCGGCCCTCCAATAGATTTTAAAGCATCTAAATCTCTGTGTTAAAGGCCTTTCTGATTGAAATACCTGTGGTGTTCCATTTCTTTCAGTTATACCTGACAGATATGGAGGAAAGTTAATCAGAAGGAAGGAAAAGTAGAAAGGAAGATGTTAGGTTTTATGATTTCCAATTTGCAAGTTATGGTTATACCCCAAGAGGACTAATTCAGGATATTGCAACAACATGGGCTACTGATTGGAAAACTCTGACATCTGCTTGGGTGGAATGTGGGAAATTCCATAAATATTATTTTCCATTTAGGATGGGGTTGAGGAGAAAGTTGACTTTGGAAACTGTGGACCTTTAGGCTTGATTTTCACACTGGGATGGGGATGGGAACTTGGAAAAGAATTAGGAGATCAATTTGCAAATTCTTTCATGGAAACCAGATAAATTTAGCCTGACTCTATAACAGAGCAAGCATGTCAGGATGCTGTAAGGACTGACAGGAAGGAAAATCAACGTTGAGTTCATGTTACTGTCCTTATTCCAGAAGAACATTCTGTCTTGTTTCTTTTTGTTGTTTCTTGATAGTTTGCTATTAATTGACCCTAAGCCTAATGACTCCATAGGAGGCGTCAATGGGATGATTTGACTTGCAGGACTATAATCTATATTTGTTTTTAATATGTTGTAATCATATGGTTAAAAAAACCCCCACTTCTTAGCTACATCCTTTCTACACAAGAAACGTCTTTTCCATACATACACACACCCCTCATCAAACCACTGAGCAACATCCCCAGTGCTTTTTTAAAAAAATTTTATGTTTTATTTTGAGACAGAGTCTTGATAAGTTGCTTATGGTGTCACTAAGTTGCTGAGGCTGGCGTCAAACTTGGCAATCTTCCTGCCCAACCTCCGGAGTCACTGGGATTGCAAGCATGTGTCACCATACCTGGCTCCAAGGGAAACTTCTAACTTGTTCAGTTCTTCACAAATTAGAGTTAGGTGAATGATCATCTGCAGGTGACCTCAGGTGAACATTATAAGCTATCAGATTTCCTATCTGTGGGGGCTTTGCCAGTGTTTATCTTCAGTTTGTCTGATGGTTGATGTCAGCAAAAATCTACATTTTTTAATATTCAAACAGATTGTCATTCAACCTTCCTCAGAGAGCAATGGGCACAAAATCAGGCAAAAGGAAACATATTCTCATTTGAATTTAGCTCAGGTGGAAGTTGAAAACTTAATCTTGCTAAGTTAAAGTAGCATAGTTGTTTCTAATTTCTGTGACACACTAGTTTTATTATATTATATCCTTGCTCAGAAATCCTCAGGTTGTCCTCAAGATTTCAGGAGAAACATTCAAACCCTAAAATATAATTAAATGCTTTCTTTATTCTCCTGTTATCCCACCTCTCCAAATAAACTTCCCATGACTCTCCACCATCAACCTGGCTTCCAATGAGTCTCATTCCTCAGGGTCCACCCAGCATGCTACACTCTGATGGAAAGCTTCTGCTTATACCAAACCCTATATGACATATATATTTTTTGTCATTTCATTTCTGTGTCCGAGTGTTTTCTTTCTTTTAAAGAATGGCTCAAGATTTATCTGATGCCTCTCCATAAAGAGAATATACTTTTCTTAGTGAATCAGAATGTCCAATGTTTGACTGACAATTGTTCAGGTGGAAAGGGGAGACTCTTTTGTGGTCCTAATTATGTTCCCTTGAGTGTCTTCTCCTTTGTTACTACCACCACCAGCACCACTACCACACTGACCCCTGGGTGAGCCATACTCAATCTGTGTATAGGCAAAATCCTCTCTCCTTGTTTTCCCTGTGCACAATGAAACAAAGACAGAACTTTAAAAGACTTTTCTAACAACAGGAGAGGACAAAAGAAAAAATAAATACCAAGTTTCAAGAAGCCACAAACAGCTCACTTTACATAACACAATAACTCAGCCTATCTTGATACATTAGGATTAGGTTCAGATGCATTGGTCCAACTTTCAAAAAATAGCATAAAATATATGAGTTTATTCACTCTTGTAAAAGAAGCTTGCAGGTCTAGCATCAGGCATTCAGACCCTGATTTTTCTATTCCACTACCCTTAATGTGAGGGTTCCATCCTCAGGGTCAGTTTAGGACTTAATAGGAATGCTGGAGTTCCAGCCATCTTGTACACATTCCAGGCAGGAAGAAGAGAAAGGGCCAAAGGTCATAGTGTATGCCCTCCTTTAAAGAGCCTTCTTGTACTGAGTGTGATGGTTCACTCATCATGCCTATAATCCCAGCAACTCAGGAGCTCAGGAGGTTGAAGCAGGAGGATCACAAGTTCAAAACATCCTCAGCAACATTGCGAGGCTCTAAGAGACTTAGAGAGACCCTGTCTCAAAATAAAAAATAAAAAGGGCTGAGGATGCTGCTCAGTGGTTAAGTACCCTTGGGGTAAAAAAAAAAAAAAAAGACAAGCGGCCCCCGGCGGCCCCGCTTGGCGAGAAGGGTCCCCGCCCGGCCGGCAGACAGCTCCCGCCATTCCCCTCTGGCTCTGCTAAGATAACAATGCAAAGATACAGCGCTACGGATTCTGCAGGCTCCCGCCAGCTGTGCAAATAGTGTACTCAGAGCTGAATTCTGGGCTTGAGACGGGGAAGGAAGCCATCCAATTCGGTTCTCCACATCGGTCAGACCACAGAGGAAGCCAGCGGCCACCATCTTGGAGAGCTGACGTCATCATCTCTGTTTTTTTTTTTTTTTTTTTTTTGAGTGATCACAGCTCTTTCAGCTATAGATCAGCGGGGAAAACTTAAGGGCCCCTCCCAGCTCTCCTGTGAGCGCAATAGCCAGACCGAGGGTGGCACGGGAGCCGGCGGCAGCCGCGGCTGTGGCGAGGGAGCCGGTGGGAGCCGCGGCGGTGCTGGCACAGGAGTCGGCAGGAACCGCGCGGCGCGGGACTCCCAGCTACCGCTCCCACCAGTGCTGACAACTGAGGTCTCTTGCACCGACTTGCCTTGGCGTGGGACTCATGGCTACCGCTCCCACCAGTGCTGACAACTGAGGTCTCTTGCATCAGATACGGGGGCGTGGCTACCAGAAGGTAAGCAAATTTGCTGGGGGTTCTCAGCCCCAAGCTCTACAAACTTAGGGCCTGAGGGAGGCAAACAAGGAGAGTGTGCCCAGGCACTAATGAAACAGCTGCTCCACGCGTGTGCAAGGTAGGCGGAACTGTGACCACCGACAAAACAGGCCCAGTGGACTGCCAGACACATCGCTCAGATTGGGGGAGGGGCAGAGCCGCCGGGCGCCTGCAAGTTATGCAGACCTGCGAATCACCAGCAGATCAGGCCCAGCAACCGCGGAGCGGCAGAGCCACCCCCGGGCCTGCAAGGTAGGCGCACTTGCCACACACCAGCAGGTCAGGCCCAACAAACTGCGGAGGGGCACAGCTGCCCCACGATCCTGCTAGGTAGGCAGTACCCTGACCACCAACAGAACAGGCTCAGAGGACGGCCAGACACATCGCCCGCCCCGGTTGGGGGAGGGGCAGAGCCGCCAGGCGCCTGCAAGGTAGGCAAACCTGCGTCTCACCAGCATATCAGGCCCAGCAACCCGCGGAGCAGCAGAGCCACCCCCGGGGCCTGCAAGGTAGGCGCACTTGCCACCCACCGGCAGGTTAGGCCCAGCAACTCTCGGAGGGACACAGCTGCTCCACGCACGTGCAAGGTAGGCGGAACCGTGACCACTGACAAAACAGGCCCAGTGGCCCGCCAGATACATCGCCCCAGTTGGGGGAGGGGCAGAGCCGCCACCAGCACCTTTTAGGTAGACAGACCTGCAACCGACAGACAGAACAGGCCTAGTGGCCAGCGGAGGGACAAAGCCGCTGCTCACGCCTGCAAGATAGGCGGACCTGTGACCACCGAAAGAACAGGCCCATCGAAAGTACAGGCACAGCGGCCTCCCGGCGTGGTAGACACATTGCCTCAATTGGAGGAGGGGCAGAACCACTGCCAAAGCCTGCGAGGGAGACTTTGCAGCTATACAAGAGCAATATAAATATATAGGGGGAAAAATCAATAACACAACAGTTTCACCAAGCAGAAAGAAACGCGATCAATATGAAAAGACAAGGAAAGAAAGGACCACAAGCAATACAGGTCAACTCAACTTTAGAAGAGGTAATATCTGCAGCAGATGGAATGTCAGATAAAGAATTCAGGATATACATGCTTCAGATGATCTGGAGTCTCAAGGAAGACATTAGACAGCAAAATCAGACAATGAAAGACCACTTCGACCACTTTGACAATAAATTACATAAACAAATCCAAGAAGCAAAAGATCAATTATACAGGGAGATAGAGGTTATAAAAAACAAACAAACAGAAATCCTGGAAATGCAGGAAACAATAAACCAACTTAAAAACTCAATTGAGAATACTACCAGCAGAGTAGAACACTTAGAAGATAGAACATCAGACAATGAAGACAAAGTATTTCAACTGGAGAAGAACATAGACAGCTCAGCAAAGCTGTTAAGAAACCATGAGCAGAACATTCAAGAAATATGGGATAACATAAAGAGACCAAACTTAAGAGTCATTGGGATACAGGAAGGTACTGAGGTCCAAACCAAAGGAATGAGCAATCTATTCAACGAAATAATACGAGAAAACTTCCCAGACTTGAAGAATGAGACAGAATCCCAAATCCTAGAAGCCTACAGGACGCCGAATGTGCAAAATCATAAGAGATCCACACCTAGACACATTATAATGAAGATGCCCAACATACAGAATAAGGAGAGAATTTTAAAAGCTACAAGAGAAAGGAAGCAGATTACATTTAGGGGTAAACCAATCAGGATAACAGCTGATCTTTCAACACAGACTCTGAAAGATAGAAGATCCTGGAATAACATATTTCAAACACTGAAAGAAAATGGGTTCCAACCAAGAATCGTGTATCCCGCGAAATTAAGCTTCAGGATGGAAGATGAAATTAAAACCTTCCATGATAAACAAAAGTTAAAAGAATTTGCAGCTAGAAAACCATCTCTTCAAAACATCCTCGGCAAAATATTACAGGAAGAGGAAATGGAAAATATCAATGAAAACCAACAGTGGGAGGTAGTACAGTAAAGGGGGGGGAATAATCAAAGAGGAAAACAAACCATGTTTAGTAACATAAATAAACAAATATGGCTGGAAGAACAACCCATATCTCAATAATAACCCTAAATGTTAATGGCTTAAACTCACCAATTAAGAGACACAGGCTAGTAGAATGGATCACAAAACAAGACCCAACAATATGCTGCCTTCAGGAGACGCATTTGATAGGAAAAGACATACATAGACTGAAGGTGAAAGGTTGGGAAAAATCATATCACTCATATGGACTTCGGAAACAAGCAGGAGTGTCCATACTCATATCAAATAAAATAGATTTCAAGCCAAAGTTAATCAAAAGGGATGAAGAGGGACACTACATACTTCTCAAGGGAACCATACACCAACAAGACATAACAATTATAAATATATATGCCCCAAACAATGGTGCAGCTATGTTCATCAAACAAACTCTTCTCAAGTTCAAGAGTCTAATAGACCACCATACAATAATCATGGGAGACTTCAACACACCTCTCTCACCACTGGACAGATCTTCCAAACAAAAGTTGAATAAGGAAACTATAGAGCTCAATAACACAATTAATAACCTAGACTTAATTGACATATATAGAATATACCACCCAACATCAAGCAGTTACACTTTTTTCTCAGCAGCACATGGATCCTTCTCAAAAATAGATCATATATTATGTCACAGGGCAACTCTTAGACAATACAAAGGATTAGAGATAATACCATGTATCTTATCTGACCATAATGGAATGAAATTGAAAATTAACGATAAAAGAAGGAAAAATCATGCATCACTTGGAGAATGAACAATAGGTTACTGAATGATCAATGGGTTATAGAAGACATCAAGGAGGAAATTAAAAAATTCTTAGAGATAAATGAAAACACAGACACAACATATCGGAATCTATGGGACACATTGAAAGCAGTTCTAAGAGGAAAATTTATTGCTTGGAGTTCATTCCTTAGAAAAAGAAAAAACCAACAAATAAATGATCTAATACTTCAACTCAAAATCCTAGAAAAAGAAGAGCAAAACAACAGCAAAAGAAGTAGAAGACAAGAAATAATTAAAATCAGAGGTGAAATTAATGAAATCGAAATGAAAGAAACAATTGAAAAAATTGACAAAACTAAAAGTTGGTTCTTTGAAAAAATAAATAAAATCGACAGACCCTTAGCCACGCTAATGAAGAGAAGAAGAGAGAGAACTCAAATTACCAGCATACGGGATGAAAAAGGCAATATCACAACAGACACTTCAGAAATACAGAAGATTATCAGAAACTATTTTGAATCCTTATACTCCAATAAAATAGAAGATAGTGAAGGCATCGATAAATTTCTTAAGTCATATGATTTGCCCAGATTGAGTCAGGAGGATATTGACAACCTAAACAGACCAATATCAATTGAGGAAATAGAAGATACCATCAAAAGATTACCAACTAAGAAAAGCCCAGGACCGGATGGGTATACAGCAGAGTTTTACAAAACCTTTAAAGAGGAACTAATACCAATACTTTTCAAGCTATTTCAGGAAATAGAAAAAGAGGGAGAACTTCCAAATTCATTCTATGAGGCCAACATCACCCTGATTCCTAAACCAGACAAAGACACTTCAAAGAAAAAAAACTACAGACCAATATCTCTAATGAACCTAGATGCAAAAATCCTCAATAAACTTCTGGCGAACCGGATACAAAAACATATCAAAAAAATTGTGCACCATGATCAGGTAGGATTTATCCCTGGGATGCAAGGCTGGTTCAATATACGGAAATCAATAAATGTTATTCACCACATCAATAGGCTTAAAAATAAGAACTATATGATCATCTCGATAGATGCGGAAAAGGCATTCGACAAAGTACAGCATCCCTTTATGTTCAAAACTCTAGAAAAAATAGGGATAACAGGAACATACCTCAATATTGTAAAAGCAATCTATGCCAAGCCTCAGGCTAGCATCATTCTGAATGGAGAAAAACTGAAGGCATTCCCTCTAAAATCTGGAACAAGACAGGGATGCCCTCTCTCACCACTTCTGTTCAACATAGTTCTCGAATCACTGGCCAGAGCAATTAGACGAAAGAAATTAAAGGCATAAAAATAGGAAAAGAAGAACTCAAATTATCACTATTTGCAGATGACATGATTCTATACCTAGCAGACCCAAAAGGGTCTACAAAGAAACTATTAGAGCTAATAAATGAATTCAGCAAAGTGGCAGGCTATAAAATCAACACGCATAAATCAAAGGCATTCCTGTATATCAGCAACAAATCCTCTGAAATGGAAATGAGGACAACCACCCCATTCACAATATCCTCAAAAAAAATAAAATACTTGGGAATCAACCTAACAAAAGAGGTGAAAGACTTATACAATGAAAACTACAGAATCCTAAAGAGAGAAATAGAAGAAGATCTTAGAAGATGGAAAAATATACCCTGTTCATGGATAGGTAGAAGTAACATCATCAAAATGGCGATATTACCAAAAGTTCTCTATAGGTTTAATGCAATGCCAATCAAAATCCCAACGGCATTTCTTGTAGAAATAGAGAAAGCAATCATGAAATTCATATGGAAAAATAAAAGACCCAGAATAGCAAAAACAATGCTAAGCAGGAAGTGTGAATCAGGCGGTATAGCTATACCAGACTTCAAACTATACTACAGAGCAATAGTAACAAAAACAGCATGGTACTGGTACCAAAACAGGCGGGTGGACCAATGGTACAGAATAGAGGACACAGAAACCAATCCACAAAACTACAACTATCTTATATTCGATAAAGGGGCTAAAAGCATGCAATGGAAGAAGGATAGCATCTTCAACAAATGGTGTTGGGAAAACTGGAAATCCATTTGCAACAAAATGAAACTGAATCCCTTTCTCTCGCCATGCACAAAAGTTAACTCAAAGTGGATCAAGGAACTTGATATCAAATCAGAGACATGGCGTCTGATAGAAGAAAAAGTTGGCTATGATCTACATACTGTGGGGTCGGGCTCCAAATTCCTCAACAGGACACCCATAGCACAACAGTTAATAACTAGAATCAACAAATGGGACTTACTCAAACTAAAAAGTTTTTTCTCAGCAAAAGAAACAATAAGAGAGGTAAATAGGGAGCCTACGTCCTGGGAACAAATCTTTACTCCTCACACTTCAGACAGAGCCCTAATATCCAGAATATACAAAGAACTAAAAAAATTAGACAATGAGATAACGAATAACCCAATCAACAACTAGCCATCTTTGCCACAGATCACTCAAATGGCTCAGGGGCCCTGTTCAGTAGACGTCCTCAGCTCCAAGAACCTGGCTCAAGCTCAAAGCCCATTGCTGTCTGTGCTCTGAGCATCTCTCTAGTCTTCATGTGAGGTGTCATCTTAAATGCTCATGACCTTGGTGCTCCCTTGTTATACTATGAACTGGCATAAGCTAGAGAAGACGTTTTGTGGGTTTGTCATACTTGATTGCAGTTCTTGGCCTAGTTAGTGGTAGTACCTCTTCTTAGGTGATTTTTAGTGAAACTCAATTTCAGTGTAAGGAGCTATGGGATGGTTCTCTAGCATTGTCAATTGTTACTTCATGGTCTCCAATGAAGCATGCTCCTGGTACTCACTTCCTTTGCAGTGCCTTCCTACGGTGACTCTGGGTTTTGCCATGTGACATGGTGTGGCCAATGGGACATCAGCAAGTGACATGCTAGAGGCCTAAGAAGTACTTGTGCATTGGGACTTGCCTTCCTGGATTGCTGTCACCACTCTGTAAACCCACCACTTTATATAGAGGACATGAACATCCATGGATTTTGATATCCTTAAGGAATCCTGGAACCAATTCTCCATGGATACCAAGGGATGACTGTATTTTCCAGTTATCTCCCTGTCTTTGGTCATTCATCATCCATTTCTCCCTGTTTTGTCAACAACACTGGGATTTTACTTAGGGCAATCAATTATTAAGTAATCACATGAAATTCTTTTGTCTACAATGTTTGAACAGAAAGAAGTAAATGACCTGGTTAAGATCAATTAGAGGTCAAGGTCAGGCTGTGTGTTCAAACTCTGTTTTTATCTAGAAAAAAAGAAGAGTCTGAAGCTAGGGAGGATCTCAGGAAAGCAAGTCAATCCTTCTTTTTGGTAATGGAGACACTCTCGACAGGCATTAGAAACACACTCAGTTTGTACTGAGGGAACCCTTCTATAGAGCTGGTAGGAGAGCAAACTGATGCTGCCATTCTGTGGAGTAATTTGGGCATACTAAATAAAATAAAAATGCATATTCCACTGAGCCAGAAACATGAACCCAGGGAAGTGGTCATGTAAGTCCATAAGGGAACACAGATGAAGATCTTCGTGAGGGCAGTTTCTGGTAGCAAGGATTAACATAAGGGTCAAAATCTTGGAAAATATATAAATAAAGTATGGTAGAATATTAGGCAACATGCCAAAGTCATGAGATAAATTTTACACTTAGTATGTGTGCAGTCCTATCCACGTTACTCTCTGAGAAAATAAAAAAGAATATAGTTCAGTTTCTCAATTGGAGTAATACATGCATGCACAAAGAACATTCTTTTTGAAGAATGTGAATTTATCTGTGGCCTATGTTAATTATATTAGAAAGGATCCTAAATAAAAGGAATGTGAAGAGAGAAATGAAGGGAAAAATCAAATAAGGCCAGGACCTGGGGAATGATGATGAATGTGCTTAGGATTAAGGACACAGCTAACTTAAAAATTGGTACCTAAGGTTCAAAAAGAACCCAAAGGATTCATTCACTAGACCACTGAATGATTTGCAATTTAAGATAATTTGTACATTTATATACACTTGATTATGAGAAATCATCCACATAGAAGGTTGTTTCCAGGTCAGACCTAAAGGCAATCAGGAATCTGCCAGGCAGCAGAGTTCAGGTTAACATAGTCCTCATTATTTCTCCAGGCAGATGGCAAAGGGAAAAAGAACAAAAAGGCTGAAAGGAGAATATTTTTTAGGTCAGATAAACAGCAAAGAACATGTACTGTTAAGGAATTACCAACAATCGAACAGGAACAATGTCAACTTGATGAGACAATTTTCTCCCTTAATGTGAGGGTGAAATTTGATGTCACAACATGATCACCAAAAATATGAGAGGGCAAATGTCAAGAATTTTCCTGATGTTTTCCTCATGGCATTCTATTCTATTTTGGTCTCATGCATCAGCTATCCAAGATATAGTGCCAAGTGGAATGTACTTGCTGGAAAGAAATAAAAACCTGTATCTCACAACATTGCACATGATGGTAAGAGAAATTTTCCTTATCACCTTTAATTCCTGTTTGGAGGATGATAAAAGATAATGCCCTGATGTTTTTAAGAATCTGTGTAGTGCATTTTTCTCATTAGCAAGAAAATAATCAAGAATTAAATGTGAATGATGAGGTGCTGGTAAAAAATCAATGTGCTAAGGCCACTTAAAATTAGTATTTAGGCAAGGTGCCATGGCGCATGCCTGTAATCCCAGCAATTTGGGAGGCTGAAGCAGGAGGATTCAAAGGCAGCCTTAGCAATTTAGCAAGGTCCTAAGCAACTTTTGTGAGACCCTGTTGCAAAATAAAAAAAGGGGTTAGGGATGTGGCTTAGTGGCTAAAGGCTGGGGATATAGTTCAGTGGTTTAGCACCCCTGAGTTCAATCCCTGATACCATAAAACAAAATAAAACAAAACAATGACAACAGAAGAAAAAAACCCATAAAAATTAGTATTTAGGATCTTGGACCTCTTACATCGTTTAGACAATCAAAAATCCAACATGATCATATCTGAAGGTTCTGCGAATTTTGATTTTAGAACTTCATATACATGAATTTATATATACGAGCTAATTTCTCTTTGAATTATCCTTTTTCCTTTTATTGATTCATGATTTCTCTTTTAAATTGTATTTCATAGTAATCTTTGCTTTCTGTGGATGTATCATTGTAAAATAAAAATCTAAGCATCCATATATCGTTCTTGAAGGAGGGAATATAGGACTGAAGGAAAAAAATTCCAGACTTTATGGAATCTATATTTTAATGATTTAATGCTGATTTAATTCAGAGTTTAAAATGTTCAAGATTATGGTATAAAATCAGATAAATAATTTTATGAGATGTTTCTGAAATTTGCCATGTTCTTGTCCTGATAATGTTGCTTTTGAATTTAGCGTATTTGACATTATGACATGTCTAGCTGTCATGTAGATTTAAATATAACTTGGGTCAACTCATTTCTCCAAGCAAAATCTGATACAATAGGGTAAAGCTACAGAACCCCATAGTCCTGGACACATTATAGAGGTTTAAAAAGTTTGAATTGAACAAGAGCATTAAGCTCTGGGCCAAACATTTTTATAGCCTGGGTAGTTAGTACATTTTGGTACATTCTGTTGCTCCCTCATTAATGCTAACATCTGTAATCTATAAATTAAATACATTCTTCCCAATACAATCCTCTTTGTGTTTCCTGCTTCCTCCTCCCTTCCAATCCTCAAAATCCTGTGCCTGGCACCACCTTTCCTGTTCCCCCTCATTTTTATTATCTTCTGATTGACCCTTGTCTCTCCTTATTCTCTTTAGTTCTCTCAGTCTGAATTCTAGAGGAGCCTTGGGGCTGTTATGGGTAGGTGCAGGGTGACAAATATTAGCTCCTGCTCTCTTTGCCACATTATGGGGGAGAAAAAATATTGAACAGGCTCTTGTCACAAGCTTACCAGGAAATTGCTGAGGCTGGGAATCCAGGGCCAATACCAAAGTGATTGCCAAAAGAGTTCCCCCAGGGAGGCCACTGTTAACAAACAAACATTATAAAATAAGGTCTGTTGCAATTGAGTCACACATAAATCATATTTTTTAGAGTTTTGAATTCATTTACTTATTATTTATTTATTTTTTGGACCTGGGATTGAACCCAGGGTTGCTTAACTACTGAGCCACATCCCGGCCCTTTTTATATTTTATTTAGAGACATGGTCTCTCTAGGTTGCTTAGGACCTTGCTAAGTTGCTGTGGCTGGCTTTGAACTTGTGATCCTCCTGCCTCAGCCTCTCGAGCCTCTGGGATTTCAGGCATGGGCCACTGCTCTTGGCCCTTGAATTTATTCATTTATTAATTCATCCCATAAACATTTATTGAACACTTTCTTGGTGTAATGTATGTGTGTGTGTGTGTGTGTGTGTGTGTGTGTGTATATATATATATATATATATATATATATATATATATATATTTAACTAGGCATTGAAGGGAATGTTATAACAAGAGCTGCCATTTATTAATTTTCTGCAGTATAAAAAGCATTCAGCTTTCATTTTTTTTCTCAACCTACTTCTATAACCCAAGGACAATGTCTTCATTTTAAAAGTGTGAGAATAGAGGAAACTGAAAGTCAAACAGGTCAGAAGATAACCTGTGGACTTATTTGTGAGGCTTCTGAGTGCATGCTCTTTCTATGCTGCAAAACCCTGGAGACTTATTTCAACCCAGAGAGACTTCCTCATTAAATGGAAATATAATTCAGTGTGATCATGAACCAGGAATGTTATGGAAACTCAGATGGAAGAGCAGAACATTTCTGAGGCTTGGGTCCACTACTAAAGGCTTAAGGAGGAAAATAAATCCCAAGAGAGTAGGACCCACTGACTGTGCATGTTATCCTAAGTGAAAATTTTCTAAAGTTCCATTTTATATATTTATGTGGCCTTCTAAAATGCTTTTTGGAAGAACACAGTGTGTAATTAAAGAAACCAATTAAACGCAGTCAATATTATACCCATGAAGTTGAAGTACAGATACTTTGGAGGTAATGTAATGTCTTGTTTTGTAATATAATAATCTACATGAAATAACTTTTCCATATGTCAATGAGACTGGGTAGCTTGCATTCTTATCTCAGTACTAAGGTCAAATCACAGAAAAGCAATACATTTTTCAGAGATCTTCCCAGTGCCACTTTGTCTCAGAATATCTTCAAGTAAAAGAATATTGTAATTGACGGACTAAAAGGATAATAATACACACAGTGGATTTTCAATAGAAGCCTTCTCAAGGCCACATTTAACTGCAGTTTCAGATGAAATAGAATCATAAATTTAAACAGAAAAAGACACAATTGCTATTACTTGTAGTGCTGGCAAAAAAAGTACATAGATATGCATAATATAAGAAAAGGAGTCCATTAATAGAGTCCTGTAAAGAAAGCTGAAACCCAGAGTCAAAGTTTTAATTTAGTTTTTTGATGTCTGTTAAGTTTTCTCCCACTTCTTGGGCAGTTGGTTCCCTCTGAAATATCAATTCTATTTAGGAAATGAAGATCTTGACACTCATTAAATTACTCTGGTTTCTCTTCAAATCACATAAACCTTTAAAATTACAGAAATGTTCTTAAATTATGTGTCATGTTTTTTCATCTTTTCTGCCTCTAGGGGGAAGTGTGTTTTCAACAATTCTGTCCCCAGAAGGTAATTTCTTGTAGGCTATAGGCTTTCAGAGTGTTCTTTAGTGTGACTTCAGAGCTGACTGGACAAGGAAGAGGCCCCTTGAAAATCTGAACAGTCCACTTTAAAGGTTGCAGCCAGGATTCTGAGGGAGGAGGGTGGTAGAGATTGTTACGAATGGTTAGAGAAAACTTCATTCCAGTAGCTTTTCTACTACATAGATTTTCTACTACATAGATTCACGCTAGTTGCCCTATGTGGTGCTGTCTTTCCAGATAGAAGCAGAATGATATATGGACACAAATTTCAGTTCACAGAGCTGGAAACTAAGCAGTTGAATACTCTATGGAAACGTTGCCTCCTTATTTTAGTAGCTTAAAGTTTAAAAATCATGGTTTTTGGATATTGATGAAAACATATCTAAACCTATAAAAATCTATTAATTTCTATAACATCACATTTAGGACTAACATTGTCTTCAGGCTTTCAACTGGTTAATTTTATTTTGTAGCATTTATTCATAACTTTCATTTGTTTTCATGTGACATTTGAAGCCAGAAAAGATGCACCCATTAAAAAGCTTAGTGGTTTTTTTTAAATATGAAAATATGCTTCTTTTCTCCCATTTCAGTTTCACAGAGTGAAAAGGAATCATATTTAAAAACTGAGTCCAAGGATGAGTTATTTTTATTTTTCATTCCTTTCCTTTTTTCTTGTTTTAGTTTTATGATAGTATTACAAAAATTCTGTTATAAAATGATGTTATTTTTAGTTTTAGTGGGCCATATAGCTTGGAAACAGCAATATATAAGATTAAAAAAATCAATACAAATAATGTTGTTACTTAAAGTGGGAGTTGGCTTTGTCTCTAACTCTTAAGATGTTCTCAGGGGTTGAAGAGGTATTTATATGTATGATTTATACTCTTTGGGCCTCAATTCTTCAACTAGAGAAGTGGAGATGTCAAGCTGAGTGACTTCTTGTAGAACTCCACTATATTTACACACACTCTCAGCTGGCTACTAAAAAAACAATCTGATTTGATGGAAAGAAAACAAGCCCATACCATTAAAATTCATATACTTGTAATACTTGGTGAGTCTTTCTATAATCTTCTGCCTGTTTGCATTTGAAGAACTTTCTTTGGAATCCTAACTTCTGCTCACTGGAATTTTCAAGGGGTGTTTGGAGTATGTGCAAGGGTAGGAACACCAGCTTTCTTGGTGTTCAGTAACAGAACTGTTCAGTGACAAGCTGGAAGTTGAGGCTAAGGTGCTCACCCTAAAGTAATCGCACTGCCCTGCAGCTGACCTTCGGGCGAAGCTGGGCAGCGCCTGGATAGGAGAGGCATTCATGCCGGTTGCCACTGAAACCCCAGACTCTTCGAGTAAGCCCACATCACACATTGCAGAATCATATCGCCCTTGGCGGGTGTTCCCCAGACACTGGGCATACCGGGGAGTAATCGGAAACCTCGGTCCTTCACGTCTCCTGGCAACCAATTGAAATCCATTAAGACCCTTGGAATTCTGGATTTAGCTGTTGTCCTGTTGTCTTTTTTTTTTTTTTTTTTGAAGTAACTATGATCCTATAAACAAACGTCCGCCCTACTAGAGCTCAGGAAGGATTTAATTGCTGTGAAGCGCTAAATCTAAATTTCCAGTGTGTGTGTGTGTGTGTGTGTGTGTGTGTGTGTGTGTATTACCTGTTTGTTGGAATTACATTTTATATAGATGCTGCTTTTGCTACTGGTTGGCAGCTCTAACTAAATTAGTTCTCGCAGGAGTTAGAAGCTCCTACTTTAGGATTTAGGCAAAAACGGTGCATAATCTGAAATCTAAATGACCAAGAGGCTCAGACGTTACCCATAATTACATTTATGATGCCAGAAAGAGTGATAAGGAGTGTCGTTAAGAGCGAAGAGAGCTGATGCCAAAAGTTGCCACATCTCCGGAAACCTCAATTTGCCTTTTCACGGTCACAAATCAGAGCGAGGGCGCTTTAGGGCCTCAACGTTAAAAAAAAAAAAAAAAAAAAAGCACCTGGGCGGTGGCACCGGGGTTAAGATGTAAGCTTCTGCCGAGAGAGGGCGTACGTTTAAGACTAATAGAAATTTATGGACAGGGGCGCCCAGTCAAATGAAAGAACATTTTAAAACATTCTTCAATTTATTTTAATTTGCGGGACTTAAGTGTTAGAGTTCTCTCGTGCAATGCAGCACGTTCACAGTGCAAATGACTTCGGTGTGTTAAGGCGTACAGAGGCCAGTTCCTTTTTGGCCTGCCTAGCTGTGCGGCGAACTCCAGGCGACGCTCCTCTGTTTCCACCACGTCTCTACTACCGTTGTGGCTGTGACCAGTGAATAAACTGGGTCTAGGAAGCAGGACCTTCCTTGGCATCGCTAGCCTCCAGCCTAGTGCCTAGCGCGCTCGGGAGAAGAAGCGGATGGATCTCCCCGGAGCCTGGTCTGGCAGAGTGCGTTCGTCCCCACTCAGGGGATCTTCCAGGAAGCAGTGCGAAGAGACAGTCCCTTTATTTAGTTACCTGGTTTAACAAACAAAGCCTGGAGAACGTCTCGGCGATGCATTTCAAGCTTAGTGCCATCTCCAGGAGCCGAATCGGGAGCAACAAGTTTCGCTTTCTTGCTCTCAGTGCGTTGGCGGAGGGTCTGCACGCGGAAACGCAGTGACCGACCCCGACACCGCTGCGACTCCCAGAGTGAACCTGCGCGGCTCAGAGAGAGGGGGCTGGCGGAGTCGGGGAAGGAAAGGTGAGGGTAACGCCCCGGTCGGCTGGGCACGTCGGTCCCTCAAATGAGCCTTCTGCATTGGGACCTTGCTCCTAGTTTCCTGACCTTTCTCCAGGCGACCAGGAAGGTCAGGTGCCCGACCGGGATAGGCTCACCAGGAAGGAATGTGCACGGATCATTAGAGAGGTGAGAGCAAAGGGGACCTACGACTTTTGCACCCAAACTATCAATTTCGAGAACCACTCCCTCCCTCCAATCCTGTCGTCCCCCCCCCCCAGTATATGAGTGTTTGTGTGTGTGTGTGTGTGTGTGTGTGTGTGTGTATGTGTGCGCGCGCATTTCTTTACTTTCAAACACATTTCCTCTTTTAAAGCCTGGAGCTGGAGAGAGCGTGGCCAGGGAAAGGCGGGGATCCGAGAGGCGCGCGGATCTGTAGGGGCTGCCGCCGGTGCAAACGTGGGCGGATGAGGGTTTAAGGAACCGGCCTAAGGGCGGCCAGGAGTCAGGGTTAGGGAAGAGGGGAGCGGCGGGCAAGGAAGGGGTGCGGGGAGGAGCCCTGATGTAAGAATGTTAATGACAGGCTCCCCCAGCCCAGCCCCCACCTTTCCCCACCCCCACCCACCCCACCCCCTGGAAATACAAGTCCGTCCTTGGCTCGCCATGTGTGGTAACACGCTCCGCCGCTGCCACGCTATTTAAACGCGGGCTATGGATCCAGGAACCGGCGCGAATCAATGAGATCAAACGCGAAGGAGATGCACCGTCAATTACAAGCACTTGGACAAGTCTAACTTTTTTTTTTCTTTTACAAATACGCTTTCAAAAGCAACCTTAGCGACGCCCAAATAAGAAGCCACCTCTAAGCAAATAGCATATGTATAAAGGGAGGGCGAATATATATATTTATAATAAGTATATATGTATATTACAGACGCACAGGTTTACACTCGGTGAACTTTTTCTTTTTTTTAAAAAAAAAACTAGTGACATTGAAGAGAAGGACTGTTCCTCTCTATCTTTTGGCGAGTTAGTGAAGGGGGTATTCTGTTTTCTTAGATCGCCCAAGGGGGCGCAGGGACCTCAGAAAGAAGAGTGGGGAAGAAAGAGGAAGGGTGGGTGGGGGGCAGAGGGTGAGTCGGCGGCGAAGGCGACCGCTTTCTTGCGGCACGATGCCGTCCCTGCTGGTGCTCACTTTCTCCGTGTGCGTCCTGCTCGGCTGGGCGTTGCTGGCTGGCGGCGCGGGTGGCGGCGGGGGCACGGGCCCAGGCAGCGGGCGCCGGGAAAGAGAGGCGCTGCCTCCTCAGAAGATCGAGGTGCTGGTGCTGTTGCCCCAGGACGACTCGTACTTGTTCTCACTGGCTCGGGTGCGGCCGGCCATCGAGTATGCCCTGCGCAACGTGGAGGGCAACGGGACCGGGAGACGGCTTCTGCCTCCGGGCACTAGCTTCCAGGTGGCCTACGAGGACTCGGATTGCGGTAACCGCGCACTCTTCAGTCTGGTGGACCGCGTGGCGGCTGCACGAGGCGCCAAGCCCGACCTCATCTTGGGGCCTGTTTGCGAGTACGCTGCAGCACCGGTGGCCCGACTTGCGTCGCACTGGGATCTGCCCATGTTGTCGGCTGGAGCACTGGCCGCGGGCTTCCAACACAAGGAAACTGAGTACTCGCACCTCACGCGCGTGGCGCCTGCCTACGCCAAAATGGGCGAGATGATGCTAGCCTTGTTCCGCCACCACCACTGGAGCCGCGCTGCGCTCGTCTACAGCGATGACAAACTGGAACGGAACTGTTACTTTACCCTCGAGGGTGTTCACGAGGTTTTCCAGGAGGAGGGTTTGCATACTTCTGCCTACAATTTCGACGAAACCAAAGATTTGGACCTGGACGACATCGTGCGCTACATCCAGGCCAGTGAGCGAGGTGAGCAAGAGCGCGTCCCGGAACCCTGGTCCTAACCCATCCTTTCTCCGCGACTCTCCTTACACACCGGTCCTGTCCTCTGCAGACCTCACTGTTCCCTGTGGCGCTAAGGATCCCGAGAGGGTGTGCGCGGGGACTTGCCAGGTGTGAGCTGTTTGGCAGCGATCTTTGAGGATCGCCCATCGCTGTGGAGGGGTGTACTTAGAGGGTCCTGGGGAGGTGGAAGGGTCTGGGCAAGGAGAAAGCTGTCTTCTGCGGGTTCATGTCCGACAGGTGCTGTCAAACCACTCGGGTTTTTTTTTCTTCCCAGCTCCCTCTTTGCCAGCGCAGGGTTGGCGATTAGAGGCGCACAACCAGTGCCCTGCTTCAGGGTCTGAAGCATGCCAAGGCCGAAAGAAGTTGTTACCCTCTCCATTGCTGTTGTGCGCTCCCGCTTAGTGGCAGCGTCCTAGGACGCTGTGCAGCTGCGCGCTGCCACTTGGCTCACGCCCTGGCCTCTCGATTATAAGTCTCATTGTGTCGCTCTGTCATTCCTTCCATGACCCCTCTAGTCCCTTACAAACAAGTTTCTGTGGTTTCTACTAAAAATGCTTCGTAGTGTTTGGACTCGGGCAACACTCATTTTCCCCGGGGCTTTCGTCATCACAGTCTCTAGAGCGCTCAGAACTAGATTTTTTTGCGGGAGCGCTCTCGGAAAGCGGCCATTGAATCTCCTTTCCACCTGCCTCCACTCAGCGCCAAATATTCTCGGCGGGTCTCTAGGGGGTTTGGAATAATATCCAAACTGGATAAAGTGCTCAAGACTGGAAATGGTGGCTATGGCTGCGGCGAGTAGTGTCGAGGAAAGGTAATAGCGAAAGCCCCTATTGCGGCCCATTTTACTGCAGGTAGACTGCGGGGAGGGGGTTGGTGGTGAGATCCCAGCATGGTGCAGTTGCCTCCTCGGTGGTAGAGGGGTTGGTGTGAACTGCACTCAGGGAATCCCGCCTCCGATTTCCTTCAGTGCGCACGCGCCTGGAGTGCCAGGGGCGAAACCCCAGCAAAGCTCTTCGCAACCCCTGTGCCACCGAGGGGAGCAGGGTTGAGCCATGCGCAGGGTTTGTCTACATCTTGGTAGGACTGGCATCTGAGCTTTGGCCATAGGGGCCAGCACAACTGAGGCTGGGAACCTCAGAAGCAGGTGAGAGTAGGCAGAGAATACATTGAGGATGAAGCTGTAGCCATCCCGCTTCCCATCTTGGCCTCGGACTTGAATGAACACACCCTTTAGAACGAAAGGGCAGGAGGTGTTGACAGTAGGCTGCCTGGCATGTTTTGAGCATTCGAACTCCAGGCTGTCTGCGCCGAATCCCTGCCAGCTAAGCAGGCGGGGCGCGGGCTCTGCTGATTATGAAAAAGAGCATTTGTGTTCAACGGCTGCGGACTCGCCACGCTTGGCCTGGGAACCCACATCTGTTTCTCTCCGTCCTTGCGGTCCCCGGGTTGCCGCAGCCTCCTTGCAGATCTCGGACTGCTATAGCCCCCGGAACCTGCTTCTTCAGTTCTCAGTTTTCCAGGGCCAGGAACTAGAAGTTGGAGACTTCTTAGGGCTGGTTGGGGTTGGGGGTGTGTCTCTCTATCGGCGAGATCCGTGGTTTGCAAGCGCGTGTGTGCTGCCTTTGCTGGATTGGTTCCGGTGGGCAGTCAGAGACCTCAGCGCACGTGGTGGCGTGGGATGCAAGGCAGAATGGATCTGTTTGCCCAAGTGAGGGTAGATCTCACATGAGTTGCTGAGGCCCTGGCACCGGGAGGGCAGTAGTCCTGTGGTGGGCCTGGGGGGCTGGTGGCCTCAGGCTTTAGAGGATTTGGGCTGCCTTGTGTTGCTACTGCGCGCTCCCTCCCCCCTTTTTGTGTTATATATACATATATATATGTATATATATCTGCTATATTACACATTATATATAAAATTTATATATATGCTATATATATATATATAGTGTGTGTGTGTGTATGTGTGTGTATATATATATATATATATATATATATATATATATATATATATATATCTATCTCAAAACCTCATAGATATTACCAAGTCTCCGCTTTTTTTTTTTTCCTTCTAGATTTGAATTTAGCAATGAAAGTTTTTTGGGCTCAGGTTTATACCTTATAGGTGATAAAGTTATGATCTTTATGATTCTTACTTTAAAATATATTTCCAACAAGGACCTGACATATATTCTGAAATATGAAATAAAATAGTTTCTTTCCTAAACCATTTTCCCTACCTTCCAAAGTCCTTACTCTCAGGAGAGAAAGTTGCTTGATAACAAAGATCTCAGGGGATCTTCTGCAAACACATTCAGTTAATGTGTTAAATAGGGGGTTCAGTTTCAGTGGAGTCTGTAGCTCAGCCACTCACTGGCTGGTGAATCTTGGGCTGCTATTGAACTCTGTACCTGGGACTCTTTAGGTAAAATTGGGTTAGGGAGAGTGCCCAGTCTTTGGGATGATGGGAGGAACTAACTCCTGGAATGTGATGAAACAGTGCCAGACCCATAGTAAGGGCTCAATAAATGTGGTTTTATCATAATGGTTGTTACTTTATATATGTGATGATAAGCACCTTTACTGAGAAGGGAAGAAAACCCTGGGTTGAGAAGCAGATGCTTGGGGATCTGGTGTCTTAACTTACCAGCTTGGGTTTACCTGTGCAAGGCACTGTGCAGGAGCTTCCTACCCAGAGGCACAGGGACTCTGGTGAGAATTAGGCCTCTTCAAACTGATGTTTGTTGGTTCTGATTTGTGCATAGTCTCTTTTTTTAGAAATAATGATTTTTATTTAAAATAGATTCACTTGTACACCTGATTACTACCCTCAATATTTCACACTTACATGATAGATAATGAACTATATCCCCAATTGATAGATTTATTTTTAAAAAGACAGAGTTAGAATTAAGTCATTTTTTTCAAGCAATTAAAACCAGGAGTTTTTCATTTATATTCCTTATAAAATGCAGTATTCAGAGTATTCTACACACAAGATTTTTTTAAATGAAAAACTGGAGTTTTATTATTTTAGTTATTAATATGTCATCAAACTGGGCCTAAGTAATAGCTGTAGAGATAATAGTAATTAATCAATACAGGTATCATCCATTTTTAATAGTCTCGGGTAAATGAGTGGTAAATGATAAAGTGGTTGATCAGAATTTCTAAATAATGCACTATAAGTGTAAAATAACTTACACAGAATAACATGGAAAAAGAAGCACTGTAGGCTGCAATGCAGAAATTCCAGACCTTCAGAGAAGGTAGCGCTTTGTGAACAACAAAAAAGAAGATATATCTCATTTTTGCAAACAATATCCATTGCTATTAAATGTAGAAAACATCCAGAGAAAACTTTTTTTGAAAAAAATATAGATTTTAATTTAGCAAAATTAATTATATAGCCACATAATTTAAAATCAGAAAATTATACAAATCTGATTAAGAAAACTTTCATTGCTTTCTACTCCCCATTTCTGACTTTCCAGAGGCAATCATTTTTAGCTAATGTAGCTTTCTTGTAGTCATTTGTCTTTATATCTCTAAATAACAGATTATTTTTGATTTTGTCAGTTTTAGACCTTCTCTCTTGATATCCCCATGGAAGATGTTGATCAAGGTCGCTTCTACTGTCTGCTAACCACATACACATTTTCCTTTTAACATGGACCTGTCAAAATTTTGTTTAGCTCAGTATTCAGTATCAATATTATTATTTTCTTCTAAATACTGCTCACAGTCAAGACATGCAGGTTACTAGGATGACACTATCTTTCTTGCTCCGCTTTCAGGCTTAGGGTAAAAATTAAAAACAAAAACAAAAACAACCTTTTTTTTTGTTTGTTTTCTTAGTTTCCTATGGACTTAAAATTAAACCATTACAAAATTATCTGTTTTAAGCTCCTGAGCTGCTTCAGTGTAGTAGTGTTTGAGCTATATTTCATAGTTGTCATTCTGTGTTGTTCCTTTAATATCTTCCTAGGTCTCTAGTCACCTCTATTTTTGAGCTAGGTCCTAGTGCTCCTGTTTTTTGCTTCAAGCCCTTGTTTGGGGGAAGCATATCATCTAGGAACTTTCTGAGAAAGAATGAATGAGAATTTTCAGACTTGTCACAAATGGAAATTTCTTCATCTTGCCTTTAAACATGATTGTAGAATTCTAGGTTGGAAATAATTTTCTCCCAACATTTGAAAACATGCTCCGTTGTCTTCTAAATCCTGATGTTACTATTAGGAAGCTTGAATAGATTCAGATTCTGGAATTAATCTTGTCTTCCCCCCCACCTCTGCTGAAAAGTTCTAGAATCTTCTCTTTGCTCCCAGTGTTTTAACATTTCATTAGGATGTGCATTAGTGCCAGTATTTTGCCTTATTACTCTTGGTAGACTGCTTCTTTCCAGAAACTCTTGTCTTGTAATTCTTGGAACATTTCTTAAATTATTTCTTTGATGAGTGTTTATTTGTGAGTGTGTGATGTGTGTGTGATATGTGTATGTGTGTATATATTATGTATGTACCGAGCCACATCTCCTTCTTTGAAGATTTTTATCCCCAATGCTTTTCTCTTTCTAGATTTTTTTTTCTTATTTGGATTGATCTTCTATTTTTATGATTTTTTTCCTATATACCCCTGATTTATCTTTAAATTTTTATTTTTCATGGTTGGAGGGTTTTCAGATTTTTATTTTTGCATTTCTTCCAAAAATACTATTGAGTTTGGGTTTTTCATTTCTTTTATCACACTTTTGGCTTGCAGGATGTGGTACACTTTGTCTTGCCTCCATGCAGTAACATCTATCTCTCTTTCCCTTCCAAATTTAGAGTTAAAAGGAACATAGGTGCAGAAATCAGATGGAGAATATGAAAATGTCCTGTTTATTATTACTTAAAAGGATTGGAGATCGTGGATTTAGATCTGATGCTAAAAGGGCCTGCTTACTAGTACTTCCTCCCCAAATTAGGCAGAGACATCTACCAAATCACAGCCAGTGCTTTGAAGCTGTAATTTCCCTCTCCAGGAGCAGTAACCCATAAAAGGTACTCTCTGTTGGTAGACATAACTCAAAGGGGAAGAAAGAGGACAGGGCCTGGAGTGCCCAGTGTTTTCTTTCAGACTCACCAAACATACAATCTCTCCTTTTCCTCTTGCTGGGAAATGTTACTGATGCTGGTGGGTAATATATTTCTCTGGAATTTTCTAGGCACTTCTCATACTTCTCTGCATACTTTCCAAATCTGTTTATGCCACTTGTGCTTATTACTTAATTTAATTAGTTATTGTATAAACTGATTAGACATGAATAGGAAGAGAAAGCTATTTCAATGAAAACTATTTAAAACCTTTTGATAAACTGTATAAAGACAAGTTCCTAAAAATACTTGCTGTTTACTTAGGCATGAATAAGACAACTGAAGGAGATCAGAGAGCATCATAAAAATTTGGGATTCTGCATTCTGACTGCTTTGCTAGAGTCATTAAATACTTGCTTCAACTTGCACTGAAACTTGATGACAATGTATGTTATGGATTTGGTTTATTCAAGAAAGACAGTGAACTGCCCATGAACTTGGGAATTAGGGGTTCCTTTTGAGAGTAAATCACAAGGTTAACACAAAATGGTAAGATTGAAAATAATCAAAGTCTGCATAGTTAGATAAATGCTGTATTATAACACTTTTGCTCAGACTAAGTGGGTACTAACATTTAAAGAAAGAATGTGCCCATCAGAAGGCTTGGGGTAGTGTTGATGGGGAGAGAGGAGGAGATGGGCCAGGAGTTTAAAGATAGAAGAAACCACAGAAGCCAGTGTTGGGCAGAACACACCCATGACCTGGGGAAGCGTGTGCTCTGGCCCTGAGGCATAGTTTTTTCAGTCCTAGGCAGTGTAGCTCTTATGTGGGTGTTTAAGGTTATCAGTGGCTGATGCCTTTGGATGCCTGAATCCTTCAAATCATCTTTTTGATTCTGATTCCATCCTCACTGGCATCTTACTGCTCATCTTTTGCCCCCCCCCCCAACCCTGTTGGCATGCCCAAGGTACAGGGCAAGTTGACCCAAATATATTCATGGCCATTCTGGTCTCCATGAAACTTAAGTAATCTGCAGCCACAAATATCTGATGTAGGTTATTGGAAATCTGCCCCTAAGCAACGACATTACTCTCTATGTAATGGCAGAATCAGGTTTTGCACATGGGAACTGAGAAATACACCCTAGACTACAAGCAGTTGATTAAAAAATGATAAGGACTGTCTAGTAGGCAGCCAGATAGAGCTTCCTGGCTCCTTTCTGGAGACGCTTACTCCTGGAATCCATATTCTTCAAACTTGTCTGGCCTTACCTCCTAGCTGGCTATTTTGTGGGACATCTTGACTGTTTTTTTTTTTTTTTTTTTTTTTTTTTACGTGAAAGGGCCAGATTTGAATGAGAGCTAAAACAAGGTTCTGTCATAATGAATAATTAGGAGTTTCTTTGAGAGCTTCCCCACTGAGATATCATGACATTTGTTTATCCCAAATGCATATAACTGTATTTCCAAGCATAAGCAATACCTGCTCCCATCTTTATAGGTCTATTAGCAGTTTTACACTGTTTTAAAAACTTGTTCTCTAAAGCTTTTATCCCGTGCTCGGAGCCCTTTTGTAATACGAAATGACAGAATCAAGATCTAACCCTCTTGAGTTAATGTGCAGTAAACAAAATATCAGCAAGAGCCCAGCCCTCCATGCAGGTTGCCAAAGCTGCTCAGGCATAGCCTTTCAGCACCCCTGCTTTTACCAAGCACATAAACATCTTGGAGGTCTGGCATGCATCGTGATAACATGGTTTACAAAACCCAGGTCTCTGTGGGTCTCTTCTCTGCACAGTGTGTATGCAGCAAATACATGGTGGTGGAGTCTGGGACCATCAGTAGTGACCAAATTGGACAACAGCCAAGTCCTCACTTTACTTCAGCTGGTGTCCCTCTTAGGTGTCAGGCAACAATCATCTGGAGCTGCTTAAAGCCTCTCAAATCCCATAGCGTGGCTATAAACTGAGAGGACATGAAAAGGGAACATGGGAATCTTGTTAACTATTTCCTCTGTGTTGAGACAACCTGAAAATAATGTTTTTAAATGCAGACAGTAAAATGTGTATGGAACTCACTGCATCTTCTGATATGCCAAAAAAATGTTCTTTCTATAGCCACTGAGTTTGCTTTTTAAGGGAAATGCATTTGCCATGCTATTAAGTATGAAAAGCAGTTAGTACTCTTTCTTAGTTTATAATGGGAAAATCTAGTGATTTACTTAATGTATTACTTAGAAAAAAACCCTTTCATTTTGAGATACTAGAATTGAACCCAGAGCCTTGCACATACTGGTAAGGCAAGCACTCTGCCATGGAGCTACATCCCCATCCCTTTTTTAAATTTAATTTTGAGACAGGTCTCACTGAATTATTCAGGCTGGCCTTGAACTTGTGATCCTCTTATCTCAGCTTCTGGAGTAACTGGGATTACAGGTGTGTACTACCATGCTTAATGGAAAAATCCCTTTATTTTGAAATAGTTGTGCACTTTTGGAAAATCTGAAGAACCTTTATACAGCCTTCTCCCAGATTTTCACCAATTGTAAATATTAACATTTTGCTTTTTCAATACAAATCTGTTCCCTCCCTTCCCTTCCTCTTTTCTGTTTACACACACACACACACACACACACACACACACAGATAATACGTATTTTTATAAGTACAGGATTGTTTTTCCTCTTCTCCCTCCCTTTTTGTAGCCCTCCCTCCTCCTCCTCCTCTGCTTTCCAGTACTGGGGATAGAATTCAGGTCCTCACACTTGCTAGGGAAGTGCCCTACTGCTGAGTTAAATCCCCAGCCCACAATCATTGTTTCTTTTGATTTTTCCCCCAGGGCCAAGGACTGAACTCAGGGCTTTGTGCATGCCAGGCTCTTTGTCACTGAGCTACATCCCCAACCCCATTATTGTTTCTTTACTCCTACATATTTAAGGGTATGTTTTCTAAGAATAAGGAGGAGTCATGAAAAGTGATAATGCAGTTCTATTATCTAGTTCACAGGAGTTAGTCAAATTTCACCAGCTGTTTAAACAATGCCCGCCCCCCCACCCCCCCACCTGCTTTTTACATATATATATACTTAAGGTCCAGAGTCCAATTAAGTATCATACATTGCCATGTTTTATGTTGGGAGTTGCCCGGCTCCAAAGACTGACTTCCTTATCCCCCCAGAAGAGCCGACCAATGGTGAGCCCTGTTGGCTCACATGATCCTTACCCACCAATCAGACTAGTCCTGCTGGCTCACATGATCCTTACCCACCAATCAGACTAGCCCTGCTGGCTCACATGATCCTTACCCACCAATCAGACTAGCCCTGCTGGCTCACATGATCCTTACCCACCAATCAGAAAGCACCCCATGCCAACTGTCAGACTGTTCAACCATTAAACTGTCAAAACCGTCAAACCACCTCCAGCTCTATAAATATACAGAGCTGTTCCTCAATAAATGGGCATTTTCTCCGACGACAAGCCTTGTTCGTTCTTTCATTTTCTAAGTCTCTTCCAGTCAAGAATGTGTCCTCAACCTGTCTTTGTTTTTCATGACATTGACCATTTTAAAGAGCCCAGGTCAGTTATTCCACAGTCTGTCCCCAGCTGGGTTTGCGGCTGCTTCCTCTTGACAAGGTGCCGGTTGCCTACCGGCTGTGTTCTGTCAGGAGGCTGGTGAGCCTTCTTTTCCTCAGTTGGTGATGTTGTCTCACTTGTTTATGGTGGTTTCTGCTAGATCCCCCTCAATAAAGTTACTGTGTTTTTGATTTTTAAATGCAACCTTATTTTATGGGAAGACTAGAAAACACTAAAGATTATGATTGCAAATCTTTGATTTAGAAAAGTTTCATTTATTCACCTATAAAAGTTTATCAAGTATTTATTATAGAAGCTGGGCATGCATAAATGGATACATTTTAATTCAACAAATATTACACTATTTTCTATAACAGTATTAGGGTCAAAGAGATAAATATTAAGTGAAATAGTTTAAATGATTTATTGTTCCTTTAATTTGAAGGTACAAATATTAAGAAAATATAAAGAAGCATTCCTCCTTATAATTTCTTTCAGTGATTTTTATTAATTTCCATAAAGTTACCATTTTTCCCTTTGTGAATATAGTAGTCTCCTCTTTATCTGTGGTTTTGCTGTCTGAGGTTTCAGTTACCTGTATTGAATTGTGGTCTGCAAATATTAAATGAAAAATTCTAAAAATAAACAATTCAAGGGGTTTTAAACACTTGTTATAGTATATTATTATAATTGTTCTATTTTATTATTAGTTGTTGTTGTTAGTCTCTTCTCTGCCTAATTTACAAATTAAGCTCTATCATAGGTATTTTCTTATAGGAAGAAATATGGTATATATAGGGGTTGGCATCATCCACAGTTCCAGGCATCTGGTGGGTCCTTGGAACATTTCCCCTGCAGAGAAGGGGAACTACTGTAGAAAGTACCTTATGTGAGGAAATGCTTCAGGACCCTTTAACTACCCTGTCCCATGTCCAGCACTCCAGACTGGTTTTGCATGCTTACTGTCTGCTGTGTTGGGTGTCTCACATTTGTTGTTTGTTTGTCTCTCCAGTGGTGATCATGTGTGCGAGCGGTGACACCATCCGGAGTATCATGCTGGCAGCACACAGACATGGCATGACCAGTGGAGACTACGCTTTCTTCAACATTGAACTCTTCAACAGTTCTTCCTATGGTAACTCCACTTCCAGCTTCCCCCATGGTGCCAATAGTGTTACTATGCCAAGGTGTCAAAGAGGGATTGGAAGGAAAAGTCAGACATTTGAGTTATGCCCAAAGAAGTGATTTCTGTAAATATGATTTTGGAAATTTGTGATTTGGAACACTTCTATAACATATCATAAATTCTCAAGCTTTTCTTCTTAAAGAACTCAATGAGAGCAAATTTAAACAGTGTACCTGTGGTGTCAGGGGGTCAGCATAGCTCTATCTCAGACTCCAAATGATCATAAATGAAGCCCCAAACACCCATTGCCCAATACTTTTCCAATTGCAGGTTGCCGCTGTGATGATGGACTAACAGAATAATTTTAGTGAAATTTGGGTAGAAGTTTAAATTGAATGAATGCATTGGAACATAACATAATAGAATAGAACAAGGTGTATCACACAGTGTATGTATTGCTTCATAAAACTCTCATTTTAGTACTGTAAATGTGTGTGCTTATATTTATGCACAGTCACAGTTCACATATGCTTGTAAAAGGTCACAATGGGAAAGTAACAATTACTAAACATTGAAGTAAAAATGTGAAAGCCACTGCTCCAAGCCCCTCTTTCTTCCAGGTTACTACACTTTAAACCTCTCCTATGTGGAATTTTGGGAGCCATCAACATAGAGAGTTGAAAACATTTAATTCCTTATAATGGATCTGGGCAATTCCCAGGGTCCCTGTGATGAAGGCTGTTTACACCCATGATCACGGGTGTATTTCCCGCTCCCTCCCACCCCCCAGATGTGGTAAGGCTCTTGGAAATAGATATGAAGGCTACCTAGTATTTTCTCAAGTCTGAACACTGGCTGCTCAAAGCTGAGAAGTTCTGGGGGAATAGTAAGTGTGCAGATCCCACATATGGCATGTTTATATTGAGCTGCACTTTTGAATTCTTGCTGATGATATGTGATTAGACAGGATCTAAACCTTAAAACATACACCCTAGTTTCCTGCCTTGCTGTCCTGGCTTACTTAAGCAGTAGACCATTGTGTATATATAGATACTATAACACATTTCTCATGGGGATAAAGAAAAGTTGATGAAACAAAAGTAGACACTGTTTTCTGTCATGGATAAAACAGGAGATTTAAGGCTTGCAAGATCAACTTGCTATCTTGCCCTCATGCCTGCCAGGATGATCTTTTCCTTTCTTCTTTCCAAAAATGGAGTGTTGCTTTCAATTCTTGACCTAACATCAGAATGTCTTTACATTATTGGGAGTTTTTAAATTTTTTTTTTTTTAGTTGTAGATAGACACAATATCTTTCTTTATTTTTAGTGGTGCTGAGGATGGAACCCAGTGCCTACACGTGGAAGGCAAGCACTCTTCCACTGAGCTACAGTCCTAGCTTTGAGTTTTTTGACACTGTGGTTGAAGCTGATGAAAATGAAAAGCATTTATTCTAAGTTTTTCAAGGTGGCCACTGGCAAATATAGAATTTAGAGGCAATGCACATTAATGCGTATGGGTGCACATTATATATGAAGAAGTGCATTTACAATGCACATTCACATACATTGTGCATTTAGTACTTAATGCAACATGATGCTGGAGTTTCTTTCAACTACAGATAAGACTGTATTATTTTTCCCAGCTAATTGTAATACATAGTATTGTAGAAAATTTGGAAAACATAGGAAAAACACAGGGAAGAAGACATAGTTATAATTATACCACTTAGATAAAAGTACATTGTAATTTTTAGAAGTATGCACACCCTGCTTTATAAACACACACATATACATATACATTTATTTTATAAAATATTTTTTAATAAAATGATTATATCACTAACAGTATGGCTACATAGTATTTTATAATATTGACATGCTTTCTTTAATCAGTCTCTTATTTTTCAATATTTATGTTGTTTCTAGCTTTTTGTTGTTGAGAACTGTTCCACATTGAGTACTTTGTGTGCACACATGCATTCACTCACATATTTATGTATATATATTTTCTGTAAGAGAAATTTATAGAAAATTGCTGACTCAAAAGTTATGTGCATTTAAGTTTTGACAAGTATTGCTCAGTTATCCTGTGAAGAGGTTTACCAGTTTATACTTTTGCATACAGAAGTATGAGATTATCTGTTTTTATTATTCTTGTCAACATTGTATAATCTTTCTTTCAAATTATTTTATTTATTTGAATTTCTTATTGTATTCACAAGCAAAGATATGCAGTTTTCTTTTTTCAACATAAATATTTTAAATAATTTAAAATTTTAATAATATAAAGTTAATCACTTTAATGTGAACAGTTTTGTGACTCTTACTACATTGACGCTGTGGTTCAACTACCACCTTTTAATATTTTTAAAAAAATATTAATTTAAATCAAATGAATTAACATTTGTCACATTATGTTATTTTTATGGTGATACTTTTGAAACTTACTCTTAGTTATTTTGAAACGTGTTTCCCTCTGTGACACTTTTGTTGAGTTTATTTTTGAGTATTTTATGGTTTTGGTGGTTCTTATAATCATGATCTTTTCTGTTACATTTTGTACTATAGTTATATAGAAAAACCTATGAGTTCTTATTAATTTTTTAAGAATTTCACTTATTGAATCCTGTGTTCTAATTGCTTCTGTGTCATTACCACATTACAGTAGCAGCATTTCCTCTTTTAATAGTTGAACATCTTTTTTCTTATTCTTATTACATTGGCAAGATCCTAAAAAGTGATATTATATAACAGTGGTGATATTTAAGTTTCTGACCTCTTGTCTTGAAGTAGATGTTAAAGTATTCTTTTATACTTTAAAGTATGTGAATTGTGGGCTAAGGTTGTGGCTCAGCAGTGGAGTGCCTGCCTAGCACGTGCAAGGCCCTGGGTTCGATCTCAGCCCCACATAAAAATAAATAAAATAAAGGTATTGTGTCTAACTACAACTAAAAATAAATATATTTTTTAAAAGTATATGACTTGTGATTTTAAAAATAAGAGATGAATGTTGATTTTTCAAATGCTTTTGCCCCATATTTTTAGTAAATTTCATAATAGTAAGCTATCATAACATTCTTAGAAGTAAGTGTACTGCATTATGATGGTATTTTGAGATGTATTTAAGGTTTTAGTATTTTATTTGGATTTTGAATTTGTATTCATGGATGAGATTAGATAGTAGTTTTCTTCCTTAAGATGATATTGCTAGATTTGAATGTGAGGTTTGCATTAACTTTATAGAACTAATTTGGAATGTTCTCATTTTAAATGCTCTGGAACAGTAAATATATACCATAGGTACATCCCTTGAAATATGAAAACAATTCAACTCTGTATTTGGTGTTCACTTCTGCTAGAGGTAATTGTTGGACAACTTTTTACAAAAATCTTTTTATTTTAGAATGTTTTTAAACTTATAGAAAACTTGCAAAAATAATATAGAGAGTTCATGTATATGTTTTACCAAACTTCCTCTAATGTTAATAACTAAACCAATTATCAACTAAGACAATTAACATTTTTAGAGTACTACTAACTAAACTTCAGGCTGTATTTGAAATTTACCACCTTTCTTCCTAATGTTCATGTTCTGTTCCATATTCTGATCTAGTGATATAGATGGGTCATATGGTGGTCCCATGCCCAGTCTTTTGAGAACCTGATTTTTGCTATAGTTGTACTAATTTACAATTCTACCAACAGTGTTCCTTTTTTCTTCACATCCTCTTCAGCATTTATTATTGTTTGTATTCTTGATGGCTGCTGTTCTGATTGGTGTGAGTTGAAAACTCAGTGTAGTTTTGATTTGTATTTCCCTACTTTCTATTGCTGTTGAATATTTTTTTCATATATTTGTTGGTCATTTGAATTTCTTCTTTTGAGAAGTATCTGTTTAGTTTATTTCCCATTACTTATAAGTTTGTTTATTTATTTATTGATTTATTTTGGTGTTCAGTTTTTTGAGTTATTTATATATTCTGGATATTAATCCTCTGTCAGAAGAACAGTTAGCATTTTTCTCCCATTCTTAATTGTTTACTTTACTCTGAAGGAGCTTTTAAATTTGATGCCATCCCATTTATTAATTCTTGGCATTGTTTCTTGAACCTTAGTATTCCTCTTGAGAAAATTATTGCTTATGCCTATGTGTTGAGTATTAATCTTACATTTTCTTCTAGGAATTACATAGTTTCTGGGCTAATTCCTAGCTCTTGATTCATTTTGAATTGGCTTTTGTGCAGAGTGAGAGATAAGGAAATAGACTCATTCTTCTACATATGGATAACCATTTTTTTTCTAGCACCATGTGTTAAAAAGGCTGTCTTTTCTCCAGTGTATGTTTTTGGCTCCTTAGTATTGTATCAGATGACTGTGTTCCTGGATTTTTCTCCAAGTCTTCTAATATGTACTTCTAATATGTACCAGTACATATTGATCCTATTTTATCGATTTTGCCTAATTATTTTCTTTTTTCTATTTGTTTTGGAATTGGTTTGCTCTTGTTTTTCTAGGGTCTTGAAATGCATCATTATATTTTTTATTTGGGATCTTTTTGATTTTCTTATGATTGCATTGAGCTTGTAGATTGCTTTTGGTAGTATGACTATTTTAATGATATTCTGCCTATCCTTGAACAAGGATATCTTGTGTCTTCTTCAATTTGTTTCCTCAGCGTGCTATAATTTTCATTGTAAAGGTATTTCACCTTCTTCGTAGATTTATTCCTTGATTTTTTTTTTTTAGGCTGTTGTGAATGGGATTGTTTTCTTGATTTATTTCCCAGCAGATTCATTATTGGTATATGCCACAGTGTGGCTGGGCACAATTCAGGAGCCACTTGTCAAAAGAAACGAACTTTATTTTAGAACCACACACGCCAAACAAAACAGCTCCTCAGGAAAACCTTCAGAGCCCAACTGCCACCACCGGTTTCCCACAAGCCTCTCAACCTCCCCCACTCTTCCTGCTCTTGAGGCCGATTGGCTGGGTCGCATGGGCGGAGCCAAAAAAGTCCCCCAATGAGCAGCTCCATGGTCTGAAAGGGCGGGGAAACATCCCAATGGGCATCACTGCAGAGGAGCCAATCAGTTGGCAGCTAGAAGTTGCTGGGGCCGCTGTGAGCCAATCATCAGCTGGCAGCTGGCAGTTTGCTGGCAGCTGGCAGTTTGCTGGCAGCTGGCAGTTTGCTGTGGCTCTCAACATCTCCCCCTCTCTGTTTAAACAACAAGCATATGGCTTAGGGACCGTGTCTGCCTTAGGTTGTCCAATAGTACATATGGTCCTTACCTGTTATCGGATGAGCTGACCTCAAGGCGTCAGCCTCCTGTCTTAGGTTGGTACCATTGCAATTGGATCTTACCCGTCATTGACTACTATAATGAAATGCATCATTATATTTTTTATTTGGGATCTTTTTGATTTTCTTATGTAGGTGCTCATAGCTGTAAACTTTCCTCTTAAAACCACTTTCATAGTGTCCAAAGGTTTTGTTATGTTGTATTGTTATCCTTGTTTGAGTCTAAAAATTATTTAAAACTAATTTCTTCTGTCACCCATTCATTCAGAATTGTATTGTTTAATGTCCATGTGTTTATATGTTTTCTGCAGGGTCTTATACTGGGGTCTGCCTGGGTCTTCAGTTTGAATAGTGTCAGTTTTTGTAATGAGGTGCACCAGCGTTTGGGGCATAAGTATTTATGATTCTGTCTCTTCTTGTTGGATTGTTCCCTTTACCAATATGACATTCTTTGTCTCTTTGGACTAATTTTAGCTTGAAGTCTACTTTCTCAGATATGACAGTAACTATTCCTGTTTGTCTTCAGACTCCATTTGTACAGTGTATCCATTTCCATCCTTTAATGTTCAGCCTGTGGCTGTCTTTGCCTGTAAGGTGAGTCTTTATAAACAACACATAGTTGGATCTTCTTTATAAATTAATTCTACCAGCCTATGTCTTTTGGTTGAAGACTTGAGACCATTTACATACAATGTTATTATAGAGAGATGTTTATTAATTCCTGCCATTTTGATTTTTTATTTTGGTTCTATTTCTCATTTGCTTACTTTTCAAATAAGATTTATTCATTTGTGAGTTCTGGGTTTTTTTTGGGTAGCATTTCTTTTTTTTTTTTTAAGTATTTTCTGTAGTACCATCTTAGTAGTCATGAATTCTTTTAATGCATTTACCCAACCTGTATCTTTTAATTGAAGAATTAAGACCATTTACATTCAGGTTATTATTGAAAGGTTTATACTTGTTCTTGTCATTTTGTTGATTTTTCTTTGGGTTGTTTTGAATATTCTGTGTTCATTGCTCATTGTTTTTCACCTTAGACATTTGAAGGTTTACTATATTGGTAATATTTGATTCTTTTCATTTCTCATTTGCATGTCTACTCATCTAGTAAGATTTATTCTTTCCTGTGCTCTTGTGATTGTTAATCTTTCTTCCTCATCTGGATGTAGTATTCCCTTAAGTGTCTTCTGTAATGCTGGTCTAGAGGTCATTAATTCTTTAAGTTTATGATTATCTTGGAAGATTTGTATTTCTCCTTCAATATGAAGTTTAGCCTTGATAGTCATAGTAATCTTGATTGGCATTTATTTTCTTTCAGGACCTGAAATACGTCATTCCATGCCCTCCTGACCTTTAGAGTTTCTACTAAGAAATCTGGTGAAAGGTTTGCCTTTCAATCTAGGTTGGCACTTCTCAGTAGCAGCTTTTAATATTCTTTCTTTGTTCTGTATTTTTGACGATTTATAATGTGAAGCAGAGAGGTTCTTTTCTGATCATGTCTATTTGGGGTTTTAAATACATCCTATACCTGGGGATTCATGTCTTTCGTAAAATGTAGAAAATTTTCTGCTGTTATTTCCCTGAATAGGTTTTTAATTCTCTTAGCATGTATCTCTTCTCCCTTCAGTACGACAGTTATTCAGATGTTTGGTCTTTTAATTGTGTTTCAGAGTTATTCTATGTTATCTTCAATCTTTTCTTATTTTTTCTTTGTATTTGAATGACAACTATTTTGGCAGAGTTTTCTGATGTTCTTTCTTTTGCTTTTTCCTGGTCTGTTGTTAAACTTTCAACTGAGATTATTAACTGACTTATTGTGCTTTTCATTTCTAAGATTTCTACTTGGTTTCTTTTAAAAAATTTTATCTCTTTATTGAAGTGCTCATCCAAAATCTCTTTATTGACATGCTCTTTCATGTCTTTCTTAATACATTCAGCTTTTTATTTGTACTCTCTTGGATTTTACTGAACTTTTTAAAAAAATATATTTTTTTGAATTATTTGTTCAGCATTTCATCTACTTTGATATCTTTGACATCCATTATCAGAGTTATGAACTTTAGGAGTGTCATATTGTCTTGCTTTTTCTAATTTCTAGTGGTTCTATGTTGAGATTTGCACATCTTTTATGATGAATATTTCTTTCACTTTTATGTTAGAGAGAGTTTGTTTTAGTAAATAGCCTTATCTTTATGATGTGTCCTGGGATATTGGTTTGCTGTGTTGAGTTTAATTCTAATTCAGATTGTTCTTTTCTTCTGGTTTCTTTGACTGTGGTTAGTGGATTTTGAAAGAGTATTAATAAAAATTTTCCTTTGTTAAAATGTGCTAATAGAATTTCCCATCTTATGGTGATCAGATCTTATCTCCATGTCTTCTTAGGCTGTGTATCCCTTGCTTAGAGCAAAACCTCAGGATTATTCACCCCCTTTTCTTTCCTTTGTGGTGCTCCTCAGGTGACTAGCAAGAGTGATTTGTGGCTGTAGTCAGTCATAGGGAAGAACACAGAGCTCCCTAGAAACAATTCTCTCCAGAGAATTTGGGTTATGCACTAAGAGCAGGATAGAAGTTGATGCTGTGGCTTATCATGGAGCTAGTGCAGAATGCAGATAACCCCAAAGTGCTCTGGAACTATGCTCTCAGAGGAAAGGGAGAACACCAGTCTTGTGACATGCCCCCCCACCACATGTCTCTCAGGGCATAACCTCTCTCTGCCCACAGGGACACAGAGGCAGGGGAATGCTACAGAGTGAGGTTATGGAGTTTCAAAGACCTGTGCTGTGGGGGGGATGTCGGTAGTTTCTGAGTGATCCACCAGACCTGACTCCCATGTGTCATAACACACGACTGCTTGCATCTCCAGACTTTTATAGCTGGCCTGGAAAACCACTGATTCCCAAAGGAAGTGCCTCTGTTCCTCCATGTTTTGATTCCCAAAGCAGTAAGCTCAGACAACAGGGCCTTTCTCAAAATGTCTTCCAGTTATGGTACCATGAGAACATGTTGGCAAGTTCAGAGAACTTCTCCAGAGCCAGTTCACCTTGTAAATCTTAGGAATGTTGTTTGTTTAGCTTCTGTTTCTGCAGGATGCTGAATCCTGGGTAGTGGTGCTCAAGGGGACTCTCCCCTTTCTCTTCTATCCTTGCCAGGGGGCCCTTCTCCTCTCTCTGTCTTGCTTCTGTGCCATTGATGCTGGGGTGTTTTCTTTCACTCTCTGTTCTCTAACCCATGTCTCTGGGTTTCTCCAAGTCCTGGCTGTCCATTGTTGAACTCTGGTGTTCTCCATTGTCATCCTCAAGGAGCAGCTAAATTCCAGTTGTTTTAATTCTATCACATGGAGAGATAGGTGAGTGTTCTAATCTGCCATTTTGGAAAGCTGGACAACTTTTAAAAACTTGTTGTCGTATGAGTGGAATTTTCTCCATCTTTAAAATTTAATTGCACAGAATTATACAACTTACAAAAATTCTTGAAGTGTCTAATTAAAGCCCCCCCCCACACTTTTTTTACCTTTTACACTGTTTGTTCAGACTGTGGACTCTTGGGATAAATCTACATGAGAGGCTAAGCCACATATTAACTCATTTATTGATTTATTTATTTTTGGTACTGGGGATTGAACCCAGGGGCACTGAGCTACATTTCCAGTTCTTTTGAGTTTTTATTCTGAGGCAGGGTCTTGCCAAGATGCTAAGGGCCTTGCTAAGTTGCAGAGAATGTTCTTCAATTTGTGATCATCCTTCCTCAACCTCCCATGTCACTGGGATTATAGGAGGGCACCACCACACCAGACACTGACTCCTCATTCTAAGAGATAAAGGTTAATATCTTAACTCTTAGCCCTGGCAAAGTGACTTAACCCTGCCCTTTTGGCAAGCCTTAGTTTCTTCTGTAGTAATAACACTAGCCTCATGGCATCAGACTGACTAATAAATGAGGGGTGTATGTAAAATACCTAGCAAACTTTTTGGAATGTAACTTTGAACAAATGTTAGCTATTTTTATTATTCTTCTTAGTTCACTTTGACCATTACACATGGAACTTAAAATTATAATTAAGTTTCTCTAGTTGTAGTTTCTTGATAAATTTAGGGCTGGCCATAAATTCTCTTATGAAACTAACAAACTTTTATCTACTATATCCTAAGGACATGAGTGCATTAGGAGTTACACCTACATGCACAAAACCAAGACTCTCAATTACAAAGGTGGAGATTTATTATCTCACTTGAAATAATTCCATAGTTAGAAAGTCAAAGATAAAGATGAGAATCCACAATGTCATCAGGGTACAAGCTTATTTTGTCTTCCTGTTCCCTCAGTCTTAGTGCATGGTGTCCATTTTCAAGATCAAAGATGGTGCCTAGGGCACCAAAGATCATGTCTTAATTCTAGACAAGATAGGGGAAAGACAAGAAAGGTGAAAAGAGATCCTTCCAGTTTACTTGGTTCTTTCAGGGCTCTTCTAGAAGCCTCACTCATTAACTTTTGGTTACATAAGATTGGCTATCATTGATTGCAAGGGAAATCAGGAATTGTATGCTTTTCCGTGTACTCACTGATACCCTAAATCAATTTGGGAATCCTTTAGTAAGAAAGAAAGGAGAGTGTTTATAAAAAGGCAACTGTCTGTCTTTGTTCTTGGAGCAGAAAGAGCAGATGGGTACATTCACCTAGACCAAAGTTCTGTTATACATCATTAATAAAGGGCATTTATTTTAAAATACATTTTATGTTTTAAAATGTATGCTTATGAAAAGTTCTTCAATACCCACTTTCCCTATGCCTCCTCACATCAAATCCTTATACTTGTTCTAGAGAAAGCCTTCTGTTTTAATCAATATTTACTTGATATTAGATTTTTAGAAAATATGTTGGTAGTATGTCCATTTTTACTAATTACTAGATTGGTCTTGGTGAGCGCTCATAAAATATTCCTGGATTTGCCCAAATTATATGGTTATGATTCAGTACATAATATATTATGGGGTAGTTCAAATGGTTTAAAACAAGATTTAAAAGATAGGTTTAAAAATCTGGAGAGAAGATGATATATATATTATCCTATAGAGGTTTTAATAGCATCTATTGGCGTTTTTGTCCATTGGCATTATCTTAGAATGTAAGGTAGAAAGTTATTTGGGAAATCCTATCTGAGATATTTGAAATCATTATTACTAAAATTATTATAGAGTTTTCCTGCCTTCCAAGAACTCAGAAGGCACTAATTAAGGTGCTCCATGCTTCCAAAATAGTCCTATCCAATGGAACTTTCTGTGTGATGTCTAGTTCTCTTCTGTGCCACTCAATATGGTAGCCACTAGCCATATGTGGCTGTTGAACATTTGATAGGTGGCTAGTACGATCAATGAACTGAATTTTTAATTTTAATGAATTTAAACTTAAACATGTGTCTAGTGGCTACTAGGTTAGACAGCATGACACTACAGCATCCAATATTGTTTCCATCCACCTGTTTCTGGAAATCCTATGCTCCCAGCTTTGATGACACAGCATTCTTCTGGTTCTGTTAGCTACTCTCTGTCTCTTCTTACTCCTCCTGCCCTCTAAAAATAGCCTCCCCAAAGTGTTTGTGCTTAACCCTTCCCCGTCTCTTCCTATACTCCCTTCTCCAGGGGAGGTAGCCCCTGAGCTCTAACAGTGAGCTCTGTGGAAATGACACCCAGGTCTTTTTACCCCACACCACTGTTTCCAACCCCAGCCTGGTGGTGTTACTTGGACATTCTGTGGTCACCTTGGAACTGAACTGAAGCCATCACATCCACATCTGTTGCTTACCTCCCTCCCTGTGACTCTGCTCTTTCTTCTAATGATCACCTGATTTCCTCTTCTCTTTAGCATCCTCCCTCTCTGGCATCTCTTCCTCTCTGACTGTTGTGGAGTTTTGGAATTCCTCTGGCACAGCCCTCTACTTTCATTCTCAAGAGTGCTATCTTTTTTTTAGGATGACAAAAAGTAGTCCTAAATGTTTATTGTTGCAAACTTAATGCATTGAGAAAAAAATGTAAGAAATAAAAAGAATGAAAGTATGTCATAAGCCTCAGCAACCAGAGTGCCATTTTTTATTTTTTGGTTCTGACTTCCCCCATGTGACCTCTCACAACCTCTTGCCTGCATCACTGTGGCTGTGAATGCTCAGCGTCTCCCCACTCTAATCCACCGCTATTTCCCAAGGCATGATTCTCATCATGTCACTCTTCTGTTCCGCCCATAAATCTCCGAGGCACCCAGTTGTCTACTGAATTAAATTTGTCTCCACTGATGGGGTGTCATGCCAACCTGACCTTTGCTTTCCTAGTTTTCAACAGCGCTGATATGGGACACATGGCACTAAGAAATGCCCACAGGAGCAGGACTTGCAGGTTGTGAGTGGTTACTTATTTCACTTGGCTTCAATCCATGAAGCACTATTGTTTTCATTCTTTCTTCAAGAAAACAAAACTCCAAAATTATTACCTGTTAGACTGTGGTAGACAGATTTATTGGCCTGGATTTCAATTCTTTCCCCCCAAAATATGTTTTTTTTCCCATTTCTCTAACTGAGATAGTTGCTATTTCTAGTTCTACCATATTTTCTGATTACATAGCATAAAGCCCCATGGAGCTGAGTGTTCTCCTTCATGTGCCCATGGAGAGAATTCTTTCCCTGAACTGAGAAACTCTAAGAAATTTCACTTCTGTGGAGTCTCGAGGCCTCGAGTCAATTAAAAATGAATCAATAAGTGTTTATTGCAGGTCTGTAAGAAATGGGTTCCTTCATGGGATGAAAATTTCCTAGGCATTCTTGAATTTGGCGTCTTTCTGGCCAATGGGTTTGGACCTTAGCAAACACCACCACATTTGTGTTTTGGGGCTTGGGTACCCTGCTGGATTTACCCAGCCTGGTGATGGTGAAGCTGAACTCACCAGCTCCCTGAGAACAGGCTAGCCTTTGCTCAGACTGTAGCCTCTTCTGGGTTTGGGAGGATTCAGAGCAGAGGAGGAGGACTTTGTCAAGTTGGGTTTGGTAGCTTGAAATTTAATCTACTGCTCATTGAGCATGCATGGATCTACTCCTTAATGAATTATGTCCTCGGCTCTGTCTTATTTATCTTTTAGCAGCTCCCTGGCACATGGTAAGCAATTAATAAATGGTTGCTATTATTAGGATTATGATTATACTGATGCCTCCACAAACACATTCTTTGTCTTTGCTTTTTCTCTCACTCCAGACTGAGGTTCCCAGCTGCCCACTGGATGTCATACACATTTGCACCTTTGCCCGTGTTGTAGACTCTGCCAGGCCTGCCTTTCCACCCTTCTCTCCTCCTATTAAAATCCTATTCACACATTTAGGATGAGGCTTCTCGCATGAAAACTTCCCCCTGTTTGGAGCACATTGCCTGTTCATCTATAATCTGCTCTGTTTCCTCTCCCCCAGCTCTCCTCCCCTCCCTGGCATAGTAAACTGTTAGTTCTACCCTTTAATAACTTTAGTTGTTTACACGTCAAATGCTAAATTGCTCTTGAATTTGATGGAGACTATTCAAGACATTTATGATGCCCACCATGGCTGTCAGATTCTTGCATATAACATGTACATAGTTTAGATATCTTCGGTTCAAGCTGTGTTAGAAATTCAAGAGCCACCAGGTCTTTATTGAACTTCTGGAAGAGTACAGTGAGCACTGTAGACATGACCCCTTATTCCAGAGACATCCTTGCTGCTTGGCTGTTGGGCTCCAGGTATTTCCTGTGCACTGGGAGCTTGAGGTGCACAGATTACTTGTGTTGGAACTTCAACAGGTTGTGTTCCTTGTATTTTCAGAGATCTCCAGGAATTATAATCATAATTCAAAGGGAAAAAATTGTCAAAATCTGGGTGTCCCTGTTGCCTTTTAAGACCCCACAAGCCACATGTTTCTCAAAAATGAAATAAATAGAAGAATAATGATTTTTCTCCATGTAACTTGCCTTTGTTTTGGTGAAAGGCAGAGCTGTGAAGCAGCCAGCTCTTCAATGTCTCTGCCTCAGTTTCCTCATCTGTAAAATAGAAAGGATGATAGTACTCCCATTAGAGCATCTCATGAGTTTATACAAAATGCTCAATAAATAAAGCCTTTATTATTATTACTATGTACTCAATACATTTATTTATTACCATCAATATATTGATGGATATTGTCCAATAAATGAGAGAGATACAAATCCTCAAATTTACCTAAGTTACTTTTCACCCCAGAGAGATGCAATTTCTTTTTTTTTAAACAGTTCCAAATTTATAATACTCATGCATATCCATTGTTGTGCGTGGCTATAACCTGCTATTGCATGCTATTACTTGTGTAATGTAAACAACTTGGTTCACCTCCTTGGTTGATTTTAGGTCTTGAAAAATAAGTATGAATGGAAAGGAACAAAGGCTTACTTCTTGCTCTTGTAGTTCTGCAATTCCACAGGGTGTGGGGTGCGCTGAAAATTGCAGTTACATGGTTATTATAAGGCAATTACATCAACAGGGCTTTTCTTTCTCTCTCACATTTCAAAGCAACATGTGTCCCAAGAGCCTTGTTCTCCTTTAATGATCTCGACATTGTCACATTATACCCAAGTGTAAAACTATGACAATGCCTTTTGCCCTGGCTGCCAAAAGTAACATGTAGGACACATTGCGGTTGAAAAGAGAGAATGGCCTCTTTATGGTGACTGGCCTGGAATTATAAATATTTTTATTTCTCCCGTAGGAGATGGCTCATGGAAGAGAGGAGACAAACACGACTTTGAGGCTAAGCAAGCATACTCATCCCTCCAAACAGTCACTCTACTGAGGACCGTGAAACCTGAGTTTGAGAAGTTTTCCATGGAGGTGAAAAGTTCTGTTGAGAAACAAGGGCTCAATGAGGAGGATTACGTAAGTGCTTGATTATGAGCCTAGCCCTTCAACATTCTGAAAACAGTCTTATAATTAAGTCAAAGGTGACAAAGTGTCCCATTCTGAACCATTCAGAAATTCCAAGTTCAGGTCTGAATGTTACTGTCTCTGTGTTTTTTTTTCCCCCCTGGCCAATTTTCCTCCCTCCTTCCCCCACCACACCTCTATCATCTCTGCCCTTCACTTATACTTTTTCTGGAAGGAAAATTGCCTTTTTATGGGGGTCTGTAATGCTGAGCAGAATGTCTGCAGACATCCATCACCTATTCAGCTAGAAGGGATCAGGAAAAGATGACCAAAGGAGCACCCAGGTTCTGCATGCCTGATATCTCCAAAGCATGGTGGCAGAAGTTATTTTTGGATTTGGAAATCTCTTTTGGCAATCTGTCTCTGCTTTATGGTCGGCTGCTTCTCTTTCTTGTAGACAGTGCCCTTGCTCTCTTCTGCTGCAAGCTGCTGCTTTTTTAGGCTTCCCAATCCTGCAGTGCCGTTGTTACTATTGAATTTTCTAAGAATGGACTGAAGTCAGAAGCTTAGCCAGGACTAAAGATTAAGCAGGGGAACTTGTGTAAGAACTGCCGAAGGCAGCCAGCTATACCTTCCTGGGTGTCTTTGTTTTACCATGTGTCTGAGGCGTCTGTGGTATCACCATGGCAAATCCTTTCTCAGAGCAGGAGGAACAGTGGGCCCTTGGGCTGGCTGAGTAGGTGTGCTGGTTTTCAAAACTGCTTACTCTACACTATCCAAAACAGAAGCCTCCTTAATGATCGATGTATGGCTTGGATAGTCCCTGCCCAAGTTGGATCAGGACCAACTTTACAAGAGATGGTCACTTCCAAACAGGTCGTCTCCCAGAGTCTTTGTTGAAATATGACAGTGTGTTGTTATTGGCATCAGACAGAACTACACTCAGCCTGTATCTCACACTTCTGCATGTTGTGTGAGCTTGGACAAATTACTCAGTCTCCTAGATCCAAACTGACACCTCACTGCTGGGAAAATGCAGATAATTGGTCTGATGCTTTTAGCACTATCTCTGTCAAAAAGTTGGAACTTAATAAATAGTGCCTCTGTTATAAACAGTTACTGTTATAAGATCATACCTGTCTTTATAAAAATTTGCTTAACAGCCGGGCATGGTAGTTTAAGCCTGTGATCCCAGCAGCTTGGGAGGCCGAGATAGGAGGGAGGATAGTGAGCCAGCCTCAGCAGAAGTGAGGAGCTAAGCAACTCAGTGAGACCCTGTGTCTAAATAAAATCCAAAAGGACTGGTGATGTGGCTCAGTGGTCAAGTGCCCTGCGTTCAGTCCCTGGTCCTAAAAAAAAAAAAAAAAAAAAGAAAAAGAAAAAAAGAATATGCAATACAGAGAAATGCCTTGCGTATTGCAAGGCATTGTGCTGTTTTCATATATGTACATAGGAAAGTTATGTCAGATTCATTTCTCTGTTACTAAGTTTTTCCCAAGAGTAACATTTTGGAATTTGGAAAATTATAAGCTCACAACAGGATATTGACACTGATACAAAGCATTGGTCATACTCAGATTTCTCTCCTTCCTTCTTGGAATTGAAGCCAGGGGTGCTCTACTACTGAGCTACATCCCTAACTCACGGTCTCCCCCAGTTGCTGAAGCTTGGCTTGAATTTATAATCTTCCTGCCTTAGCATCCCATGTTGCTGGGATTACAGATATGTAATGTAATGTGCCATTGTGCCCAGCTCCCAGATTTCTTGTGTGCATGTGTGTGTATGTGTGTTGAGTTCTATATAATTTTGTCACCTGTGTGATTTGGAGCTTTGAATTTTATCAAATGCCTTTTCTACATTGATTGAGATAATTGATAGCTTTTTAAAAATTTGTTCTTTTTAGATATACATGACAGTGGAATGTACTTTGACATATTATACATACATGGAGTATAATTTATTCTAATTAGGATTCAATTCTTGTGGTTGTACATGATGTGGAGTTACACTGGTATTCATGTACAAGGATAGGTTAGTTATGGCTGATTCCATTTACTATCCATTTACTGGCAAATGCCATAATTTCATAATTTCTTGATGGCTGAGTAATATTCCCTTGTGTGTGTGTGTATATGTGTATGTATATATGTGTATGATAATCTATCACATTTTTCTTTATCTATTCATCTGTCGTAGGGCACTTAGATTGGTTCCATAGTTTGGCTGTTGTGAATTAAGCTGCTGTACACATTGATGTGGCTGTGTCACTGTAGTATGCAGATTTTAAGTCCTGTGGGCATAAACCAAGGAGTTTATTCTGTTATAAAATTGTAATGTGATGAATTGCATTACTAGATTTTTCCTAATTTTTGCCATCTGTATTCTCTCTACCTTAAGACTTTGAGCTTCTCCCTCTCTCTCAGTTCATATTTTGGAGAGTATAGTTTTAAAATATATATGTATCTTTTATTTTTTAGTTGTTCATGGACCTTTATTTTTTTAAAATTTATTATGTGTGGTGCTGAGAATTGAACCCAGTGCGTCACACATGCTAGGCAAGTGCTCTACCACTGAGCCACCACCCCAGCACTGGAGAGTATAATTATGGTCAATCCTCTACCTGTTTAGGTAGAACTCTTCAGGCTGGGCCATCTTAAAGGCTCTGGCAGCCTGTGAATCAGCTTTTCTGGGTCAAATATGTCCGCTCCTGCATTACTGAACTTTGGTGGTTGGTTGGGCAGTGTGTGTGTGTAGTGTGGTAGAAGCTGGGAGTGCTTACGTCTGAGCTTCTATCAGGACTGTGAGTGTTACATGTGCTATAATCATCTATTTACTGGTGCATGTCACCTTGTATAATCCTTTGGGTAACATTTTATAAGTACGTTTTCCTTGCTTGTGAACCTGTTGTATCCATTCCAATACAACAAGCTTTAATGGGGCCAGTGGCTACCATTAGTTGAATCATTGCCCAGTGGTTAAACACACAGGCTTGGAGTATCATAGCCCTGGCTTTCTCTGTTACTAAGTAATTGTTTTTTTGGGCATGTTTCTGAAGCTGCCTTTAATAGTTTACTCACTATTAAACAAGAATGATAATTTTTTAAAAAAATGTATTAGTTCTTTTTAGTTATACATGACAGCAGAATCCATTTTGATATAGTTATATAAGCATGGAGTATGTCTTATTCTAGTTAGGATTCCATTCTTATGGATGTACATGATGGTGGGATTCACTGTGCTGTTTTCATATATGTACATAGGAAATTTATGTCAGATTCATTCCATTGTCTTTCCTATTCCTACCCCATTTCCCTCCTCTCCATTCCCCATTGTCTAATCTACAGAATATCTGTTGTTCTGCCCACCTCTGCCTTATTGTGGGTTAGCTTCCACATATCAAAGAAAGCATTAGGCCTTTGTCTTTTGGGGATTGACTTATTTCACTTGGCATGGTAGTCTCCACATCCATCCATTTACTGGCAAATGTCATAAAGTCATCCTTCTTTATGGCTGAGTCATACTTCATTGTGTATATATACCATATTTTCTTTATCCATTCATCTGTGGAAGGACACCTAGGTTAGTTCCATAGCTTGGCTATTGTGAGTTGTGCTGCAAGAAACATTAATGTGGATGTGTTACTGCACTATGCTGATTTAAAATCCTTTGGCTATATACTGAGGAGTGAGACAATTGGGTCAAATGGTGGTTCCATTCAGGTTTTCTGAGTAATTCCTATTCTGCTTTCCATAGTGGTTGCACCAATTTGCAGTCCAATTTATGAGTGTACCTTTCCCCCACATCCTTGCCAATGTTTATTGTTACCTGTATTCTTGATAATTGCTATTCTGATTAGAGTGAGATGGGACCTCAGTTGTAGTTTTAATTTACATTTTTCTAATTGTAGAGGATAATAATTTTTAATTGTCAAAAGTTGTTGATAGAGCTCAAGAATTGTATAAATAATAATCCACACAATTCCAGGCCCTTAGTGAGGATTCAGAGGGTGGTAAGTACTCAGTGGTGTTTTTCTTACTTTCTTTCCTTACACTCCAGGTCAAGTGAGTGATCCTCCTGCCTGCCCTGTGTTCCTAGTACTCCCCATATCCTGGTCAAATTCCACTTTCTCAGTATGTCCTCCCACATTGTCTCACTGCACTCTAATCCCTTCTAGTAGAGCGTATCTCTCAGGTATATCCCCATACCTTTGTGTGGGATTTTCTAGCCTTTGGTCTCTTTCACACCCTATGAGAATAGGAATGAGGTCCGTGTCTGTTCACTCTTGGCATCCTCTTACTGTGTGTGTGGCACAGAGGAAGCAACTAACGAAAGAACTATTGTAACAACAGGAGTATCCTCAATCTGAAAATCCCAAATCCCAAATGCTCCCAAATATTAAGCTCTCTGAGCACTGACACAGCATCATAAGAGGGAAATTGCCTACCTTACCTTGTTCTTACCTGACTGTCACAGTTGAAATACAGGTGCACTAAAGATGTACAATCTTACCTTTAGACTATGGTGTAAGGTATATATGGAACATCAGTGAATTTCATATTTAGACTTGGGTCCCATCCCCAAAATATCTCATCATGTATATGCCAAAAAAAAAAAAAATTCAGAAATACTTCTGGACCCAAGCATTTCAGATTAGGGATACTTGACCTGTATTATGCTTATTATTTTGTTATCATTGAATCAGAAGCATCTCAGATCCAACCCCCTTCTTGTCCAGTGATGGAACAGGGAGTGTGAGGTAGCCTTTCCAGATGGAACTGGGGAATCGCAGCCAGCATAGCAGTGTCTCTGTCCACTGTGCTTAGCCCGTCTCAGGTACACAAAGCCAGGTGTTCATTTGCACTTGTACTGTGGGGGATGGCTATGGGAAGCAGTAAAAGGGCTCCACATGGGGGTCCTGAAGACAATCTGGGGCTCATCAGAGTGGAAAGAAAAGCTCCACTGGAGAGGCCCTCAAGTATCAGAAGGGCTCCCGGCATGGCTTAGTCAAGTTTTTCCAAGTGCCTGCCTGACCTTCTCTAGTGGATTTTATTGGGTCACCTACATGTGCAGTGGCTCCCACTCAAGGGCATCTTAATGGAGCTGCTTGGCCTCTGCCACACGAGCCTTTCCAATTCCAGAGCACTGGCATCTGGCTTTAGAATGTGCTGTGTGATGGCCAAACCAAGATTAGTTGCATCCCCTCACTCCTGGGCCAGTGACTTTCTTTTTCCACTACATCAGTCTGACCCTTTAAACAACAAGGTGCCCAATAAGGAGGCAAACCCATGACCCGAAGATTAAGTGTCTCAGGCTCTGAGCAAGCCTGGCAGGGACCAGAAGCTGCAGCAGTTCCTTCTTTTCCTTGCACCCACCTGCACAAATACACACTTTGAAGATGTCAGTTTCTTTTCACTCCTTTACACACTCAACAAAGTCTGATTACGACTCTTGTCTTCATCTGCAGTGACCTGTCATCCCTATTTTTTTCTGAAGTGTAAAATTTGTTTTCTTGATCATCAGCTGCTGTTGTTGGAGTGCTCCAGGGAGCATGGTTGTCAGCTTGCTTCTGGACAGTGAGTGGTACCATCAAGGGCAGGATCCTCACACCTACACATTCTTAAGTAGACATATAAAATCTGTGGCCATGAGCTTTGGGGGTTTCTAAGAGCTTCATCCCCATGCCAGCACACATGTAAAACGTCATTCACCGTGGTGTGAAGCACTCTGAAACACTGATGGCACTCATGGAAGTGTGGGCACCAATTGTGGGGCATTGTGTGAAAATCTCCATTTTCTTAGGTAGATGAAATCAAAGGGCATGGGTTCACTTCTTTAGCAGGAGACTACTTTTCACATTCATCCAAGGTCCTATGAGCTCTGTCAGTGGACAAGGTTTCTTGACCTAATTTGCATTACCTTGTCATAATTATGTACAAAACTTTGGGTATGTGTTCATGTGTGTACTTTTGGGGAAAAGAGTCAGTACTCCTCATCTGATCCTTACTGGGATGATAGGTGTGGGTTTACTAATTGCTAATTGTATTTGAGAGAATAAAAGCAAATCACAAGTTGACTTTTAACAGTAGCAAAAAGCTGAGAATCACTGAACTAGATCATGACTGGTTAGCATACCATTGGCTCAGTTATTGTCCTGACCCTGTTTATTCACATGGGTAGGGGATGGTAACATTGTACAAACAGGGTTGCATTGAAAAAAATCACTCCCTGGAAAAGAAGGAAGAAACACATAAATGCTCAACTTACTACCTCATCTTATATTTAAAAATCACTTATTTTTATCTGAGATTAAAGAGGTATTCATTCATTCATTCATTCATTCCAGAATAGAGGATCAGTCCAATCTTTCCAATTCTATGTTCTTGCTTTATGCCTTTAAAAGGTAGACTTAAATTTGTCCCTGCTGCTATTTCCCAAGCTAGACTGAGCCAACGTTGGAGACACTTTTTCCGCTCTGGCACCCTCTCTGGCTTCTCCTCCCTGTAAATCCCGCTCTTGGCCTAAACCCAATCTCCCTATTGTATTTGGCATTTTTGAGACCCATTCACTGGCTGACCCTTTAACAGTTGGCTCTTCCCTCTCACGAAGCTCACCTTCTTTCCTTGATGTTGTTGTTTAAATCAGAATGATACATGAGTTTCCTGATTGAAAGGGCCCAACACGATGAGTGAAAAAAGCTTTGAATTAAAAATAACTCCATAGGACCATGAGAGTTATAGACAAACGTGAATTCTCTCTTGTCCTGTCCTTCTCTCCTTCTGATTCTCAGTCCTTTGGGGCAATAGTCCTTCATGTTTTCATATGACCTTTTTGCTCTTCCATATTTTTAAAATATTAGAGACATTATAAAATATTTGTATCGATTTTTCCTCTTTTTTTGAGTTTTAAATTTCTTTTTAGATATATATGACAGTAAAATGTATTTTGACATACTATACATATATGGAGTATAACATTTGAATTAGGATCCCATTCTGTATTGCTGTTTCTGATATTTTAATATTATCTCTTAATTTACTAAAATGGGAAAATATTTACCTCTTTTACATACTCTTCCTCTGCTAAAACTACTTTTTACTCCCACCCTCTCAATATTTTCCAATAACAGTTTCTGGTTAAAGAGATATTCACAAAATAAAATTTGAAGAAATGCTAAAAAAATCACATTCAGAAATTTTGTTATTATGATCATATAAATGTTCCGTTTGTAATATCTAGAGCTAGGAATTGTGTTCCATGTAGTCCCAATCAGGAAAATAGAATTTAGGCCAGGTAATTCAATGGAAGGATTTTTTTTTTTTTTTTTTTTGTACTGCTGGTTTGAACCCAAGGGTGCTTAACCATTAAGCTACATCTCCAGCCCTTTTTATTTATTTTTTAAAATTTTGAGATAGGGTTTTGCTAAGTTGCATAGGGCCTTGCTAAATTGCTGAAGCTGGTTTTGAACTAGTGATCCTCCTGCCTCAGCTTCCTGAGCCACTGGGATTACAAGTGTGTGCCACTTTTACTTGGCCAGAAGGAACTTAATAGGAGGAACTTACTTTATGGTGCAGGAAGAGCTGCAAAAAGAAAAAAAGAGTAAGGCAAGCCAGAGATTAGTCACAGCACCCTAGAGCTGGAAGGCCCAAGGGCAAGAGAATTATTACCAGGACTCAAAAATCAGGGCTATCCATGGGAGCTAGGAGCATGCAGTAATACAGTCTCTTCTGGAGATGGGACCCAAGGCAGCAGGGATGAGGAGAAATAAGTATCCTGATTTCCCTCCCTCCTGACTCCATTTTCCCACCAGTTCTCATTGGAGCTGTTGTGGAGTGCTTGAGAAGCTCTGTGGGTATGGGTGAACCTTGTCTAGTGGTGTACTTTATGGTAGGTCATGTGTCTGTTCAAATGGTTATACCTAATAAAACCACTGGGAACTTGCTTCCCTTAGGTTGGTGAGTTTCACTGGAGAATTCTCCTTGGAGCCCTTCTTGAGGGTCCTAAGGCTGCACTGCATTCTGGGAGCCCTGGGAAGGGGAGTGTCTCCTGCCTTCAGGATTGCACACTTTAGCTCCTTTTGAGTTTCACATCTCAGCCAGTCTCCTTCAGGCCCAAGTACCCTCCTGATCACATCTCTCTGTTTTTCTTCAGCTCCAAATCATTTGCCATTCTATGGCCTGCAACTGAACATGCAAACCTCAATGTTGGACACACAGATTAAATAATCGCAGTGTTCTCTGTCCAATTTGCATCTATAAAGAACTGCAAGTGTAATTTTGCAGGCATAGAATTAGAGGCTACTTTCAAAGAGTGGATCAAAACTTCTCTGACTTACATCAGAGACAGATTTTGGGGGGTTTTGTTTAAGGTGTTTTAATTATAAAAAATGTGTAGAGTCCAATTTTTTAATGAAATAATGCTGCATCCTTAGTATTTTGGCTTTCAAATTCAGTTTCATACTTCTTAATGAGACCTCTGTTCTTGACTTGGGGTAGAATTTGGTAAATGCTGTTTTTATTTCTAACCAGGTATTCTGAGCAGGGGGTGATTTTATAACTTTGGATATTTGCTCGTTTGAGGTTAGCGGGCCACCCATAGCTTGTTTTTTCCTCCTTATTTAAAAGTTGAAAATTTAACTAATTAAACAAATATTCCAGCAGTGTCCAATGCACAGAAATATTGTCAGGGAGGTGGGACATGTCTTTGGATTTTCCTCTGTCCCAGGTCTCCCTCTGACACTCAGAAATGAAATGTGAGGCTGAGGAGTGTGTAGTTTATCTAACCAGGGTATGCGAACAGAGACAGGGTTTAATAAATAATTGTTTAAAAGAGGCCAGACATTACATTTTGGAAAGTCCAAGATGTTGAAAAACAACATTCTAATTTCCTAAAAGGAGGAAGAAGCCCAGTAACAATGCTTTTGAAACTAACTTTATTTTGACACTGATTTTGCACAGAAGCTGTGTGGGAGATGACATTATTTAAAAGTTATCAGGTCATCAATAAAATCTTGGCCAGACATTTCATCCCCTCTTGTCTTATATAATATCACTTAATTGGGACTGTATACTCTACTGAAAAGGTTAAAAGATAGTTATTCAGTTAAATTAATGAAAGAAAAAGAAAAAACGAAGCAAGCTGTATTTGCCTCACTTGTGGCGACACTACACAGACAAGCTTTTCTGCAAGAGCTGCTTCAGAATGCGGGGAGGCTGCCCTCTGCCCTGCTTGCCCTCACCCCTTTCTTTAAAACCAGCCAGAGAATAATTTGTCCAAATGAAAAGGCTCTTTCAGGCACTGGAGGGCTTTGCTAATTGTATTTGAAAGAATAAAAGCAAACCACAAGTTGACTTTTAACAATAGCAAAATCATGAGTTCACATGCCAGCATATTAATAAGATTAGCTCTATTGGGAAAATGTAATCAGATGGACAGAGGCAGTGCAAGAGGTTTTTTTCTAGCCAAAGAAATATTTTTCAGCTTTCCAAACACATTTAAATAAAGATGTATTGAAATGAAAAAACCTTCACTTTACTTTTCTTGAAATAAAGGAGAAAATTGCTTTAAATTGTTTGTCCATGGAACGTTTAAATAGCTTTCATTGTGCTGCATTAGAGTATTTGAAGAGCTTGGAAATATCCTAATTAAAGTGTTTTTTGGTTTGATTATAAGTAAATATTCATTGTGCTTGTCACATGGTGGTAGGTGTGGGTTTACTAATTGCAAGAAAAACTAGTGAACTGGTATAATCTCCAAGTACTCAGTGAAGAACCACAGTGCTCATGAAAAAAGACTTTCCCAAGCAGTAAGCTTCATGTTGTCCTTTTGAAAGATAGTCACTAATTTGTTGTTGTTGTTGTTACGTGTAGTGATGTAATTAATTTGAGTTAGAAAAATATTTTGCAGGGGCTGCAGTTGTAGCTCAGTGATAGAGTGCTTGCCTAGCACATGTGGGGCACAGGGTTCAACCCTCAGCACTATATAAAACTAACTAAATAAATAAGGATATTAAAAAAAAGATATTTTGTAGTGGTGACAATTATGTCACAAGTATGCATGACTGGAATAGCAGTACAGTGTGGAAATATGTTTCATGATCAAGAAGCTGAACTATTTTATTTCCCTTTCCCCCCTTTTATTGTCACTGCTTAGAAAAGAAGAGCATTTCAGCTCACTCATATTTACCAACTTTTTTACAATTGAAATACAACTTATTTTTTTTCCCCAGAATGGTCAGATCACTTCAAATATGAACTATAGACATGTGACCAGTTTAGCTGGTGCAAGAACACGCATCAGCCTTAATAATTATAGCCATGAGTGTTAAGTGAAGGACGCCAGCCAACTGATGGAGGGTGAACACTCAGATTCCTTGCTTTTCCTTTTCTCCCTCCTTCCAATTCCCACGCATTTCAGGGTCTCAGCATCCTTTTTTCTTTAGCTGGTGAAGATCTTAGGGCTGCAGTAGATCAACTTTACCAGAATGTTGTATTGAAAGAAGGAACTTGGAAAAAGTAGCCTAAAAGCAAGTGAATCTAAAGGTGGTATTTTGCTGTTTAGTAGAGGAGACGAGATAGTAACCCTCAAATGCCAGGATTTCCTCCTTCTACAGGGGAGCTCTGCTCATGAAATGTGTTGTTCATCATAGCACCCAATGGCTAGGGTGGTGTGGTACTTTCAAAACTTGAACTCTCTTCCATGAGAGTTTGCATGTAACTCACAGACCAGCAATGGAATAACTGCATTTCAGATCATTTGACAGGAACCAGAAGGGAACTCCCAGGTATTGAGCCTTCCAGCTTGGAAGTAACCTGGCCGCTGCCAGCTGCCTTGGCCACTGTACTCACAGAAGACTCTGGTGTTTGATGCTGACAGCAGCCACAGGTTTTTAAAGTCTCAGGGCAGAGTTATGGTTCATAAGGCCTAGCCAGTGATGCTGCCATCCATGTGGGTAGATGTGGTGAAGGAGCCCAACACAGTGGTTCAATAAATATTAATTGATGGGCATTAAAACAATTGATGACCCCCAGGCATCCGATCCTGTGTGCCAGAGACTTCATTCTGTTAAATGGAGAAAACCACACGAAGTTGCCCTTGGAAGTTATGAAAAATGATTGTAAAGGAGTTTTAAAAGCTTAACTGTGTTGAGTGACAGTGTCCAAAGAAAACAGCCCTGTCTGCTGCAAGAATATCCCTGTGGCCCTGAAAGGAGTGTGTAGTAGCAGTTTTAAATGACATCCTTCTTTGGGTCCAGCCAGTTGTTAAAAGAGAGGAACTGGGATGATATATTCCTGGGGATTCAACCATCTTAACTGGTTATGAAATCTGAAAGTAGCTTGTACTTTAGGAAATTATTCAGGAATTGATACTTATCTTCTGACATTTTCCCCCTGCAGTGAACTTGCTTCATTTTATAAAGATCTAAAAACCTTACCCCTGCAGGCTATGATTGGAGGTAGAGATTTTATTTTTTTATGATATAGTGAACAATTTGACTTTTGGCACTAATTTGAGGATTTTTATTATTTCTTCTATCTATCTATCTCTGTGGGGTTAAAGAATAAATCTGAAGTCTGATAGATGTGTCTCTATCCTATTTTAGAGCTCTTAAGGGGATTTAATTTCTTTTTTTAATATATATATTTAAAGAGAGAAAGAGAAGAGAGAGAGAGAGAGAATTCCTCAATATTTTATTTTTCAGTTTTCGGTGGACACAACATCTTCATTTTAAAAATTTTTTTATGTGGTGCTGAGGATCGAACCCAGCGCCCCACACATGCCAGGTGAGCATGCCACCGCTTCAGCCACATCCCCAGCCCCATAATTTCTTTATTAATTAGCAGTCTTGTATGAGATTGGCATACTAATTCTCCCATTTTCACCATACAAATTATATGCATTTAAATTTTAGGCCATTTTTCTTTTATATACTCACTGGTAACATATTTATGGCTCCTATATGTCCAAGAATTCCTCGAGCTGAACAGATTTCAGATTTGGTTCATTTATTTGGTGTCCTCTAGGAGCAAATATATTTTTCTGACCTCTTAACCAAGGTTAGCCATGCATGTGCAGTCAGGCCTGAAGATGGTTGTTGTTTGACCCTCTGTGCACACAAGCAAGCTTGCTGAGCTCCTCCTTTGGGTAAAGATTGTGTAGGTGAGGACAACTCAGTGCCCGAGTAGTGGCTTTTGGTGGATCAAAACAGAAGGGAGGGGAGGGGGTGGGATATGGGGATAGGAAAGATAGTAGAATGAAACAGACATTATTACTTTATGTATATATGTGACTGCATGACCAATATGATTCTATAACATGCACACTGAGAAAAATGAGAAATTATATCCCATCTATGTATGATATATCAAAGTGCATGAATGCATTCTACTGTCATGTATAACTAATTAAAACAAAAAAAAATTACAAAAAAAGAGATGGGATCAAATGAGCCTCTTAAATGAAACAAAAAGGAATCCAAGCTTAGAAATAGGAATGGATTAGACCCATTTAAGGAATAGTGCAACAATTCAGCTTGAATGGAGCGATTCCTTAGGACGATACATTGGAAAGATCTCTCTCTTTTTTTGAAGTGTGCTTCTCCACTACCTGCACCCACACTGTGGTCTCCCAGTTCTCTGTCTACATTGCTGTGTGCGGCTGCTTCTTAAGATAACTCCTCCTTTCTGCTTGCAGCACAAATGCTGGTATTTCCCAAAGTTCTTCCTTCTCTCTCTCTCTCTCTCCTCACTGTTTCTGGGCAATATATGTGCCTGTGTCGGTTGATCACCTCTATGTGGATAACACCTACATTTATGTCCCTGGCTCCAGCCTCTCTCCTAAGCAGCAGGACCTCACTCCTCATTTCCCATCGGCTTCTCTGCCAGAATAACACTGTGACTATTTACTTCCTCTCCTTACTGGGACTGCTCCATTCAGAGCTCTAAGACCAAGCAAAGGGGAAAAGTCAAGGAGGGTGGAATTCCGACTGAGTCCAAAGGGCTTGTTCTGCACACAGGAGAGTATAGGAAGGAGAGGGAATTGTGGTAGAACATGACTTCAAGGATTTGGAAGGTTGAGCATCTAGGTGATGATAAGGTTGAGTGTCTTGCTCCTCAAAGGGTGGTCCATGGAGCAGTGGCAATAACATCACCTGAGAGACTGTGGAAATGATGAAGCTTAGCTTTCCATCCCTGAGACCTACTGACTCAGAATCTACCTTTGAATAAGATCCTCAGGGGATCTGGACGCACATTAAAACCTAAGAAACATTGATTGAGAGTGTGTGTCTGAGTGTGAGTTGATGGTATGTGTCATAGTAATAGCTGTCAGGAAACCAAGAGGCTATGGTGTTGAATGCATGGATAGTGGACCAGGACATTGAGATAGCCCATTATGGCTGTGGTGCCAAGGAAGAATGTGAGTTACTGCCAGCCTTCTTGATGCATACCTCCTGCCCTGGGATTGAGGAAAGGCCCTTGCACCAGGTAATAGTGGTATTTGACATAGACTTTTTGATGTGTCTGTTTTTTTAGACACATTTTTTTTTTAGTTAATATGTTTTCTCTTTTAAATTTTGTTTCTCTACTCTTTTTGTAAAAATGTTTTTATTAGTGCATTATAGTCATACATAATATTGGGGTTCATATTGACACAATCATAATTTGCTCCACTTCAGTCCCCAGGGCTTCCTCTTTTTTTCCCGTTCCCTACTCCACTTCCCTTCATTTAATGGTTTTCCTTCTATTTGTTTATAGTTTTTTTAAAAAATTAGTGCTTTATAGATATATATAAAGGTGGAATTCACTGTGATATATTCATATGTGTTCATAGCATAGTTTGGTCAATTTAATTCCACTGCTCCTCCCTTTTCCCTTTCCTCTTCCCTCCCCCTCTATCCCCTTTCTCTATTCCACTGGTCTCTCTTCTATTTTCATGTATCTCAACTCTTTTTTTAAAAAAATTTATTTTGGATGTTGATGGACCTTTATTTTATTCATTTATTTATATGCAGTGCTGAGACTCAAACCCGGTGTCTCATACTTGTTAGGCAAGCGCTCTACCACTGAGGCACAACCCCAGACCCATGTGTCTCAACTCTTAAAAAATTATAGCTGTCCCTTAAATAATGAGCATTGACTTTATCTCAGTGAGTTTATTGAGACTAAGCCTTTTTTCTTCTGGATTCATGTCAGATTTACAATTTTTTTCAGAAACTTGAAGCTGACTTTAACAACCCAATATCCAATATTACCTCCCATTCTTTTTTTATCCTGGTAGTGAAAAATTGTGTTTGCTAGGGAAAACTTCCTCATTTCCCTTCTTCCTGATGTGCAGATAACATCTTGGCAGTCTTTATACATAATCAAGAAGTCAGATTTAAGTCTTCTAAAGAAGAGGCTGGTATCTTTGGCTCTCTGAGTGTGAGTTAGGTGTTTAGGGAGGAGTTTCACTTGATCCGTTCATTAGCTGATGCTGAAGGTGCTTGTTTGGAGTCAGGCAACTTTGGTCTTAGTTGCATTCTCCCCTCCTCTCTGCACCACAATGGGCAAATCAGGCAACTGTTGTGGGTTCAGTTTTTCATTTGCACAGTAGAGTTTTTGGACTTGATGAGCTCCCAGTTCCTTTCCAGTTGTGCAGTTTGTGATTCTGTAATTCTTTTGGACTGCTAAGATAAGAATGCCTATAAGGTTAAGATAATGCATCTCTGTAAGACATGTGCACGTAGGAGTCTCTTGTTTTGTGGCCAGTGTATTTATTAACCTCAGGTCATTATTCCACCTTTCAAAATATTGAGAATAGCTTCATGATTCAAATCATGATACATCTGTATCCAGAATCTGTATCTAGAATACCCTGCCTAGTTGAGATAGCTTTCTTAAGAGAAACAAGTCTCTGCACATTAGGAGAGTATGTAAGCCCTAAAGATTTTAAAAAATAATTAGAATATCTTTAAGTTGCTCAAGAGAGTGGAAGAAGTTTGAAACAGGCTAACAATATCCAGCTCTTCAAAAAGATATCATAAGATGTAGCATGATCCAACCTTGTGAAGATTATGGGATATTCTTTAAAATTGGAGACTTAAGCGAGTTCTCAAACTGTAAACTTGAAGTAATACTTTAAGGATAGTTAAGAAGAATTGCTGGTTCTCCTGATAATTAGTAAGAATACGAAATTTATTATTGCATAGTTTCTAAAGACTATTTTAAAATGGGTTGCAGAATGTTTTAGATCAGTTCATTATAATGGGTCCCAAATGGGACTGAGGGGCGTTTGGTATGTTGCCTTATTTCTTTTAGGTTGATATTTGAGATCTGTAAGTGTCCTTTTAAAAAAAATTATTTTGGTTCAGTGATATGGAAACATAGTACTGAACTGAACAAAATATAAATGTTGACTTTAATATCATTATATATTTTCCTATGTTCTAAATGCACTCCCTGACTGTGGGAAAGTGTCCAGGATTTTTCAGGTTTTGGTTGTTCATGTAGGGAACTGATTAATAAAAATACTTTTAAAAATAGCATATTTTAAAATATGTTCTCAGGTAGAGAGCCAGGTTCCCGTCACTCAGCTCCTGCAGTTGTCAGCTCTAACTTCATCTGTGTTTTCCCATCTTCATTCCAAACAGATCAAGACATTGTTGTTCCATCTGTAACTATTGTAGTATGTGTCTAAAAGATAGACTTTCTATTATCTTGTCAAAATAGAATTTATATATAGTTAGCTGCATAGATCTTAGTTGTAGAATTTGGTTAGCTCTAGTAAACGTATACATTCTTAAAAGCAGCACCTCATTCAAGATCTAGGACATTTGCACAGCCACATGCATTTCCTTTGTGTTACTTCCCACCATCCCCCTAAGCAAGCGTTTTTCTTAATTTTGCCAGTTCTTGAACTCATAGAGCACATACCTTATGAGTGGAATCATACATTAAATGTTTTTGTGTCTGGCTTCCTTCACCCCATATGCTGTTTTGAAGATTTTGCCTGGTGTTGCATATTATTGTAGTGTGTTGTTCTTCTTTTTAAAAATTGCTGAATAATATTCCATTGTATAAATATACTACAGTTAGTTTATTCTTCTGGTGGTTTGTAGGTGTAGGTTTGTGTGTGTGTGTGTGTGTGTGTGTGTGTGTGTAAAACTGTGGTGTATTTATACAATGGAATGTTATTATTGTTATAATATAAAATAATAACATAAATATTATTCCCCCTAATTTGGGATTTTCATGACTAAAGCCACAATGAGAATTCTTGTGGACATATGCTTTCATTTCTATCAAGTAAATATCTGGGAATGAAATTGCTGGTTATAACATAATGCATGTTGAATTTTATAAGAAACTGCCAAAGTAGAACCATTTGACATTCCACCAGCCATGAATGAATGAGAGTTCCATGATGCTTCTGCACTTGCTCTTGCCTGCATCCTAATGTTAGCAATTGTGATAAATGTGAATATCATCCTGTTGTGGTTTTAAATTGTACTCTGCTGATGACTAGGAATGTATAGCTTCTTTTCATATGCTTCCTGGTCACTTCACTTTGTGTCTTCTGCTGTGTTTTAAGTTGGGTTATTTGACTTTTTATTACTGACTTAAATTTTTTTTAATATTCTGGATATAAGTCAGATATATATTATTGGATATTTTGTCTCTTGCTTTTTAATATTTTTAATGGCACATTTCAATGAGCAATTTTCTATTTAGATGAAATCAATTTCTTTTATGTTCAGTCCTTTTTTTGGTATTGTCTTTAATAACAACTTGCCAGCACCGACATCACAGTGATAATTCTCCTGTTTTCTTTTAGAGCTTTATAAAAGTTTTAACTTTAGTTCAGGTCTATGATCTATTACAAATGGATTTTTGTATCTGCTGTGAGCAAAGAATCAAGATTTAATTTTTATCTGTCTTTTTTTGTCCTACCACCATGTCCTGAAGACTTTATTTTTTTTCCATTGAATTGCTCAGCTATCTTAGTCAAAACTCAAATGACTGTTTGTGATTTTTAGACTCTATTCTGTCCCATCGGTCTATCTGTTTTTATACCAATTCATGGTAAATACTGAAGCTTTATAGTAATATTGAAATCTGGTAATGTAAGTCCTCTAATTTGTTTTTCTCTTTCAAGGAAGTTTTGCCTATTCTAAGATATTTCCTTTTAATGTATAAATATTAGAATTGACTTTTCAATTTCTTTAAAAAAAAACCTTCTTGTGATTTCTGATCTAGATTATATTGATCTATAGAACAATTTTGGAGAAAATTTACATCTTGAATATATTGGTTCTTCTAATCCTTGTACTTAAGATATTTCTTCATTAATTGGGCCTTCTTTAATTTCTATCAGCAATGTTTGAAGTTTTCTGTGGGGAGGTCCTGCACTTTTTGATTATTATTATTATTTTTTGATAATAACCTTATATCTTTTGATGTTGCAAATAACCTTATGTCTTTTGATGTTGCAAACCAAAATAAAATAATCCCATTTCATTGTTTGTTGCTAGTTTACAGAAATACAACTTATTTTGGTATACTGACATTGTATTGTTTGTTTGTTACGCTGGCATATTTTCTACTGATGCATCGTCACAGACTCTTCTGCAGTCTGGATAGGCTTTAAAGCCTATTTAGTGAATCTTTCCCTTTTCAATTTTGTACTTTTCAATTCTGTAATATTCATGTGTTCTTTTTTTATAGCTTCCATTTCCCTGCTGAAATCCTTCATCTGGTAGTTTTTGTTTGTTTGTTTGTTTTTTCTTTAGGTTATTAAACACTTGATAATAGCAACTTTAATGAATTTATCCTAATTCCAGCATTTGAATCATCTCAGGGTCACTTTCTAGACATTCTTTTCTTTACTACAGGCCACCTCCCTTCCCCTGCACATCTAGTAGTTTAAACTTTTATGCTGAATGTTAGACTTAGGATGAATCCTTAGTCTTTGGACATAGCCTTGACTTCCTAGGGTGCCCTTGGTTCCCGAGAGTCTCTAACTTGGTGGTATTTAAGCTCCAAACTATCTTGATTGCAGAAGATCACAGTGCAAACTTTCCATTGGTCTTCCAGCCTTCCACTGAACTTACTGGTATTTCCTCTGGGCGTGGTGCAGGTTAGGATCAGCCAAAGGTAGATGAAGTTTATAGACAAAAGGTGTTCCCCTTTTGGGGATTTTTCCCCCCAGAAGTTATTCCCTGAACTTATGCCCTCGGTGTTTGTTCTCAATTACATCCTGAACTCAAAAGCCACAAGTCCTGTCACTTTCTGTTTGAGTTCCATCTACTCCTTGCTTCTTGGACCAGGGAGGAAAATCCATGTAAGTTTAGTTACATGCAGTGTGGTTCTGCCTTTCAGGGGCCACATATATTGCAACTATGTTACTTTTGGTCATTTCCTAGAGCTTTTTTAAAAAAAATTTTTGTCTTGAGTGTATAATGGTAATTTTGTAGCATTAACTGGGTACAGACTATTCTGCTACTACTAGAACTCTCTTTTAAAATACTATTATCACACCCAAAAGTTGACAATAATTCCTTAACTTTATCCATAAATGGTGTCCAAAATGTAGGAAATTAAGTTTCTTGTGAGGGAGATGAAATTTAGTTTGATCGCAAATTATTGATGGAAAAGATTTCTCAGGCAAAAATTGATCTTTCTCATCCACAGATTGAGATCGTTAGTTTCAGGATGTGCTTCTCTTAATGGCCTGAAAACCTTACCCATGGCAATAGCTCCTGAACCAATTTTATGGCAACCTGAGCTGGTAAAGAGCAAAGAAGGCCTTTGAGCATCTAGAATAGAAATGTGATTTATTAATTTTATCACAGGAGAGTCTCTCAAATACTCATTTAAACCTGATTTACCCTTTTTGATTTGTTTTGAGATGGTATCTTGCTATGTTGCCCAGGTCTGCCTTGAACTCCTGGGCTCAAGTAATCCTTCTGTCCCAGCCTTCTGAGTAGCTGGGACTACAATATAAGCCACAGTGCTTGGTTTATTCTTACTTTTGCTTTTCTGACTTTTTTTTTTTTTCCCTTTGGTGCTGGGAATTGAGCCTATGCCTTCACCCTAGGGAAGCACTTTATCGCTGAGCTAAACCATCAGCCCTGCCCTTATATTAAGTATGGCTATAACAAGCCTTGCAATTTCTTTTTAGAACATTAACATTAGCAAGCAAGAGAGAAGATTGCAAGCTAGAGGCAGGCACAGACAGAGTAGAAGGAAGTGACAGGTGGTAATGGAGTCACCTTGAGTGCAGTTTCTGAAAGATGTGGGTCTGAGTCAAATATACTTATGGTATTGGTTGTGCATCCCGAGCTTATGCAGTGTCAGGGTGCCCAGGCATGAAAAAGCATTACATTGGTGAGGTAATCCCAGCTACTCAGGAGGCTGAGACAGGAACGTTGCAAACTTAAGGCTAGCCTGAATAACTTAGCAAGAACCTGTCAATAACAACAACAACAACAACAACAATAATAATAGAGGGTTGGGGATGTAACTCAGAGATAAAGGACTGGCCTAGCATGCACCAGGCCCTAGCTTTAGTCCTCAATATAGGGGGAAAAAGTGCAAAATCAGTGAGTGAAAACACAAGTTTGCACCAAGGGAACCTGAAGAAGCAAGGAAGACCTTGGGTGGTTCAGAGTCTTCAGCAGGAACAAGTTTGAGTGGCTCATAGTAGGTTGTTTGAGGGTCCTGGGAGGAAATAGAAGCCAGTCTTACAGAAAATGGAAGAATCTTAATAAAGGTACTATTAGCAGAGATACTTGTGGGATTGAAGAAAACCAGGAAAGGATGGCAGAGAACTCTAAGGCTTGCAAAAGAGGAACCTGGAATTTGCTCATGTCTGGATTCCATGTGACCCCTGTGCTCAGCCTCTACTGCCATCCCAGTCATTATGGGAGGTGAATGAGGGGTCATGACTTAATGATCTCCCAAGACAAATTTTCTTTAATAAGCTATTTTTCTAGATTATGAGAGAGAAGAAAAATCTATCTGCAGGCAGCTGTCTCTAGGCTGTAAGATCTGTTAATTTGCTAGTCAAGGGCATTGCTATATGGATGGAGCTGATCCCAGGGTAGAGACAGATGTTAGGGAAACTTAGAGCAAACTCCTACCCCAGGAAGTCGTAACTTCAACCTGGAAAGAAAGAAGGCTGCCAAGCACAGAACCATAGGTGGAGATCTCAGCTCTCTCAACCTAACTGCCCTGTGCATTTCTCAAAGTTCAACTAAGATAAAGGGGCGGATGTTTAGTTTAATTCCTTCAAAACTAAAAAAGTCAGCTATAAAAGCCCAAGTGTGAATTCCACGAAGATAAACCCAGTATAGAAAAGCAGATGTGGGGATGTCTATCAGCATGAGTGAGGCCCCCTAGGTTTGGTGTTAAGGAGTTGGGTGATGTCACTTGATACATGACGGTTTGCAGTTATTACCCTAAATTGTAGACTTCTGATTTTATGATTTAAAAGGAAATTGAATGAAAGCAGATGCTTTATTTTTGAAGAAGAGAAGTTGCATGTAAAGTGTTCAACAGATGTAGAAATTCTTTGACATTTTGGCTACCGGTATAGCATTCCTAGGCCACATCTGCTGTCTTCCATCTCCAGTGGTCCAGGAGAGCTGGACAAGGTTCATATGCAGGGCTTTTTTTACTAATTGGACAATGTAATGCTGTCATCATTGGCTTTTAAGGGGGAAGGTCAGGTCATGGACTTTTGCTTGCTCTCCATCAAAATTTTGCTTTCCCTATCTGCCCTTCATTTTCAAAGGACTCTTAAGGAATTCTGCCCAAACCCTCTGCTTCCCTCTTTTGCACTGAGAACCACTGGTTTGTGGTAAGGAAGATAGATCCACCGAGTGATACATGTGAGTTCATGTGTATACCACAAGCTACACGCTTTGTATACCACAAGCAACACGCTGGACCTGCCTTGCCTTCCTTTGAACTCTGGTAGTGTTCTTCTAGGACCTTCTATCTCACAGCTTCACAGGCCTCCTCAGATATGCAGGTGTCCTCATGTGACATGTCACTCCTTTTTTAACAACATCTGAGGCATGTAGCAGCCTTTGCTAATTTGTTTGGAATATAAACATTGAGAAATTCATCTAAACATGAATTTGCCACCTCCTTCACAGGAATGAAGAAGATGCTGTCCAAAGTCACTGATAGGAGCCAAGTCATGAATGCCAACTCTTTATGCTCAGTTAAAAAACAAAAACAACCCCCACCCCAAGATGTCTATTCAGCTTTTGCTGTGATACGGAATTTTCAAAAACTCTAATAAGGAGATGTGGCTGGCAGGCACTACCAGGGATGAAGGCCCTCATGCATGCACTTCCGCGCACTCAGCCCACCTCTGTGTGTACAGAGCAGCTGTCAGCCCAGCTCTGTGTGTGTACGGAGCAGCTGTGCTATCTGGTACAGGTTGCAAACTGTATTGTCCTCTTAATGTAGCTGTTCAGTGGCTATCAGAGGAATGACTGCCTTTAGGAAATTGATGACCTATGGCTAGTGATGGTAAGGGAGAGCTTTCTGGCTAGAAAAGATGCTAAATGCTAAAACAAGTTACTCAGGTGAGGGAATCCCATTTTCTGTGATTGGAAATAATGGCATGATCTGTGTTAGTCAGGACTTAGAGAATCAAGTGATGTTGTGTCCAGAGGCAGGGGGACAGACCAGATGACCTGGTTCCTTTCAGCTTAGAGGCCCAGTAGAAAGTGTTCCTAAGACAACTTAATACTCTGTGTTTTTTTTTTCTCTCTTTCTCAGTTCCTCCCCTTAATTTGCACTTCCAATTTTCAGTGTCTGTAACGTGCTAACGGGCTTTCCTCCCACCAAAAAACACGTGTAGATGTGAAAATGTTCTCCTCGAGAAAAGACGGTCTCTAGGGTTTTGCTTCTGGCTTGAGGTCTTATGAGGTAGGTGTTATGAAACCTCCTCCGCAGCAGGCTAGGGTGCCAGCAAACCTCCGCAGGGTCAGCAGCTCACCTGCTAAATTTGGCAGGAGAGGGAGACACTCAGCCACTTTGAGAGGAAAGGAGGTAAATGTTGCGATGCTCTTGCAAATCGGGATAGACTGAGTTTTCAGACCCGAGCTTGTGTTCAGCACTTATCTATCCTCTTCTTTTATGGTACCTGTTGGACAAATAATCTAAGTGCAGGCAGATAATCGCTTTTCCCATCCTGTATGGTACAGGGCATATTAAGAAGGGAGACAAAGAAAGGCCAGACAGAGCGGAGCTACGGCACATGTGCGGAGTGTCAGGTGGCCAACGTCAGTGTGGGAACCTTGGTTGAGGATTTTGAGAACAGGACAGGAGGAGAAGGAAGGGAGGAGGTGGGCAGGTGAGGCCCACTTGTACTTTACAATTTAAGCTGGGGTATTCTAGGTACCCCAGGATCCAGGAGCTTACAGAGCACAACACTTGAGTACAGAACACAGGGAGACTGAGAAGAGCAATGCTCTTTTGGTCTTCAAAACAAGGAAGGGATTAAACTAGGGCTTTTCTAAGAGGCCTGCATTTTTGTGATTCTATGACTTCCTCTGTAACATTACCAAAGAGAAAACAGAGCTTTTGAAAAAGAAGTATGGCTTCAGAATTAAGTGACACAGCTAAAGTCTACTTGTTAAAATTCATCTGCATGCATGCTTTCTCAAGCCCTGATGACTTCAGGGTCTGAGCAAAAATTTCACATTCCTTTGGAAAATTGAGTTAGCACAGCCAAAGCAGCAGAAAATTATCTTTGACCAGTAGATGTTATTTCTGTATCTTTTTATTTTTTGTTCAAGAAAATATGGCCCTGGGACATAAGCTTGATGGCCAACATTACCAGTGCTTCACTGTCCCAGGGACTGTTTCAGGTGTTCTATGGGCACTAGTTCATTGAAGCCCCGGAAAAGCTCTTCGAGGTTCTAACTCCTGCTTAAGGGATGGGAAAACTAAAGATTGGAGAGCATAAGTGACGTCAGGGCTGGGCCTGGACTGTGGCTGCAGCCAGCCATCTCAGCTCTCCTATGAACCTGCACTCTATCTCACCCTCAGCTCTCCCGGTGGGTCAGTGTGATTGACCAACTTGGGCTGCGCCCAGGGCAGAATCAAGGTTATGGCCATGAGGAAGTAAGAGGGCATCAATGAGGAGCCATAGTTTCTAGTGTTAGATAGGTTGATGGGATCTGTCATGCCTGTGAGTGAGTCACTTACTTCCTATGCTCCTCTTGGAATTAGAAGCTAAGCAGGATCCCTGGTTTGTGACTATCCATCTCTAGGTAGCTAAAGCCAATAGCAGGTGCTGATTCTGTCAGATGCTATTTGAAGTCTTATATTCACTAATTCTTTTTTTTTTTAAACAGAACTTTTTTTAATTGAACTTGTCCCTAAAATCATTAGATGAGAATATGTTTGACTTATAGAGAATCTTATTATTCTCTTTTTAAAATTTAAAATTTGTTCTAATTAGCTATTAGAATGCATTTTGACACATTATACACAAGTGGAGCACAACTTCTCATTCCTCTGGCTGTACATAGTGCAGAGTCACCCCAGTAGTGTAATCACACATGTATACAGGGTAATAATGTCTGTCTCATTTTACCATCCTTCCCTTCTCCACAGCCCCACCCCTCCCCTCACTCCCCTCTGCACAATCCCACCAGACTATGGATCAGCATTGTCTTATTAGAGAAAATATTCGGCCTTTGGTTTTTGGGGATTGCTTTATTTCACTTAGTGTGATAGTCTCTGCTTTCATCCATTTATTGGCAAATGCCATATTTTGTTCTTTTTCAAAGCTGAGTAATATTCAATTATGTATATGTACCGCATTTTCTTTATCCATTCATCTGTTGAAGGGCATGTAGGTTAGTTCCATAGTTTAGCCATTGTGCATTCAGCTGCTATAAACATTGATGTGGCTGTGTCACTGTAGTATGCTGATTTTAAGTCCTTTGGGTATAAACCAAGGAGTGGGATAGCTGGGTCAACTGGTACATTCACTAATTCTTTTAAGCCCAACAGCCACCTATGAGATAGGTACTGTTATTTCCTTCATATTCTAGATGAAGAAACTGAGGCTTAGAATGGTGCCAAAACATGGTGAGGAGTTGACAGGGCTGCAAAGGGGACCTGGGTTCTTGAACCAGTATTTTAAGCTGTTTTTCATCCCTGGGATTTGGCAGACCTGGAACATTTGCTTCTGGAACACAAATAGGACTCCCCAACCTTAAGGGTGGAAGGAGGCCAAGAAGAGCAGGACATTGAGCTGAGGTCTGTCCCGTAAAGAGCGCGTGTTTGACCTGAGGACGCAGGGCCAGTTGTGTTCTCTTCTGCTGGGGCAGGTGGTGCCTCACACAAGAGCTTCCTGCTGGGCCCCTGAGGGACGCCCCATTTGTTCTGAAGCCTTGAGGTTCCATCATTGACACTTTCTCCTGAGAGAAGGTGGCTTGGGTTCACTTTTAAAAGGTTCGACTTTTCCATCCCTGTTAGGCCTCTCCGACTTCCCTTCCCCAACCCATAATGTTGACTTCTCTTTCTCTTGTGCCCTGAACAGATCTCTAACAGGGCCCTGGGGATACTTCAGAGTCCATAAAAGAGTCACAGTAGCGCTGGCTCAAATTCATTGACTACTTGACGTGTGCTCACATCATGCATTAAGCACCCTAGGCTGCTGTGCCAAGTGGTTCTTGTAACCACCCCGTGAAGCAGGTGCTAGTCTCATGGTCAATATGTAGATGAAAGAAACAACGCTCAGCATCTTTAAGTGACAGTTCCAAGTTCACAGGGCCATGTTTTTTTTTTTTTTTTTAATTTTTTATTATTTTTTTAATGAAACTAAGTTGCCAGAGGGCAGGGCCACCTTCACTTGAGACAGAACTCCACAGGTCGTCGCACTGACGGCCCAAGCTCATCACCCATTCCTGTCGGTGGAACTTGGCAGGGGTGGAAAGAGGAATTGAGGTGTCGTGGCTGATAGAGGTGAGACACCAGCCCTGGCTCCTCAGGCAGGCAGAAGTCATGGTGCACATTCTTCTCTGCTTCTTTAGCACTAGCTATTACCAAGCCCCTGGTAGAGTTGAGTATGAAAGAATGGGTTCCTGCTGTTCTTGTAGCATATTCCACAGTAGAGCCTAGAGAGATCACCGAGGCTGTTGAAGGTGAAGAAAATCTTGGGATGTGGGGGTGTTGGGGTCATGTTGAAGTAGAGAGCAGAAGTGTGAGAGGAGGACACTCCTGAGAGGCAACTATTGGCAAAGGCCGGTATGCCTGGGACATTTCCCCTGGCCAATGTTTTTTTTTTTTTTTTTCACAATACTTTTATTTTATTTTCATGTAGTGCTGAGGATTGAACCCAGTGCCTCATGCATGCGAGATGAGTGCTCTACCTCTGAGCCCCAACACAGTCCTAATGTGTGTGATTTTCTTGGCTTCTGTAACACCCACACAGGGGGAGAGTTTTCTTCACTAAGCCAGTGCCAGGAAAACTTTGACATGACTCTAGTTAGTTCCCCTCTGCCCACCCCTGCATTGCTCACGGACCCCCAGACCACTTGTTAACTGTTGTGATTGCTTCTGTTACATGGTGAATGTGAGTCAGCTGGTCTTTGGGATCACCCAACGGGGCTTTCTTTCCAGGTGAACATGTTCGTTGAAGGATTCCATGATGCCATCCTCCTCTATGTCCTGGCTTTACATGAAGTACTCAGAGCTGGTTATAGCAAGAAGGATGGTGGGAAGATTATCCAGCAGACCTGGAACAGAACATTTGAAGGTAGGGATTTGATCTACATGGAGACAGCATTGCAGCCCACTGAGCGGCTGCTTTGGTGGGCCTCTTTCTCTCTGTTGATCTGTGGGACCTTTCGATGTCTTGCTTTTCCTAGTTTTAAAGTATGGATAAAAATCAAGATCAACCTACCTTATAGGCTTGTGAAAAATTAAATGAAATTAGGTTATGTGGATGTGCTTTGAGAAGGTCCCACCAAAATAGGAAATATCTTCTTGTCTTCTGATTATTTAGGTAGCAACTTTATGCTTTTTCAATTTACATTGAACACGAGCTTCATTCCCAGCAGGACAATCAGTTTGTGAAGAAATTACAGGTAGACATTCCTTGTTCAGACTGTGTTGGTTTTTGCGACGCTCTGAAGACACTGCTGTTGTGGTTAATCCTGGTGATTAAAGATGGTGTGCAGGTCCACCTGGGCCCTCTGCTTTTATTTACTTTTAAAATGGCTAATATTCTCCTTCTCTCTCCCCTACCCCACTATTTTTTTTGGTACTGGGGCTTGAACCCCAGGCCACTTAACCACTGAGCTACATCCCCAGTCCTTTTTATCTCTTTATTTTGAGATAGGATCTCACTAAATCGCTTAGGAACTCACTAAGTTGCTGAGGCTGGCCTCAGACTTGCAACTCTTCTGCCTCAGCCTCCTAAGTTGCCGTAGTGTTGCTTTATTAAAAATAGAGAAGTCTGAGAACAACAGCAGCGGTGGGGAGGCCTATAGCCTCAACACTCAAGCAACCTCATTTGACATTTACAAATTATATACGAATGAGACTTTTGTTGGCTAATAAATTTAAACAGTACAAAATGAAAAGTTAAAGCTTTCCTTTCCACCGTAGTGCTCTTTCCCCAATGCCATCAATATCAACAGTTTCCTATGTGCTCTTGTCTAAAATTATGCCTTCTGCTTGCATGTATACTTTACACAAACGGATCATATGGGAACGTCATTTTTCATCTTACCATTTTTCTGCTTGTATGTCAAATAAAAGAATTTTTCTTATGAGAACTCATAGATCCAACATACAATGAGAATTATATATTATTCCACCTTATGTCTGTACCAGAATTTCTTTACTCAACTTTTAAGTGTTTACAGTTTTTGCTGTTATACAATATGCTATCACAGGTTTCTTGCCCATTTTAGTAAATTTTTGTGACTGTTTTCAACAGAGAACATGCCTAGTTGTGAGATTTCTGGGTCTAAAAATACTTTGGTGCTTTATAAATTGCATTAGATATTGCCAAATTGTCTTTCAGAAAGGTCTACTAATCTATATTCTGCCAACAATGTACAGAAGAGTACAGATTTCCTCTAACCTCAAAAAAGCAAAAAAATCTAATATGGGAATATTCATTCATTGATTCATTTGACAAACATCCTCTGAGAACCTACTATGTACTAGGCAGTATTCAAGGTGCTGAGGATTTGCCAGTGAACTAAAAATGTTCCCTGTGATCAGTTGAGCTTACACCAAGAGGGAGGAACAGAGAGTTAAAAGGCATTCCATTTCAGGGGTTATGAAGTGAAGCAGGTAGGGAGGTAGAAGGAGCTGGTTCAGTGGTCAGGGAAGGCCTGCCTGAGTTGGCAGTTGGTAGAGACTTGAGAAGGGGGAGAGGTTATGGAGCTGTTGAGGAGAACCCTGCAGGAGAAGTAGCAATTGCAGAGAGCCTCACTGCCCCCAGTTACAAAGTGCAGTGTCCCCTGAGGATCAGGGAGTCTGTGTGACTGACTCCCCCTGAGTGGGCAGTGTGATAGGGGTCAAAACCAGACAGCCTGTGGACCCAGATGCCTTGCTGAGGAACTGGGCTCCATTTGGGTGATTTGGAAAGGCACCCATGGGTTTAGAGTGATAATGATCTGCATTATTTATTGAAATAAACTGTAGTATTGCTGAGGGGCTTCTTCTGAGAACCATTAACATAAGTGCAGATGAAAGGACCAGGGATCAGGTACCCTCACACCAGCCACTGACTGATAACCTCTGTCCTTTGGGCTACTCTTTCTTGACCTGCTTGGTCAGGAGGTTGGACTAGCTGATGACTGGCAAGGACCCTTCTCCCAGTTCTACGTTGTACTAACTCTTCCTTTGGCCCTTTCATGGATTGGGGCATGCAGATGCATGTCTTCGTAATCACACTAGTGAAAAATCTCAGCATCAGGAACAACCAAGTCCAGGTTTTGGGCACTTTTTATTTTTTCCCCATGAAGGCCTCCTAGCCACTCTACGGCCTCACCTCATTCTTAGTCATTACAAAGGTTAGGACAGAAGGAAGGGGTCAGGCTCCATTTAGTGTTGTCTGGGGAGTAGCCATGGTGGCCATTGGTGGATTTCATTTTTCCATGGTGGTTTCAATGAATGCTGTGTCTTACTTGAAACCAGAGTGACATCTCCTTTATTCTGGGCTGATAGTCGGATGTGAGTGAGTAAGTCTCCAGAGTGATCTTGCTTTACCTCTCACTGCTTTAGCTGAGGAGCTGAGATCAAATAGGGTGATTCAAGGGGCACATTAGGACAAAGTCGAATTTCCCAGAAGCTGTACACAATACGCGGAGAAGCCCATGTGTGGGGACACAACCTTGGTCGGCCACATCCCACTTGTAGCTGTTACTCACTCCTGGTGTGGTCATCTGTTCTTGGTCTTTTGACAGAGGGACAGAAGCCAGAGTTGGGGGATGTTGGAGGGCACCACTGAGGGAGGTCGTTAGGGAAGGGCAGGTGCCCATGGTGGTTGGAATATAGTTTTTTAGAGCCAGGGCATGGGATGGATTTTCCTGTGGGCCATCTTGATTAGATATTTCCTTTCCAGAGTGGGGTCTACACAATATGAAATGAATCCTGAAACAATCCTGAAACAATCAATTGTCTAGTTTGGTCTAAAATTAGCATCCCGTATGTCCAAATGTAAAGACAATTGAAGCCAAGATAAGTTTTGGGTTTGAATGGTTTGCAGAGCCTTTTTATTTGCTAAACAATGATCCATTTGAGGGTAGGCCCCCAAAGAACGCTAAGATATCTATATGAAGAAAAACCTTAACCTTCCTAAAATTAAAAACAATTTTAATTTTAGTGGTCATGGTAAGTGATCATTAAGTTGTCAAGGTAAAAATACTCTGGATGTTATTTGACAAATTTGGATTTTATTACCACGAACCCTGTGATCAACTCTCAAGACTTTCAATAAATGGCTTGGGAAGAAGCTGAGTTTCCTCTGTGTGAGAGGTCAGAGTGACAGGGTAAATAGGACTGTGGCTCAGACCTTGAGCTCCGTCCACTACAGGCAAATAGAAATGAGGGAGAAGGTCTTATTACTCATGGACAGGAAAATTCTGCTGTCAGCCTGACAATCTCGCCTTATGTTCGATACTCTCAGGTGAAATCTCACTTTGCTAATTGGCCATCCTGAGGGTTCTCACCCCCTTTCTTGGCAGAATTGTCAAAACTTAAAGGTGTAATGAGGTCTTGGATTACTAGGGCCACCTTGCTTTATAAAATACTCTGAAAAACACTTAGCAAGACACACCCTCTCAAACACCTCTGCAGAGAAAGATAAATGGTTTTGGATAGCCAATATCACACACACACACACACACACACACACACACACACACACACAGCATATTTATTGCTTAAATGTTTAAATGTTTTATAGCCTGTTAAGGATACATAAGTTGAAGATAGGTGTATTCTTTATAACCAGTCTATATTAAGAAGACAAAAAATCAGGATGAATGGTAGCTCCATTCTGTTTCCAGCAAAGTAGACCAAAGTCTGGAAAAATCAGTGGACCTTAAAACCACAGCCCAAAGGACAGTAAACCCAAATACTTGCCCTCTCCAGACCACACCAGAGGATGGAACTTTCCCTTGGGATGCTTTTCCCCAGACAACCATTTTACTGGAGCCATCGGTACTTCCCAAGAGACCCAAATCAATCGAAATGCCAATTAAGAATTACATGGACTCCCCCAAAATAAGAGAAATAGCTTTAGTTAATCAGAATGTGGCTGATGTAAGCATTCTCCAACTTAGTGAATGAAAATGAGAATACAGATGTATTTAATATCAGCTCATCATCGCTGGCTGAAGCAAGTGTGTGTTGTTTTCTCCACTCTACATTCCAGCCTTACCTCTACTGTACCCCTTCATGCACATGGGCCATCTCTCCGGAAACCTCACAGTTCCTCTGGTTCTTCTTGGCCTCTCTGCCTTGGTAAATACAAATAGGCCAACCTTTCTGCCTATATACTCACACTACTCAATTGCTGCTTGTCTCAATTGCTACTTCCTCCCATGTACCTATAAAATCCCTGCTCTTTTACTGAATCCCTTCTCATTCTCCAACTCAATGAGCTAGTTCATTCTCTGAGAGATTGGGCATGGTCAGGTGTTTTCTGTCTGACCTCAAGCAAAGTAACAATAATAGTAATTATAAGATAAATACAGGATAAGCATCTTTAATTAAAATATCTGAAATTCAAAGTGCTCCAAAATCCGAAACTTTTTGAGTGCTGAAATGACACTGCAGGTGGAAAGTTCCTCACTGTGAAAGTTTGTTTCATGCACAAAGTTATTTAAAATATTATGTAAAATTAACCTTCTGGCTATGTGCATCAGATGTCTATGAAACATAAATGAATTTTCTGTTTAGATGTGAGTTCCATCCCTAAGATATCTCACATCTTATATGCAAGTGTTCTAAAATATGCAAAACCCTGAAACCCAAAACATTTCTGGTCCCAAACATTTGGTAAAGAATCTCAATCTGTAGTATTAGCAATAGTGATAGTTATAACACCAGAAGGAAACACCTAACTTCTCTTAAATATGTGTCAGAGTGCTTTACCTGTTTTATCCCATGTCATCATCTCTTCTGCCCCTCGGGAGGGAAGTGTTATGATACTTGTTTTACACTTGTGGTGACTGATACTCAGAGGGATAAGTGCCTTGCGCAAAGGCAGGAAATGTTAATGCTGGAATTTAGTGCAAGCAGTTAGACTCTCAGGTGAGCCAGCTAAATCCCCAGTTTAGTCTGTCCCTCTCTTGAGCAGGGAATGCGTCTGATTGAAGTTGGCCTCAGCTGCCATACTAATTCAGCACCTAGTCACCTTCCAGACACGTGGATAAATAATGAGCCCATCAGGATAAAGAAGAATAGTGCTTCAGCTATTGGTTCTGATGACTCATGAAGGAGCCCCTCTGCTTTCCTGTATAGGAAAGAAGCCTGTTTCAAGCATGTTCATGGGGTCTTGGGCCTGGAATGATTTTTCTTTGGTAACATTTGTCCAGTGATAATGGAACCTATGAAAAGGCTGTGAATGTACCCCACCTCCACTGCCTATTCAGCCATTTTTTAAGAAAAATTGATAAAAAACTCAGGAATAAGCATTCTGCTTTCAGGATTAGTCTTAATCTTTTTTTTTTTTTTTTTAACCATACTCTCCAACGAAGATCATTTATTTCTCTTTCTTTTCATTTTAAATGGAGAAATGTTAAGAATTTAGGAATGCAGACACAGATGAAATTACAATGTCTTTCCAAATGCCAACAAAAATGCTGAAGTCTGATGAGATTCCCTGTGGCATGAATTTGTTTAAAGAAATCCTCTCAATTCATTTTCTGGTTCTTCTTGGCAGACAGAGGTATTTTAAGTAACCAACTTGGAGTTCCTCACTTCTTGTCCTGCAGGTATTGCTGGGCAGGTCTCCATAGATGCCAATGGAGATCGGTACGGAGACTTCTCTGTGATCGCCATGACGGACGTCGAAGCAGGGACCCAGGAGGTGAGCAAATGAGACTTCTGCATCTATAGCTCCTTCTGCACATGGGGACTCCAAGAGTGGATTTGTCCTGGTATCCAAAGAGCTGTCCCCAAAGCAGCCCTCAGATGCAAAGGAATTGAATACATGGGAGTTTCCAAGTAGGGAGAGCTCACTGTTGGTTGAGGGTGTTGGGGAGGACGTCAGGAAATGATTCCATGTTTATTCTCCCTGGGGAAATCCAAACTTTCAAGTGATCAAGAATCACATGGAGTCCTCTGCAACAGGGGCATTGGATGAAAGAGGTAAAGTGAAACTGTATTTGTCCCTTAGATTTTGGGGTTTATGTGTGTGTGTGTGTGTGTGTGTGTGTGTGTGTGTGTGTGTGTGTGTATGAGAGTGGTTGGTTATAAATTCTACACATGTTAATATTTCAAAAGATGGTATAGTTTCAGGATAGCATCTGAAGTGAAAAGATGAGTCTGATGCTTACTGGGGGTGTGAGCTCTCTATCTCAGTTTTTTCAGCTGTAACATAAAAATCATAATAGCTTCCTTGCTAATCTCACAAGACTGTTGTGAGGACCAGATAAGATGAAACCTAGAAAAGTACCATACACACTTGGTAATAAATATGTGTATAAGAATTTTACAAACATGTGATGTTCCAGCAATTTAATGCCACTTCCCCTGTGTTTCTTTGAAAGTTCTTGCCCAGGGTCATTGCTCTTGTTGCCCTTTATGGTCTTGGCATGTGGAAACTGTTGTTTTCTCCCTGTACAGATGTGCCTGGTCTTTGTGCAAGAGGCACAAGGCAGCCAGAATTACCTTCACTGCTTACCTTTTTGGTGGTTTGGGTCTCATCTGTAGTACAGTGTCCTCCTCAAGGAAAGGTGGGAAGTAATATTCCATCATGGTCCATTGTGAGGCTGCAGGTGTGGGAGTATAAGGAACTTGGTAACAGCTTGGTGCACATTAGTGATTGATATTATTTTAGTAAGGATCTAGAACTCTTTTTATTGTGACCCCATGTAGCCTGTGAGAGCCTGCTGGACCCCAGTCAGGAGAGAGAGAGAGAGGAGCTATCCCCAGCTGCCTAGAAGCCATGTGCCTGTGCTCAGACAAAAGAAAGATGAATTCTGAGAACCCAGTGGGAGGGTACTCCCAGATCCTGGCTTGGGGAGCTGGTTGGTCATCTTAACCAGAATCCAAGGGGTGACCCTGAAACTGAACCAGGAAAAAGTAACTGTTTTCTAGGGGCTCTAGGACACAACTGAAAGAGTTCAGGTTGGTAATGAGGCTAGAAAAGGGGTGAATTTACTGGAGAGGAGAATGTGATCCCCAAAGGACTTGCCTTTCAACCGAATGAGGCAAAACAGGATGTTCTTAAAAGATACTATTTAATGCTTTAATTATATGCTAAACTAAATGAGGGGTAGCCTGGGTATTCAGTGACCCATGGCTTTCCTGCACTCCTCCCTGAGATTACTGGGGCCTTACAAATGGCTGATTGCATGGCTGCTCTGTGGCAGGTAAGTGAAGCAATGTCCTGTCAGATGAGCAAGGAAAAGGCCATGAATTCCAAGATCACTGTTTTTGTGTGGAGGGGAGAACTCTTCTCTTTTCACTTGGTAGTGTAACTGCAGAATACCAGGAACAGCTCCTGCTGTCACTCCCACAAGAGGTGAATTGATGTGAGGGGCTGTGTGGCTTCCTTGGTACTGGAGGCATTTAGTTCAGGCTGTGCATTTTTTGGGGTGGTAATGCAAGGCTGTGAGCTTAATGTCTGTTTTGGAAACAGATACCTTTGACCTTTCCTTTTGTTAATTTTTTTTTCCCTTTTGGTAGGTTATTGGCGACTACTTTGGAAAAGAGGGTCGTTTTGAAATGCGTCCTAATGTTAAATATCCTTGGGGCCCTTTGAAACTGCGAATAGATGAAACCAGAACTGTGGAGCATAGCAATGGCCCTCCTTGCAAATCGTGTAAGTTTAGAGACTTAATCTGCTGTGTGTTTCCTCCTCTCAGTCTCAGGATTGTGCAAAGTCTCACGTGCAGGTGTTCTGTGGAAGCTCCTGTTCTGAAAGTTTCCATTTCTTTTTTTTTTTTTCTTGATGTGAAAAAGCACATGAGAACAGTTCACAAACTGGTGCTTATCTTTATTAGAGGCTTCTAGATTTTTCTTCTCTTCCATTCCCCTCTTCCAAAATAGTAGAAGCCTTCTCCTGGTTTTACATCTCTTATTGTAACCTTAGTTATTTGAGGTTTCCACTTTCAGGTGAAATCAAAATGTCAATCACTAAACTCTGTGCACTTATTCATCTATCATAAGAGTCATAACAAGTCTCATTTGGATTTTTGGTCTGTAGTTATCCTCCAACTCCTCAGAATCAAACTGATAGTGCCTTTTAAACACCTGAAAATTTAATAAATTGCCAAATAAGCATGAAACATTTATTTATGAAAAGCCTCTGTACATAAACAAAGATGCAAATGGATATTTTTATGACTCATGTAGGAAGGAAAAGCATCAAAAACCATCATTTTAGACCCTTTACGGCCTGGTGATACAGAATCAGGTGGGGATCCATCTTTCAGGAAGATTTATCATTTTAGGTGGATATACGTACGCTCATTATTTTTTGGGCCCATTTGTTTTTCAAATTATAAAGATTGTCTATCCAGGCAATAATTATGGAAAGGAATCTAGGAAGAACTGTATGTGCTAAGTTTCTGAAGTTAGTAGACCTGGCTCTGATTGCTTACCCTCATTACTTGCGCTGGTTTTTTTCACCCTCGGAGTATTCCCTTAACTCTTTCAAAGCCTCACTTTCCCCATATGTAAATGAAAGAAATGTGCCCAACTCTTAAGTCTTCTGTATGGGGACTAAATGAGACAATACTCCAAAGGCCTTATGTTAAATTCTGTATGTATGAGCTAGTTATTTATCATTTTTATATAACTAGGACACTACCAAACAGGATTATTTCAAATTATGATTCACCTTTTTCCAGAGTTATATAGGACATTTTGACATGGAACTCTGGCTTTTGTGAGAGAATATCTAAAAACAGAACCCTGCCCCAGTGAATTTTTCACCAAATCTTCTAGCGCCTTTAAGTGTTACCATCCATCTGTGAAAAAAAAAGAGGTGCTGGGTCAGCGCCGTGGTCTACCCAGTTGTCCTTGACTATCAACTTTAAAGAGTGTGGATGTATCTGAAGTCTTTGATTTCCAGTTTTCCTCAGATCCTTCTAGAATTTGTTTCAGTTGCCATTCTGCTCACTGTCGTGCAGCAGTATGCTTATCTAGTGCTTTCCCAAAAGCGTTTCTTAAGCTTTACACTAAGCAAGGAAACAAAGAAACCAGGATCTCCTAGGAACTTTTTTTCTTACAAAGAAAGGAAATTTTGCTTTGAGAGGGAGATTGAGAGATACTTTCCAATGAATGAAACTTTCATTTCTATCATTTTCTCAAAATGATCCCTGATTATCTGTTTCTTTTTCAAGCAGGTGGCCTAGAAGAATCAGCAGTGACGGGAATTGTTGTGGGGGCCCTTCTTGGAGCTGGTTTGCTAATGGCCTTCTACTTTTTCAGGTAGGAACAGTTTTTATAAAGTCAAGAGTCACTCCCTTTACTGCCTCTGCCAATTATCCTTGCACAGTGCTCCTTGTGATTTGTCTATATCTTTCTTTCCTCCAAGAAGCTTGGAGGTTTAAAGATCCAAGCTATTCTTTTAGTGTGACCTGGGCTTGATGGTCAGTGGGTTAACGAAGTGGGTACTGGGGTCACAAATTTCTGTTGTAATGACCCCCAACCCCCGGGGCCAGAGACCTGCTGTGATCCTTTGACCACAGATATTCTGACAAGCATTCCTGGCACTCACCAAAACCTATGAATAGAGAGGGAATCTGGACAGAGGGTGCAAGGGACTTCCCTGTGTGCAGGCATCCTTCAATTCAGAAATAGGTGCCTGTGTTTGCCTTCCTCATGAGGAGAAGGAGTCCGAGCGCTTGATTCCTTGCTCTCGGGCTGCTCTGTGCGCTGTACTTGGAGAACTCGCATGCTAGGTTACCACAGTGGCTAAGCCCCAAGCCCTGTAAAATTGTATTCTGTTCATGTGTCCAAGGTGCTGATTGCTTCACTCTGCAAGGCGGTCCATTCCTTTGTAATCTCTGACGGCTGGGTCTGTGTCATCAGACCTAAGATTTCTTTACTTCTGCATGGAATTGTAACTCCCAGTGTGTGTGACCCTTTATGGAAACAATTGTACTCCTGTTCCTTTGGTCACAGTACCCTTCATCTGATGCTATCTGGAGCATATCCTGGGAATTAAGCATTCTCTGTGGCAGAATGGACAAGATCTCACCCACAAGGCACCCAGGGAAGAAGGGGAAGGCTTGTTCTATGGTCTTTAGGAGAGCATGCCAATTTTTGTGCTTGAATAGAGACATAACGCCTTGGGGCACACTACTTTAATCTCTGACCAGGGTTTCATATTCTGTCACTTCTCATTTATCAAACCAAACCCAGATGTCCCTTGAGGGCATTCTCTGTAAGAGAAACCATAGTATTTTGTAGCCAGCGAGGTTTTATTACTACATTTACTTTCCCTTTACCCAGGAAGAAATACAGAATAACCATTGAGAGGCGAAACCAGCAAGAAGAAAGTAACATTGGAAAACATCGAGAGTTGCGGGAAGATTCCATCAGATCCCATTTTTCAGTGGCTTAAAAGAAGCCTTCCTCCCCGCCCACCCCCTCTGCTTGAGATTCTTAAGCTGGGATGAAAGACATCCATGGAACAGAAGGGGTGTTCTTGAAGAATTCATTCTTTTAAGCAGTTAGTCATTTTGTCTTAAAATTTCTTTAGAAGCTCAGGAACTATTATTAATCACCATCGGCCTCCTAGCCTTTCATCTCATGACAAAGAAATATAAGGATATAACGTCACTCTGTTAAATGTTCATACTGCTTGGAGGGCATAGGATTAGATTTGTGTTTTTACAACCTGCTGTCTCCATATCTGGATGGTTTCTGGGGACACATCACACAAGGATATAAAAATGTGGTTTTCTTAAATGAAATGTTTTGTAGCTAGAATAAAATCATTTTTATAAGTAGAATATTCTTGGAAAGAATTTAACACCCAATGAGAGGAAACTGTAATGAAAAAAATTTGAGGTTGGAAATACAGTGTCCGTCTCTCTGGAGCTGGAGGACAGGTTGTGGTGGAGCAGGACTCTGTCCAACGTCTACATTCAGGTCTGACTTCATATCTCGAGAAAGGATCCTCCCTGTCTCTCTCAGTGTCTCATAAAAGCTACTCTGGAAAGTTGTAAATATTAGTGAGGTAGGAGGGTTTTTACAAGAAAAGCAAGTCTGAAATGTTTCTTTCTTTTTTTTATGTAAAAAAACCTATTTCACACTAACATTTTATTTTTAAGTATTTTAATCTTATATTTTGGTATTAGAAAAATGTGTCTATTTTTTCATTTTGAAGATTAAATTTCACTTATATTTTAAATGAATGGGTAAAGTGTACAACAAATCAATGATGTTGAAAGATACTTCTCTTCTGTTTCTATCTTGGCCAATTTGCTGCTTTAATCACAGAGAGCTAGAACTGTATTCAGGTTATAGACACTTACAGGAGTCATAAATTTCCAAAACCATTTTGCATTTTTGACTGCGTTAAGTGCAAATCATTTCAGGGTTATATCCCTTCCAATTCTGGCTAGATTATGAGTTTCAAGATCAGGAAGGAAAAGCTATTTAGAATTAAACAGAGTTTTATAAAGACAGGTAGCGGTTTTTCCTCAAGAACAACTAAATAGAGAGAGAATTTGACAGTAAGCACAGAAATGAGAAATTGAAAAAAACACATACATGATATTTGCCAAAATTCACAGTGGTGATTTTGGCTAAAAGAGGGCATCTAAATGTCCACCATGTCCGCTTGCAGTCAACTCCATAGAGCTTCATGGCCACCCCCTAAACACCTGTGTTAATGAGTGGGTTAGGTGCAGACATTAGGAATTTTGGAGAAGGAAAATAAGTACTTATTGGGTATCTATTTTGCATCCATGATGGTGCACAGAGGTTTAAACTAAGGTTGCCAATTTCACTTATCATACGTGGAAAAAATAGACAGTGGGGGAAGATGGGTGGCTGTCTGATGAGTGTTCCATCTTAGTTATGCCACCAGGGTTCTTCCTTAGCCACAGTTTGAGGATCTGAAACATAGTTTTAAAAGTCATTTTCATATCTGTAAAGGCCACAGACAGGAATCTGAACAGCTCCTCGGTGGTGGTGGTGGTGGTGGAGCGAAGGTGAGTGTGGAGGCAAGCTGAGTGGGTGCAGCATGTCCTTGTCCTTAGCCTGAGCCTGCTTCCCCAGGGGACTGCTCTGTGACTCACAATTCATCATCCCAAGGGAAGGAGTATTTCTGCATGGGCCAGTTTTCCCTCTATTGTTTAGAAAATGGAATGCAGGTTGCTGGGAGGGTGTGGAAGATGAATTAATAATAGTCACAGAAACAATGACAGTTGTAGGTGCCCATGCTGAATGCAAAGGAAAAAGTGCTGAATTCTAAAAACAATGGGGAAAAAAAGAAGTCAAGAAAGGCAAACTCCTGAAATCCGGATGTAAGAAGATTGAGAAGTAAAACACAGGAAAGCAATGTTTGATGGCTATGGGGTCCCCAGAGCCAAAACAGAGGTGAGGAGGGATCGCATCTACCTTAATTATGTGAATCAGAGAACTGATTTCTCTTTAACTCTTTCTTTTCAATGGTGTTTTTCATATATTTTAGAGATACTCATTTTCTATTAATTTTTATTTGGTGAGAACATTTACCTTCCAAACCTAGGTGCTTACTACTCTACCTGGTTGCTGTCTTTGGTTATAAACACTTCTAATCTTTTAGTGTGTCCACAAACACCAACATTTTTAGAGTAAATATCTTTTTTTAATACTTCAGATAGAAAAGTAGTTCTAAATTTAATATTGTATCCCTAGATAAGATCTTAAAGACAAGTGAGAATTTAATCTTCTAAAAATGGCAGGACAGATCACAAGGTTTTTGGTATGTGGAAATCATTCTGGTTGCTTATTTACATCTTATTGTTTTTTCTTCCTTGAAATCTTCATATGAATTACTCCATTAAGTTCTGAAAGCTCCCCAGTGGGAAACCTTTGCTAAAAGTATAGATGTTTGGCCCAGGGTTGTCCTTCATTAAGATCTCTAGAGGTTGTATTTTGGGACTTAAATTCCTAATTGTTAAGCAACATCTTGACAACTAGTCATTCATACTCTGCCAGTAGCCACAAATTATATAATAAAATAAATAGGGCTTTGGTTCTTAAAATAAAGTTTTACCTTGAAATCCAAGGTGTTCAGATTTCAAAAGGGATATTTTATCAGTATTCTTCATCTGGTCACATATAAGCTCACATTGATACAGGTCAAAATGAGCATATACTCTTTGATGTTAGAAATAAGTGTAGATTTTATGCCTTTATTATTGTCTTAGATTTTGGAGGGTGGGAGAGGAACTCAGAAACAAAAACTTTCCCCACATGACAACTTGTATCTGGAAAGAACTTCCTGCATAGAGTCCATATTTTCTTGCAGCCTGATCACAGGTTTTATGAGGAAGCCCCTGGAAATTGCATTTGTCTGAAGAGTCATCAACTTGTTTTTCTCTGAACCACAGATATGGCTCCATAGGCTTTATAATAGTTCTCTAAATGTCAGAAGCCACATTTAATGGAGGGAGGGGAGAAATGTTTGGAAAGAACAAATGCCTCCTTTTCTCCTTCCTAAAGTTCAAAGACTTTTGCTTTGGAGTGCCAATCACGTCTCCCTGTTCACAGGCTTTGAGGACCATTAATTAGCTCAAGGCCCATGTGCTTTCTTTGCCCCTATCTTATCACTTTTCTTCTGGTTGGGACCGATTTGGGGCCTAAGATCTGCTGTGGGCAGTGAAAATCAAGGCCAAGGTAGACCTCACACACAGACAGCCGTGGATTCAGAATCAGGTCCAGTGGCATCGTCACCTTCCTGTAAGTGGGCACATGCTGGCTATTTGTGGAAGTCTCTTCAGGAGACTGAGTGGAATACTAGGCTACCAGTATTAAGGGAGTGTTCATAAATTGGAAGGAGCAAGTGTCTGTGTTTTTGGGACACAAAGAACTCTGATGCTGAATGGATGCAGTCCTCAAGGCAAGTGCCAACCTAAATTAGGCTCCTTGATCTACGTGTCATAGGTTTTGTTTAGTTACACCCTGTGGTTCAGAGCCTCCTAAGGAAGCTGGTAATGAGTTCAATTTCTCATTCAGTGGAAAAAACTGAAACTGTTTAAAAACACAGGATATGTTTAGGGGCAGCTTGGAATCAGAGGGAATGAGATGGTGATATTCAGAGGGATGAGTTTCTTTTTCAGTTTGTCTTAGAATTGAAGAATAACCAACAATTTAGTCCCTCTCCAATGGCCACACTCAGTAGGCACTTCATCCCACCAACAGAAATGGAAGAGTGTAGCTTTGCAGGCTGTCACTCTCTTTATACCCCAACCCCACCCTCCATCCGTTTTGGCTGAAAAGATATGTCAGCATGTGGGAACTTGTGAACAGGCCTCCGTACATCCTTAGAGGGAAAATGGCAAAATAATGCTGGTTGTAAGAAGGTAGCTGGCTTTTCATCAGAACCCTATACTAACTAGACCACACATGCCCGTCACAGTTCAAGCCTGTGATATGCATCAACTCCAACAAGCCTGACTTTGGTTTTCAGCATGCAGATTTCACAAATATCTCTTGCAGGCATTTACCCCATAGATCGACTGTAGAATTAAAATAACTTTCAAAAGGTGCTGGGTTGGAGTTTGTTCAAATTTCTCATTAACCACTAATGTCAATTCATACCAAAGGCAAAGCATGCTACACCAGATGATGCTGTTATGTTCATGTAATAAGATACTTCAAACACCGTGGAAGGATTTCAGTGGGAACTGAGTCTCAGAAGCAAAAAAATCCATATATTATAATAGCTCTTTGATGTGTCAGGTGTAGGATGATTCCTAGTGGAGAGATTTGAACAAGTAGAATAAAATGTTTCATTGCTTTGATTCATGTTTGAAGACTTAAATTTCTATGCACAAGGAAGAAAGACTCCACTTACTACACAATGTGTAAATTGTGTAAATTATAACACAAGCTACCAAATTATTTTTCATTTGCTATTAGAACAAAGCTGTTAAAATACATAATTAATATTGGACAGAGAAGGCTAGGAAAGGGGCGAGTTTGGATTTTGAAATGGGGTGCCTTATTTATTAGTCAGTGCCAAGATCTGAAAATGTTCAGTGTAATGTAAGACAGCAAGAAGTGCCCCCTCAACAGCATGGAGATGCTGTGAGTTTGAAGACTGATATATCCGGGAAGGGGAGCTTTGTTCCCTGTGCATTAACGAAACCAAGAAGATATAGGATAGATATAGTTGAGTATCAATTCTGTGGCCTTCGTCTCCTAGACCATATCATACATTGTTAACATAAATATAGCACTACCAACCAATACAATCTACTACAAATCTGGTAGAGAAGTAAAAGTGAAAGCTGCACAAGCCACACACAGTTTATTATTCTAATGTAAGTAGAACTATCTGCATATAATGTGATTTAATTTATTGTTGTTTTGTGTAGAAAATGAGAATTAATGACTGTGGATATAACCCGTTTTGTATAATATATTTTATTTCTGGTGCAAACTGGTCATTTAAAATATACCTACTTCATTTTGTGTTTGGATATAAATGTGTATGTGTTCTTGTAAATGTTTATATTAAGCAAGAATGCCACGTACTCAGAGTATAACAATGTGTTCTCATTAAAAAAATACAACCACAGAAGCCTTTCCCTGTGTATAATTCAACCAACATACACTACACACATCCATATGTGAATAATCTGTTTTCTACCCTTTGGGGGCTTTCTATTTTAGGATTAGTTTAAGTGGAAGATCAGCCAGTGGGCCTGATGGATGTTTGAATGATACCCATGAAAGGACTCAAGAATTTCTGCTCAGCAAAGGGAAATTTAAAGAAATAAGAATATTTTATTTAAATAAGGGACAGACCTTGAATTAGCAGGTAAAGGAAGAAAGCTTCATGAATAATAACCACTCTCTTGAGTCTGTGCAGATGGAGAACACTCATGGTTCCAGTTGACCTCATTGACTCATGCTATTATGTCCATCTTCCACTTTAAAGAGATTGCAGTCTATTTTGTCATTATCAAGAGCTCCCCAGGTTCCTGAGTGTTAAGCAGAGTAACTGACCTCTAGCACCTTTAGCTGCCTCTGGGTGGCTTCACTTTCTGAGAAGTTACTTATGACTTCCTTTAAATACGTAGCAAGTCCTATGGTTGGAGCAATCATCCCCTGGTCCTGCTGCTGTCACCACTGAGGTCCCCATCATCAACACCACAGCTTCCACTTATACTGTGTCCACATTTGATATTCTGCAGCTTCCATGACTCTCCTAATCTCAAAAAAGCTCTACTTTATTTGGGGACATTAGTCATCTCAGGGGTTATGATGGGTGTGTGTGTGGGGGGCGGTCTACAGATGTATTTTGTTGGGCAATGTTTAGAAAAATATGGAATTTGAATGTCAGCATGGGGAAAGTGCTCTCCAATTTTCCCAAGTTCCTACTCTCCCAATGTTCTTAGATCCAGACTTCTTCACTAATTTCTATGACAACCTTGGGGCTTGCAAACTCATAAGTATGGCTAACTGGGCAAACGTGGGGCCATGTGCCATCTCTCTTCTTGCCACATATTCTTTTAGCATCACAGATTTCAATCTGCCTATGTCCAAAGAATTCCCTGGCAGTGTAGATTCATTTCTCTCCCTTTGGCTTCTTGGTTAAATACTGACCCCAAAGCAAAATATTTCCTCCACAAAGAACTATTACTCAAAAAACTCCCGAGGGTTCTGCAATGTTAATACTCACTTCATAATGTTTCTGTTTTCTGAAATCAGATTTTCTTAAAACCATTCTTCAATGGTTTCCCGTAACAAAAGCCATAGAGCTTCAATCCTGCTCTTCCATGGGCCAGCTCTGTGATTTCCACACACCACAGGACCATTTGGAGCCTCAGTTTTCTCCTTTGTACAGTTATAAGGATACTAATTCCTTTGTGGGATTTTGGGGCAGTGCCTAATATGTATCAAAACAGGAAGCCATGAAGATCTTCATGAGGGAAACCCTACAAGTGCCCCTCGACTTCCTGGGCTTTGGATCAAGATTGGCTCATCACTAAGGCTCTGAGGGCTTATTTTTCATGACCATAGAGCAGATTCACATCCTTTCCAATCTTTACCCTTATTCCACAGCCGAGGACACAAGGCATACACAAGATTGTGGGGGTGGGCCCCTAGCAAGGGGCTCAAGTGGATGGCACGGATCTTCTGCTGTGTGCTGGCCTAAGACCTGTGTCTCACACAATCATCACCACCGCCCTGCGAAGCCGCCACTGTGGTCATCTCTGAGACATGGAGTCGTTAGATAACTCACCCTGGTCATCTACCCAGGAAATGATAGAGCCAGGGTGTGAGAATAGGTACTCTAGCCCAAGAGCCCAGGGCCCTGTCTGCTCTGAAGTACACACCTTACCCCTTGTTTTGTATCCCAGTGACTTAGAAATTTCTATTGGTAAATCCCTGATTGCTGGCTCTTTTAAGGCCCACACAAAACCTGTGTGCTGGGCCAGATTTCTAATAGATCATCTCTATTCTTCTTTGAGAAATCTCTCATACTCTGACTATAGTCAAATTATTAACAAGTCACCCTCAGACCTAAACCATTGGCAAAACAAGCATCTCTTTCCTTGGAAGATTTTCATAGCTTCCCCCCCATCCCATTTTTTGGTCTTGTAGCTAAATATTCTATTCTATTTATTTATTTATTATTTTTTTCTAATTAGAACTGACAATAGAATGCATTTTGACACATCATACATAAATGGAGTGTAATATCTCATTTTCCTGATTGTACATGATATAGAATTTTTCATAGTTTTTCTTCAAAATGTTGAGAAATGTTTTAACCAAATGTTTCTCAAAATGTTTTAACTGTAATTATAAGCAGCTTCTATGGCAAAACATCTTGATTTCTTATCTTATTTTAATAATGGCAATAATGATAGTGATGGTAATGTGCAGACACTTCAGAGGTAGATCATTCTAAACTATGGAATGGAACCTTTCTTTCCTTCTTTCTTTCTTTCTTCCTTCTCTCTTTCTTTCTTTCTCTCTCTCTCTCTCTCTCTTCTCTGTAAGCCTTTTCTAAACTTAGCTGCTGTGGCTTAAGAGAAAAACAGAAAAGCCCAAATCCTTCTCATTTCTACACAGCCATGATCCTGTATCTTCTCATTCAAGTAAGCCTTGGCTCAAAGCTATTTTTAGATCTTATTTAAAAATTAACTGGCATTCTCTGGTTCTTCTCCATCATATAAAAGAAATGAAATCCTCTGGTGGTGTGCTGGAGCTGACCCACACCAGCTTATGAGAACAAATGCTGAAGTCTTCAGGAATTTTGTGAGCTGGTTGATCAACAAGCTTTTCTTAAAAAAACAAAATTACAAAACCTCCATTAAATTTGTGAAAAATCAAGGTAATAAAAATTCAAAATATTATTTGCTGCTTATTTGACTATGTTTTCCTATGACTATGCTATGGAGTTTTTTTTTTTTTAACTTTTACTGTGGAAATACCTTCCTTATCTCAGTGGGTGCTGTGTATTTCTTCCCAACTCCGTGTCCAGTGATGTCACACTGGTGTCTTGGAATTGGTGCAAGTATTTATGTCATGGGAACCAACAAATGCTATACAACAGGGCACATTCCCTGCACACCTGGTGGTTAGGGATTGAGCAGAAAACTGCTGTCTACCATTCTCTTCTTTTTAGGTGGACACGACTCAACCCATCAATGACACTTGTATTTCACAGATAAGGAGATTAATATTCTGGGATGTTAGGTGATCTGTTCAAAGTCTTACACATTACAAACGGTAAACCCAGGACTGGAACCCAGGGCTTCAAAACCATACCTAGTCGTAGTTACTTTAGAGAATGAGGGATACCCTAAAAGAAAGGTTTCAGGAGAAGCTTCCCAGCTTCATGATGCCTCTGTTGTGAGGGTCTGCCAGAAGATCAAAGATTTTGATTCCTGTAACAGACATCCTTAAAATATCAAAGGACTTTTGTGGCCTCAATTGAAAATCCTACATTGTTATCTCACCAGAAACCCTCAGTATTTTAGTGAAATTAGTGTGTGCACTGCTACTTGGTGATGCTAAAGGATGAGAAATATTAGGAGTCTGACAGTTGGAAGCTTTTCTGTGAATCTGCCAGGCCTCTGACTTCCTAAGTTTACAGTGCCCTCCCCACACCACACAGCACACAGGGCAAAGTTGGAAACATGATAAAAAGTCTAGAAAATAAAAATTCAGTGCAAAGTGATTGAGTCACTTTGCATAGGTCTTCCAAGTAAGCTGAGTCCAAACCTTTCTGACATTTGAAATACAATATTTGTAATATAGAACTAATCTAAGTGCATTCATATCAGATAAATTTCTACAGGCTTCCTTGAGTAATGACTACAATTTCCTTAGAAAATTTAGATTCAGCCTGAGCCTTCATTTTGGAAACCATTTGTCTTAAGTATACAATCCTCAGAGGCCAGCCATAGTCTTTTAAAAAATACTCTTATAGTGAGTGTTTCTTAATAAGTGTTTTTTAATTTCATTCAGATAAAATTTATAAAATGAATTGATAATATGACTTGGCTCCTATTTCTAGGATATCCTTGGCCTAGTCCAGCTACCATCCTCACACTGACATTTTTCTCTCTCACCTCCCTGGCCAGACATGCTCAGTGTCTCCATAAGCATCACATTTGTTCTTCCAGAATGATATTTCTACTCAAAATATTGTTTTACACCCAACATCTCACAACTCAAACTTCATTTTCTACCTTAGAAACTCAGGTACATTGAAAATGTTTCCCTCAACAACCACAACAGTGCAAAAACTTGAGGGTCTAGCGGCAATGTTATGCTAAATAAAGAAGGGCAGAGAACATTCTCCATGCCATGCCGTAGACTTGGGTTTTCCAGTTGCAACGCTTTCTTGATTTTCTAAACTATGAGTGATGCTTTCTTCTATACAGATGAAGGACTGTGAAAGGAAAGAAAGGGGAACGATTCCATCTAGGGCTTCATCAGAATCCAGGGCTTCATCCACCTCTGGAGAGTTTGTGGCCATTTGGTGGTTGGTAAGATTTTCCTCATCACTATCATTACATTCAAATGGATAGTGGGCAGTGTAGAGACGTTATGTTGTTTAGCACAGAACATGCAATGAAGAAAAGAGAAGATCTTTCCAGACAGATTTCCTACTATTGGGCTCATAGCGCTGTAGAAGATACAGAGTCCGGGCATGTCCTTGCTCACTGGAAGCCACCCTCTCCCACTTCACTATATTCACTGAAGAGCGTTCCTGAAGTGAGCTGGACTTCTCACCCCTTGCTTGGAAAGCCCACGATAACTCAGCTGTACTGGTCGGTCCCCACAGGCTTCATTCTTTAAGTCCCTTTTGAACATGCATGGGAGACATTCCTGCAGCCTACTTAGGAAACTATTTCTTGAGGAACGATCATCACATTTCTGAAAAATTATGATGGCAGCTGATCCAAAATCTTGGCCTTGAACTCCAGCCAATGTTTTCTTGACTCCAATGTGTCCTGCCAAAACAAAGTAATTGCACAGCTGACAGAACCTCTCTTGTTACCTCTTAGGAATGACCATAATTTACAGCCGGCAATGCCGATGGGGGTCTCCCGGTGAATACACAGCTACTCTGATGCGTATCAGTGAGTCATCTCAGGGCTGACTGACCTTCTCATATTCACCTTCTCAGGGAAACACGGAATTCCTTGTTTGTGGAGAAAGAAAAGCCAGATCAGGAGCTCTGGTCTTACTGGTCGCATGTGCTCCTTTCCCCTTCCAAGTGCCTGCTGGTTCCATGCCCTAAGAGTTTGCTGCCATTTCCTCTGAACTCCAATTCACATCCCAGGTGCTGGTCCCAGACTTGAGGTGGCCAACACCAGACTGTCCCTATAGAGATTTGTTGACGGTCGGACATCATGTTTGGCTTTAACAAAAGGCAAAGTCCTTCTTTCTAAAAGGAAGAATTGTTTCATTCTCTGAGAGAATATTTTAAGATTTACTATTTTTTTTAAGGCAAGGTAGATTCTGGGCTCAGTCTATTTGGGGTTATAGATCCCAGAATCTAGAAGCCTTGGAATGGGGCAGGCAGGGAGAGCAGAAGATGAACGTCTGAACCTCATGGGCCCAGGCAGCGCATGAGAACAGAAAATTCTAAATCATGAAATGCTGCCAATGCTGAAGGGTCCCGAGGATCTGTTATTGTAGTTATGGGGCTTAAAATGTCCTCCACTTTCTAATAGAGATAAGTGTATCCAGAAGATGCACTGAGGTAAGTTCACTGTATTCTTCCTCAGGACCGGCCAGTAGGAAGAAAGATCTGCAGCTGGTTTCAACCAGGAAAATAGCAGTCCTCTGGGGTCACCCAAGACAGACACTCCTCGTGGCAAATTTTCTCTGAAACATTCATTCTGTTTCTGCATCGCGGTTAAGCCCAACTTATGAATTCTGAAAACTGGCAAACTGTCCCCCTCATACCTAGGGCAGTGACCCTCTGGCCCATGCTTTTATCACTCATGTGTGCTAAGACCTAAAATTTGGGGCTCCTGGAGTTTTCCATTAATTTTCCAACAAGCTCAGCTATGCATTTAAAAGGATGTTTGTTAGTGTTTATCCAGTGTGTTGTAGTGAACATTCCCAGGTATTCACATTGTCCTCACTGCCAGCAACAAAGTCTTCATCACTGGAGTAATTGGAACGAGTTCCACAATGGACGTCCTCTTGCACCATTAACAGGAAGTGTCAGGCATGGTGCAATCCTGAATCATGGTCTGAGAGGTAAAATGAGTTTTCCTATGGAGTCATCTGGAGCTTTGTGATGGGTACACTGGGTCACATTTGGTTGTGGGGCTCCTGGGTCTGGTGCCTGGACCACTTGATTGAGCCTGAGCCTTCTATTGCTTAGACTTCCCACCTGGCGCCTGTTCGTGTCTCCAGGCTGGACTACTGGTCTCTGCTTCTTGGGTTCTGACCACAGACTGCCTTATGTTCAGTTCTTTTTTGCCTTGTCTTTTCTCTCTTGCTGTTTTTGAACCATTGCCATGCTCTGGTCTGCAGAAACATGCATAGCCTTCTTTGGATGACACACCTGACCCCAGGCCTCCTGCAGGCTGAACCCACTCTTGAGTTTTAGTTTCTGGTTGTTGTATTTTCTCTTGGTCCTTGACAGAGGCAAATAATATTTAGATTCTGCTTTGAAAGTTCAAGTAGTATATAGAAGAGAAGAAGTATATAGAAGAGAGAGTGCGTCTGTGGTACCAAGAAATACAGATCTGCCAAATCATTTGGGACGAGGAGACCTCAAATTAGCAAAAAGGAGAACTTACATAAGTCTGCTGAGGAAAAACCTATATCAGCCCTTGAACTTCTCACAAATTTTGGAGGTCACACAGCAATACATTCTTGATCTCCCACTAGCTTTGATCTCCATACACCTCTGACATGTGGGTTATAAAGATAACAGCTTCCTAGGTTATTTTTCAGGGACTTGAAAATGCTTTTGCTGAAAACACAGACTCTTCCCTTGGGCCTGCAGATGTCCAGTGGGTGACTGGAATGAGTGAAAGTCCTGGCGTCTGCCTTCATATTGTGTCTGCCTCTTTTACTGCCTTAACTTTTGGGCGAGAGCCTACTCAGCTCTGTGTATAGACGTGTTAAACAGTTGAGAAATGTTTTGTCTGGATCTACAACATAGGAAAGCTAGACTTGCCTAGCTTCTCTTCTCCCTATTCAAGGTCAGAAACACCTACCAGTGGTTATGATCAGAAGCACCAGACCTTGAAAGGAGTGAAAAGAGGTGGTATTTGAGTTCCCAGAAACTCTATTCCCAAGAATAGTCTTCCCCCTTATTAGCCTCTCTCTCTCTCTCCCTCATTATTCCTATCCTGTACCTATAGACCCTCCACCCCCCTGGAGTTGGGAAGTTGATTTGTAAGCAGAATTACCACTTCTCCACTTATTGGCCGCTGAGTAAAGATCTCCTTTCTCTGCAACATTCTTCTCTTTGACTTTGGTTTTTCTATGGAATGAGCTTCCAGATCTCAGGAACAATACCTCTTGCATTCTAAGGTTATTATTTTGGCTGTATCTTTATTTACACTTTGTAGCCCAAATAGTGCCTAGTTTCTGGGAGGCACAGGCAATCTAGACCCTCTAACACTCTGTATTCCTCCCCAAACTCATTTTTCTGTTGTTTATGAGGACATCTTCAACCCAGTCTTTACTGAAGTTAGTTGCCAGTGAAGGTATTGGTGACGCTTCCTCCCTTTCTCTCTCTCTCTCTCTCTCTCTCTCTCATTATGTTAAAAAGTATAACATAAAGTTTACCATCTTAACCATTAAAGTTCTTTAAAAAAATTGTTCTAATTAGTTACACATGACAGTAGAATGCATTTTGACACATAGTACACAAATGGAGCGTACCTTCTCATTTCTCTGGCTGAATATGATGTAGAGTCATGCCAGTAGTGTAATGATACAAATATATGGGTAATAATGTCTGTCTCATTTCACTGTCCTTCCCATCCACACATGCCCTCCCCTCCCCTCCCCTCACTCCCCTCTGCTCAATCCAAAGTTCTTTCATTCTTCCCCACCCACCCACGCCCCATTATGGATAAGCATCTGATTATCAGAGAAGTCAGTCTTTGATTTTTTGAGTTTGGCTTATTTCACTTAGCATGATATTCTCCCACTCTATCCATTTACCTGCAAATGCCATAATTTCATTTGCTGAGTAATATTCCATTGTGTATATGTACCACATTTCCTTTATCCTTTCATCTGGTGAAGGACATCTAGGTTGGTTCCATAGTTTAGCTATTGTGAATTGGGCAGCTATAAACATTGGTGTGGCTGTGTCACTATAGTATGCTAATTTTAAGTCCTTTGGGTATAAACTGAGGAGTGGGATAACTGGGTAAAATGGTGGTTCCATTCCAAGTTTACCAAGGAATCTCCATAGTGCTTTACAGAGTGTTGCACCAATTTGTAGTCCCAACAACAATGTATGAGTGTACCTTTTTCCCTACATCCTCACCAACACTTATTGTTGCTTGTATTCTTGATGATTGCCATTCTGATGGCAATTATCTCAGAGTAGCTTTGATTTGCATTTCTCTAATCATTAGAGATGATGAATATTTTTTTCATATGCTTATTAATCGATTATATTTCCTGTTCTGTGAAGTGTCTGTTTGGTTCCTCAACCCACTTATTGATTGAGTTATTTGGTTTTTGGTATTGTTTTTTGAGTTCTTTATATATCCTGGAGATTAGTGCTCTACCTGAGGTGTGTGTAGTAAAGATTTTCTCCCATTCTGTAGGCTCTGTCTTTATGTTAATTGTTTCCTTTGTGAGAAGAAGCATTTTAGTTTGAATCGATCCCATTTATTGATTCTTGATTTTACTTCTTGTGCTTTAGGAGTCTGATTAGAAAAGTCATTTCCTAAGCTGACATGGTGGAGATTTGGGCTACTTTCTTGAATTAGTCACAGGGTCTCTGTTCAGGTGCCTAAATATTTGATCCTCTTTGAGTTGATTTTTATGCAGGGTGAGAGATAGAGGTTTAATTTTATTTTGCTACATATGGATTTACAGTTTTGCCAGCACCATTTGTTGAATAGTCTATCTTTTCTCCAATGAATGTTTTTGGCACCTTTGCCTAGTATGAAATAACCATATTTATGGGGATTTGTCTCTGCATCCTCTATTCTGTACTATTGGTCTACATATCTATTTTGGTGCCAATACCATGCCTTTTTTTTTTTTTAACTGTTGTTCTGTTTAAGTTCTGGTATTGTGATGTCTCCTGCTTCACTCTTCTTGCTAAGGATTGCTTTGCTATTTTGGGTCTCTTATTTTTTCCAAAGAAATTTCACGATTGTTTTTTCTATTTCTATGAAGAATGTCTTTGAAATTTTAATAGGAATTGCTTTAAATCTGCTTAACACTTTTGGTAGTATGGCCATTTGGACAACATTAATTCTGCCTATCCATGAATATGAAGAGATCTTTCCATCTTATGTTCTCTTTGATTTTTTTCTTTAGTGTTCTGTAGTTTTCATTGTTGAGGTATTTCACCTCTTTTGTTAGTTGATTCCCAAGTATTTTATTTATATATACATATATTTTTGAGGCTATTGTGAATGGAGTAGTTTTCCTAATTTCTCTTTCAGTAGATTCATCACTGATGTATAAGAATGAATTTGATTTATGGGTGTTGATTTTACATCCTGCCACCTTGATGAATTCATTTATTAGCTCTAGAAGTTTTCTGGTAGATTTTTTTTTTGATCTTCTAAATATAGAATCATGTCATCATCAGATAGTGATAGTTTGTGAGTTTTTCTTCCTATTTGTATTCCTTTAATTTCTTTCTTTTGTCTAATTGCTTTGGCTAGAGTTTCCAGGACTAGAAATTATAATAGAAGTGGTGAAAGAGGAAACTCTGTCTTGTTCCAGGTTTTAGAGGGAATGCTTTCAATTTTTCTCCATTTAGAATGATGTTGGGGCTTAGCATTGATAGCTCTTACACTGTTGAGGTATGTTCCTATCCTCCTTAGTTTTTCTAGTGTTTTGAACACGAAGGTCTGCTATCATTTGTCAAATGCTTCTTCTGCATCTGTTGAGATGATATGATTGTTATCTATCTTTAAGTCTATTGCATCCCTGGGATGAACCCCACTTGATCATGGTGCACTATCTTTTTGATATATTTTTGTATGCCATTTGTCAGAATTTTATTGAGAATTTTTGCATCTCTGTTCATCAGGGATATTGGTCTGAAGTTTTCTTTTCTTGATGTGTCTTTGTCTTGTTTTGTTATCAGGGTGATATTAGCCTCATAGAATGAGTTTGGAAGGGTTCCCTCCTTTTCTGTTTCATGGAATACTTTGAGGAGTATAGAGTGAATTCTTCTTTGAAGGTCTTGTAGAACTTGGCTGAGAATCTGTCTGGTCCTGGGCTTTTCTTGGTTGGTAGGCTTTTGATGGCTTCTTCTATTTTATTGCTTGCAATTGATCTGTTTAAATTGTGTATGTTCTCTTGATTAAGTTTGGGTAGTTCATATGCCTCTGGAAATTTCTTGATATTTTTGAGATTTTCTATTTTATTGGAGTATAAATTTTCAAAATAGTTTCTAATTATATTCTGTATTTCAATAGTGTCCATCATTTTTTTTCCATCATAAATTTTAGTAATTTGGATTTTCTCTCTTTCTCTTCATTAGTGTGGTTAAGGTTTTGTCAATTTTATTTATTTTCCCAAAGAACCAACTTTTTATTTTGTCAGTTTTTTGAATTGTTTCTTGTGTTTCAATTTCTTTGATTTCAGCTCTGATTTTAATTATCTCTTGTCTTCTATTGCTTTTGGTGTTCATTTGTTCTTCTTTTTCTAAGGCTTTGAGATCTAATGTCAGGACGTTTATGTGTTGCCTTTGTCTTCTTTTAATGAATGAGCTCAATGTAATGAACTTCCCTCTTAACACTGCCTTCCTAGTGTCCCAGAGATTTTGATATGTGGTATCAGAGTTCTCATTTACTTCTTTTTTTAATTGGTTTTATTTTTGAAATACATGACAGCAGAATGCATCACAATTCTTGTTGCACATAGAGAACAATTTTTCATACCTCTATATATAAAGTATGTTCACATCAATTCAAGTCTTCATACAGGTACTTTGGATAATGATGTCCATCACATTCCACCATCTTTGCTAATCCCCTGCCCCCTCCCTTTCTCTCCCACCCCTCTTCCCTATCTAGAATTCATCTATTCCTCCCATGCTTTCCCTCCCTACTCCACTATAAGTCAGCCTTCTTACATCAAAGAAAACATGCAGCATTTGTTTTTTGGGATTGGCTAACTTCACTTAGCATTATCTTCTCCAATGCCATCCATTTACCTGCAAATGCCATGATTTTATTCTTCAGAGTTCTTATTTACTTCTAAGAATTTTTTAAAATTTATTGTGCTATCCATTTGTCATTCAATAGCATGTTCTTTTGTCTCCAGATGTTGGAATAACTTCTACTTTTTATTTTTTTGTTGATTTCTATTTTATTCTGTTATGATGTGATAAAATCAGGATATTATCTAATTTTTTTGTTTTTACTAAGGCTTACTTTTTGGCACAACATATAGTCTATTTTAGAGCAGGATCCATGTGCTGCTGAGAAGAAGGTGCATTCATTCAGTGATGGCTGAAATACTCTATATACGTCTGTTAAGTCTAAATAATTGATTGTATTATTTAGTTCTATATTTTCTTTGTTTAGTTTTTGTTTGGAAGGACTATCCAGTGGTGAGAGAGGTGTGTTAAAGTCACCCAGTATAATTGTGTTATGGCCTATTTGCTTCTTGAAATTGAGAAGGGTTTGTTTGAAGTACATAAATTCTCCATTGTTTGGAGCATAGATATTTATGATTCCCCTAAACAGCATGAAATGTCCTTCTTTGTCTCTTTTGACTAACTTTTGCCTGAAGTCCACTTTATCTGATATGAGGATGGAAAACCCTCCTTGTTTACAAAGTCCAAGTGGGTGATATATTTTTTCCCAACCTTTCACCTTCAGTCTCTGGATATCTTTTCCTGAGAGATGAGTCTCTTAAAGGCACATATTTTTGGGACCTTAAAAAAAAAAGTCAATCTGCCTGTCTATGTCTTTTGATTAATTAGTTTAGGCCATTAATATTCAGAGTTATTATTGAAATATGATTTCTAATCCCAGTCATTTCGGTTCATTTTTGGTTTTTAATTTGACTTAGTTTCTCCTTTGATTGGCTTTTCCTTTAGTGTATGTAGTTCCTCCCTTTGCTAGCTTTCAATTTTTTTTTTCATTTTCTTCTCATGGAATATTTTGTGAGAATGTTCTGTTGAGCAGGCTTTCTAGTTGAGAATTCTTTTAACTTTGTCATGGAGGTTTTTATTTCATCTTCAAATCTGAATCTTAGTTTTGCTGGATATAAAATTCTCAATTGGCATCCATCTTCTTTCAGAGTTTGATATATGTTGTTCTAGGACCTCCTGGCATTGAGGGTCTGGGCTGAGAAATCAACTGAGATATGAATTGGTTTCTCCCTATATGTAATTTGTTTTTTTCCCTCTCACAGCTTTTAAAATTCTATCCTTATTCTGTATGTTAGTCATTCTCTTTCTAATGTGCTTTCGTGTGGATCTGCTGTAATTTTGTACATTTGAGATCCTGTAAGCCTCCTGTAGTTGATTTTCTATTTCATTCTTTAGAGTTGGGAAATTTTCCGATATTATGTCATTGAAAAGATTGTGCATTCCTTTGGTTTGTGTCTACATGCCTTTGTCTATTCCAATAAATCTTAAATTTTCATGTTATTCCATATTTCTTGGAAGCTCTGTTCATGGTTTCTTGCCATCTTCTCTGTACAGTCAACTGTATTTTTAAGAGTGTATATTTTGCCTTCATTGCTTGAGGTTCTGTCTTCCAAGTGGTCTATTCTGTTGGTGATGCTTTCTATTGAATTTATAATTGAGTTTATTGATTCCTTCATTTTGAGGATTTCTGCTTATTTTTCTCCCACAATCTCTAACTCTTTATTGAAGTAATCTTTCACTTCCTATATTTTCTCTTTGATTTCACTCCTTATACTATCTTTCACTTTGCATATCAGTTTTACTATGTACCTTCTAAACTCCTTCTCTGACATTTTTTCTACTTTATCATCTATGGATTCTACTTGGAACATCTTGGTTTGAGGTACTTTGTTCCCTGATTTTTTTTTTTCATGTTGTTTGTGTGTCTTCCCATCTAGTGGTATGGATCTGAGGCAGTACAATTTGTACTCTGTAGTCTTATACCATCCCTGAAGGCTTCTAGTACCTCACCTTTAAGGGGAAGACCAATATTAACAGCACTCAATGTAAATAATATACAATCTTCAGCCAAATAGCTCCTATTGACCGTCTACAGTTTTGTCACCATAAACAGAAGTGATGTGCTCAGTTATTGTCTACAATATAAACTGTAAGTTTTCTGAAAGGATTTACCATTTTAAATGATGAATGAAGTAGTACAGGATGTGATGTTTATGAGGAAGAAGGAGAAAAGATAGAAGTAAAAATTTATAGTAAGAGCAAAGGAGGAATTAATAGAAGTTGTCTGTTAGCATGAGAGAAGTGTGAAAGAGAAATCCAGGGAGAAAGATACGTGAGAGAAAAAGTATATACAGATTTAAAAAGTAAAAAAAAATATAAGAAGAATATACAATCAAACTGTTATATACTATTTAGACAACCCACTGCTCAATAAATTGATGCATGAAAAATATTTGGATTCAAAGAAAGTAGAGATGTGGGCTGGAGGGCAGAGGGAGGAAAGTCTCTATGGAAAATTAATTGCTTCTGTTGGCTTTCAAAATTCTTCTCATCTTCCCTTCTTTACGGACAGGTAGAGTTGTCTGAAGCTTAATGGTAGCCAGATGGTGGCCACTAGCACACCCATCAGGAAGACCTCAGGTGCAATCAGACCTGCAGGTATCCTGATAATATATCTCTAGGCTCTGGCTGGTGACCCCAGGCTGAGGCAGCCATGTCCTGAGATGGCAGTGGTGTTGGTGGCAAACCTGCAGGACCCTTGGCCCTGGATTCCCAGGCCCTGGCCAGTATCCCAAGATGATGGTGACTGCCTAAAACAAAACCTGCAGATATCCCAACAATGGATTTCCAGGCAGCAACAGCAGAGTGCTGTTGTGGGCAGTCTGTGGGCTGTCTGGGGGCAAACAGAGGGCACTGGGTGGATGGATGTCTGGGCAGCAGGTGATGGGCAGGCAAAAGGTGGGCATATGGGCAACTGGTGGGCGCTTGGTGGTGGTCAGCAAATGATCTGCATGCAAAAGGCGGACAATATACTGGCAAAGGGCTGGTGATTGGGGCGGACAAATGGGGCAAAGAGCAGGAGATCCATTGGCAGGGAGGGCTCTCTCGCCGAAAAACAGTATTTTCCTCTGCTTGAATCCCAAGTCATGGAGGGACAAGGAATGCAGCCTCTTGCTAGTTCGCCATCTTGGATCCCATCTTAACCATTTTTAAGTGTATCTTTCAGTATTGTGAAGTGCATTCACATTGCCATAAGACAGATCTCCACAACTTATTCATCTTGCAGATGTGAAACTCTACACTTATTAAACAAATTCCCTTTCCCCCATCCTGCAGCCGCTGGTAACCACCATTCTCCTTTATGTTCCTGTGAAATTTACTACTTTAGATACTCTAATGTAAGTAGAACTGTACAGTATTTGTCTTTCTACACCTGATTTATTTCATTTAGCATAATATCCTCAAGATTCACTCATGTTGTAGCATGTGACTTGATGTTCTTCTTTTTAAAGGCTAATTAATATTCCATTTTATGTCTATACCACATTTGGTTTGTCCATTTTTCTGTTGATGGATATTTAAGTTGCTTCCATCTCTTGGCTATTGTGAATAATGCTGCTATAAACATGAATGTGCAAATACCTTTTGGATCTCTGCTTTCAATTATTTTGGATATACACTTGCAAGTGGGATTGCTGGGTCATATGGCAGTTTTACTGTTAATATTTTGAGGAATCTCCATACTGTTTTCCACTGTGATTGCAGCACTTTACAATCCCACTAACTGCACAAGAGTTCAAGTTTCTCCTTGCTAACACTTATTATTTTTTTATTATTTTTGATAGTAGCTGACTTAATGTGTGTGAGGTGGCACTGTCTTTTTTATACTTCTCCATATGGTCTCTGGATTATTGTTTTGAAAATAATCCAACCAGTCATCCTCGGATAGCTGAGGTCAACTTTCAAGGTCAGATGGGTTGAAAAGTTTTGATAAATTGAGAGTGTTTTGATCAAGGGTGGAGAACATCCAGAATATTCATATTTGGTTTTCATCCCAAACTCTCACTCAGGTAACATTCATTACCAAATTCCACATAGTTCCATTACACAATGTGTAGAGCTTTTTTTTTTTTTTTTTTTTTTTTTGTGGGGTGGGGGTAGGTGGGGAGGGCATGGTACTAGGGATTGAACTCAGGGGCACTTGAACACTAAGCCACATCCCTGCTGGGAGCCATCAGCCAAGTAGGTATGACAATTTCCTTGCCAGCGTACCCCCATGTTTCTTTAGTGGAAGGACTCATGGAAATAGGACATTTTGCAGGACATTGCATGTAAGGTGACTTTGCTCAAGGACCAGGGCGGATCCATGTTTAGGGTGTTCCTGGTTTAGCATAATAGGAGATTAGGGTGTTCCCCCTTTAGAATAGGGCGTATCCTGCTGCTGAGTTCCTCTTGAGTTCTTAGGGTCAGACAGTATATTTCGGGAGACAGAAGCCCAGGAGTAGTGGATTTGGGCAGAGTGTGGATTTGGGCAGAGAACGTGGATTCCCCCAGAACGTGTTTGTAGACGGCCGGTGTGAGTTCGGGAATAAAGAATTGCTGTTTGAATCTACAAGCTGTGTGGTGACTCGTGATTTGTGCCCAGCCAGAGACTGCGGCACATCCCCAGCCCTATTTTGTATTTTACTTAGAGATAGGGTCTCACTGAGTTGCTTAGTGCCTCGCTTTTTGCTCAGGCTGGCTTTGAACTTGCTATCTTATCTCAGCCTCCCAATCTGCTGCTGGGATTACAGGTGTGCACCACTGCACCTGGTTTAGAGCCTTCTTTGTAAGCATTTTTGTGTGTGTGTTCCTAATGATGGGAAGACCACTTCATCTTGGTTTCTGATTTTCTTCTGTGAGCTCATCATAGGGTCATCATGCTACATATTATATTCTTGGACTAGACTAGAATAACAGTTGTCTATCCTTCCTGATCTTAGGTCTTCATCTCTCCTCCAGCTGAAATAGCTGACTTCTTTTGGAGGTCACAAAGACCAGTTTGGCTACCTTTATGGAATGACCACAGGATCATATACTTTTCATCTTAAAAGACTTTCTTGTTCATCAGGTTTTATTTGCAGCAAATATTAAATCAGAACCTGGTGAGTTTACCTTGCAACCTGTGTTCCAGTTAGTATCATTCCATTTCCAAGGAGGGAAAGGCAACTTACCTCTGGGTATACCATGTGGGTATACCACAGTTTACGTCTCTTCTAATATATGACTCTAAAATAAGAAATAACACTTCTTATATTAACTCTTCATTAACACAGCTAAGAGCATAACAAGGGGAGAATGTCTGACTCACGATTGAGGAATATGTTAATTTATTGGTACATGGTTAAAAAGCAACACAGTGTGTCAACATATGCTTGGCCAAACACAATTAAACATTTTAGTCAAATACAATTGAATTTTTCTTATTTTGAAACTCATTGACTGCTAGTGCTTTGCAAATAATTTGGTCCATGGAGTCATGATGCTCTTTGTACCAGTAGGATAGTGGTTCTCAAAATTGTGCACCCTGGTGAGACAGCATATCCCCTAAAGATTGTCTTCTCACACTTGAAAATTTCTTGTACAAAGATTCTCACTATAATTATATATGGTCATTAGGGCCTCTTTGAAAACAAGTCAGTGAACACTGAGTAGCTCAGTCAACTTTTAAGGACAGATGGGGATTCAAATAATCTTCATGTTGAAAAGTTTTCTGTTTTGTTTGTCACTGCTGGGGATTGAACCCAGGGCCTCATGCTTGCTAAGCAAGCACTCTACCTGAGCTACATCCCCATCCTGTGTAGAGGTTTTTGTATAAGAGTCTTCTGATCAAGATAAGGAAATATCCAGAAAACTCATTTTTGTTTTTTATCCCAAATTGTCACTCAGCTAACATTCACCATTAAATTACACCCGATTTCATTATATAATATAAGGTGTCAATGAATACAGATGGGTGGTTTGGGATTAATCCTAAAGGAACTTCAATATTTAATGGACAGAGAATGAGAGGCAACTGTTAGCAATGTTGGGGTGCCATGAAGAGTCAGACATGTACTTGGAAGTAGCTCAGCAAGGAAAACTTGACTTCTGCAGAAAGGTGTGCTACTGAACAAAGTCTGGAAAGCAAGCACACTTGGGTGGGCAGTTTGGTTTTTTTTTTTTAATATTTTGTTTTAGTTGTAGTTGGACACAATACCTTTATATTATTTTTCTGTGGTGCTGAGGATCAAACCCAGCGCCCTGCACATGCTAGGCAAGTGCTCTTCCACTAAGCCCCAGCCCCAGCCCCAGTCTGCTGGTTTTTGTCTCTACTGCAGCACTGCTCTGATAGGAGGAGCTCGGGGTTGCAATCTACATGATTGGCTAATTTTAAAATTGGGGAGGACAAAGGGAAGGGCTATAGTTAAATGGCTACAACTGAATATATCTGGGCTATCTTCTGGAGAGCGGATCTGCTGAGAGCCATAGCCAGTCTGAATGACGCATGGCATTTTTGCCAGAACAGAGTGGTTGAGAGGTGATGCCAGCAAGCCATTGAGATGATAATGGTTATGTTAAGCTGTGTATATTAGACCCCTGCTGTCCGCCTCAGCCTGCTACTTTGGAGTTCTGGCAGGGATTCCTGGAGAGTTTCCATTGGTTGGGGAAGTGCCAGAGGAGTTGCTGGTTGCTGGTTCTGGTTTCTGGTTCCTGGAGGAGCCGTGTGGTGTTTGTTCGGGAGAGTTCCTGGGAGCGTGTGTGGAGTGTGCTGGTGGAGTTCAGAAATAAAGTTTGTTCCTGCTTCAGTGGCTCGTGATTTGTGCCCAGCCAGACTGTGGCACGGATCCAAGAATTTAGATAGATAAGCTACAGGTTGCCTTTCTTACATCCCAATTTTACATTTAAGGCCGAATCCTATATTCTGAAAATGGACCATGGGACTTTCAATGTCTCACACAAATGTCGAGCCTCTGAACACTCTAAAGCCAGACCATGGATTTTGACTTTAGAACTCATAGGCTAGAATATTGGACTTGAATTATGAGAATCCTCCCAATTCTGAGATCCTTGATTATAAGATAATTCTGATTACTCCATGTTGTGATATTGAGGATAAATGCTGTTGATGTTTTGTTTAATCCTGCCAATCATAAATAATCCCTTCTGATTTTGACCTTTTAGTTTTTAGAGGCCAGGGATTATGTCTTAAATCTTTTCTCTACTTCTCTTCCCAAACCATGCTCCCTAATAGGCAATGTATTTTGCTTATAGTTGGAAATCAATACTTTTGGTAAAAGAATGCTTGGTAATACTGAGTGAAATTGCTAAAATTTTTCTTTTGTTAAATTTTAAAATATGATTTAGAGAATATGATTGAACTCAAAGATAAATAAAAAGCCCACCCTGGAGAGACCATGCCCCCTAACTTCCCATCTGGTGAGCATCTAGCTGTCTGTTTAAAGTTGTAAGAGCAGGACTAATCACAGACTTCCAGATTTCTGATTCAATTTGATGATCAAAGCATACACAAAATAAAATGATCCTTATCCTGCCCAGTCATTCTTATATACCCAAAGCTAATAATTTCCCTTTTATAGCACATCCAGATTGGATCTTTCTTCAGTGGAGCAAGAAAGAAATGTTGCAATGGGTGAATGCACACTTCAAAAATGGATTCAACATCAAAGATTAGCATAATCTTCAGATAATCAATTATCACCTTGGATGCTACTCTAGTTTGTTTCATGTTGATGAATGAACTATGAACTATAGTTTGTTTGGATGATTGATGTCTATCTAAAACAATTCATTTGACATTTAGTTAATTACAAAATCCAAGGGCAAAGAATTGGTTCATTATTCCTATGAACCAATTGAATAAAGCACAGAATGAAAGATAAAATTAAATTATTTATTAAACGATTTTATTTGCTGGGCTCTTAAATATTGTTGCTTCTTTTTACATGTTTTTTGATTTTACCTATATGTTTCTAAGTAATTAAGAATTTGAATATCATTAGATAATTTATAATTATCAATTGATTAGGAAAAAATTGAATTAAATAATTTCAAATCCTAGGTTTTTAAGAAATCTAGATTGGCTTTTCTGTTTTCACATATCCAACAGTCTCTCAAAATTCCCTTTTCTTAAGCCAGCAACCATTAAGTTACTCTTAAACCCACACTAAGTACTATTTAACACAGAGGACAGAAAGCCAGATAGGTCTGGGTTTTAGTATCAGTAGTGTCTTTGTTGTGGAAAGATGTCAGTTCCCAAATTCTTACTACACTGTACAGACGTGTGTACCTTGGGCAACTTTACAGCTCAAACCCCACTCCTTGGGGACTTATAGCAACTTGTAAATCTATGAGGAATTTTTTAGCAAAGTTCTATTTCTTAGTTTATTCATGGATTAGGCTTGTAAGAGTAGATTCATTCTAAGGCTCTAATGAGCAGAGTCTTTTTTTTTTTTTTTTTCACACTGGAAAGAACAGTTGCTTCTCTTTTTCCAACATTCAGCTTATGATGGTTTTAGAATTTATGTTCTCAGTTTTATCCCCCATTGACTTTGAAAACTAAGAAAATTCTTACCATGGTTCTTCCCAGAATTCAACTCTATTCAAAGCCTTTCTTTATGTAGCATTAGAAAGTGAAGACACACAAAACTATTTTGCATGAGTTTGTTACTCTGGTTTACTTCTAGGAACATTGGCTTTGCTCTTACAACTAACCAGAGGTCAAGACAGCGGTTTAATAACCAAGCAATGTCTATTATTAGGGGTGCAGAACATGAAGAGGATTTCCAGGCTAAGTTTCTCAGTTGGGCTGAAGGTAAGTTCTTTCTTCTTTCAGCAGAAAAATCTTGAGTTAGTATTTTTGTCTAAGTTTGAGTTAGTTACATGCCTTCAGAGTAATGTCCACCAAAATAAACTGGAAAGTACAAAAGGCTCATTGCCCACTTGGCTGAGTATGCCAGTATCATACCTGTGGCTAGTCCAGGTTGTTTCACTTAATCAACTTTTCTGATCAGTATATGGGCTGCCATACTGTCTCCTTAGAGCTGAATTTTATGTTTGTCCCCCCTCCCCATTTTTGGCATTATAGTTGTATATAATAATAGAATTTGTTGATACATATTTGTACGTGCACACAGTATAACAATGTAATTTGGCCAGTATCACCCCCCCACACTCCCCCCCTTGCCTCCCACCACTCAGTCCCTGTCCTCTACTGATCTCCCTTTGTTTTCCCTTTTCCTCTCTAGTTTCCGCATATAAGAGAAAACATATGACCTTTGACCTTCTGAGTTTGACTATATTCCTTAACACAATGGTCTCTAGTTTTATCCATTTTCCTGCAAATGACATCATTTCATTTTTATTTATGGCTGAATAAAATTCCCTTTTGTATTGTTGGAATGTCTAGACTGGTTCCATCAGGTTGATGATTGTGAATTGTGCTGCTATAAACATGGGCATGCATCTATAACGGTAATAAGATAATTTTAATTCTTCAGGATGAATACTGAGGAGTGACATAGCTGGGTCATATGATGGTTCCATGTCTAGCCTTTTGAGAAAACTGCATGCTGATTTCCATAGTGGTTTTACTAATGTACAGTGCCACCAACAATGGAAAAGTCTTCTTTTTTCTTCACATCTTTACAGCATTTTTTATTATTTGTATTCTTGATGACTGCCATTCTAACTGGTGTGAAATAAAATCTCAGCATAGTTTTGATTTGCATTTCCCTAATTGCTAATGATGTTGAACATTCTTTTCATGTATTTGTTGGCCATCTGTATTTCTTCTTTTGAGAAATGTCTGTTTAATTCATTTGCCCACTTATTAATAGGCAAATATTTGATTTTTTGATATAAAGTTTTTGATCTCTTTATATATTTTAGATATTAATCCTTTGTCAGAAGAATAGCTAGAAAAGATTTTCTTCCATTTTCTTTCTCTTCACATCCCTAATTGTTTCCTTTTGCTGTGCAGGAGATTTTTAATTTGATGCCATCCCATTTATTAATGCTTGGCATTATTTCCTGAACTTTAGGGATCCTATTGAGAAAGTCTTTGCCTGGGCCTGTATGCTGGAGTGTTGAGCTACATTTTCTTCTAAGAGTTGCATAGTTTCTGGTCTAATACTTAGGTCTTTGATCCATTTTGGGTTGATTTTTATATAAGGTGAGAGAAAAGGGCCTGGTTTTATTTTTCTACATATGGATAATTCGTTTTCCCAGCATCAGTTGTTAAAATGGCTGTCTTTTCTCCAATATATGTTTTTGGCACCTTTTCAAGGATAAGGTAACTATAGATGTGTAGGTTTGTCTTTGTGTCTCCTATTCTGTCCATCGGTCTATGAGTTTGTTTTTATGCCAGTACCATGCAGTTTTTGTTACCATCACTCTGTAGTATAATTTGAAGTCAGGTATTGTGATGCCTCCAGCATTGCTTTTTTTTTGGATTAAAATTGGTTTGGTTATTCTATGTCTTTCATTTTTCAAATGTATTTTAAGATTTTTTTCTAGGTTTTTTTTTTTTTTTTTAAGAATGTTATTGGTATTGGATTTCATTTAATCCGTACATTGCTTTTGGTAGTATGGCCATTTTAACAAAATTAATTCTGCTTATCCATAAATACAGAACATCTTTCTTTATTCTGAGGTCCTCTTCAATTTCTTCCTTTGAACTTCTGAAGTTTTCATTGTAGAGGTCTTTCACCTTGGTTAGGTTTATTCCTAGGTATTTTATTTTTTGAGGCTGTTGTGAAGGGAATTGTTTGCTGTTTTATTTTTCAGATTTTTTTGGTATGTAGGAAAGTTTTTGATTTTTGTATGTTGATTTTATAACCTGCTATTGTGTCAATTTTGTTTATTAGCTCTAACAGTCTTTTGGTGGAATTCTTTAGATCTTCTAAGCATAGAATCATATAATCTACAAACAGTGATAATTTGATTGCTTCTTTTCCTATTTTTATCCCTTTTGTTTCCTTCTCTTGCCTAAGTGCTCTGGCTAGAATTTTTCTAGCACAATATTAAGTAGGAGTGGTGAGACTGGACATCTTTGTCTTGTCCCAGATTTTAAAGGAAATGCTGTCAGTTTTTCCCCATTTACTATGAGGTTACCTTTGGGTTTTTCATACATAACCTTTTTGATGTTGAGGTAAGTTCCTTCTATCTCTACTTTCTTCAGTTTTTTTTCTATCATGAATGAGTGCTGAATTTTGTTGAAGGCTTTCTGTGCATATATTGAGATTACTAAGTGATTTTTGTGCTTAATTCTGTTTAGGTGATGAATTACATTTATTGATTTGCATATATTAAACCATCTTTGTTTCTCTGGAATAAATCCAACTTGATTGTGGTGTACAATACTCTTAATATACTGTCGACACAATTTTATTATAATTTTTTAAGTATTTTTGCATCTAAGTTCATCAGAGATATTGGTCTACAGTTTTCTTTCCTTGATGTGTCTTTATCCGATTTTGGTATGAGTGTGATACTGTCTTCATAGAATGAATTTGTAAGTGTTTCTATCCCTTTCTATTTTATGGAATAATTTGAGGAGTATTGGAATTAGTTCTCCTTTAAAGGTTTGGTAGAATTTAGCTGAGAATACATTTGGTCTTGGACACTTCTTAGTCAGAAAATATTTTTATTACTGCTTGTATCTAATTACAAGTTATTTGTTTAGATTTTCTATGTCTCAAATCAGTTTTGGCAGACCGTATTGATTTAGATATGTATTTATTTTTTCTAGGTTTTCCAATTTATTGGAATTTAAGTTTTCAAAATAATCCCTAATAATCTGCTGGATTTCCATGATGTCTGTGTGATTTCTCCTTTTTCATTTCTAATTTTATTAATTAAGGGTTTTCTCTCTTTTTCTTTTGGTTAGTTTGGCTAAGTGCTCATCAATCTTGTTTATAATTTCAAAGAACCAACTCTGCATTTCGTTGATCATTTTTTTAAAAATTCTCAAAGTAACTTATTTTAGCTCTAATCTTAATTATTTCTTTCCTTCTATTGGTTTTGGAATTTTTTTATTCTTTTTTTTAAAGGTCCTTGAGATGCCTGATTAGGTTTTTTATTTGGGGATCTTCCTTACTTTTTATTTAGGCATTGATAACTATCAACTTCCCTCTTAGAACTACCTACATATTGTTCCAGATTTCTGGTATGTTGTATTACATTCTCATTTGAGTCCAGGAATTTTTAAATTTCTGCCTTGATTTTGTCTATCATGTATTCATCATTCAAAAGAGTGTTGTTCAGTCTCAATCCATGTGTTTATATGGTTTCTGTAGAACTTTGTCATGTTATTTCTAATTCACTTCCATTATGATTTGATAAGATACAAGAAATTATATCAGTTTTCTACATTCGCTGAGAATTGCTTTGTGGCCAAAATATTGTCTGTGTTGGAGAGGTTTTCTGAGCCACTGAGGAGAAAGTGTATTCACTGTCATTGAATGAAATATCCTAGAGTTGTCTTTTAAGTCCATTTGATTTATAATATTTTTCATGTCCAAAGAGTCTTTGCCAAGTTTAATCTGGATGACCTATCTATGGTGAGAGAGGTGTGTTGAAATCACCCAGTATTATTGTACTTAGTGATTCAAATTGAGGCTTCAATTGAGTAGTGTCTCTCTTTTTTTTTTTTTTTTTAAAGAGAGAGGTGAGAGAGAGAGAGAGAGAGACAGAGAGAATTTTTAATATTTATTTTCCAGTTTTTGGCGGACACAACATCTTTGTTTGTATGTGGTGCTGAGGATCGAACCCCGGCTGCACGCATGCCAGGTGAGCGTGCTACCGCTTGAGCCACATCCCCAGCCCGAATAGTGTCTCTTTAATGTAATTTCTTGCATCTCTGTTTGGAGCATAAATATTTATTATTGTTATATCTTCTTGTTGGATTGTTCCCTTTATCAATTAGAAGTGACCTTTGTCTCTTCTGATTAATTTTGGTTTGAAATACTCTTTGTCAGATATGAGAGTAGCTACTCCTGCTTGTTTTTAGGTTCCATTCGCATGATATATCAATTTCCATTTTTTCACTTTCAGTCTGTGACCGTCTTTGACTGTAAGGTGCATCTCTTGCAAACAACACATAGTTGGGTCTTATTTTAATCCATTCTTCCAGCCTATATTTTTATTTTCCTCTTTTAAATTTTTTTTAGTTATATGACAGTAAAATATATTTTGACATACATATATACATGGAGTATAACTTCCTGTTCTTGTGATTGTACATGATGTGGAGTTATACTGGTCATGTATTCATCTATGAACATAGGAAAGTTATGTACGATTCATTCAAGCATCTTTCCCATTTCTACCCCCCTCCTTTTCTCCATATTTACTGTCTATTCAGGTGAACCTCCTTTCCTCTCTCCCCATCCAAGCCTATTGTGAGTCAGCATCTATATGTCAGAGAGAAAATTTGGCCTTTGTTTTTGGGGGGATTGGCTTATTTCCCTTAGCATGACAGCCTCCAGTTCCATCCATTTACTGGAAAATGCCATAATTTCATTCTTCTTTATGGTAGAGTAATATTCTGTTGTGTATATGTACCACATTTTCTTTACCCATTCATCCATTGAAGGATACCTAGGTTTGTTCCATAGTTTAGCCATTGTGAGTTGAGCTGCTTATAAACATTGATTTGGCTGCCTCACTGTAATATGTTGATTTTAAGTCCTTTGGAATCTTGTCTCTTCAGGGTTCTGAATGCCTCCTGTATCTGTATGTCCATCTCATGCTGAAGGTTTAGAAAATTTTCTGTTATTTTTTCCCTGAAAAATGTTGTCCATTCCATTAGCTCACATCTCACTACCCTCCTTAATTCCAATTACTCTTAAATTTGGTCTCTTTTTGTTGTACTGGAGTTCTTGTACATTATGATCATGGTTAATTAGTTTCTTTTCTTTGATACTGTCTGAATGTTAAGGCTGACCACTTTGTCTTCCAGCTCTTAGATTCTGACTTCAGCATGGTCTATGCTTTTAGAGAGATTTGAACAGTTTATTTGATTTATTGTTTCTTTCATTTTGGATATTTGTTTGGTTCTTTTTCAATATTTCTATACCCTTATTGAATTTTTTGTTCATATTCTGTACTGACTTCCTTAATTCATTCAGTTGTTTTCTGTATTCTCTTGGAATTCATTGATTATTTTTATAATGATTATTTTGAATTTCTTATTTCATATTTCATTGACTTCAATATTTTGGGGGTTATTTGCTGGTCGTGACCTATAGGAGGAGTTGTGTTAGCTTTTTTTCCTTTTTTTCATATTTCTTGTATTCCTGTGTTGGAATACAAAAAAGAAACAAATATGAAGCAATCAGCACAGCAAATACACACACATGAAAACAAAAACCAAAAAAAAAAAAAAAAAAAAAAAAGAAAGAAAAGTAAAGGAATCATTTCTACTGAGGTGGGGTGGTCAAAATAGAAGATGAGAAGAGATGGTCACTGTCTGTGCCTGACTTTCTTTCTGTTTCTTCTTGAGCTGTGTACTGAGAGTAAGAGCACAGGCTGGGGGTTATTAACCCCTTCCTCTTTTTGTGTTGCTCACTAACTTGCCAGTTGGAGTGGTGGAAGACTGAAACTGGTTCAAGTAATTCTCAACTTCTCTTCTCCCCAGTCTGAGGTTAGATGGGATGGGAAGAACTGTCAGTTTTGTCTGTGCAGTGCAGATAGATGCACTCCCAAGGTGGGGCTACTGAAGAGTTCTATGAGTAGAGTTCCTGCAGCTGGGGTTTAGGTCTAATCAGGCCTAATGGGTTTTGTTGGGTGGTATTTGGTTTGCAGAGATTAGATCAGCACAATCCTAGGGCCTGACAGTTGCCAATCTCAGCTGAGAGTCTGGATCTTGGGAGCCTCTCAAGGACTCTACTTGTGGAGCAAGGGAGCTAATCCTTCACCCCCTCTGCTGCCAATGAACACAGTCTTCATAGGTTTAGTCCCTGAGTGCATTCACATCTGCCTGTTCAGATTCCTGATTACTTCAGCTGGTCATGTGTGCTGTCTGACTCAGAAGAGAAGAAGTTGGGCTCCCCCTTGCTTTTCTGGCTGAATCCCCTTGGGCAAAATATTCTCTGTGCCTATTTATCTCTCATTCTGCTAGGTATGAGAGTGATGTGGTAGGTGCTTGCCAGGACAGTGCAACCATGTTTTCTCTGATCTTCTGCTACTCACTGTAGTAGCTGCAGCATGGATGCCTCAAAATGCCTCCTGCCTCAACTCTCTGCAGCCAGTTGAGAAACATGGGGGCACTTTTCAAGCACTGATGCACAGTGCAGCCTCTGGATCAGCTAAAGGCAGGCTGCTTTTCTGATCTCAGGTTTATCTGTACTAAATCTTTCTGTTGGGTTTCTGCCTGTGTTCTCCCTCCTTCTGTGCTGAACCAGCACTGCTATTGCTGCTGCCACTGCTTCCATAACTGGCTTGACTCCAAAGTTGTCTTTCTTCTTTGTTCAATGTATTCAAATTACTGAGTCTCTATGACTGACTGTCCAATATTGAAATCCTTCTTTTACCTACCTTGCATAGAAGCAGTACTCCTGCTGCTTGAATCCTGAATCACAGATCGACTAGGAAGGCAGCCTTCCTCTAGCCCCCCATTTTGGATCTCTCATGTTAGTCTTTAATACTTGCTAATTTCTGTTCTATTATTTCCAAGCAATTGGAAGTTATTTTACTTAAGTCCTTTCTGCTTCACCTCAATTCAAATTTATTTCAAAGATATTTCTCTTTTTGAATGATAGGACATAAATTCTCTTACTTGAAAGGCTCCTTGGAGTCCTCCAAGTACAATGACCCCATTTTAAAAAGGAAATTTAGGCACGGTGGATTGCTACTCATGAAACTACTTACTTGACTTTGCCTAGTTCCTATGTCTTCTGAGTTACCTGACAAAAGGAGCAGTGCAAGCTGAAGCAGGGATTAGAACCCAGGCACATACCTGTACATTTTGTTCCTTTGCTCTTTGAACCTAGAGTAATACTCTGTGCTGTGTCACAGTTGTCACACACGGCATCTTGAAACAACACATGTTTACATCTTGCAATTTCTGAGAGTCAGAAGTCTGATAAAGTCTTAGCTGGAGTCTGTGGATTCAGGCTGCAACAATGAAAGCACAAGTCAGTCGTGTTCTCATCTGGAGGCCTGAGAGGAGAAGCATCTACCCCAACTCCCTGTGGCTGTAAAAACTGGTTTTCCCTCCTGCTGTTCACTAGACTGTTCTCAGTTCCCAGAGGTCATCCTCACTTCCTTGCCATATCATTTTAGTCAGTTTTACGTTGCTGTGACCAAAAGACCTGATAAGAATAACCTAGTGGGGGAAAAGTTTATTTTGGATCATGATTTCATAGGTTACGTCCATGATCGGTGCACTCCACAGCTCTGGGCCTGAGGTGAGGCAGAACACCATGGCAGAGGAGCATGGTGGAGGAAAGAATGCTCATTTTACCTCTGAGCATTTGCCGCAGCCCGGCTGGCTGGGCAAAATAACCGGGGGGTGATGAATAACTTGTGTACGTTGATGCAGCAGGAATGGAAGCCGTTTATTGTAGGATCTGAGCGATATTTATACATTTTATACAGCTTATCTAATTAGCATAAAATAGATACAGCAGTCAACCAATAAGGAATCTCCACACTTAATGGCTCACTTTTGTTACTTCACAAACCACTCCCTCTGGCATTTTGCCAGGTGCCATGCAGACTTGTTTACAGACTTTAACATTTCTCTGGCAAAATAACAGGTGCCAATCTGACTTGTTTACAGACCTTAACAAGCATTCTTCCATTATTTCACACTTGAGCTTTGAGAGACACTTCATATCTGAACCATAACACATCTGCACCTCCAAACATGTCCACTTCCTTCATTGAAGTTGGTAAGGGAGAGTCTCTAGAAAGATGAAGTCTTATTTGACCTAATAATCCTGAGAGAGACACTGCCTCAAACTTTTCCAGGTCATATCACTTAGAAGCCTACCACAAGTAGCTCCCAAATTCAAGGGGAAAAGATTATATAAGAGAACAGATACCAGAAGATGAGGATTTTCAGGAATCACCTGCGGATCTTCCTATCACAATCCCAAACCAAGGATTTACTTGGGCTAACATATGAATAAAGTCTAGGCAATCAATATTTTCACTGTGGATCACTGTTAATTTGAAAATATCCTTCTAGTGCTAGGTTTCTAGAGCTCTATATGTCATCCAATAATTCTTACTTTTTATCAGTGATTTCATAAAGATACAGAGGGCAAATAATTCAAATTTATGGATGAATGAGATCAGAGTATTAGCAAATCATTTGTATGACACAATTAGGTTTCAGTTTTATTTCCTTGCTAATATAATGAGGATAGAATTTTTGATGAATAACAGTGATTTTTTGATTTGAAATTGCCTGTATATAATCTTCTACTCATCTAGAGGCTTCAATTTGTCTTAGAGGAATTAGGATTATTGCAGTAGAAATACAAAGACAAAAGTCAATGCTCAGATTTTATATTCTAATTTGGAAGTTTTGAATTTTCAATTTGACAATATTTTGAAAGACAGGGTTTGGCAAGAGAGAATAGATTTTCTAAGCTTCTTAAGATCTTAGTAATATTTTGATCACTGAGTTTTAATACAAGTAATAGGGAGGAGAGTAAAGTAAGTGAGTTAGATTACTCTTGGAATCCCAATGGACTGTAAAAATGAGAAAGGAGTCAACCTAGGCTATGGAGGTCAGGTGCCAGGGCACTCAGAGACCAACTTCGAGGTTAAAAGTTCAAGGGCCACACAAATATCCATTTATCAAAACCCAAACATTTTGGTGACAACTGGACAGTTTTCTTAGGAGTAGCCCAAGGTAACCTGCAAACTTCAGGAATTAGTCTTGCAATTGGAGGCACAGACATAAATGCCAACATAGTGTCACTCATGAAGAGGTACATTGAGAGACAGACCCAGGCTATCACTCCCAGCCTCCTCTGAACTGTCTATATCCTTCTTTCAACCCCAAAGTTCTCACAGGACCCAGGGAGGGCACAAAGAGGAGCTGAGAGAGCTTGGACTCCAAGAGAGGTTGACAGTGACAATGTGGAACCCTACCTGAGCTTAATAATCCTGAAAAACAAAACAAAACAAAATAAAAAACCCAAAAAAGCACAAGGGCAATGGTTAAGAAGTCCTGTGTGTCACAATGAAACTAATTATTCCATAAAATTAAAATGTACTAATTATTAAGACAAACAAATAACAACAACAACAACAAAAAATGAATTCTCTTGAGCCTATATATTCTGAGAGGGGGATTACTACAAGGATCCATTCTTCCCCTTATGTTTTTTCTAAGACTCATGAATGTAGTCTGTTTACCTGTGAGAGGATCACATAGAGACCTTCCAAATTCCCATATTTGCCTCATAAATATTGCCAAACTGCATGTGTTCACTGATCAATCAGAACAAGATGCGTGTAAATTACACTTCAGTTAGGATGCTCTCCTCCCTCCAGGCCTCTAAACTTAGGTCCACCTTCAGCCTGGGGCAGCATATAACCCCTCCTAAGAGGAAACTGGCCATGGGATAAATATTCTCAGATCTTCTGTTTCATCACCTGGTCTTTTCATCCCGTTTCTGCACACCTGGTACTTTTCAGCCTTGTTTATTTCTTTCTATAAAGACAAAAGCCTTTTCTATACAACTCTTGAGCCTTGTAGAACTAATGGCTGCAGCATTCTACCCTTGAAATAATTTGAACAAACTCTCTCCTTTCTAAGTCTGGATTTGCTTTTATTTTACAACAGCATCTAGTGAGTTTGTGACCAGATGCAAATGGCCAAGACCACTGAGTCCAGCTGTGGAGGACAGTTTGCCACCCTAAGGCTCAGATGGGGGCCATCCATACCTGTCACAGGCTTACATGAACATTAACCACACACTCATCAGTGGACTTGATGGAGTCATTTGTCCCCAAACTCCTTTTACTTCTTTAAAATTTGAAACAGCCCTTTATCTTCCCCTCCCCATAAGCATTTATATTCAAATGGCTGTTTTGAGGACTGATTTTTTTTTTTTAAACATGGTTCTCACTCATCCATACCTCAGGGATGAGACTAAAGAAGTTGTCCCATAGTACAGACTAGTGAGAAATGTCACTTGGATTTGGGACCCTTGTCCATGAGACCCTCCATTTGCTCAGTTGACATTTTGGAGAACATGAGCTCAAATGCTCCAAAGAACTGACAATGTACTCGAAAGAAACCCAGTCATTTTCTTCCAGATTAAAAGTCTTTTATGAATGAGACACTGTTCCTGAAAAAAATTTTTCTCTTTGTTACTCTGTCACTAGCTTTGTTACCGAAAATTGACAAAAGCTACATTTTCTTAGCACAATTGACAGGAGTATGGGCAAATTTGTGACCTGATACACCAGAATTATGAATCAAATAAAACAAGATGATACTCCACAGAAGTAAGTGTGAGATCCTGCCCTTGTGTTCAGAGACGTGTAAGTACAGGATGCGAATATTTGGTTTAGGAGCAACATGGCTACACTTAAGCATCAAAAATTAAGGGTTGCATTAGTCAGGAATTTTTTGGTTGCAACTTACAGAAACCCACTGGGATTGGGCAAGAGGGCAAAAAGGGAATTTATTGGCTCTCAGAATCCAAGAACAACCTGACTGAAGGAAGGAAAGGGAGGCTGCTGGGTTTCGGGGCTAAATAGGGCTAGGAACACAAAAGCCCTGGGGCTCTCTCCTCTCCTCGCCCTGGCTGGCCTCTTCTTGGGTGGCACTTTCTCTCTTGGGGTTTATTCTCTCTCACTACAGACCAGCCTTCTGCACAAGGCAGGATTATGGCCCTTAAGTGCTCTGAGTCTCACCTCTTTTGACTTTTGCTACTGGACTTGAGAGAAGCCAGTTATTTCAGAAACAGCCAGAAAATTTTTGTGGGGAGTTCTGATAGGAAACCTGGTAAGGGTTCCCCTGCAGCCAGGAGAGAGAACCAGGTTAAAAAAAACAATGAAAGATGATATATCATGAGCTTTGTAAGGTTTTGAACAACCAATAAAAAAAAAAATCAGTTCTCAAAACAGCCATTTGAATGTAAATGCTTATGGGGAGGGGAAGATAAAGGGCTGTTTCAAATTTTAAAGAAGTAAACGGGGTTTGGGGACAAATGACTCCATCAAGTCCACTGAGGAGTGTGTGGTCAATGTTCATGTTAAGCCTGTGACAGTGTGTTTTCCAGAGATGCCAGTAGGGCGGGAGGCTGCATCTCTGGGAACAAAGAGTTTAGGGTGCAGCAGTTATGTACCTGGAGGCTGGGTTTTCACTTGGGGGGGTCACTCCAAATGAAGTGAAGGGTGTTGTTAGGAGAGCACCAAGACTAGAGAGGCAGTTCAACCATCCCATGTTGTGGCTGATGTTGCTATCGGAGGGATCCCTAAAAAACCGGGGAAATTTAGACTGGAGAAGAGAAGGCCTGGGACACAGGATTGTTGGGTGGCTATTTCTCTTCCTTGTGAACTAATACACTGAAACTTCAGAGCAAGAGATTTTTATTCAACATAAGGACTTTCTCACAATTAAAGCTGTCCTGGGATGGATGGGCCTGCATGCAGAAGCAGTGAGATGACAATATATGGCACGCAGGACACATCAATTCATGCCTCCTTCCCCTCATTCACAGCTACTATTCACTCACCACATAGACAGCATTAACCAGGAGACAGGTTCTACAAGAAAAGCGGTTGGTTCCTGTCCTCTACACTTGGCACAGTGCCTGATATGTATTCGCACAGGGGAGCCTGCGTGGGTGCGTGACGGGTGTAGTCACTGTTGCGCTGCACTGGAGGTAACCATGGGACTCTCATATGGACACTCTTCACCCTGGGGTGACTGATCAAATGATGCTGACGCTCTGCACACAGCGCTCTGTGGAGTGCGGGCATGGCGCTGTGAGAGCACAGGGAGCATCAGGGTAGAAAAGGTTGCTGGAGCTTAGAGAAAGTCTGGCAGAGTTGGGCTCTTACTAGAAAAGGGGGCCAAGTTGAGAGGAAGAGGAAGAACATCACCAGAGGGGGAGAGAGAGGGCAGTGAAGGGAAAGAAGTGGGGCCTGCCACTTGTACCCTATGGGCCTCGTGGTGCTCTGGCTCTGCCCCTTCCATTTCCACCAAGCAGTTTCCACTCCTGCCCCACATCCATGCAGGAATGGAGCGCGGATAGCCAGGGAACTCCAGGTGGGCCAAGGAGGCCTCAGTCCAGGTTCTCTCCATCCATATATTGGGAGGGGGCAACAGCCCAGTATCTCTGAGGCTCACTAACTTCCTCAAAAGAGCCCCCTCCCCTCCCCTTCCTCAGAGCTTTCAGGAGGCTCATTTCCCCCAACTTGCACTCCTCCCTCACCCAACTTGACCTCCCTTTCTCACTGTGATGCCTGTGCAGTGCAGTGAACCATACAGTGGACTCAACCCGTCAAGGTCTGATTGATGGACCTGTTGTTTCACTGTGTTACTCATTCAGGCTTCATTTACGTCTCAATAAGGGAGAAGCTTTTTGGCCAAAGCAATGACATTCTTAATGGCAATTTTGGGCATCCTCCATTGGACTAGGAGAATTTGGAGGACTTGTGATAAATCTACCCCTTACCCATAAGAATGTTTTTCACATTGTGGGTGATGGATTGGGAAATCAGTTTCGTGGGTCACAGCTGGTGGTGTGTGTTTGTTTTTGTTTTGTGGGGCTGGGTCTTGCACATACTAGGCAAGTGCTCATGGAGCCACACTCTTATCCCACAGCTAGTATTTTTTTAAAGAATAAAATTGAGTTGAATAGAATGGAATAGAACAGACTAAGTGTCAGAGTCCATAGCATATAGTGAAACATAATTTTGGCGAATATTTGTGTATGAATCATGTAAGTAAAACATATGTTTTTTTGCTTAGGGCTGTAGTTAGAATACATATTTGAAAAATACCATTTTAATACCTCCAAAAAATATCCTCTGGTTTTGACCTGAATAAGTGATCTTTTTCTTAGAATCAGGACTGCTGTGGCTAGTCCAATCTGCCCTGAGGTGTATTCAAAGGAGAATAGTTTGTCTTGTTCTATATCCTGTATCAGAGGAATGGCAGGAATTTGTATTTTCCAAGTCCTCTCAGGAAAGGAAACAAAACGAAGCACTAACAATTGCTTCCTACCTACCTAAGCAAGTGATTTGTGTTTGAAATTTCTGCAGCAACAATTGCAGATGAAAACTTGACTCCCACTTCTAAGTACTTTCGAGGATTAGAGTCATTAACAATGCATATCTACCATCCACAGGAGCAAATGTGGATTTCCTATTGGACTTTTCCCTTTGCTGAAGGCAGAGGCTTGTCTAAACTAAATAAGGTCGCTGCTCGAAGAACTTATCTTGTGGAAGAGCAGCAGGTGCTGTTAGTAGTGTTGGAAAATATGACCCGAGAGCTGAGCCCTGGAGCCCAGAACACCAGGCGATGGGAGCAGAAGAGTGCACAGGAGTGGGTTTCAAGATGATTCCACTTTGGGGCTATATATGTGAAAGCAGTAGTCCTGGAGAAATAGCCATTTGACAGAATGGCTTCCTGAGCCCTGAGGAGAGGAATGGAGAATTCCATTTCACCAAGTTAAGAGAATGCCTGAAAAAGTCAAGTCTTTCAAGTTCAAGGCAAAAGAGATTCTCTGGAAGTTCAGAAGGACAGGTTTGAGAATTTCTGCCCCAGGGAAACCACCCAGGATTGTAAACTGGCTGCTCATGTGATGAAACTTGCCTTGAGCCTGTACCACCCAGATGCAAACCAAACCAAATAAAAACACCCCCAAACCCACAACCATTCTTTGGCCAAACTGACAATGAGTAATGATTAACAAAATGTTCTTTTCCTTGGCTAGATGCCCAGGAGAAAGACTGTTTCTCCTAGGTGGCTTAATGAGGACTGTGTTCTCTTCATTCCAAGGGGGAATAGCAGAGCTATTTCCTCCCTTACTGGTGAAGTTCTGGGTCTTAGATGGTCTTACAGACAAGGCTACCTCCTAATTACATCCTGATTATTTTAAAAGTGAAACCCCAGAAAGCTGCGGGACAGTGAGCAATCCCTCTCATTTCCTGGAACCCACCCCCCACCTCCAGAAGCAGGGTAGCCAGTGGCTAGGTAACATCATCTTTCAAGAGCCACGGAACATATCCTTGATGAGTCCTCCCTGAAATTCCACATTACTTCAGTCCCAACTAAACCACAGTCTCCTGGAAGAAGTCGCTTCTAAGCCTTATCTTTTATCTAAATTTTAGTATGGAATATTTTTTATTTGCAAAGGAGTGGGTGGAAAGGCTGGATACCAAATGTTATCAGTATTTCTCTCACAAGTGGCCCCAAGCAACTCAAGCTGACTTGTTCATAGCGTAATAAGCAAACGCAGGTTTATAAAAAAGCAATAAAATTAAAAGTGGCAAGCAGGGTCCCAGCAACTGCTATATGAGGAAGACACAGACCACAGTGATTATCAGAGGCAGTGAGGATGCTGTGGTTGAGACACTGACAGAGAAACGGCAAACATGGTCTTTTAAATAGAAAGGTTGGCTTAGAAATGAATGGCCTGTCTCAGATTCTTGCAGTGTTACAGGAATCACACCAAATATGATCCAAGTTTCACTGAAACAGTTTATGAACCAGAGAAGTATGTTCAGAGACACAGTTGAAGAAAATTCAGTAAAAGCTATGAAATGTAAAAAAGCTTAAGAGGCTGGACCCTTCTGTGGATGCCTGCAAGGTGTCTGTCCCAAGTGGATTTCTTTTGGGAATGAAACTTTGAGCTCCAGTTGTTATCATTTGCATCCTGATAAATAAATGTGTCTTTCTTCCACGTGTGCTGGGCATTTGCGTATGTAATGTAATTAGCAGAATGTGTAAGGTTTTCAGGTAAATGCTTAAAGAATGTAAGGAAAAATTAAAGGGAAAGAAAAGGAAAGGATGTCAGCGGAGAAAATAAAGAAAGAGAGAAATGAAAGGAAAAGAAATAAAGAAAAAGGAAGGGAAGAAAAAAGAAGAAAGAGAAGGAAAAGAAGAGAAAAGAAAGAATAAAGGAAGAAAGAAAAAATTTCAAATATAGTCTGAAAAATAGAACACAGAAATAGAAACAGGCTTCATTTGTCCTGTTCCACAGTGTGGCTGTGGCTAGGACCCGTGTCTGTTTCACTGTTCTAGGAGCTGGTAAGATCTTATAGGTGTGAATCTGGGGTTATGACCAGGAATGGGATTCTAGAAACTTCAGTGCTAAGAGCCCTCTTACACTGGTCAATTGGAGTGACTCTTACAGAAGAGAGCAAGTGAGGAGGAGGGAGAGAGGGTGCACAGAAGTTGTGCATAGGTGGAGGTGAGTGAGTTTATTCCTGATACACACAGCAAATGCTCTGCAGGCTCTACTAGTAGTGGATACATAAGATTGTAAGCACCTTATGAACTAGGTATTCACAACAGTTGTTGGGTATGGCCTTATTATAGAGTCTGTGGGTGGCAGAGAAATAGGTACTAAAAGACTTAAAAGAATAAATGATTTTCAAGCATAATGAAAGCATTGAGTTTTCCAATTGATGTGCCAGCTATAAATCATCTTATTCATTTTTTGGTGAAGCTGGTTCAGTAAGGATCATGTTGGCAACATGGAGTTAATTCAAGACTCTGAAGTATTTTCTTCTGGTGACCGAGAGGCCAAACCAGAGGATTATCTCCCTTTGGGGGATTGAGGACCATCTTTCCCTTCTTCTGTTTCCTCACTGCTCATTTGCATCTTCATCACCCAGCAAGGACCATGCAAAATGTGGACACCTGCTACTGACTGCCCATGTTCACCAGAGATCTGTGTTTTGGTCACTGTATCACTCAGTGACCAAAGTTTTTCTAATGTTTCTAATCTCCTCTTAGAAACTCCATTCTCTTTTTCAGAGTTTCCACCTGTTTATTGTGAGTCCTGCTGACCACCATGGATGGATCAGAGAGAGTGAAGGGGGAGCCCCCTAAATACATCCTAAAGTCCTGAGTTGGAACTTGGGTTATTTTTCTTCCAAAAGTAAAATTGGAAGTGGTGATGAGATTTCATGGTACTATTAGTATAGTACTGCATACATAACTCAAGCACAAGATGAGTTCAGGAGGCATCTGGCAGTTGGCTCAGAAGCTGACCACAGTGTTTCTATGGCAAATTGGTTACTAATTTGCCAGTAATCAAATTAGAAAAAAACATTATTAGAATCAAGATATATTCACTTAGAATAAATGGAATTGAATATGCTCTAACAATCTCACATTTCAGACTGCCCAGATCTCAGGAGGCTCTTGCTTGTATGAATCAGGACCTTCAAAAAAGTCTATTGAATACATCCTACTCCAGCAGGCTTGCCCTGATTAAAGACAGCTCTGCCCATAGGGAAAGAGGCAATAAAGTCTAATACTCTGGTGGTGCTAACACCTTCACGATGTTTGTAAAAGGAGCAATCTTGGGCCAAGTGAACAAGAAAAGAGGAAGTTCCGAACCACTTCCAAAGGGTTGAGGCTAAAGAGCAGATGTCTCTGGACTGCCCAAACGTCTGCCACATGGCTCAGCAGTGCTGCCGCTGCCGAAACCCCAAGTCTACGACTCAGGGTGGTCTGGAAGGGAAGGATTGTTTTCCTGAGAGTGGTTTCAAGAATGTAGCTCCTCACCTAATAAAAGGAATGTGCAATGATTAACTGGGTCTAATATTAGTATCTGCAAAATAAAGAGCAATTGGGCTTGGTAGGAGACAGAACAAACCTCGCATGCACCCACTGCCAGGTAAAATCTGTTCTTTTTCAGTCATAAATCTTTCTTGGACGCCAGAGAAGAAATTCACTTCCGTCAGAAACATTGAATGAACCAAAGAGAAAGAACATGTTGTTTTGGAGATGAAAGCATACTAATTTTAAAGCTCCTGGTGCCTTTTCTGCCTGTTGGCCTGGCATCTTTCTCATGGTGTCCTTGACTTGGCCAGGACTTGCATTGTTTTGCATAGGAAGGGACAGAAGTGAGGAAAGGTCAGGATAGGCCATTTGCTTCAGGCTTTTGCTTGAGTCAGAGAACTTGCATTTGAATCTCCCTCTTCTCTAGGCATACCATGAAGCTTGTTTGAACAACAAACTCTTGATAATGGTGAAGAATACATGGATAGACTTTAGGGCATTCCTAACATCAAGAGCACCATTAACCATGAGATAGAAGTTGACGACTTCACCAATAAAGTTACCTTTCTTGCCAAACTAAGATTCAAATTGGCAGTAGCCACTTTTTTTTTTTTTTATATTATCTGATTTTACCTTCATGAATCCCTTTGATATAGGTCGTTTGTTCTCAATGTATAGTCCTCACAAAATCAGCGTCACCTGAGAACTTGCTAGAACTGTACATTCTTGGGTCCTACCCCTGTCTTATTAGGCCCTAAATCTGTATTCTAGCAATTTCTCCAAGCAATTCAAATGCACACTAAGTTTGGGAACCACAGGTGTAGGAGACATTATCAACATATCACTATAGAATTTATTAAGTGCCAAACATGTCATGAATCTTAATTTATTTATTTATTGGTACTAGGGATGGAACACAGAGCTTCTCAGATGCTAGGCAAACAGTCTACCGCTGAGCTACACCTCCAACCCTTTTAATTTTTTGAGACATGGTCTTACTAAGTTGCCCAGACTGGCCTTGAACTTAAAATCTTTGTATCATGAGTCTTTGAAGTTCTTATAGTAAAATTTTCAATGTTAAATTCTGTATTTCCAATAATTACCATTCACTCAATTGGCAATCAAGAAATGTTCCCTGTAGATACCGGGTGTTTAATGAAGTAGGCATCTTTCCCTTCCTTCCCTCTTGCCTCCCCCCCTCCCTTCCTTTCTGTCTGCCTCATGTCACTACAGAGTGTGTCCTTTTCTCCTTTACGTGTATTTTAATTGTGCTGATAATCAAGGGGACCTTGTCTGACCTTCCACTTGGAAGCCACTTAACCCATACTTACCATTTAAAGTGAGCCACCCCCTGGGCACAGAGATGGGTCTGGAGATATTAGAGGGCCACAGAATCTTTGGGGGTGGAGAACAATATGAACTCTATGATGGAAAGAAGTTCCATACGACTGACTTTGTGAGCACCAAGTGAACTTGAAACTCCATGAAGCACATTTTCTTCTATGTAGAGAGAGTCTGCCTAGGAATGGCACCAACTCAGAGAAAAGCAAAGTGTTGGAGGGAGAGATGGGCAGGAGTGGATGTCATCTTTTCAATCTCTGGATTCACCATGCCCTTGACACCAGGATCAGCTCTTTCCTTGAACTTCATATACAACTCAACATTTCCTGTGAATGCTTTAACTCCAGGGCCTGGGGACATTCATAGTAATGTTTTGTTGTTGCTGTTGTTCCTGATTACAAAAATTAAAAACAAAAATTTGCCATCCCACCACTGGCAGACACCTGCCAGAACTCAGGCCCAGCCCAGATCTGCCTCTGCCCAGCAGTGTGGGGCTCAGGGCCAGGGTAGCCCCGATTCCACTGGCAGGGTAGCCCCGATTCCACTGGCAGTCACCTGATGGAGCTCAGACTCTGGCACAGAACCACCTCCTCCAACCAGCAGACCCTGCCAGAACTCAAGCCCGGCCTAGATCTGCCTCTGCCCATCTGCTCGGGACCCAGGCCCAGGATAGGTCTGGGGTGGTCACCCCACACACACACACCTGGAAGCCACTTCCATCTTGGGACACTGCAGACATTGCCATAGTCTTCCCCATGTAGTAGCCTCTACTTTTCAACAACAGACAGGGCCTAGAAGTAGCTGCATCTCGGAACAGGCATCCCAAAGCCAGTGTAAGGCCCACCAATTCAGCCCCATCTCTGAAAGACCTTGCATCCATTGGGGCACCTCCATTGCTAACTCGAGTTACCTCCGCTATTGCCACCACCACCATTAGTAGCATCCATCGTGGGATACCTGCAGGGTTTGCAAGCCCAGCATCAAGGTGAGGTACAGAGAAGCTGCATGGATACTACAAGATTATCAGGTAGATACTGTAATATTCATATCCACACTGCAAGAAAGGAAGACACATAGACAACATTTAAAAACCAAGGAGGAAATTGTCCCAAACAAACCAGGATACTATAATAACAGATCTGATGGACAGTGAAGTTGATGAAATGTCAGAGAAGGAGTTCAGAATGTTAATAATTAAAATGATCTGTGAATTAAAGAATGTCCTAAATGAGCAAATATAGGTGAAAGTTGATCACCTCAACAAAGAGATAAGAGATAAGAGAGCAAAAGATAATTTCAAGAAAGAAATGAAGGAAACAATAAAAAACTCAACAGAAAGTATAACCAACAGACTAGAGATCACTTAGAAGACAAAACTCAGATAATGAAGACAAAGTATACAATCTGGAAAATAAAGTTGTCCACACAGTGAAGATAGTAAAAATCCATGAACAGAAAATCCAAGAATTATGGGACAGCATCAAAAGACCAAATATAAGAGTTATTGGGATAGAGGAAGGCACAGAGTTTCAAACCAAAAAATGCACAATCTCTTCAATGAGATAATATCAGAAAATTTCCCAAGCATGAAGAATGAATTGAAAAATCAAATACAAGAGGCTTAAAGGGCATCAAATGTACAAAATTACAACAGATCTACACCAAGGCACATTATAATGAAAATGCCTAGCAGACAGAATAAGGATAGAATCTTAAAAGCTGCAAGAGAGAGAAATCAGATCACATATAGGGGGAGACCAATTCATATCTCAGCAGATTTTTCAACCCAGACCTTAAAAGCCAGGAAATAGTGGAACAGCATACATCAAGCTCTGAAAGAAAATGGATGCTAACCAAGAATCTCCTATCCAGCAAAATTAAGTTTTGATTTGATACTGAAATAAAAACTTCCATGATAAACCAAAGTTAAAAGAATTGAAACTAAAAAGTCTGCACTACAGAACACCTTCAAAATATTCCATGAAGAGGAAATAAAAAACAATGATGAAAATCAGCAGAAGGTGGTATTACACTAAGGAAAAGTCTAATCAGAGGAGAAACCAAGTCACATTAAATACCAAAAATAAACAAAAATGGCTGAGAATACAAATCATGTCTCAATAATAACCCTGAATGTTAATGGCCTAAACTCACCAATCAAAAGACACAGACTAACAGACTGGATTAAAAAATAATAATAAAATAAAATAAAAAAAAACCCAACAATATGCTATTTCCAAGAGACTCATCTCATAGGAAAAGACATCCACAGACTAAAGGTGAAAGGTTAGGAAAAATCATACCACTCATATAGACTATGGAAGCAAGCAGGAGTTTCCATTCTCATAACAAATAAACTAGACTTCAAGCTAAAGTTAATCAAAGGGATAAAGAAGGACACTACATATGCCTAAAGGGAACCATACACCAATAAGACATAACAATTATAAATATATATGGAGCATCTCCTTAATCAAATAAACTCTTCTCAAGTTCAAGAGTCAAATAGACCACAACACAATAATTCTGGGTGACTTTAACACACCTCTTTAACCCACTGGATAGATCTTCCAAACAAAATCAAAAGAAAGAAACTATAGAACTCAATAATACAACCAATAACTTAAACTTAACTGACATATATAAAATATTTCATCCATCAACAAGTGAATACACATTCTTCTCAATAGCACATGGATCCTTCTCTAAAATAGACCATATATTATGCCACAAAGCAACTCTTAGCAACTACAAAAAGTAGAGATACTACCCTGCATTCTATCAGATCATAATGGAATGAAACTAGAAAACAATGATAAAATAAAAAAGAAAAGCTACTCCAACACCTGGAGACTAAATAATGTACTATTGAATGAACAATGGGTTTCAAAAGACATCAAAAAGAAGATTAAAAAAATTCTTAGCGGTAAATGAGAATACTGAAATGGCATATTGAAATCTCTGGGACACTATGAAGGCAGTACTAAGAGGAAAGTTCATTGCATGGAATTCATTCCTTAAAAGAAGAAAAAGTCAACAAATAAATGACCTAACATTATATCTCAAAGCCCTAGGAAAAAAAAGAACAAATCAACACCAAAATTTGTTGAATACAGGAAATAAAATCAGAGCTGAAATCACTGAAATTGAAATTAAAGAAACAATTGAAAAAAAATTGATGAAATAAAAAGTTGGTTCTTTGAAAAAAATATATAAAATTGACAGACCTTTAGCCATGCTAACAAACAGGAGAGAGAAAACTCAAATTACTAGAGTCATATGATTTGCCCAAATTGAATCAGATCAGTTTAAACAGATCAATTTCAAGCAATGAAATAGAGAATGCCATCAGACATCTACAAACCAAGAAAAGCCCAAGATCAACTGGATACATAGCTGAATTCTACAAGACTTTAAATATAACATAGCTATACTTATATTAGATAAAGGCTCCAAAAACATACATTGGAGAAAGTATAGCCTCTTTAATAAATGGTGCTGGGAAAACTGGAAATCTATATTCATCAAAATGAAATTAAGCCCCTATCTCTCAACATTTACAAAACTGAACTCAAAGAGGATCAAGGATCTAGGAATTAAAACATAGACACTGTGCCTAATAGAAGAAAAAGTAAGCCCAAATCTCCATCATGTCAGATTAGGCCCCGACTTCCTTAATAAGATTTCTATAGCACAAGAATTAAAATCAAGAGTCAATAAATGGATGGATTCAAACTAAAAAGCTTCTTCTCAGCAAAAGAAACAATCAGTGAGTTGAATAGAGAGCCTACATTTGGGAGCAACTTTTTACCACTTACACATCAGATAGAACACTAAACTCTAGGATATAAAAATAACTCAAAAATCTTAACACCATAAAACAAATACCCAATCAATAAATGGGCCAAGGAATTAAATAGACACTTCTCAGAAGATGACATATCATCAATCAACAAATATATGAAAAAATGTTCATCATCTCTGGCAGTTAGAGAAATGCAAATCAAAACTACTCAAAGATTTCATCTCACTCCAGTCAGAATGGTAGCTATAAAGAATACAAACAACAATAAGTGTTGGCAAGAATGTGGGGAGAAAGGCACACTCATGCATTGCTGGTGGGACTGCAAATTGGTGCAGCCAATATTGAAAGCAGTATGGAGAATACTTGGAAAACTGGGAATGGAACCACCATTTGACGCAGCTATCCTTGTTCTCCATCTATACCCAAAGGATTTAAAAACAGCATACAACAGGGACACAGCCACATTAATGTTTATAGCAGCACAATTCACAATAACTCAACTGTGGAGCCAACCTAGATGCCCTTCAGTAGATGAATGGATAACGAAAATGTGGTATATATACACAATGGAATACTATTCAGCATTAAAAGAGAATTAAATCATGGCATTTGCCAGTGAATGGATGGAGTTGGAGAATATAATGCTAAGTGAAGTTATCCAATCCCCCAAAACCAAATGCTGAATGTTTTCTCTGATATAAGGAGGCTGATTCATAATGGGGTTGTCCAGGGTTGGGGAGCATGGGAGGATTTGACAAACTCTAGATAGGGCAAAGGGGAAGGAAGGAAAGGGAGGGGGCATGAGGGTAGGAAAGATGGTGGAATGAGATGGACATCATTACCCTAAGTACATGTATGAAGACATGAATGGAGTGACTCTACTTTGTGTATAACCAGAGATATGAAAAATTGTGCTCTATATGTGAAATATGAATTGTAATGCATTCTGCTGTCATACATAACAAATTAGAATAAAAGAAGATATTTAAAAAGTTTGCACTTAGTAGAATAGTCCTGTAAAAAATCAAAGTCCCTGAGGGAGCACCTTCATTTCCTTGAAAATGACTTTTGTATGTGTTTCTTCTGATTTTTTCACAAACATGCTAATGAAATGGGATGCTCTTTGAGATTTTGTTCTTGCTATCTTGGATTTGCTAGAAGCCCACAGAGTCAAGAACAATATGTTAGGTGCCGATATCTACATTCTAGAGTGAAGTTATCAGAGTGTTTTATGCAAATAAACTTTGCAAAGTTGGAGACCTAGGACTAGGTCTGCCATTATTATAGGAGGAGCTATATTTAAAAAGTCGGTGAACTCTTGAAGAAGTCGCCAAGCCAGGGGCACATTTCTGAAGAACATTTTCAACATGGTGGTGAGAGCAGGGGATACTCACTCTCACCTTAAGTCACATAGGGGAGGGGCTTCAAGAAAATCACTCAGTCATATGTATCTACTGGAATTTGGGGATGCAGCTTTTGTCACGTTGTTCAGCTTTAAAGCTGGGTGACCCCGTATACAGGGCAGTTGAGGGAACAGATATGACCATACTCAGATGGTTTGATTTGACTTGATCAACTCAAATTTGACTTGATCTCCTTTCTGACTGTCTGCCAGGGTTTCCAAAGTGGAGCCTTTGCTAAACAGAATCATCTGGGCAGAATGCATCTGCCTGGGTTGGTAGACACTGAAAACCTTCCTCTATCACACCCAACGTGACTTCTCCTCCAAACTCTTGCCCTTTCTTCTACACTCTCTGGAGTCATTGCTCCTATCATGTATCGTCTCCATACAACAAACTCAGGCACAGCACAATGTGGCTATTATTGTGTAAGAACTTTGTAAGATGAGTTATATGTGCATTGACTTTAGCGATTGGCTTTCATAGATGGTGGAAATCTTTATGGTAATTTCCAGGGCTATGGCCCAGCTAGCGTTAGAACTTTATGGAACCACATGTCTTTTTCTGGACTATATATGTACCTCTCCATCCCCAGATCCTTCTTCCTGAACCCCTATGAACTCCACTGTGTAAAGCTTCTGAGTTCTGTCCATGACATCTCCCCACTGAATCCCCTCTTTGAACATCTACCCCTAGGTTCTACTTCCTTATAAATATTGTAGAGACACTGTCTGTAACAACCCTTTATTAACTCTTAACAAGGGTTTTTTTAATCACATCATCTCATTTACTCCTCATAGTATCCCTGTGAGATATTATTGTCTTCATTTTTAAGATGGGGGACTAGAAGCTCAGAAGGATTGAGTGATTTGCTCATGTCACCCAGTAAGTTAGTGGAGCCAGAACAAGAGTTTAGATTTTCCTGACTCTCTATATTCTTTTCCTTAGAACCTCGGATTCTCAGTTGCCTGTTCTCTAACGCCAAGGTTACACTCAGTTTCCACTGCAACCATTATTTTCTGTTCCATACAGCCATCATTTCTCTTCAAACTCCTTAGAGTCACTTAAACTCTTTGAGAAATTTGCAGCAGTAGAGTTACATTACCAGTACACAGACCCAGGCCAGACTGAGAACCGCTGGTCTAAAAAGAATTTTGGGGAATAAATATCCTTGGCGGAAAATTCAACTTGAATACTTGAATCTTCTTAACTTTTCCTTAGAGGTGTTTCCTTCCTTCCTTCCTTCCTTCCTTCCTTCCTTCCTTCCTTCCTTCCTTCCTTCCTTCCTTCCTTCCTTCCTTCCTCCCTTCCTCCCTCCCTCCCTTCCTTCTTACCTCTTTCTTCTCCTCCCCTCCTCCTCCTCCTCCTCCTCCTCCTCCTCCTCCTCCTCCTCCTCCTTCTTCTTCTTCTTTTTTTTTTTTTTTAAAAAAAAGAACAAACGTTCCCTCTTAACAGAAAAGAATCTGAAATTCCCATTTGTGGGATTGGGTGAGGTTTCTAAACAAACACCCAAACCAGAAAACAAAAAGGACTTTCTTTCTCCAAAGAACTTGAGGAAATATTTGAAAAATGTTGGTAAATTAAAATACTTTTAAAAATCATTGTTTTATTTCCATCCTGTATATGTATACCATATTTACTTTTCCTATTCCCTTATAACTCTTAGCAAGTTCCATCTAATTATTTTTGGTAGCTTTTCAGTTTAAAATAAAGGGTAATCTTTAATATTACTTGCTTTTTCTATCATTTTAGAAAAGTGACATTACATAATGATGGAAATAAAGGATCATGTATCATACTGAAAAGGTTATTTTTACTTGCATGTGGTGGCCTCAACAGATACTTGGTGATTTTTTCATAGCTGGTTTCAAAATTCGAATCATTCTTAAAAAAATTATTTCAAGTATATTTGTTTTAATCTTAATCTGTTTAAATATTAGACTTCCTGATTTATATGCTCACTGAAAGTGGCTTGGATTAACAACATTTATTCTTGGTTCTTGAGGAAAAAAAGTGACATAACTTCTTCATTTCCTATATCCCAAAATGCAAGACTGAAAACAGCATTTACAGTAAATGTTTACATACATAACCTCACTTGACCTTCAAAACAGCCCAGTGAAATATTATCATGCTTACAAGGTGAGAAGCTGAAGTTGGAAGGCCCTCATTCTGCAAATATTGTTAAGGTTTACAAGGCCTCGGAGACGAAGGTGCAATGGGGCTGTTTGGTCCAACCTGTGAGCTTAAGAGGGACATTCATTTGGGCTCTTATTGACTGGAGGTTTTGTCTCTGGAAACAGGATCTGTCCTTGTTTCTGATGCCAGTTTCAACCCAGAATTACTCTTCTATCTTTCTCAAAAAGCCACACTGCTGTCATTTCAGAACTGTGATGTCAGAGCTACTGAGAGATGACAAGCTGGTAGGGGTGCCAGATAAAATATAGGACACTGGGTTTAATTTGAATTTTAGATAAACAGTGAATAATTTTAATATCAGTACTTACCATATGATATTGGGGCATACTTATACTAAAAATTATTCATTGTTAATCAGAAATTGAATTTTTAGAAGAGTGTCCTGGACTTTTATTTGCTAAATCTGGCAACCCTCCCTTCTAGCTTCCTAGGCTAAAACCTTTAAGGCCCAAGTTATAAGGACAGTGACCCTACTAATAACACCAGGGAGGCAGAAAACCAAAGAGCCTGACTCTACTATATGGGGTTTATATTCTGATTCCATTGCTTACTAGCTTCCTTCACCTTCCTGACCCTCAGTTTCTTTATCTTTATCAATAGTCATCCTGTTTCCTTGGGATTGTTGTGAGAATTGAACTTCTTTTTCTTTTTCCTTTGGGTACATGGGATTGAACTCAGAGGAACTTGACCAATGACCCACATCCCCAGCCCTATTTTGTATTTTACTTAGAGACAAAGTCTCGCTGAGTTGCTTAGCGCCTCTGTTTTGCTAAGGCTGACTTTGAACTTGTGATCCTCCTGCCTCTGCCTCCTGAGCCACTGGGATTATAGGCATGCACCACTGTGCCCAGAAAGAATTGAATTTCTATTTCCCTGATTTCTAAAGATGTTGAAATTTTTTTTCATCTACTTGTTGGCCATTTTTGTTTCTTCTTTTGAGAATTGTCTATATAGCTCATTTGCCAGTTTACTGATTGGGTTATTTGTTTTTGTTGAGGTAAGTTTTTAAAAAACTTCTTTATGTATTCTGGATTTTAATCCTCTGTTAGAAGAGTTGTATTTATTATTAGGGTTTTAACTCTGGTTCATGTAAAAGGAAGGGTATTGCATTTATTGTAAGATAAATTTGAATATGGGTATATTAATATTTTTGTTGGCTACTTCATAAAATTTGCAAAGTTTTAACACAACTGTTTGCTGAGTTAAAAACCAATTGTTCTGTTACACCCTCTATTTCTTGAATTTAGATGTTAGTTAGAAAGCAATTTTGGTGAAAATGCAACTATTGTATACTTAGAATAGTGAAGATATTGCAGTTTTGTCAAACATCATTCTCTCTCTGTGTATGTATATAACTTTATATTTACATCTATACAATGAAGACTTTTCTGTATTTGTCTCTTTATATTTTAATTTAAGATTACTGCTATGGTTTGAATAAGTAACCCCCAAATCCTATATCTTTTAAAGAGTTGGTCTTTAGTCCTTGGCGTTATCAGGAGATGGTGGAACCTTCAAGAATTGGGGCCTGGTGGGAGCTCTTAAGTCATTGGGGGTATGCCTTTGTAGGAGATAGTGGGACTGGGCAAGGGGTCATTGTTCTTGCCAGGTACTCCTGTCGTGATATTCTATGCTGGCCCCACCTAGAAGCCTAAAAGCGGTTTTGTTTGACAATAGACTAAAATCTCCTAAATTGTGAGCCAAAGTAAATCTTTTTAGCTTTGTAAGTTGATTTAGCTCAGATATTCCTTATAGTAAGGGAAAGCTGACAAACATAGTTGCCACATGATTGTATCTGAAATTTATCAGTCTAATAATAGCTCTACTTGAGGGTAGGAGGATATGTTGAGGGAATTCAACATGTATAAACTGTTTGAATTTTCCTGATGCTTTTAGGAAGTCTGATGATGATTATATACCTGTTGCAATGGGAACATACAAAATTGAGTACAATCCAGAGGACTTACAATTTATTTGAGGTTGAAAGGGTAGGAAAAAAAAATTCACACCACTAACCATGGGATGAAGCAGCAAATGATAAAGGCCTGATGATGAGCACTGGTAACCTATGCCATGGGACTAGGTGTAGTCACGTGACAAGTGATGGTGTTAACCACCACATTTAAGAATGATAACTTTAAGGTAAGATACTTTCCCACTGAAGTTTAAGTTTTCTTTTCTTCTCACTTTCCTTTTTCTCTCTTCTTTTGGACACAGACCTTTTCATTAAAATCAACACAAAAGGTGACTTATTATTTTCTATTTTTTGTTACTGGGGCTGAACCCAGGGGCACTTTACCACTGAACTACCTCTTTTTTTTTTTTTTTTTTTTTAATTTTGAGAGAGGGTCTCTCTAAGTTGCCTTGAGCTTCACAAAATTGCTGAGGCTGGCCTTGAACTTGTGATCCTCTTGCCTCAGCCTCCTGAGCCACTGGGAATACAGGAATGTGCTACCATGCCTGGCAAAAGGTGACATCTAAAAAGTACTGTCCATCCCATGATATTACTAAACAGCGAGCTTAATGATTTAAAATTTTGATCATTGTATTAATTGTAAAATATAAAAAGTATGAAAAATAATATTTTAGCTCAAATGAAAATGAATTTTTTCTATATTAGCTGTTTTTCATATTAAATAAATGGTTTACCTGGTACACAGTAACTTGCAGTGCAGGGGATATGATCAAACTGTCCTGTCGGAATTTGCTAATGGCACCAGACACCACACTTTTCAACAAAGTCATCGGCTAGTATGAATCAAAAGCCTCAATGATGTTTACATCTCTTAGTAATCCTGCATCTGAAAACTAGTCTAAGAAAATAACAAGAGCAACCATACGCACATAAATGCATGTGTGCACATATCTATCTGTTTATCTAAAGCATTTGGAGAATTTTTTTTTTAAAGAGAGAGAGAGAGAGAGAGAGAGAGAGAGAGAGAGAGAGAATTTTAATATTTATTTTTTAGTTTTCAGTGGACACAACATCTTTGTATGTAGTACTGAGGATCGAACCCGGGCTGCACACATGCCAGGCGAGCACACTACCACTTGAGCCACATCCCCAGCCCCCTGGAGAAATGTTTGTACTTGTTAATATCATAATATTTCCTGCATCAGGGGAAAGCCAGGCTGGCTTCACATGTGGGTCCAGTTGCCCAGAGTCTCCCACTCAGAAAGGGATGCCATACTTGAGTTCTCAGGTTCCGTGGTTGCCATCTCACAGTTCCTAATAGTTTTTTTCCTTTGAATTTGTACTATGTCAGTGAAGCATGATGAGATGATAGGGTACGCCCAGGGCCTTTAGAGTCTTGATTTACTTGGGCTCCTATTTCCTACTGCCTTCTCTAGATCATCTTCCAGTTATTGCTATTGTCTTTTGTTCCTGGTGGGGCTTGGGCCTGGGTGGAAGGAGGTTCAAGGTCAAGTGCATGTTACTCAATATTATGAGGTGAATCTTTGAGGGTCTCCATTTCCTTTGAGATTCCTTGTTGTCCTTAAAGAACTGCAACATTAAATAACAAAAACAAAGCAAACAAACAAGAAGTGACACTTTGACAAACCAAAAAGAGACCACAGAAGAAAATAAAAAAATTTTCCTGCTCTTTTAGACAGAGACCCATATTTTCATTTTGCATTGGGCCCCATACATTCTGTAGTTGGCTCTGCATGAGAAATGCTGGGTGGTGAAATTCAGAGTCTTTGGGGGTCCCAATTCAGCTTTACTGAGAAGTTTTTAGATGAAATAGAATAAAGGCAAATGCATGCATTTCACTTTATTATTTTTAAATTATAATCTTTTATTTTTACTAAAAATGTAGTTACATTTTTTCCCCTCACTTCACTTTAGACCCAGGCTGCAGGAATCCAGCCAGGAAGGGAGAGAATGTTCTTAGAGCTGTGGAGGTCCCACCAGCAGAGCCTCCAGCCTTTCCCACACTGGGAACTAAACATCTTCAACTCTCAACCCTGAGAATCACTGCCCTTTTGGAGAGTTTGTGTGTGTGTGTGTGTGTGTGTGTGTGTGTGTGTGTGTGTGTAGGAGGGAGGTGTGGAAGCCAGTACTTCCTGAGTCATTTTCTGCAATAATTGCTTGTAGCTTTCCTCTTGGCTTTCTTTTAAGTTCCATTTGAAGAAATCTTCCCATTATTTGCATCAAGAGTCTCTTGTGTGTGGATTTTTTTAAAGGAAACACACACACACACACACACACACACACACACACACACACACATTCTAAGGTAGATTCAGTACACCAGGCAGACCCATCAATCTTGTCTGTAATTGGGGCTGCCCTTGGTGAGTGGTCACTTGGGAGGAAATTGCTCACCCAAGTGGAGTGAATGAGCCCTTTCAGGGTACTGGGCCTCCACGGAGGGCCCCACCATGGCCTCCTGCCAGACGGCATCCTCATCATGCCTGGCATGGCTGCAGACTCAGGTTCAGAGCAGAGAGCAGTTTGTCCCCCTGCTCATGCAGATAAGCATCTGTTTGCTCTCCCTCTTCCTGGTTCAGCAGAGCTGGGCTCCTTTTAGAGAGGCATGGACTTCTACATGCTTTAGGGCTTTTGGTGACCAGAATGGGGAAAGTTCTCACCAAGGGCTCTGAGGGCCTTTGTTTGACAAAGGGAAGAGCATGCAACAGTAGTGTGACGTCAAGGTGAGGCTGATGAGGCCTTTCCTCCTTCCAGTCCATTAATCTCAGGGTCACTTGGAGCCTGCTGTTTATAGAGAAGTGCCAGCTCTCTTGGCAGTTGCTCCATAATTGTTCTGTGAATTGGCATTACTTTTCTTTCCTCCAGATATTCCAAATAATGCCTTGCTGCCTATTCAAATCAACAACGCAAGACCACCTCTTTTATCCATCAGAGGCGCTGGAGACAGATTGATAAGGAAGTGGAAGTCCCGTGTTTATGCTTTCAGACAGGTTTTCTGAAAGAACATTTAGCTGCCACTGCTTCCTGTTTTTTGAGAACCTTCTGTTTAGCAGGCCAATGACTGGGTTCACATCTTCCGTATACTGCACAAGGTTCTCAAAGCAGAAAGCCTCTTGCTCCTAAATGAATTCTGGGGCACAAACGTGCATGTGCCTTGCAGGTACTGCCTCAACAGGCATGATGCCTTGGAGAAATCTCCCAGTCACTTTTCTGAGAAGGAGTCTGTGGTGTAACCCTCATAGAAGAAGGACCAGCAGCATTAGTACAACACTCTTGGCTTTCAGGGCTCTGCCATCAGAAAGAATGGAGAATGACGCTCTCTTCTGGAAAGGGCAGAGCTAAAGGAGAGGTGTTTCCATTCAGGCAGAGCGAAAAGTCAAAGACTGCAAAACCGTGGAGATGAGTCCATGATTTAGTTGAGGACAAGACTGTTGAAAGCATTCCAAAAGCATTTTGTTCCAAATCTCGTAACAATAATCACCTTGGATTATGGTTTTGTGTTGACTTGTGGATATCTCCCATTTGTCTAAGCCCTCTAAGCTCAGTATTAGGAATAAATAGAATCCTTAAAGGCTTAGTGAATGAAAAGATGAGTAAAAAAGATTTGTTTCTGCATGTTGTAAAGTATAGAATGAGGAGGGGCAGCCAGGGTGTCATGACACCCCGAGCAAAGCAATGTACTTCTAAGTCCTCTTCCTCAAACAAGCCAGATGAAAATATTGAAGGAAAAAATGCTCTCTGAAGGGCAGGGCACATAGGCAACACCCAAAGTGTTTTAAGCAACATTAAACAACTTATAGTTCTTGATAGATGAGCTAAGAATTTGGAACATATATGCCCCTGGGAAATGAGCCCCGAACACTCCATAGCTATATATCTTCAATCTATAGCAACAGCTTGGACAAAATGAGTCAGAGTTTTTCTCAACTCTGACTCTTGTGGGGCTCCTCCCTGGTTAAAGCTGCTTTCCTTCCCATTGGTGTTCTTACTTTATTCCCTGGAAGAGAGCAAAATGTTCTGCATGGAGTATCTTTACTTTCCTGTGGCAGGTGAGGAGAGCCCTAGAGCAGGCCTCAGGGAGATGGAAGGGTTCCCGTGTGCAACTTCTTCATTTTCTTACATGAATTTGACACTTTAATTGTCTAAACTGAGCTTGGAACCTTTGTCAACTTGGGGAAAATCATGCATTGGAGAATGGATTCTGTGCAATTCAACTCTACTCCAGCCTGTTAACCAGAGTCAAAGGTCACAGCTAAGTGCCTTAGTATTTTTCATCAGTCATTTAAACAGACTCGTGAGACAATGTGATTGTCTAGAATAACGCTCTTGCACAGGCAAAGCTGACAGGATGGGGACATTAATCAGGGAATGAAATTCATGCCAGGAATGGACATATTTAGCCGTCTGTTTGTTGCTGCGATTAATTTTGTTAAAGTATAGGGTCCTTTTTTGCCTGGTCTACCTGTTGAACAGTCGCTACTGCAGGATCCCAGCAGCCTTCTCATTCCTCAGAGGCAGATGAAACTGTCTTACTCCAGTTTGTGCGTCATAGAGAGCAACCTAGTGTGGTGGGGCTAGTGCACTGTAAGAGCAGAAGAGTAAGAAGCAGAAAACTTTCCATTGGGGGCATCTGCAGTGGGACTGATTTACACCCATGAAATGGAACAGAGCAGGATGCCTCCCAGCTTCTAGAAGCCTGTCCCCAAGGGCTGACACGCGATCCCCCTAGGGGATAGGTATTTAGTAAAGAGCAGTCCTTCCACTGGCAGATTCCTACTCAATAAAGATGTCCCTCAAATAGAGCAAAAGGAGCTAAGCAAAAGTCAGACAGCTGCACATGCTCCTAGTGCAAACAGGATGCTGTTGTGAACTTAAACCCCTTCACCAGGGCCTCACTTGCCACTGAAAACCCTTGGAAGGACAGTCCTGCTCTGCAGAGGGTTTCCTCTCCATCCACGGTGGCGTCTCTTTGCCTACAGTCCTAAGTCCTGTCTCCCTGACATTGTATCACTTAATTTATTGCCTTTCCAGCTTCACATTTTATGCCACCCTTCTGTTTCTGGATACTCCAGGTTGTATTCAGTTTCTGCTTCTGTTCAGGGTCCTTGTAATATTCTTGTGCGCCATGCTTCCTTTGTCTGGATAAAGTTTTCTTTAGCCTTTAGGATTCAAGTCAAGAGTCACCTTGTCCAGAAAGTTTTTTCAAGACCCTGAGACTGCATTGGGCGACCTGCTGGACACCCATGTACCCTGTGCTTATCTCCATGGCTGACCTGATGACAGTTTTGTATAATTATGCTCCGTCTCCTTCCCCCTGTGAGGGATGCTGATCCTGCTCAGGGGTGAAGAATGTATTCCTTCCGACGCTGGGAGCTCTCAGCTATCCGCTCTCTTCAGGGATTGTTTTTGTGGAAAAGAGCTGTCTGAGCCAAGTCACGTCCCCTTTTTGGGGTGATCACCACCCAGTGACACATCAGTGCAAAGGTGGGGAGTTTTCTGTCCTTAAGCTGGTGGCGGCTCAAGTCTGAAACGTCGCCTGAGCCCCCCGGCTCTCACTGGGGTCTGCTGAGGCGTCCATGGAGACTCTGCTCCAGCTCAGCCTCTCCTTGTGGCTTCCTCTCTGCTTTCCCATGGGGGCTGATACCCAGACATCCCTCATAAACCTACTGCATGCTTGTCTCCATCTCAGCATCAGCTTCCTGAACCCTGCTGTGGGAGGTTTAACTTCATCGGACCTGTGTAGTGACGATGGGGAATATGCCTTATTCTCCTTTGTACTTTTAGCACCCAGCCAAGAGCCTGGCATGGAGTCTGTCTCCATAACAGTTGGTGGGCAGGCTGAATACATGAGGTCAAGGGAGAGAGGCATTTGATGTTAAAAACTGAGATGAGTGCCATAGCACATGCCTGTAATCCCAGAGGCTTAGGAGGCTGAGACAGGAGAATCGTGAGTTCAAAACCAGCCTCAGCAACTTGGTGAGGCCCTGAGCAACTCAGCGAGACCTTGTCTCTAAATAACATACAAAAAGGCCTGGGGATGAGGCACAGTGGTTCAATGCCTCTGGGCTCAATAGCCCATATCAGGAAAAAATAAATAAATAAATAAAAGAAGGAAGCACCAGGTGCCAGGTGTGGTGGCACACACCTGTAATCCCAGTGACTCAAGAGACTGAGGCAAGAGGATAACACGTTTGAGGCCAGCCTGGGCAACTTAGTAAGACCCTGCCTCAAATTTAAAAACAAAAGAGAAGAGGATGTGGCTCTATGGTAGAGTACTCCCAGGTTCAATTCCCAGCATGGAAAAACAAAACAAAATGGAAAGCCAAGGAGGCAGGTATTCAGGTTTCCCTGTTTCCTCTGGGTGTCTAGTTCTTATCTGAGAACCTCAATCATCAAACATGGGAAGAGGCCTGGCCTCTGAGTCAGCAGAGGTGGGGTCAGGTGATGCTTCTCCCCTTGTAGGTAGATGTGTAGCTGGACCCTTCCAGGTAACCCATGGTACACTCAAGCCAGGTGATCTGAGGACAGCTTAGTCAAAGAGATGCTGTGGTGTGAATGTGACCTTCAGAGTTCGTGTGTGGCAAACTTAATCCCCAAGGTGACAGTGCTTTAAGAGGTAAATAAGCCACTACGGCTCTGCCTGTATGAATGGATTAATGCTGTTATCATGGAACAGAGTTATTTGGGGAGTAAATTCCTGGTAAAAGGATTAGTTTGACTCCCTTCTTTTCTCTCTCTCCCTTCCCTGAGATAAGGCAGCATGAAGGTTTTTTCCCAGGTGGGAGTCCTTTGACCTGGGGCCCAAAGCCTCCAGAACTGTAAGAAATAAAACTCGGTCTTATATAACTTACCCAGTTTTAACAGCCAACAGATCTTTCATTTCATTTATTTTATTATTTTTATATTTATTCTTTCTTTGGTGTGTGTGTGTGTGTGTGTGTGTGTGTGTGTGTGTGTGTAGATATATAAGAACTGAAAGCTGGAGAATTTGAATTCTTCCTACTTCCTCCTCCTTCTCTCCCTCTTTCCTTTTTCTTTCACAAATGCATGCATTAAGTTAATAGGTATTAACTGAACACCTACCACATACCGGGCACTCTTCCAGGCAGTAGGGCTACAGTAGTGAACAGACTGAGAAAAATCACCACTTATATTCTAGTGGGGGTGGGTAGACAATAAACAAGATATATGGTGACAGAAATATCATGTTTGATGTTGACAATTGCTTGGGAGAAAAAGAAACTAAGATAGGGAAATAGGGAAGGTAGGTTCCAATTTTTCAAAGGGAGATCAAGAAAAGTCTATATTTGACAATTTAGATAGTGCTAAACTGATGCAAAATCAAGTCAGACTGCAAAGGTAAACAATTTTGACTCTGAATCACTTAACTGTGTAGGAATCTTGGATAACTTAGGGAAATTCTTTGCATCCTGCATTTTTCACCTCAAAAGTAAGAGCAGGTGGGGACAGAGGAGGTAGAAGTGCTCTAACTACAGTGAGAAGACTTGGCATTATATGAGAAGATGCTATTTGGGGCTGTTCTCTCTTGTTCTTTCCCAGTCTGTCGGAAAATCCTCTAGATTCTACCAGCAACCTGAATCCAGAATTGGACACTGCTGCCACCTGGTTCAAACCCCACGATGTCTCGTCTGGTTCACTGTAATGAACACCCACTGGCATCCCAGCCTCTGGCCAGTGGGTGTTCATTACAGTAGGTCACTCCTCTGTTCAAACCCTTCAGTGGTTCCTAGTTCAGACAGAGTCACCACCGAAGCCCTTCTCAGAGTGGCCTTAAGGTTTCACTCTGACCCTTCCTATACTCCTGTCCTTACTCACTCTTCTCTGAACACAAAGAGAATCTTTCTTGAATGTCAAGGATCTTCTGTCTTTTATACCCCTGCTCTACCTTCCCATGCCTGGGATCCTTTCCTCAACTTGCCCTATTTTTCTACCCTCAGGTCTCTGCTCAATTCCCTCCTTCTCCGGGAGGCCTCTAATGACCTAATGAAACCTCTTGACTCTTCTTGCACTATTTTTCTTCCACACGGCTCATTATTTTTAGACATCCAGTATAATGTACTAAATAATCGACTATTGTGCTAATGCAGGTCTCCACCTGCTAGAACATTAACTCAGTGAAGACAGGGGCTTGTCTGTTTTGTTCATGATGTATCCATGTGCTTGGCTTTCCTATTTATTTAGAAATAACTAAAGCCCCTTTGATGTGCGTCCCTGTGTATAACACACATACACGCACACCCACACACACCTGTACATACACACTTTTCCGACATCTTCATTTCTCTCATGCTGTGTTTGGACTGGAGCACTTTCTCTCACACTCTTCAGTCATGTCCCACTGTTGAGAGTGTTTGTTTCCTCCTGAATCCATATGTTAAGGCTGTAAGGCCCCATATAGCCATATTACTGCTGCTGCTTCTAAGGAAGTCTTCAAGGTTAAGTAAGGTTATACAGGTGGGTCCACGAGCTGCCAGGATTAGTGTCCTTATAGGAGGGGACACCAGGCCTCATTATCTCACTTTCTCTCTTTCTACATGAAAGCACCGAGGAAAGCCCAAGAGAACACAGAGCGAAAAGGTGGCTCTTTGCTATCCAGGAAAACACCCTTACCAGGAGCCAAATTGGCCAGCACCTCTAGCTGGGACTTCTGGCCTCCAGGACTGTGAGGAAACAATTTCTGCCATGTGAGCCTCTGACTCTATGGCATTTTGTCATGGCAGGCCAAGCAGACTAGGACCTGGCCATGCTCTTGGTCACCTTGCGTCTCCCGTCCTCAAGTTGTTGCCAACTATGTTAGCCCACAGGGACACCTGTTTCTGACTTTCTGCAGCATTTTGAGATGCACAACAAGTTTTAGAATTTGGCTATTACCCACTCTGACTTGCTGTCTGCTCTATGTGTGATACTTCATCACACACTATAAAATGCAAACTGTCCTCTGGGTTCAGAGGCTGAGACAAACAGGAGTCCACAGTGGCAGGTTTTACTGGAGGAAGGCAACCGTGTCTTATTCCTAGGGAGGATTTTGATTTTACAATTGTGTTGTGGCCTGAGGCCACTCAAATGGACAGAACTGGGCTGAGTTCTCCTAAACCCTAGTCCAAGACTCCATTTTTGAGCAAGTACTGGACCTTGAACACAGAAGGTACTCAAATTTCGATGTTGAGTTCCTGAACAAAGGACATCTAGTAACAATCTATTTATGACAAAATGTAGTTTCTAGGCAGATCTTCCTGATTCTAGACTAGGGAATAAGAGCCAGGGTGTCAGAATTAAGTCCTGGTTCTCGTCTCATCTCTCAAATGTCACCATGTCCCACATGTCTCCTCATGCTGTGTGGGCAAGTTAGTCACCCACGGCAGACTGGGACAATGAGGTAGAACAGGATGCAAAGGGAAGGAGCATGGATTGTGCAGATGTTGATCAGATAGCTAGACAGTCAAAAGGGTCACAAAGATAAGCACATTAAGATGATTATTTTCATGGAAAAAAAAATCAGTGATGACCCTTTGGTATATAAGACCATGGAAAAGGGAAGGCTGCTGTCCAACTAAACAAGATTTCACAGACCAACTGCAGACATCATACCTCCACATTTCCATATTATAAATTTCCACAAACTTTGCAACTGCAAATGGGGTTTTAGAAAATTCATTTTCCTGAGTTACCATCTCATCTTTGCTGGTTGGGTTCCCAAGTCAGCCTGAAAAGTTCTCTTTAACCTATAGTACTCCTGAAATGTCCAATTTTGGAATAAAAATGAACACAACAAAAATAATACAATTCAATGAAAAACTTTGAAATTATTTTTACTGCTGATGACTAAGGAAAATAATATTTCTTTGGAGAAAGAGGAAAAAGTAGATGCACATTCTTATAGAAATTCTGGGTGTCCCAAACTTTGAATAATGCTATTGCTTATTTTGTCTCTTTTCACTTATAAAAAAGCACAAATTTTATTTCCTCTGATAGGTACCTGATTATTACTACTTTTTTTTTTTTAAGATAGAACTATCAAACAGAACAAGTGAATAAGCAATGTGAGAATAAATAGAAAAAGCAGGAGAGAAAGTTTTACCAGGTACGTGAGCAAGAGGAAGTCAAGAGAAGGAGGTTAGAGCCATGTATGGTAATGCACACTTGTAATCCCAGTGGCTTGGGAGGCTGAGGCAGAAGGATCTCAAGTTCAAAGCCAGCATCAGCAACAGCGAGGCACTAAGCAACTCATTGGGAGCCTGTCTCTAACATAAAATACCAAATAGGGCTCGGGATGTGGCTCAGTGGTTGAGTGGCCCTGCGTTCAATTTCTGGTGAGAGAAAGAGAGAGAGAGAGAGAGAGAGAGAGAGAGAGAGAGAGAGAGAGAGAGAGAGAGAAGAGGAGGTAAGAGACAGTATGACTCTGTTAAAAAGAGAGTGGGTTTGACAGGAACTAGAGATGCATAAAAGAAGGGAAGGAGTTTCAGGGATGTGCATGATTCAGTGAAAGTTGATGGAAAGTGCAGTACTTTGGAGTCCAAGGAGACTTGGATTTGCTTTTGGGCTCTGACACCTTGGGCAAATTATTCCCTGAATTTCTCAGTCTTAATCTCATCTGTAAAATATGACAACTCTGGTCTTATGAGATTGGTATGAGGAGTAAATGAGTGAATGTAGCTGAAAAAGAGAGGAGGGGACTCTAAGTAAGAGAAATCCTGCAGCTGGTGCTGTGGTGGGTGACCCTGGTGGGAGTGTGGAGACGGAGGTATTAGGGACAGGAATCGGGATTGGCTGGCTGTCATCTGGAATGCACAGAAAGCAGGAAGGTAGAATGTCTTGGAGAGACACGGGAGAAAAACTAGTGGATGCAGAGAGCATGCCCCGAGTGGACTCTTCCTCCGCTAGAGGCCTGCAGAAGAGGGAATCAATGCATAATGGAGTGTATTCTATGGTGCTGTGTTTAGCAGATCCTCAATCCTTTTTTCCCCACTGAGAAAATGGCATAATAACTCTGGGGTTGTTATCTTCACACACGATTACATTGTGCATGTTAAAAAGAAATTAGGGTTGCAACCCCAGGGCACCTTCTCTGAGGACCCTTGTCCTGTGGGAGAACAATGGGAGCATTGCTCAGTAAAGCACTATGTCTATTTGTCACCTCCCCACGGGCTGTTTGATTGGGAGGCTAGAGTGAACAGTAAGATATTTTCACATCTTCCCTTGGAGCAACTGCTTTGCTTTGAATCTAGTTTGGCCAATCCACCGTCCTGCTATTCCAGCATGGCTGCTTCATCTCACTTCTCTTTTACCACAGGGGTTCCAGTGGGCGTACCAGGGGAGAGTCTATCAGAAATAGCCGAGTGGCATCAGTCACTGGCCCCCTCACCGAGATAACTCAGTGCATAGTCACATCTCTGACTCAGCTGCCCCTCACACCTGCACTAGTAGAAACTTCTCTTCTGAGTCCTCATCATTTCCCCATCAGTCGGGAACTTATTATTCTAAATTCCCTAGTTAATCTCAGCAAGTCATTTGCATTTAAGGAAGAATGGACTTATTGTTCAGCTATTGATATTAATCATAAATAACTTCACAACTCTCTCAAACTTCATTGAAAAAGAATTGCAGATTCCCTATGTGACAGGATTCCATCTTCTAACTTTCTACAAAAGCTAAAATATATAGTTAAGAATGAAGACTTGGCTTGTGACTTAGTGGTGTGACTAGCATTATTCCTTGCAAAAGGAAGAAGAAATCAATGAATGAGGGATGAAGGGAACTGCAAGCCCCAGGAAACTAAGGAGGGGCAGAAAGTCATGACAATTTCCCATTCACTTTTAAGGAAATCTCATAGCCCAAGACATGGCCCAGATACATTGTTTCCAAGGCAGGGAAACCCCCCTAGGGTGTTGAACAGACTATTCTAAGAATCTTTTAAATCAACAGCTCTGCCCCTTGACTATGAGGAATGTGCCCTCCCTGGGGATGCCTGGAGAAGATGGAATGCACACCAGCAGTGGAGCCTTCCCCCAGCCTCCTCCATACTCTGCTGGCCCTCCTTCTGCAACGTGATAGCTGGACCTTTGTGCTCCCTGCATCTGCATGCTGGGCAAAGACTGTGAACCGGACTCAAGCTGCCTTTGATTGCATCCATTTCCTCCTCCAACCACACTTTATGCCTCATGCTGCCCCCTGGCTGCTCCACGCTTGTTTTAGGAGGGAAACATTGTATAAAAGTTTGCAAATGGATGGCTCATTTACAGATATTTTATCTCATTTTTTTAAAAAATTTTAAATTAGAACTGGTTACCAGCATTTGAAATTTATGAGATAAAAATTTCAGATTCCCCGCTTCTCGTAAAAACATCTTAAGTTTCTAGCCTTAGTAGACCACATTCTCTCATGTCATAAAGCGTCCATTTTAGACAGGGACTGGCCTGTTGAGTTTGCTACAATCATCACTCTTCCATTATATTAAACAGATCTGTTTCATTCGATTATTTTTTATTATTTACTTATATACTCAGATACTATGGTTGGGTACCCGCTGCCCCCAGTGCGAGGATGTGGTTTTCTCAAGATGAGAGAGAAAGCAAATGCAGTACCAGAGAAGAAAGCTTCTGACCGGAACTTAGCCCGCTTACCGACACTGCCTTGTGCAATACTCTTTCAATCTTTTTAGACACTCAAGGATTTCAAAATTTGCTGACTGTACACCTTTTCTAGGAAGCTACAAGAGTGTGTATTCACCCAAACTGTGGGAGCATTTAAGAAAGAGAAAGAAAGTGATTCAGGGAACAGGGATCCTACTTGAGAGAAAGTGAAGGTGATCCCAAGGACTGTATTGGTGTGTCACAAAGAAGTCATCTTATGTGGATAGTCTTGCAACAGATCTGATAGTTAACAATTATAGGCTGGAGTATGTGACAGGCTCTACAAGATAATTTTTTTCATAAAGAACAATTAAATAAAGGGATAGAAAGTTATTCAAAGGAAATTTACCAAATTGGGAAAGCATCTGTAAATAGTAAGAAGATGGTAAAGTGAACAAGTGAAAACAAGAGAAGTATTAACTCCAGGAAAAGCTAAAAGCAGTACAAATAAGGAATGGAAATTATAGCACAGTATACTTTTCTGATTTGGGTAGCATTTACATAGGATAATGTAAAATTAAATGCTTATTTAACAAATATTATGACTTAGCTGTATGGGGAGAAGAGGAAGTAAAGGTGTACCCAAGTGGTAGATAGGGGTGTGTGTGTGTGTGTGTGTGTGTGTGTGTGAGAGAGAGAGAGAGAGAGAGAGAGAGAGAGAGAGAGAGAGAGAGAGAGAGACCAGGGAGATATATATGTACACACACATGGCTGTAGTTCAGTGATAGAGTGCTTGCCTTGCATGTTTGAGGCTGGGTTCAATCCTCAGCACCACATAAAATAAATAAATAAATACATAAAGATATTGTGTCCATCTACAACTAAAAAATATTAGAGAGAGAGAGAGAGAGAGAGAGAGAGAGAGAAAGAGAGAGATTGACTCCAGATAAAAGGAATAACCCAACATTTATACACACATATGTATACACACACACACACACACACACACACACACACACACACACACACATATATATATATATATATATATATATATGTATGTGTGTGTATATATATATATTTTTTTTTTTCTTTAAGACTGAAAAACCAAATCAAGGATTAGTATTATGAACATGCCACTGAATGATATGTACTCAAAAGTCTCTTAGGACAAAAAATCATGTGTATGTGGAAGAAAAATTTGGGGTACTGAAAAATTTCATGAGTCTTATAGAACTATTTGACTGTTAAATTAAATGTAAATATATATTTGATAAGAAACAAATAAAATTGAATTATAAAATAAATATACCCATATCTTATTGTAACACAAAGAGTTTTTTTTTTTAAAATGTAGTAGTAATAGTAACACCAAGCAAAAAAGAATATGTGGACTAAGTTATTAAGACAGAGAGAGGAAGGGCTGGGGTTATGGCTCAGTGGTAGAGTGCTTGCTTTGTATGTGTGAGGCCCTGGGTTCAATCCTCAGCACCACATTAAATAAATAAATAAAGATATTGTGTCTATCTTCAACTAAAAAAATATTTAAGAGAGAGAGAGAGAGATCAAGAGAGATTGATTCCATATAAAAGGAATAATCCAACATGAAGATACAATCATCTTCAACTGTATAACTAACCATATATAACTTCAAAATTTTTAATCAAGGGGAAAGAGACTACAATAAATAACTTCATAAATTATCAATACTTAGGCACCATTATAGAATCTCTCAGAAACTCACAGATCAAACAAATAAGATTAGTAAGATATAAAGGATTTTAATAAGCTTGATCCAATATGCACATATAGAATTTTGAAATAACCATACATGTTATTAAATACACATATTTACAAAATACTTTTTAATGATTAGCTCAAACAGGGAATCTAAACCTACTCTAAAAATCTAATGTCACATAGAGGCTGTGGAGTAGATCTGAGGTGGTTCCCCAGCCTCCCTGACTCTTGGTGTTCATGCCTTTGTGTAATTCCTTTCCTTGCAGCACAGGCAGACCCTATGGTTTTCTTCTTTTATAGAATATGGTAAAAGTAAATAGATGTGTCTCTTGTAATTATGTACTTTACCTGCCTTACCAGTGGACTCTCCCTAGAGACTTTTGCTGCTGGCTTGATGACATGAGTGACCATTGGAAAGGTCCACTTGTGCAGCCTGTAAGAACTGAGGCAACAACCTCTAAGAGCAGAGGGAGGACTCTTTCTGACAGCCAAAAAGAAGCTGGGCCCTTATCTTTTCTGCCAATAACCTGAGTGATTTTAGAAGCAGATTCTCACCCCTAGTTAAGCCTGCAGATGAGACCACCGCCTGGCTGACCCCTTGACTGCAGCCTTGTAGGGCATTTAATATGGCTATGCATTTAGAAAACCTAAGCGAATTCATGAATAAACTTTTAGAACTAATGAAGTAATGTCATGAGCTTGAAAACAAGTTAAACTTATAAAAAAGCAATGTATACCAGCAATATTCAAGTAGATCCTTAACTATGACATTCACAAAACAAAAATGAATTCCAGATCTGGTAAAAACACCAGTATGCAAAAACCTACTTAAAGCTATAAGGAGAAAATATAAGGAGAACATGCCTTTACCTAGGCATAGAAAAGACTTCCTTAAGACCCAGTATGAACTAGTTATAAGGAAAATAATACATGTGACTAAATCAAAATGAAAAAAATTACTGTATATATTAGATATATAAAAATTACAAAAAATTCACAGGTTAAAGTCAAAAAGCAAGATAAATATTAGGAGAAAATAACTACAACACATTTAACATATATAATTCATTTCCAGATTATATTTAAAATTTCCATATATAAATAAAGAAAAATACACAACCAAAGAAAAATGGGCACAGACTATGGATAAAAAATTACAGAGAGGAGATAAAAGTGTCATACATATATATATATGTGTATATATATATACATTTTCTCATTTTACTAGTTACCTGAGAATGTATATGTATATGTATGTGTGTATATGTGTGTGTGTGTGTGTGTGTGTGTGTGTGTGTGTATGTGTGTGTGTGTGTACTCAAGTGACCTGAGAATTTAAGCAAAAAGATATAATTTTCTAGCTATCTGATTGGTAACACTCCAAAAAGTTTTTTTCATTTTCAACTTTTTAAATTAATCATAGTAAAATTAACAACAAAATTTACCATCTTAACCATTTTAAAGTACACAGTTCAATATTGTTAACTATATTTACATGTTGTGAAAGATCTCTACAACTTTTTAATCTTGCAAATCTGACATTCTATACCCACTAATTATAAATTTTTCCCACTTTATCCGGTTCCTGGTAACCACCATTCTACTTTTGTTTCTGTGAATTAGAGTGATTTAGATTCCTTCCAGAGGTGGAATAGTACAATATTTGTCTTTTTGTGTCTGGTTTATTTCCCTTTGCACAATGTTCTTAAGGTTCATCCATGTTACAGTATGTGTTGAGATTTTCTTATTTTTTTTAAGGTTAATATATACCACAATTTGCTTATCCATTCCCATGATTATCATGTGGGTTACTTTTACCTTGGCTATTGATTCCTTCAGTTTATACCCAGAAGTGGGGCTGCATGTGGTGGTTCTATTTTTAGTCTTTTTAAGGAACTTCCGTACTGATTTCTGTAGTGATTGCATCATTTTACAATCCTACCAGGATGGTATAGGGGTTCTAATTTATTCAACATATTCAACAACACTTGTGCTTTTCTGATTTTTTGATAATAATCATCTGAATGGATGTGAAGGGATACCTTATTGCAGTTTGGTTTGTGATTCTCTGGTTATTAATATTAAGCATCATTTCAATCTTTTACATGTTTATTGGTCATCTATGTATCTTCTTTGGAGAAATGTCTATTCAAGTCCTTTGCCCATGTTTTAATTGTGTTATTTGATTTTTTGTGATTGGAGTTCTGAAAAAATATATTAGAAGATCAACTATGAGCAACATATCATATAACAATTTATAGGAACTGAAGGAAAATGCCCAAAATGTAAAAATTACTGGAATGGAAAGTGTAATCCAATTAATAAACTTAATTAATATGTGATTGCTACGAAATAATAGTAATTTAGAAATGCCTCCTAGGAATAATTTAGAAATTTAGTTTAGCATTTTTGTGATTTCACTACTCTTCTTTAATTCTCATATACAAATCTAAATTTTGAACTTTTAAAATATATTATGACAGGTGTTTCCAGTGTAGCCACTCACTCATTCATTTATTCACTCACTCACCGACTCAGTCCATCACCAAAGAGATTAATTAGCATCTATCATGTGCACTATCCTAGGTATATGGAGGAACAAGAATTAAGAAGTAGAAAAAGACTCTGGCTCCATCAGACTCTGATGACCCGGACAAATAAATCAAGCCATAAGGTAGAGTAAGGGCTATGGTAGGACAGAGCTGTGAAACATATGCGTGTCCCAAGTCTTCTTAGGAAAACTGGTGAAGAGGACTGGATTTTTGGAATCACACAGGAAGAAAGTTTAGACTGTTATTGGTCCTTCACAAGAGTGTTGTTTCTCCTGAAGGTAGGTGAACTTGGAAAGATTTACTACTCTTATTTTAGAAGAAAAAGTAAACATTTCCACCAATTCAGGTTGGTCTTTAATTTAAAGGAAGAGAGTTGAAATGGCTGCAAATTGTGCCATACTGGCCCAAACCTGTGACACCTTCCCAACATCAAAGAACTTAACATGCTAAAATTAAAGTATCCCTGCCCAGAACCAGGACTAAAATATCCCTGCCCAATTCATGAATGGTTATGTGTGTTTAATACCAGGCAATGGGCATTTATAAAGGCATTATAAAGGAACCCAGAAAATTCTGTTAAAATTTAACTATCAGTTACATATCTTTTTAAAAACTTGTGACTTTGCAATTATATTTAACTTGGAACTAACAGATTATTGACTCTTTCATCTTAAAAGAAGATGGATGTCATAACTCCGGCTTTCTTAGCCAAGTTCAGAGACAAATACCATATACAGAACTATTGGCTGTCAAACAACCAAGAGATACCAGTTGCAATATACCAAGAAATTGAAATTGAGCAATAGTGAAGGGTTCTGTTGACTTAATCCCTGCAAACTAGTTTGCACAAAATCTAGGAATTTTTCAAATTCAAAATTGGGAACGAAAAATGTAGATAGGGATTACTATGCAAAGATAAAGGCTGTTATACAATTTTCTTTAAATATGATCATTATTTTCTTCAAATATGTGTGTTGAAAATAAATGTGTGTTGCCTCTAGGCATGAAAATGTTAGAAATTTTGGGATTTATATGCCTCGTGGTATTAATCTTCTATACCAGCCTTATTAATCTAAATCTGCAAGATTCCAATAGCTGGGTTTAAGAGACATCATTACATTGAAAAGGTGGATTCTGTTGTAACCACTTATTAAAAAACAAACCAAACCAAACTTGTGGTTTAGAAATTGAGAACAGTTGATGCTTATAAGCATGAAATGCTTTCCGTGTCATAAACGAGAACCAGGTGTGGAGATAGGCAGCATGGAGCTGGGCATGGCCACCTACAAGCAGGACTCATCTTCCTCCCAAGGACTAAATTGATCACTAACTGCACAGGTTGCCTATCGCCTCATCTTCCTGGGGTGTGATGTCCATCCACAAAGAAAAAAGATACATTGGAAGTGGAGGAGACCACGAAGGCTGTCTTTTTAAAAATATGTGTATGTTCTGAAATCAGAGTAACCAGTGGAAGACAGGGAGGAAATGAATGAATTGCTCAATGGTAAAGCAAGTCCCAGAGCTTCTGGATAGGGTTACTGCTTCCCTCTTACCCAAGTAACTAACTCCCCAGTAACTATTGGCAAGATGATTCTGACTTTTTCCTCAATAAGACTTTCTCTTTCTTGAATGCTTGGAAAAATTGGGTGACCTCTGGTGGATCAGTTCATCTGTTGGGCCTCCATTTTCTCATTTGTAAAACGTGGGGGTGAAACCTTATTATGCAAGGTCACTTTCAACAATGGGATTCTGTGGTAATCCTCCAAAATACATCTGTCCAAGGCAGCAATTCTGTTTGTCTGTTTCACTCAGACGTCAAGCTTTACATTATTGGCTTCTACATTATTGGCTCTGACTTCAAAGGAGCAAGATGAACAAACCCATCACCCAAGAAAAAACTCAGTTCTGCTCTTTTCCCCTCTATTCTTACCAATCTACTAAAGAAAAGGTCTCCAAGCCCACATATCTCCCAGGGCATCTTTCTGTGCATTTCTGTGCATTTCTATTAATAATCCTGGCTGGGAAACAGTAGAAGACAGAGAGTGATAAGGAGTAATAAGAAGCTATGGACTTGCCTCTCAAGGGGCTGACAATGTCATAACCTAGTGGTTGCCAATTTTCATCACACACTAGAATAATCTCAGGGCTTTTTACAGCACAGAAAACTGAACCACCATCATGATTTCGGGCTCAGTAAGTCAGGTGAGGACCAAGGATTTATATTTCTAACAAATTCCCAGGTGATGCCGATGCTGCTGGTTCACACTTTTCACTACGTGAACCAGCACACACTGAACCTAAGGAAGCCTGTAGTCCAGGTAAACAAACGTGACATAATTTTGGCACCATCATTATTTCTAATGTGTCTTAGAACATTCCACTCTGCTAGACACCATGAATTAAATAACTTCACTTATGGAGGTATCTTTCAAACTATGTCCCTACTGTTTTTCTACATTTGCATAGCATTAAGGCCATTTGAAGAGGAGCCTATTGACAAACTCATCGTGTTGACATGAAAGTTGTATCGGCTGCCATCCTCAACGTGGTTCTCAAAATGACTATATAAATGGTGGGGCTTATTCAAAAATTATGAAGAGTCAAGATGGTTATACAGAGCATTAAATGAAGCATCGTGCTCTTCTGACTGCAGGGTCCTGTGTGACTGTCCAGATAACACAAGCATGAAGCTGGTTTGACTTACTTTTGTCTTTGGTTATAAAGTCAGATTCTATAAAGAGCAGCTGCTAGAAGTCAGAGAGAGGCTTTTAAGGTGCAGCAGAGAAAGCAAGGACAAGAGAGCTTCTACCTGGGACTACTGAGAACATTTGTTATCAATATTAAAATATTAATTACCCACTAAATTCAGTCTGTTGAACCAAAGAGAATGAAGACTCAGCTCCTGTTCCAGGAATTTTTAATTTATTGAAAAAAAAGGAATGATATGCATTTAAGGGGTGATATACTTTAAGCCCCATTAGGATAAGGAAATATTGTCTTTTATTTACCTCTGTAAACCTAGCATTCAGCATAGTGCTCCAACAAAGTGGATATTCATTAGTGCAGAGTACTATGTGAAGGAGAGAATTTCTCTCTCCCTAGAGGCAGTTTTCTGTCAATGGGCAAAATGTCAGCCAAAGAGTAAGAATTCTCAATAATTAGAATGAGAATATTTAACAACTCCAAGACAAAGAGTAGTGAGTTCCTATAGTATTTTCAGTACTTAACACTAAATTAAGTTGGATTGAATTGCAGAAGCTAGCAGCACAAACTGGTAAAGAAAGAACTCACCATTGAGACAAAGAATAAAACCTGGAGTCATAAGACCTGTGTTTGAAACCAGTCCTGTCAATCATCATTTGTGAGAATAAATACACTGGCCCCTTTTTCTGGAGCCTCATTTTATTTTTTTTATATTTTACTTTTTAGATATATGTGATGATAGCGTATATTTTGACATACATACATGGAGTATAACTTATTCTAATTAGGATCCCATTCTTCTGGTTGTACATGATGTGGAGTTACACTGGTCATGTATTCACATACGAACATAGGAAAGTTATGTCCAATTCATTATGCTGTCTTTTGTTTCCCAGCCCCTTTCCCTTCCCTTCATTTTCCTTTGTCTACTCCACTGAATTTCTATTCTTACCCACCCCCCGCCCAACCTTGTTATGTGTTAGCATCCACATATCGGAGAGAACATTTGACCTTTGTGTTTTTGGGGATTGGCTTATTTCACTTAGCATGATAGTCTCCACTTTCCATTTACTGGCAAAATCATAAAGTGTTTATGGCCAAGTAGTATTCAATTGTGTATATATGCCACAATTCCTTTATCTGTTTAAGGGTACCTATGTTGGTTCCATAGCTTAGCTATTTTGAATTGAGCTGCTATAAACATTGATATGGCTGAGTCACTGTAGTATGCTGTTTTAAAGTCATTTGGGTATGTACCAAGGAGTGGGATAACTGGGTCAAATCATGTTTCCATTGCAAGTTTTCTGAGGACTCTCCATATTGCTTTCCATAGTGGTTATACCAATTTGTAGTCCCACTAGCAATGTAGGAGTGTACCTTTTCCCCCACATCCTTGCCAACATTTACTGTTTCTTGTATTCTTGATAATTGCCATTCCGACTGGAGTGAGCTGGAATCTCAGTGTAGTTTTAATTTGCATTTCTTTAATTGCTAGATAAATTAAACATATTTTTCATATATTTGTTGATCAATTGTATTTCTTCTTCTGTGAAGTATCTGTTAAGTTCCTTTGCTCATTTATTGATTGGGTTATTTGGATTTTTGGGGGTTAAGTTGTTTGAATTCTTTTATATTCTTGATATTAGTGCTCCATCTGAGGTACAGGTGGCAAAGATTTTCTCTCATTCTCTAGACTCTCTCTTCATGTTCTTCATTGTTTCCTTTGCTGTGAAAAAGCTTTTTAATTTGATGGCATCTCATACTGATTCTTGATTTTACTTCTTGGGTTTTAGGAGTCTTGTTGAGGAAGTTGGTTCCGAAGTCAATATGATGGAAAGATGGGCCTACTCTTTCTTCTTGTAGGTACAGGGTCTCTGGTCTAATGCCTAGGTCCTTGATTCACTTTGAGTTTTGAGCAGGGTGAGAGATAGAGGTTCAATTTTTTAAAAAACACATTGTAGTTTATTCTTACAATGGAATACAATATAATGAACATGGATGAATTTCAAAAGTATCATTTTAAGCTAAAGATAGGGGTTCAATTTCATTCTGGCACATATGGATTTCCAGTACCGTTTGTTGAAGAGGCTGTCTTCTCCAAATTATGCTTATGGTGCCTTTGTCTTAATATGAGATAACTGTGTTTATGTGGGTTTGCCTCTGTGTCTTCTATTCTGTTCTGTTGGTCTTCATGCTTGTTTTGGTGCCAGCACCATGCTGTTTTTCATTACTACAGTTTTGTAGTATAACTTAAGGTCTGGTATGGTGATGTCTCCTGCTTCACTTTTCTTGCTAAGAATTGCTTTGGCCTTTCTAGGCCTCTTACCTTGGAACCTCACTTTTAACCTTCCTCCTGAAGAAGTGAGAAAGTTGAGCAAGTGCAATGTTGCTGGACTCCAATTTCCTGAAGATTTAATGCTAACTCTGCTGGTCTACAGAAAAACAAGGAGGGGAAGAGGAGGTGATTTTAGGCTGAGTATTTGGTGAATTTTTTCTGGGTTTGAGATATAGAATTTTAGAGATTAGAGATGTAGAATTTTGCTACAGAGCTGAAGGTGAGTGGGAAAGGCTGAAGAACATGGTTCTCAGACTCAAATACAAAGGCCAAGATAGTAACATAAAGGAGTTGGGGCTGTGGCTTAAAGAGTAGAAGCCCTGTTTATAAATGGCAGTCAACTGACATCGAGGGTCTATCATTGCTCAAGTCCATATATTCATATAAAATCTTCCAATTTTTAAATGCTGGCAATGAACTCAGAACTTGAAAACCACTATGAGTTGTGCAAGAAAGTAATTATGGGCAATATCTAGCTTCTGGGATGTCAGTTTGTCACTCTAGCTTAGAAAGAGGGATGAGTTTGCACTGTTTGGGCTGAGATGAAGCACAGGAGATATGTCAGCCTCAGTGGAGAAGTCAAAATACGGGAGAACTTGAGTAGCGGGCCTTAGTGGACATCAGGGAGCCCACTTGCTTTATTTTATTTAAGTTATTTTTTTGAGGTTGTAGATGGACAGCATGCCTTTATTTTATTTTTTTATTTTATGTGGTGCTAAGGATCAAACCCAGTGTCATACATGCTAGACAAGTACTCTGCTACTGAGCTACAGCCCCAACCCTGAATTAAGTTAAATTTGACACACATTATACAATCACATTCATTCATTCGTTTGGAAAATATTTAGGAGTTTCCATGATGGGTCAGGCACTGTGCTAAGCAATGGGGTTGGACAATGAGTGCCTTACTTATGGGTTCAGGCTGTCGTAACCAAATACCATAGACTGGGTGGCTTAAGCAACAGAAATTCATTTCTCAGGGTGACATCAAGGTCGTGTTCTGATGAGGGCTCTTTTCCTGGCATGCAAACGGTTGTCTTCTCACTCCTATGACCTCTCCTTTGTGCACACTCGAGGAGAAAGAGTAAGGTTTCTGGCACTCACTTCTTATATAGACACTAATTCTATCATATGTGCTCTACCCTAATGACCTCATCTAAACCTAATTACCTCCCAAAGGTTCTGACTCTAAATACCATCACATTGAGGGTTAATAATTTGACATAGGACCTTGGAAAGATGCAAATATTCAGTCCATAACAATGACTAAGATATTGTTTTAGTCCATTTTTTATTGCTAATGATAATATCACAGACTGGGTAAGTTATAAAGAAAATAGATTTTTTTTTTTTTTGCTCACAGTTCTGGTCCAAGGTTAAGAGGCCACATCTGGCAATGGCCTTCTTGCCAGCATAATTCCAAGGTGCACAGAGCATCACATGGAGAGAGACAGAGAGCATGTGAGAAAGCTCACACAGGGAGAGAGGAAGCAGGAGAGCAAACCATGGAAGCTGAACTTGCTGTGTAACAATCCAATTCCATGAGATATGGCCCATTCCCACGAGAGGGCATTAATTATTCCCTTCTGAGAGTGGCACCTGCATGACCTAGTTACCTTCCACTAGGTTGCATCTCTTAAAGGTCCCAACATCAAGTGGCCAGCATAGAGTTACATCAAGTAACCCTTGGGTGACAGATCACAGTAGTCCCCCCCCCAAAAAAAATTTAAAAAGTCTGTAAATTTGAACACAAACACTTGGGTGGGGGATTCTAGGTAGCAGGAACAGTGAGAAGAAACACAGAAATGTTAATGAAAAATATTTATAGGGAATTTTGGAGAATTCCACTTGGCTGAACACAGGATGGACTGTGGCCAAATCCTGGAGTAGTATTTTAATTTTAGGCTACAGAGTTTCAACTTTATTGTAAAGGCTGTGGGGCCATTGATTTTTGTGGTGAGGAGTAATATAATGAAAACTGTAAGGATGATTAATCTGAGTGTAATGCACAGGAAGGAGTGAAAAGAGAGGGAAGGGAGCCACGACATTCTTAGAGATCCTCATAAAATTCTTGGTGAGAATAAGAGAAGCTTGACTAGTATAGAAGCAGAGGGAAGGGAGAAGGAAAAATTCCACAGGACATTTAGAGCATCAGATAAATTCATCAGCTGCCCCCCCCCCCCATCCCACGATAGGGTAAGAAGGGGAAAGGAATCAGGATGATTCTGGGGTTTTAATTGGTGGTTAGACAGATGCTGGCAATCTGATTGTACATAAGGAATGCAAGAGCAGATCTGGAAGCTGGGATTTGGGGGAGAATGGTGGATATTTTAAATTCTGTTGTGCATATGCTGAGTTTGAAATTTCATTATGATATCTGGGTTGAGCTGAGAAAGATATAAGATATTAAAGCAGAGGCAGGGCCAGAGGCGTCTACTTGGTAATCTTTCACATAGTGGCAGCCCTTGAAGTCTGGGAAGAAGGAAAGTGTCCCCAGAGGGACTGGAGGAAGAAGAAAAGATAGCCAAAGACAGATTGGGCAATTTGGTTGTTTGGAGGCAAAAGTTGATGAGGACCAGACAACCAGTGGTCAAAAAGATCAGAAAGAACCAGGATGGTGCAGGCTTTTTAATGCTTTTGCAAAACAGAGTTAGTTTGAAGAAAAGCTGGGCAGATGATCAACAGCATTAAATGCCACCAGAACATCAAGAGGATTGAGGAAGAAGAAGCCACTGATTAGGAGATTAGGAACTCACTGTTGATTTTTGAAAGCGGTGTTAGCAGAGGCTGAGTTGCAACATTTCCCCTCAGTTCTAGCGATGTCCTGCTTTAACCACACTCGCCCTCATGGCTGTGTGTTGTGCATACTCACGTAATAAGTTCGCTGCACACACAGCAAATCCATCATTAATGCACAAACCAAACAGACACAAATCGTTTATACAAATTTTTTTCTCATTTTAGGCAAGAAAGATACACAATGCTCTTATGTTCAGAGTATAAAGAGTGAATGCTGACGTTTAAAATTGGTTAGTGTAAAATATTAAGCACTTAAAACATTCTTTCAATTTCAATGCAATCAGAAGAACTGAAAGAGAGCCCTAAACTACCTGACTGAAGTTGCTCTATGAGCAGAATTCTCAGGTTGAACAATTGCTCAGTTAGCGTCCACTCTTCTGTGAGCTGTCTGGCAGCTCAACATGTTTATGAGCTTTTTTGAAAGGCCCCATGGAGATCTCACTCATGTCCGTCCTCTCTGCTTCAGCATAAGAAAAATCACAATGAAGGAGTTAGAAATGTAAACAATTTCTGGGCTTTTCTGCATAAGGTTTTGTTTTCAAACACTGCTGAAAGTACTAACGTACCCAAAGGCTGTGGGCTACACCCTCTGGATGAATTCTGCGCCAGGAGAGAGAGGTTGGAGGACCTTTTATTCATTTGGTAATTCTACAGCAATGGCTATTTCACGCATTTTTTGGAAACGGAGAACAGAGTGAGGAGAGAGAAGCAGGCACTTAGTGCAGAGAAGGCTCTGGTTGCATGGCTTGGCCTCATGGGCCCCACCGCAGTCTCTTTGGGGCAGCCTGTCCGGCATTGGCCCTGGCTGGCACAAGGTTTGAGAAGAAATGAGAGGGCAACCTGGCATTTTCTTATTTGTTTATTTTAACCTCTCAGCCTGCTGAAAACAACTGGAATCTTCTGAGTTGCTGAAAGCACATAGGCTTCTTTGATGAAGCTCTTGGCCCCTGCCACCCTAAAGCCAAAGGGGTTCATTGATTAAGTTGTTGGGTGACTGTGCCCTCTGTGAATTCAGGTCAGAACAGAGGCAATGGTTAATAGCTGGCAGGTAACTGTCCCTAATGCAATCTTTACTATAGCCTTCAAAGCTTAACATGAAAGACTATTCCACTGAAATCCAGGCTGCAAATTGGTAAATATTTTGAGTTTGGGCATCTGCCTGGGGAAGTGCTGGGAAAGCAAAGATAAAAAGATAGAAAGTGATGATTCAGCACAGTTAGAGAGGGTCCATAGAGATAGTGAAGGACAAGGGTCAAAGGGAAACACAGGGCCTACTTTTTTTTTTCTTTTTTTTTTATTAGAAGTGGATTAGGCTCGGGATTGTGGATTATGAAGATTAGTTCCCACCAGACCCAGACTACTGATCAGGTTATCTCTGGTGATGGCCCATGGTAAGAGCTGGTGGGCCAGCCAGCCTCCACTGGGCTGCCTGTTGTGTGCTGTTTTTCTTCCTCTGGCAGGAAAGGAAGAGGGACCCACAAGCTGTTAGCTTGTAGGCCCAATAGGTTAGTATAGCTTTGACGGAGTCTAAGGATTAAGAGGAAGTCTGTGAACAGGCCTGTGGCCTTCAGCTCCCCGAGTTCTTTCAAATATTAGAAAACTTATCAGGCTCTTAACAAGTTTATCAGGCTCTTAACAAGTTTAGGCCAGATCAGGTTTATTACAATAGGAAAAACTTAGTGGGCTTAGATTGGAGAATTTTGGTACCCCAAGCATAGTTGGAAAGCTGAATTTACCAATAATTAGCGATGCAACCCAGAACAGGCATTGCTCTTTTTCAGTGATAAGGAGCTACTGTATGCTGAGCACTCGCTACCTACTAGGCATTGTGCTAAGGGTTGTAATGGCATTGCCCATACTTTTCCTTAAATAGTTCTAAGACAAAGGTGCTTAGTGATCAACCAGTCCCCTATTTCACAGAAATGGTATGTGAATCCAAGACTCAATTTCTCTTCTGTAAAATAAGATGTTGGAGTAGAATAATTTTAAAAAGTACTTTTCAGTTCTAATATTTACTTTTTTGTTTTAGAAGAATACCAACAAATTGTTTCCTGGAAGTAGGACCTTTCCATGTAATGGGATCAAGATAGTGATACCATGCTCCACCTTCCTCTGAGATCTATGCTATATTTTATATGAGTGTGGAAATATTGCTCCAAAAATCACTAAAATTGTATGTTAAATTGGCCCCACGTGTACCTCAATTCCCACCTTGGTTTGTGGAGGCTCCTACAGAAGAAAATAACTCAAATAAAAATTTCCATGAAAAAAAGTGGTAGGAGAGGAAGGAAAAATGAGCTCTGGAAATACTAGATCCTTTTCCCCCACAATATACTTATCTATTATGTTTAGCCTTTGGGGAGTTATGGAATCATTTTGAGAAATATATTTTTTGGCAGAAAGATGCACATACTACATTTTGTTGATAATTTCTGGAGGTTCATGGAACCCCATAAAGTTCATCCATGGACTTTATCATTAATAGAATTTGATGATTTTAAGAATTTGGGCACAAAATAAAAACTCTGGCAGCAGTAAAGTATATGGTAGTGGAGAGGCAAGAAACTGTGCTCTAGTTCTGCTATTCTACTGTGTGATCCTCAACAACTCAATGTTCAGTTTCCTCACCCTAAAAAGAGAAAGGATGGCTTCTAAGGCCATGCTGATGAAGTCCAGTTTATTTGATGTGTCAATCTAGATTTAATGTATTTTGGAGTTGAGCTTTTCTATCTTTCCAATAAATGACTGAAGGGGGAAAATACCATACACATTTTTGTTTTACTATATATCTTCTTAGAAGTGGGAGAAAGTAAATATTTATAATAAAATATTAAATTAAGTATAATAAAATATTAAATTAAGTATACTGCACCAGCAACAATTTAAGCTTTATCAAGCTTAAATAGTAATATTTACATAGATGCAAAACTCTTAGCAGAGGCTGTTGCATGCCAAGTGGTAACCTTATCCCAGACCCTTTCATACTGTCTGTTTTTCCCTTCACAAGAGTCTGAGAGTGTTTTTCTTCCCAATAAGGGAGAAGAGTCTTACAGCTCCATTCGAGGAAAGATAGATCTAGTAAATCTGGATATTTTAGGCCAAAATATAAATTTTTAAAATCCTTTAAATCCAGAGAGGACTATGGTTCCTAAATGCAGAATTTGTGAAGTTGAACCTGCTGAAGCCACTAAAAGATTTCTTAGATTGTCCCCTCTTGAACCATAGGAACTTTCTCTTTTCGAATATTCCAGTAAACAGACTCTGAAATCCATAATACTAAGTGTTCCTCTCAAAATCTCAGTTTTACTTATCAAACTAACTTCTGCTGCTTCTCTCATGCTATAAAATATGGCTTCTTCGCCAGGACCATAGAACCTGCCCCCTCTCTCAGGACAAATTTGTCACTGAACTGCCCAAACCTGATCCTGTTGATTTTTCAGCATTCTCCAAACTAGCAACAAGTCTGTAGAGATCCATGAACTCTTCTATTATCCTAGATGTTCACAGTCATCTCTGACAGTTTGCCAAATCACATCAGTTCATGCTGCCACTTCAGTGATTTGGAAGTCAGTTTAATTTGTCAAAGGTTAGAAAATATCTTAAAATATTCATCAGCAATTAAAATATGTTTATACACCCACTCTTTCCAGGAAGCTCTGTGAACCAATCCATGCGTCTGTCTCACTGCATTATCCTCTGCCTGTCCCCATGATGCCATGAATGCTCAAGCTGGCAGGCTGCACTCCAGCATGGGAGCAGCTCTTCTCTGATGCCTGCCAAGCAGCCTACTTAGTTCATTTGTAAGTGCCATTGAAATGACACCAGATAAGTATTCTCTAAATTGGTGAATTAGGAAAGTGAAAAGAGAAATACCAAATGGAATGCTTTGGAAAAACTAAAGGATGATGAACTTCTAAGACAAATTTTACTAAATCAGTATGGACAAGAAAATTTGCCAAAGATTGAAAAAGACTATAAAAATATGGAATAATTCTGCACTCATATTTTCACTTTAAAGAAGTGGAAACTAGAATTGGAGATGATCTGTTAGAAGGAAGGTACACTGAGGAAAGCGGGGAAGTATTCTAACTAGGGAATTCAGACTTTATATAACATGGCTGCTAGCCCCTTATAAAATATATGATTTGAAAATATTTTTGTCCATTCTTTGGACTGTTTTTGATTTTCTTGACAATATTCTTTGATATAACATAAGCTTTTCATTTTGATGAAGTCCAGTTTATCTATGTTTTCTTTTTTTGCTTGTACTTTTATTGTCATATCTAAGAAACAATTGCCAAATTCAAGGTCATGAAGATTTATCACTATTTTCTTTGCAGAATTTTATAGTTCTACTTTTTACATTTTGGTCCTTGATCCTTTTGAGTTAATGTTGGTATTAAACTTCTCAGGTTGCCATAACAAAACACCATTGAGTGGTGACTTTAACAACAGAAATTTTCTTATAATTCTGAAAGTTAGGAAATGCAGGATCAAGGTGCCAGCAGTTTCTTGTTAGTGCACTTTTCCTGGATTACATGTGGCTGCCTTGCTGGGTCCTCACAGGAGAGAGAGAGAGACAGAGAGAGGGAGAGGGAGAGGGAGAGGGGGAGGGGGGAGGGGGGAGGGGGAGGGGGAGGGGGAGGAGAGGAGAATTTGCTGATATTTTCTCTTATAAGGGTACTAGCCCCACCGTGATGGCCTTACCTTCATGACTTCATCTAATTACTCCCCAAAAGATCTTTCTCTAAATACATTTACATGGGGTTAGAGCTTCAACATACAATTTTTGGGGGGACACAAACTTTTATTCCATAACAATGGTTGTCTAGTTTGAGGTGTGGGTACAAAACTTCATTCTTTTGTTGTGGGTATATCCAATTGCTCAGCACCACTGGTTCTTTCCCCATTGAGTGTAGTTTTGGCATGTTGAAAATCAAATGACCATAGATGTTGGGGTTTCTCTCTGGACTCTAAATTCTATCCCATTAATTTATATATCTGTCTTTATGCCAGTGCCTCGCTATTTTATTTACGCCAGTGCCTTTGCTATTTTTGATTTGGGGCGTTAAGTTTTTAGAGTTCTTTATATATCTTAGAGATTAATGCTTTATCGGAGGTGCATGTGGTAAAGATTTTCTCCCAATCTGTAGGCTTTCTCCTCACGTTATTAATTGTTTTCTTTGCTGAGAAGAAGCTTTTTAGTGTGAGTGCATCCCATTTATTGATTCTTGATTTTTCTTCTTGCACTTTAGCTGTCTTGTTAAGGAAGTCAGATCCTAGGCTGATGTGGTGCAGATTTGGGCCTATTTTTTCTTCTGTTAGGCTCAGGGTCTCTGTTCTAGTGCCTAAGTCTTTTATCCTCTTTGAGTTGATTTTTGTGAAGGGTGAGAGATAGAGGTTCAATTTCATTTTGCTACATATGGATTTCCAGTTTCCCAGCACCATTTGTTGAATAGCCTATCTTTTCTCCAGTGAATGTTTTCAGCACCCTTGTCTGGTATGAGATAATCATATTTATGTGGGTTTGTCTCACACAGAGACAAACCTGTTCTGTGCCATTGGTCTACATATCTATTTTGGTGCCAATACCATGTTTTTGTTTGTTTTGTTTTTTTACTATTTTATATAGTTTAAGGTCTGGTATTAGATGCCTCCTGCTTCACTTTGCTTGCTAAGGATTGCTTTAGCTATTCTGGGTCTCTTATTTTTCCAAATAAATTTCATGATTGCTTTTTCTATTTCTATGAAGGATGTCATTGGATTTTAATAAGAATTGCATTAAATCTATATAATGCTTTTGCTAGTATGGCCATTTTTGATAATATTAATTCTGCCTTTCCATCTTCTGAGGTTTTCTTCAATTTCTTCCTTTAGTGCTCTATAGTTTTCATTGTAGAGGTCTTTCACCTCTTTTGTTAGATTTATTCCCAGTTTTTGTTGAGGCTGTTGTGAATGGAGTAGTTTTCCTAATTTCTCTTTAAGTTGGTTCATCACTGATGTATAGGAATGTGTTTGATTTATGGGTGTTGCTTTTATATCCTGCTATTTTGCTGAATTCATTTATTAGTTCTAGAAGTTTTCTGGTGGGATTTTTTTTGGATCTTCTAGTTATAGAATCATGTCATCAGCAAATAATGATAGTTTGAGTTCTTATTTACCTATTTGTATCCATTTAATTTCTTTCTTTTGTCTAATTGCTCTGGCTGGAGTTTCAAAGATGAATGTTAAGTGAATGTTTTTCATTTCAGCAAAAAGGTCATTGGGATATTTTACAGGAATTGTATTAAATTTGTAGGTTGCTTTGGAGAGTATTGCCAGTCTAACAATATGAAGTCTTCCAAGACATGAACATGGGATATCCTTTCATTGATTTGGTCTTTCATTTCTTTGAGCAGTGTTTTTTAGTTTTATATCATCCTGGATAAATTTATTTTCTAATAAATTTATTCTTTTTTGATGCTACTGTAGATGGAATTGTTTTCTTAATTTGTTAGTTGTTAGTGTAAAGGGGCTTGTACTTTAACAGAGTTTGTACACACATATGAAAAGATTCGTGTACAAACATTTGTTGATATGTTTTAGCTAAAATAAACATTTAATGTAAGTGAGCATAATATTCAATAAATGTCTGCTCTAAATTGATTTTCTATTAACAAATTAGCTTTCAAGTTTATCACATTTGATGAGATAATGATATTGTAGAATAGAATAATAGTTGTCATTTTCCTAATACATTTATATTTTACAAAAATATAACCAAAACATTAGTGAGATACATTGTATGTCACTACTGACATGAGTTGACAATCAGAATTTCACTGGGCTAAATAGTAGTTATACTGCTAATACCTCACATAGATGAATGACTGGGAAAGTAGTCTTTATTGTGCATTTTGTGACCTCTGATATTCAAAGAAGATACTTTTCAGGAATTAACTGTGGCCTTCTCTCTATCTCTCAGGCTTTGCAAAGCAGCAGATACCAAGGGAAGGAGCTCAGAATTTGGGTTCAAGTTCTAACTCTGAATTTATCATCTATCTGAGCTCAGCATGAACTTGTTCTGTGTTTCTGAACTTTAGTTTTTCTCATCTGCTAAGTGGGGAAAAAAACTGTCTTACAGAGCTCTGAGGATAAAATGGAAAATTTTCTATCATAAATACTTCTGGTACATGGGATGTATAGGTTCACAGAATGAATGACCAATGAAAACGCCTGTGATATTTAATTATTTCCTTAAGAAGGAAAGGGTGGTTTTGAGAGATTTATCTTGTTATGGTTATTTACTATTTCACCTATTCATTCTCTCATCAAGTCCAATTTTAGAAGCAAAAGGCAAATTGCAAAATACCTACATTGTATATAAAGTGTGTGCCAAACAAATATTGCTTTTTACATGATTAAGGAAGAATTGACATTCGTGTTTTTGACCATGGAGCCCAGGAAAGATCAGGCCTTTTGTATTTTCCCCTTTATTACTGTTCTCAGAAACAGAAACGATTAATGAAGTTAGTTCTGATGAAGGTAGAGGAAGAGATCCTTCAGTATAAGCACATTGCTAAATCAGTACATTAAAAAAAAAAAAACAGTCATTGCACTTGATACTTGTGAGTGATTCTTGGGTGATTCTTGGTTATCTTTACTTGAAAATTTTAATAGCTGATATATTTCTTGCAATTCACCATCCCTTCAATACCCCAAAGCCCTAGGACCTGAAACCAAAACTAGAAGGAGAGTGTACTCTTGTTTTATGTGCGTTTTATAGATGTAGAACTTTTTGAAGATTTCTGCTACAATATAAGACTCCTTAAGTTTTCAAAATATGAAAAGATTATGTGTGATTGAGGTAAGTTGCTCCAATAAGATATCTAGGACATGGTTCAGAGGGTGAAAATGTATACCATATGACGTGTGAGCCTCACTGAATAGAAGGAATCCAGGAGCTTTAACAGATGGTTTGGTAAAGCAAATCTCTTGGATGGAGCCAAAACCCCCAGGTAATATTAGTCCAGCCTGTTTGATCAGAGGAATTGGAAATGGCTTAAAGAATGCTGTGCCTGGATGAAGTGGTGTGAGCCAAGAAGGACATTTGAAAGAAATTAAGTGTTTCTAGGCTTATTTGTGTTGCTTGGAATTCCCATTTACAATATATCCCTGGCAGAAGCATCAGGCTGCCATGTAACAGAGATGGAGAAGATTTTCTTTACTGATGGGGGTTTTCAAACAAATACAATGAACCTTGTGGGAGTTAGGGAAAGTTAAATGTGTGTCCTTCCATATGACTTTGAGAAGGAAAATATACAAGGTAAGCAATTCCATTTACCCCCTTGGGTGCTATGTATTGTTTTGAGTGTAGAAATGGAGTTGGTGTTTCTATGCCCTACTCCCCTTTTTGAAATTCTTCCCAACATCTGGATGGCAGCAGCTTGGGAGCAAGATATCTACCCTCCTCCCCAAACTTAAATAACGAACTCCACTCCCTTTTCTGAGCAAGAACACATGAACTTCATAAATTGTTAGTTTCTTGATTTATTAACAAGTGGTGACAACTCTTTGTGTCTCCTATTCACTAAAGGTGGGAGCAGAAATGGAGAGTAAAGAGAACTGTTCAGAGAATCTGAAGATCAGAAAGAATAATTGTTTAATTTATAGTGTGGGAACAATCAGTAAGGGGTTAAAAGTGATTTGGGTTGACAGGCAACAACTCAGTTTAGAACTTATTTTTCAATGGAGAATGTTTCGGAGGCGTGTTAATCAGAAGAAGATGGGTGTGTTCTGTTAACTAACAACCTCAAAATCTCAGTGGTTTAAGGACATACAGAATTTTTTTTCCAATTATATTCATTTTATAGTCACCAAAGGACCCGTCTGATGAAGGCTTCATCATTTTTCATTTGAGTATAATTTGGGTGTGAAGAAGTGAGAGTTACTGGTCTTGCACTGGCAATTAATGGCTTTCAGCCTGAAGTAACACAATCCACTGGCCAGTACTAGTCACCTAACCCTACTTGCAAGGGTAGAGAGAAATAATTTTCCTGTGTGTCTGGAAGGAGAAAAAAAAAATCCAAAACATAGACACTGCACTGTAGAAAAGAAAAGAATATGAAAGAAATGAAGGAAAGGAAATCAATACTTATTATAAGGTAAAGGACCTTGGAATATCTTGCAGTCACCCTTGGGATAAGATCCGAGCTAATTTACTTGGTCTATAGATCTGGCTCCTTCCCACAGAGATGGCCTTTATCATCCTTTTGTTACCCTTTCCCATTCAGATATTTTTCTGTTTTTAACATATACCATGCTTGTTCTTCCTTCAAAGACCTTGCATTGACTGTCCCCCACCCCGGTCCTAGAATGATTGCCCTTCACATGTTTGTATTCTGGTCATGCAGGACTCTATCACCACACATTCTAAATAAAATACCCTTCCTAACCATTCCCTATTTATTCAGTTATTTTATTTAATTTCAATTCTAGTATTTATCATTATTGGATATTTCCATATTTATTTGTCTCTTTTTATTGCTTGCTTTCCTTCACTAGAATATGCTCCATGAGACTAGGAATTTTGCGTGTCCTGTTCAGCACTGTATTCATAAACACAGAAAATACTTAACAAATGTTTGTTCAATGAACAAATTCAAAAGGGGTTGAGTAGAATCATATGGAGGCTAGAATCACCCAATAATGCTCTAGTGTCTATAAAAATATATATTTTAAACACAAACTTGATATATCATATCTGAAACCAAGGAAGAAAAGACATGGTGTCTCCAAAACCAAGAAAAAGACAGAGCTACCCAGCCTGGATGTGAAATAGACACAAACCATAAAAGATAATATATCCCAGATAGTAAGGCAACCTTTGGATTCAATTAGTAGCTTATGCATCTATAAATATATTATCAGTATACTGCCTACACTTGAATACAGTGACCAGCTACTGAGATGGGCCCTAGTGATCTTAGTCTCTTATTGTTCATGCAGTTTTAAGTTGTCTTCTCACACTGAATCAGGGCTGGCCCAGTGTGACCTTTGGAATATGGCAGAAGTGAAGGGGTGTGACTCTGAGAGCAGATCATAAAAGGCATTGCAGTTTCAGCCTTGCTGTCTTGGGTCAGTTGCTCTGGAGGAAGCTAGCTGTCATGCCATGAGGACACTAAAGTAGACCTATAGAGAGGTCCTCAGGGAGAGCAACTGTGACCCCAGTTAAAGGTCACCACCAATTTGCCAGAAAAGTGAGTAAGCTCTGTTAGAAGTGCAGCTTCAAGCCCAACTCAAGCCTTTAGATAGTGACAGCCACTTGAGAGACCCTGAGTCTATACAGCTTAACTGAGCAGAAATCTTGTTCTACCACTATAAGAAATAATAAATATTATTATTTTAAGCCGCTAAATTTTGGGATGATTTGTTACACAGCCATACTAACTTGAACATTGAGATTTCTTCAAATTTTCAAAAGTTTTTTGCTCTTAAGGATGTTCATCCTCTTTGAGAATGGGAAAGAAATATATATAAAGGTGAGGTATAGAAGTGTCATGGGTCTAGCCAGTCAGATTAACTGAATCAACTCTGCCCACTGGTGGGGTGACTTATATCTCAGAAGATGGCCCACAATATATCACCACTTTTTGTGTTCTTGTAAAAAAATGGTAACCATAAAAATAATAGATTAATTCAGTAAAAGATGTCAAATTAAATATTGAGGGTATGTTAACACAAATGGTTAATTGAATTTTAGAACTCTAACACATAGGATGCTCTTAGGTTCAAATTTTTTTTCTTTTTTTTTATTGGTTGTTCAAAACATTACAAAGCTCTTGACATATCATCTTTCATACATTTGATTCAAGTGGGTTATGAACTCCCATTTTTACCCCAATTAGGTTCAAATTTTTAAGCTCAAAAATATAAGCTAGATTTTTCTTTTAGCCTGTGGAGGGGATCCCAGTTTTACATATTTTATGTGGGGGAAGATTTTCAGGAGTGTAATTTGGAATAAGTTCTGCTGGCTTTAGTGGAATGTGTGATTGTGTGTCTGGTGACAAGAACATAGTGTGCCACATTTAGAATTATAAACAGGAACATCTAATGTCTGTCTTGAAGATTTCCTTATCTCTTGAAAAGCTTCCCTATTGCATACATACATAAATGTCTGGCCTTGGCCATTCCATGAAGTGATTTTCCACATCAGAAGCTATTGTTCTGCTCCCAAGCTTCAGGGAATTAAAAATGCATATGCTAATCTGTTTGAAGTTCTCTGAAGTTCTGGGTTTTCATGATCACCTTTGACTCTTTCCACTTTGACCTGATATGCTTATCTTAGTGTATTTCTGAAAGGCTTTTTAGATGTCAATATGAAGGAGGAGATTGTTTAATCTCTACAGTTTTCATCAATAGCGTGTCCTTCTTCCAGGAATTGCTCTTCTCCCTCATGGCCTTGAACATGGCTTCTTATTGAGTGGTCCAGCCTTCTGACCTGTTAGGTCAGAGAATCAGAAAAAGGCGTTGCCTCTACTTGCATTTCCCAAGCCATTCCTTAGACTCCCATAGCATCTTAATGCAACCATTCTTTTTTATGCACAGAAGCTCCTTTGACCTCTTCTGGGCATCTACTCTAATACTCTGTGGCTCTTGTTCATGAGAACATTCTTTTTCCTAATATCTAGTCTAAACTTTTCCTTCCTTAGCTGAAGGCTTTTTGTCCCCCATTTTTGAAACTACAAGTGATTCTCTTTCCTCACTGAAGACTAAACTTTATACCTAATGGCTAGAATGTCAAACAAACATTAATCTTGTCTCCTACCTCTTTACAGATGGAGGAATGCCCAAAAGCAATTTAGCTTTAGACAGCAGAAGTATTTGTGTAGTGTTCTTTAACCTCTGATTCATCTTCTCAAATCATCTTGGATTAAGCTTTATTTCTCAAAGATGCCAACAGTGTAAGAATCTACCTTGAAACTTTATAATTATTCCATACTCTTACATTTCATTTTAAATTATGTCTCTCCATTACATAAGCTATCTACAGTAAAAAGGATACTTATATATTTGCAAAGGGCCATTTATGTGCCTCAGCAATACATGTATCAGGTTTGAAATTTTCTCTTCATAGATAGGGTGTACACTAAGACCACTTAATATGCAAAAAATTCATACTTTCCAAAGAGCTATGTAAGGGGCAATTGTTCACATCTAGGCAAACCTCCCCACTTTCCTTCACATACACATGGGCCAGTCACACTGAAATTCCACCTTTGGGAATGTAGCCCTTAGGGAGAACTAGCTCAAGACTGTAATGTAGACCCTTTAGGAGAACACTAGAAGTTCTTGATACTCTCTCTTCATACTTTTATTACCAAGCTAAGGGGAAGGGCATGCCAATGTAAGGAGCTGAAAATTGAATGAGCTACTACGTTGAGGCAGCAATCAGTTATTCTTTCTAATGTGAGCGAATCTGACCTGCTCTTTTTTCTTATGATAGTTACTGAAATTTTAGTTTTGAGCTAATGGGATTTTAATAAGGAAGAAGATAATGATGGAGAATCTGGATAGGGGGTGATAATGATGAGCCCAGGACTATTTTCTAGTGAGTTTAAGGACTGACCACTAAAAGATGCTTTGAAAAGGAGTTTGGAGAGTTAGAAGGCAGAAGAATTACCTGGAAGGGCATCTGACCTCCATCCCAGCTTGAATCTGTTATGCCCTCCTTTATTCTTATATGCATGAACTTGAAAAATTTTCCAAATTATGTTGAGGTTACTGGCTTGCTTGTTTTCACTTCTGAACTTCTTGAAAACAGAAAGGAAATGCACTTTTGGGGAGGGGAGATGTAATGTGGAACGTGATTGCTGGAGCACAGAGGCCTGCAAGAACAGAAATATAAATAAACTTTATGATATGAGCTACCAAAAGTAAAGCTGAACGAAAATTCAAATGAAGTGCTTCATTAGCTATGAAGATTTTCAATGATGTTGATAGTAGAACATCAGAATGTAGGGTGCACTGTAGGACATTTTTTGCTCATAGAAATGGAGCTAAAGGGGTAGAGAAATATTGCTCAAGATATTGGGATGCAAACATTAAGACAGGAAAAAAAGGAGCTAGATGTTTCAGAGAAGATAGGGAAGTTTAAGCGATCTATTGGAAGAAAAGGCAAGGCTGCCCCTGCTGCTACTGCAGAAGCAGCAATTGACATTTACTTGTATCGATTTCTTTTCATAAATTATTATTTAATCCTCATAGCATGTGAAGTCGGTATTATTATTATTACTACTACTCTTCAGGTTAAAAAAAAATCCACGAGGCTTAGAAAGGTGAAGCAAATTGTACAAGATGGCAGAGCTGGGAAATAGAGGAGGCAGAAATTAGACCCTGGCGTCTTCCCTTGAGAAAGGGACTTTCCCCTTCATTCCAGTTGAAGAAGGCCCATGCAGGTTGGAAATTCACCATCAGAAGGACTTGCCTTTTGACTATTTCTTTAATAGTTCTACCATCAACACTTCCCTATAGAACCTCTTGATGGACAACAGAATACTTTGTGAGATGTCTGCCTATTGTTAAAAATATATAGATTGCCACTCTAAGTGGTTTTGGTGTTTGCTTGTTGTAGCAGCAGGCCACCACACTGAGATTTCACGACACTATCTTCAGCTTATTACCGTGATCCAAGTTAGATGATGTTTTGCCAGATATAACCTGTTACCACTTAATTAAAGTTATTGCAGGCAAACAGAGGTGATTTTGAGAAAATTTTTGAAAATAGTGCTTGTAGCAAAAAAAAAAAAAAAAAAAAAAAAAAAAAAAAAAAAAAATTCTAACCACTGATTCTCAAACCTATCCTGCCACAGGAAAACTTTAAAAATTAGAAAAGACTAGAAAAAGCCCAAGAGCTGGAAACCTAACATTCCTGAATTATGTTTTCAACTGCCTTTAAAATAGTTTGGCATTTTCTCATGGATGTCTGTCAAAATTTCCTCACATAAAATGTTCTTCTGATATATTGAATAAAATTAAGGCAGCAGTCAGAAAAATAAGAATTTTTTTAACAGTTTGATCATCTAACTTTTATATTAAACAAAATTTTATGTTTTGTTTCCTGTTTTGGTCAGTTATACAATGTTTATTTAAAATACTTTCTATAGGAATATGGGCATCTGATTTTGAAATCAAGGGAGCTAGCATTAGATTGTTTGGTAGGAAAACTAGGTTTCATGTATATAATTTTTATTTATGTTATATTTTCCATAAATAGCACATTATTGGATCAAGGGCTATGAATCAAACACTATTTGACCTGTAATAAGAATGCAGTCATGTTTTTGAAGGTGGTGCGTTTGTCTGGGTTCCTCTGAAAGCAGAGTCAGAGACTAAGGCTTATGTGTGGGTAGTTTATTTGTGATTCCAGGGAAGGACAAGGGAGTGAAACAGAGGAGGGAAAAATTGTCCTGCAGCCTGAAGAATTCCTTTAGTGCTTCTTGTAGTGAGTATGCTGCTTTTGAATTTGTTCAGTTTCTATTTGTGTTGGAACATCTACTTCAAATTTGAAGAATATTGTCATTGAGTATAGGATTGACAGAATTTTCAACTTTTAAAAGATGTCATTATATTATCCCTGGCTTGCAATGTTTCAGATGAGAATCAGTCAATGTAGATATTTGGTCCTTTGAGGATAATAATATGTTTTTTTCTCTGCTTTTTTTTGGATTCTTTTTAAAAATTTTGTTCTAATTATTTATACATGACAGCAGAATGCATTTTGACACATCATATATATATATGTGAAGTATGATTTCTCATTCTTCTGGTTGTACATGGTGTAGAATCATTCCTGTCATGTAGTCATATATGTACATAGGGTAATACTGTTGGTTAATTCTACTGTCCTTCCTACCCCCATATCCCTGCCCTCCCTTCACTCCCCTCTATCTAATCCATAGTACCTCTGTTCTTCCCTAGCACTCCAGCCCTATTGTGAATTAGCATCTGCATATCAGAAAACATTTGGCCAGGGGCTGGGGTTGTGGCTCAGTGGTAAAGTGCTTGCCTAGCATATGTGAGGCCCTGGGTTCAATCTTTAGCACCACATATAAATAAATAAAGTAAAGGTATTGTATCCAACTACAACTAAAAAAATAAATATTAAAGAAATAGAAAACATTTGGCCTTTGGTTTTTGGGGACTGGCTTATTTTACTTAGAATGATATTCTCCAGCCCCATCCATTTATGGGCAAAAGCCATAATTTTACTCTTCTTTATGACTGAGTAATATTCTATTGTGTATATATCCCACATTTTCTTTTTCTACTCATCTGTTGAAGGACACCTCTGTTGGTTCCATAGTTTAGCTACTATGAGTTGAGCTGCTATAAACATTAATGTGGCTGCATTACTGTATTATGCTGATTTTAAGACCTTTGGGTATATACCAAGGAGTGGGATAACTTGATCAAATGGTGGTTCTATTGCAAGTTTTCTGAGGAATCTTCATACGGCTTTCCAGAATGGTTGCACCAATTTGCATTCCCACCAACAATGTATGAGTGTACCTTTCTCCCCACATCCTTACAACACTTATTGTTGCTTGTATTTTTTTGAAATTATGTTTTTATTATTTGTAAGAGAATACCAACAAAAATTGGAATTACACAATAGATTCTTCATGGAAAACATACATGATGAAAAAACGGGAAAAATCTTACTTCATAGGAAACCTGTAAGTGGTCAGAGTTCTTCTTCTTCTTCTTCTTTTTTATTTTTACAGAATTATATTTTCAGTATTTTGATCTTCCATAATTTTTTAAAAAAATTTTGTTTTAATTAGTTATACATGACAGTAGAATGCACTTATATACTTTGGTATATCATACATAGATGGGATAAAATTTCTCAATTTTCTGCGTATACATATTATAGAATCATATTGGTTATACAGTCACATACATACATAAAGTAATAATGTCTGTTTCATTCTACTATCTTTCTTGTCTCCACATCCCCTGCCTTCCCCTCCTTTCACTTCCCTCTACCTAATCTAAGGTAATACTATTTTTTTGTATTACAATTCTTAATATACATATGTACCACAATTTTTGTATCTCTGTATATAAAGTATGTTGACACCCAATTCAAGTCTTCATACATGTACTTTGTCCATCACATTCACCATCCTTGCTAATCCTCTGCCCCCTCCTTTTCCCTCCCATCTCTCTTCCCTATCTAGAATTCATATATTCCTCCCAATCCTACTATTGCTTGTATTCTTGATAATTGCTATTCTAACTGGAGTGAGATGAAATCTTGGAGTAGTTTTGATTTGCATTTCTCTAATTGCTAGAGATGTTGAATATTCTTTCTTATGTTTGTTGATGGATTGTATTTCTTCTTCTGTGAAGTGTCTGTTCAGTTCCTTAACCCGTTTATTGATTGGGTTGTTTTTCTGATGTTAAGTTTTTTGAGAGTTCTTTATATATCCTAGAGATTAATGCTCTATCTGAGGTGCATATGGTAAAGATTTTTCTCTCATTCTATAGGCCCTCCCTTCATGTTGTTGATTGTTTCCTTTGCTGAGAAGAAGCTTTTTTCCCCCCATTTATTGATTCTTAATTTTACTTCTTGTGCTTCAGGCGTCTTATTAAGGAAGACAGATCCTAGGCCAACATGGTGGAAGATTTAGGTCTACTTTTTTCTTCTATTAGGCACCAGATCTCTATTCTAGTGCCTAAGTCTTTGATCTACTTTGAGTTGAGTTTTATGCAGGTGAGAGATAGGGGTTTAATTTCATTTTGTTACATGTGGATTTCTAGTTTTCCCAGCACCATTTGTTGAAGATGTTATCTTTTATCCTGTGAATATTTTTGGTGCCTTTGTCTAATATGAGATAACTCTATTTATGTGGGTTTGTCTCTCTGTTTTCTATTCTGTACTATTGGTTTATATGTCTGTTTTGGTGCCAAAACCATGCTAGGTTTTTTTTTTTTTAACTATGGCTCTTAGTATAGTTTAAAGTTTGGTATTGGGACGCCTCCTGCTTCACTCTTCTTACTAAGGATTGTTTTGTCTATTCTAGGTCTCTTATTTTTTCAAATGAATTTCACGATTGCTTTTTCTAGTTCTATGAAGTATATAATTGGGATTTTAACAGGAATTGCATTGAATCTGTATAACACTTTGGGTAGTATGACCATTTTGACAATATTAATTCTGCCTATCCAGGAGTGTGGAAGGACTTTCCATCTTCTATGTCTTCTTCAATTTCTTTCTTTAGCATTCTGTAGTTTTCATTGTATAGATCTTTCATGTGTTTGTTTAGATTGGTTCCCAAGTATTTTATTTTATTTTTTTGAGGTTTTGTGAATGTGGTAGTTTTCCTAATTTCTCTTTCATAGATTCATCACTGATGTATAGAAATGCATTTGATTTATGGGTGTTGATTTTATATCCTGCTACTTTGCTGAATTCATTTATCAGTTCTAGAAGTTTTCTGGTGAAAGTTTTTGGACCTTGTAAATAAAAAAAATCGTGTCATCAGCAAATAGTGATAGTTTAAGTTCTTTTTCTATTCATATCCTTTAATTTCTTTCTCCTGTCTAAATGCTCTGGCTAGAGTTTCAAGGACTATGTTGAATAGAAGTGGTGAATGAGGGCATCCTTGTCTTATTCCAGTTTTTAGAGAGAATGCTTTCAATTTTTCTCCATTTAGAATGATGTTGGTCTTGGGCTTAGCATAAATAGCTTTTGCAATACTGAGGTATGTTTCTACTATTCCTAGTTTTTCTAGTATTTTGAACATGAAGTGGTGCTGTATTTTGTCAAATGCTTTTTCTGCATCTATTGAGATGATCATTGTTTTTAGGTCTACTGATGTGACAAATTAAATTTATTGATCTATGTATGATGAACCAAACTTGCATGCCTGGGATGAACTCCACTTGATCATAATGCACTTTTTAATATTTTTATTCAATTTGTCAGAATTTTATTGAGAATTTTTGCATGTCCATCAGGGATATTAGTCTGAAGTTTTCTTTCCTTTATGTGTCTTTGTCTTGTTTTGTTATCAGGATGATATCAGCCTCAGAATGAGTTTTCTGTTTTATGAAATACTTTGAGGATTATGGATGCTAATTCTCCTTTAAAGATCTTTTAGAACTTGGCTGAGAATTCATCTGGTCCTGGACTTTTCTTGATTGGCAGACTTTTTAAAAATATTTTTTAAGTTGTCAATGGATCTTTATTTTATTTATTAATTTATTTATATTTGGTGCTGAGAATTGAGCCCAGTGCCTCACACATGCTAGGTAAGTGCTCTACCATGGAGCTAAAACCTTAGTACAATTGGTAGGCTATTGATGGTGTCTTCTATTTCATTGCTTGAAATTGATCTGTTTAAATTGTCTATGTCCTCTTGATTTAGTTTACATAGTTCATATGTTTCTAGAAATTTGTTGATGTCTTCCAGATTTCCTATTTCTGGGGAATACATTTTCAAAATAGTTTCTAATTATCTTCTGTATTTCAGTAGTATCTGTTGTGAACAAGCAGGGATTCCCATCCTCATATCAGATAAAATGGACTTCAAGTAAAAGTTAATCAGAAGGGACAAGAAGGACATTTTATACTGCTCAAGGGAATTATGTATATTCAAGACATAATAATTATAAATATTTATAGCAAATGGAGCATCTATGTACACCAAACAAAACCTTCTAAATTTCAAGAATCAATAGTCCACAACACAATAATACTGGGTGATTTTTAACATATCTCCCTCACTACTGGACAGATCTTCCAAACAAAAACTAAATAAACTATTAAAATATAATCAATAATTTAGATTTAATAGACATACATAGGATATTTCATCCATCAATAAGTGAATACACTTTTGTCTTGGAAGCACATGGATCCTTCTCTAAATTGGACCATATCTTATGCCACAAAGCGACTCTTAGCAAATACAAAAAAATGGAGATAATACCCTGCATTCTATCATATCATAATGGAATAAAATTATAAATCAACAACAAAATAAGAAATAGAAGCTACTGTAACACCCAGAGACTAAATAATATACTATTGAATGACGAATGGATAGCAGAAGAAATCAAGGATGAAATAAAAAATACTTAGAAGTAAATGAGAATTCCAACACAACATATCAAAATCTTTGGGACACTATGAAGGCAGTACTAAAAGGAAAGTTCATTGCATTGAGCTCATTTATTAAAATAATAAAAAGAACATTAGATCTCAAAGCCCTAGAAAAAGAAAAGAAATCAACACCAAAACAGTAGAAGACAGCAAATGATTAAAATCAGAACTGAAATTAATGAAATTGAAACAAAAGAATTTTTTAAATTGACAAAACACAAAGTTGGTTCTTTGAAAAAAAAAACAAATAAAATTAATAAACCTGTAGCATCCAATGAAATGCCCTTTCATGCTTCTTTACCTATCTAGGAATTTTTGTTAGTATGCTAGACATAACAGATATTTTGGACATTGTTCTCTTCCTCATTCAAAATTACTAGTGTATCACCTTGACACTGCCAAAGACTAGATTCAAGCTTTGTTCTGGCAAGTCATTTTCAGTGTTTAGTCTAGTGTTTGACTATTTTTCTACTCCTATAGCATGATTTCTATTTCTAGCTCATGATATTTTTTGAGTCTCAACACAGTATTCACCAAAGCCTCTCCTTTTTGGCTGAGCCAGATGACTGCCTTCCATTCCTGAAGTATTTATTCAACTCTCAGCATCCCAGAAGCAGTTCTTTAATAGGCTTCCTGGAATCTTTTCCTGTACCCATATAGCTTAACACTCAGCTATGAAGAATTTTCATGAAACCCTTTAGGGATCCTCTGTGGGTCCCTTGTCTCTGACACTTAGGTCCCTAATCCCCTCCCCCAATCCTAGCCCTTATCCTTTAGGATTTATGAGCTCTAATCTTGGTTTCTTCTGCTCAGAAAATGGAAGCTCTTTGAAAAATTCCTTCATGGAAAAGTTGTGTGTGTGTATATGTGTGTGTGTGTGTGTGTGTGTGTGTGTGTGTGTGTGTTGGGGGGGGACTTATCTATGTAATTCCCTTCCCTCAAATTTGTAGCCTGATGTTGATTTCTATTTTGAACTGCAAACTATTATTCTATATATTTGATCTATTTATGGTTGTGTACAGTGGTAGGATAGTCAAATAGACAATAGTATACATGGCTTAGGAGTTCATGAGAGAGAATGGACACAAATTTAGGAGTCATCCCCATATAGATTGCATTTAAAGTTGTGAGATTAAATACAATTACTAGAAAAAGCAAAAAGAGATATAGACAAAGAAGTTCAAGGATTAAGCCTTGGTGAAACATTAAAAACTAAAGGCTAATTTAATTTAATAAAAGTCATTTTATAAGTGGCCTAATGGGGGAATGGTGATAGAATTCCTATTTATTCAAAATCCACTATTTCTGTGTAGATTTAGAGACTACACACTGACTGAGTACTTGAACAAATTATTCCCTGCTTCTAGGTCTTTACCCATGCATAAAACTCTCATTAGCAATCAGTCTTAACATGTTAAAATAATTAAAACCAACTTGAGACCAATTTAATAAATTTATTTGAAACTGTTTTGTGAATCCCAGGGATACACATGTGAAAAAAGAATAAAAATCATTTATGGTCCTGAAGACATGGAATATTATAAACAAGCACAAACTCAACAGGACTGAAAAGATTTCATGAAATTCCATTCTGTCCAAATTTTAAAGAGATTCCCTACTAAGCACAGAGTTGTTTGCACAATTCGATCCTTCTGAGTAGTAGACGTTATCTCTTTTGGAAGTGTATGTTATGGCTCAAGTCAACTATATTTTTGAAAAGGACATATAAAGTGAGAAATGCTATTTTCATAAATTGAAAGGCTGAGACTTAATACTTTAATTTATGAAATCAATCCAGTTGCTTGCATATTTCAGCGTGTGACTTTTTCCATTTCTGGTTCTGTTCTTCATCTCTTGCAGTTGTTAAGGGACAGTAATCTGAAACTGCAGCCAAAAGCCTGACACAGCCCATAATAAAAGTGATTTCATTTTTTTCCCCTCAAATATATTATTTGATTTTTCTCTGAGGATAATGAGATGAACTTCAGACCAAATTCTTCTGCTGACCCCAGGAAGTAGGAACTTTTAGTGACCACTCCCCATGCTCTGCATTACCACAGCCCAGTTATTAGGAATAGTCTGGTAGAGGGGGTAATGAAACAGCGGAGCAGAGCCAAGAGCTTATAGGAAAAACTTGGTGTGATATTGAAGGTTTTACTCACAACAATAAATCACACTGAAAAAATGCTTATGGGTGAGAGCAGGAGAATATCTCTGAAGATATTAATCAACTGGGAAGTGGCCATCTTAATGGTGAAATGGTGCCAAGATGGATGTTGTCACCATGAGAAAGCTGTGGAAATTAGGAGGAATATCCCTATTCCCAGAAATACACACTGACATATAGAGGAGTGAAAGAATATGATGTGTGCAACTTACTTTCAAATGGTTAAAAATGATTAAATGCAATACACAGAATACAGAAGGACAAAAGACAGAGGGATAAAGGGAAAAAGGAAAGAAGAGAAAGCAACAGGTAAGGTAGATGGGGAGAACACATTAACAATAGGTGACATTCTTACAGTTTTCCTGTTGGAAATTATTTCCACATTTGATATTGAAAATTGAACTAAGTGTACGTACACACACACACACACACACACACACACACACACAGGGACCCGGGACAGGTAACCTTGAGTATTGCTGCCTAGGTCATTCTGCTCCACTATCATCCCTCCCCTCAGCTCAGCTCCCTCAAGAGTGTCTTTGGCCTTTGTCAAATGATCAAGCTTTTCACACTTCCTCTGAGACCTTAAGGAATATCAGTCTTCCTTTGTGAATCTCTGTTCCTTTTTCTCAAGGTCATGACTCCTATAACTTCAGATAATCCAAATCTGGAGGATGGAGGACACCCCTTCGAGGTGCAGAACTCTGCTGTTGAATGTGCTGTTGGTCAATGTTTTGTTGGAGAATTGAGCCCCTAGGTGCTCATACCCCCAAAATTTCAGGGTCCTGCTGTGGGCCTTCCTTGTCTAGCCCATCTGACTCTGCCATGGCCCAGAGAGGGGAAATGGCCTTTCTGCCTCTTCTTTCTGGAGGGGCAGTTTAAATGCATATGAAGTGTCCTCTTAGATGTCTTCCAGCAAGAGAAATTTTGTGTCGGATTTTAACTTCTTGAACACAGATGTTCAAGTTTCATTTGTTAATCGACTCAAAAACTTGCTTTCGCAAATGAACAGTTCAATGCAATGAAGTAAGAGATATCACTAAGGCTGCATAGAAGAAGGGAATAATTAGAAGATTAGAATAATAATGGGGTCTCCCAAACTTTAATGTGCATACAATTCCCCTATGGATCTTGCCAATGCAGTTGCTACTGGTAGTTTGAGGTGGAACCTGAGATTCTGCATTTCTAACCAGCTTCCAGGTGAGGCTATTGTTGCTGGTCTGTGGATGGCGCTGTGTGGTAAGTACTATGGTGTCCTTGGGGAAGGAGAGCTCACTATTGGTGGGAAATCTTCATGGAAGAGGAAGATCTAGCTGGGCTATGGAAGGAGAGCAAACAAAGCTTGGGTAGATGAGCAGGGAAGAAAACATCAGGTATAGAAACTGATTGAAGAAAGCCCTGGGTTAAGAATGAGCCTAACTTGCTAGACGAGCTTTTGACAGGAGCCCTCTGGAACAGAGTTGGTTTTTTTGTTTTGTTTTGTTTTTAAAACAGGCTTTGTATGGTAGAGAGAAGGAGGCAGATTTATGATGAAAGTTTGGAATACAGGGCTAGGGAGCTACAAATTCTAAGCAATGGAAAGACAGAGAAGGTGTTAGAAAAAAGGATATTGTCTAAAATTCTGTTTAGACAAGGCCATTTTGAATATTTAAAATTCCATGGGATGTCATTATGATAATCTCTCTTCCATTAGTAGAATTTTTGAAAACCACTAGAAGGTACAGAGACATCATTAAAGGAAATCTTTCTCCTAGTAGTTTCTGGCTCCAAATTCTTTTCCCCAGATCCTGCCAGCTAGGTAATTGTTGGGGACAGTGTTTAAATTCACTATGCTCAAGGTAAATTAGACAAGTGATCAGAATTTGGTTGTGTGTAATTGAACACGAATCATAAGGAGAACAAATACCTATAGGATGGAATGGAAAAAGGAAGATCCAGAATCCTTTGTAAATATAGGCTTAATAGGAATTAGTCACAAAGAGCTATGGTTATTAATTTAAAAATAATCTGGTAAAAAAAAGCAATTTGTCAAGTGTCCTCATAGCTTTTTAACTGCTATTGGCAATGGAGCCTTCAAGTAAGTAAACAAATATATGATGGTTGTAACTTCTTAGTAACAGCTGCTGCAAAAATGTAGAATGATCTTAATATTTTTCTGGTTCCCATTTTTTTCAGTTGTCTTCCCGTTTCTCTCCATGTGTCACAAAGGTGGGCTGCAGGCCCTTGTAGGTACTTCCATAACAGATAGCATCTGTTATGGGGTAATCCATGTCCTCTAAAAAATCATATTTTGAGGTAGTCCTGATATTTCAGGGTGTATTTGGCCTTTAAAGAGGTAATTAAGGCAGGGTGTGGTGGTATACTACTGTAATCCCAGTGACTCAGGAGACTGAAGCAGGAGGATTGCCAGTCTCAGCAACTTACAGAGGACCTACGCAACATTGTGAGACCCTGTGTCTAATAATTAATAACAATAATAATAATAATAATAATAATAATAATAATAATGATTTAAAATTTAAAAAAATAAAGTAGGGGACTATAAAGCATGACAGGTATCTTCACACAAAGAGGAAGTTTGGACAGACAGCTACAGAGGGAAGATCTTGTGAAGATATAGGGAGGGGATGGCCATCTGCAAGTCAAGGAGAGGGACCTCAGCAGAAACTAATCCTGCAGACACCCTGACAATGGACCTGCTGCCTCTAGAACCCCAAGAAAATTAACTTCTGTGTTTATATTACCCAGGCTGCGGTACTTTGTTACAGCTGCTCTAGCAAACTGAAACGGCATCATTTGCTCTTCTTTCCCCTTGAGCAGCCAGTTAAATAAATGTTTAGAACATCTGTCATGAACAAAATACTGTGCTGGGCACAGAGGGTGATAAGCAAAAAGAATAAAGAGAAACATAAGAGCATTTGCTTTTAAGAAGGTGTCATTGAAGTAAGGGACATAACCCACACATTCATTCTCATATGAATCTTTTTTTGGTACCGGGGATTGAACTCAGGTGCACTCGACCCCTGAGCCACATGCCCAGCCCTATTTTGTATTTTATTTAGAGACAGGGTCTCACTGAATTGCTTAGCTCCTCACTTTAGCTGAGGCTGGCTTTGAGCTGGCAATCCTCTTGCCTCAGCCTCCCGAATCATTGGGATTCCAGGCGTGAGCCACCATGCCCTACTTGAATCTCTGTTTTAATAGCTAACAATACGTAGCCATAGTTATCATTTTATTTATTAATCTATCTATTCAACACATATTTAATTAGTGCCAACTTATGTGCCCATCACTGTTCTAGATGCTGGGACATAGTAGTGGATGAACAATGGCCTATACTTTATAATATGCTGGCTGGTAATAAGTGTTTTAGAAAAATACAAATCATATGAAGGAGAAAAGGAGAAAGGGTGAAGGAAACATGATTTGAGGGAGAATAGTAATGAGGATCTAATAAGTGGCATTTGAGCAGAAACAAGTGAATATATGGGAAAACTGAACATATTATGTTCTAAGTTCTAAGTTCTGGGGTTGGGTCTAGCACTTGCCTACCACATCAAGGCCCTGAGTTTAATCCCTAGCATTACAAAATAAATGAATAAGTAAAATAAAATAGAAAGCTCTGCATAAGTTTGGGAAGAATCCATGATCTACAGGAAGGTGGACGTTTAACCTGAGAATTTTGACATAATTAGATAGGTGTCACAATCAGGTTATATATAATTAAGCAAAAGGTACACATAGTTGGTACTCAATAAATATTTGCTGAATGAGTGAATAAATGAATGTTAGAAACAGTGAATAAATAGGAGAATAGAGGAAGGAGAGAAGTACTTTTCAGGAGGAGAGTAACTTCAAAACTTAGCTCTATTTGAGGCCCTGTCATGGGCAGCTATGGGGTGATGGGGAAGAGTGGAGGGGATAGATCAAGTGAGGCTCTGGGTCTGTTTCTCAGACAGTTTATCTGCCTTACTTATTGGGTGGCTACAGAAGAGGTCTTGGAAGCAGAGGGGATTGCTACATAAAAAACATTTGGAAAGCACTGGATTGAGGAGTCAGAAGATACATGTGAATTTGTCTGTATCATGATTTGAAATTAAGATAAATAGCATTTTGAATCCTCCTGTGCTTAGAATTTGAATGAGAAATCAGGTGCCAAGAGTGAGAATGGAATTCTGGTGCTGCAATACAAAATGAGGGCTGTCCACACCACTTATTTTACCATGTGAACCAAAGCCAAGCCTGAGAAGAGCAAGGTTTTCAGGAACGGTGGGAGCAATAAAGGTTTAAATGCACCTTTCTTACTTGTTTAAATTCTCATAAAACTAACAACTTGTGGCTTCAATTTAGGATTTTAAAAGCCTATGCAGGAAAATGGATGGAACTAAAGACCATGATGTTAAGTGAAATGAGTCAAACTCAGAAGATGGAGGGTTGTAGCATGTTTCTCTTATTAGTGGAAGCTAGAGAGGATGAAGGAACACAAAAGTGAGGATGGGTCTCCTAAAAATCCAAGGGAGAGCAGTACTAGAAAGGGACCAAGGGGCGGAAGGCACACAGGGAGTGAGGAAATGCTGGGGAATGATATTGGCCAAACTATATTGTTACACTGTTTGTATATACGAATGTGTAACAAGTCCCATCAGTACGTACAACTATAATGCACCAATAAAAATGAGGAAATAAAAAATTATTTTCATCCTTTAAAAGAAGCCTATGTGTGCTTGAAGTGATGCTCTTGCGTCCCTGTTGTAGCCATTAACACTTCAGGGTTGCAGAGAATGAAAATGATCAGCCTGTAAGATTTCATTATAGTCAGCTTTTTCACTGCTCTGACCAAAAGACAACAACAATGTAGAGGAGAAAAAGGTTATTTTGGCTCATGGTTTCAAAGACTCAGTCCATGGTCAGCTGACTCCAGAGGTTTGGGTCCAAGGTGGGACAGAACCTCATGGCAGAAGGGCATGGCAGAGGCAAACAGCTCAGGACATGGCAATGGGGTGGGGACAGAGCAGTGCTCACCAGAGACAAAACATACACTCCAAAGGCTCATCCCCAGTGACCCACCTCATCCAACTAACCCTACCTGCCTACATTTACCACAGAGTTAATCCATGCCAGTGGATCAATCCACCGATGAGGTTACAACTCTTATAATCTAATCATTTCACCTCTGAATATTCCTACATCGTCTCACACGTAAGCTTTTGGGGATACCACATATCCAAACCATAACACATTTCTTCCATAACTTTTTATTTTAAAGGAAAATATTTTGTTTTACAAAATAGGGAAAAGAGGAGCCAAAAGGCAATTTCAGTTTGGAGAATTTAGTGTGTGCATTCCGAGAAACCTGGAATGAACTCATCTTTTAAGTAATATAATGACTTTACATACCTCTTCATCTTTACTTTGTCAGCAAATTTTTAAGAATCTTTTAAAATTGTCTTTTTAGCTCTTCACCTTTTTTTTTCAGCCATTATGATGTGTGTGCTTGATTCGGTACCTTACCACGGCTTCTCAGAAGACTTTCAGTATCAATTGATTCCTGGCCAAGAAACAATAGCAAAATCATCCCATTCATCAGTGAATTCGAAAGAAAATTGTTAATAAAATCCAGAACAATTTCAAGAGGAGACATTGGAGGAGAGCCAAGCTGGGTTTATAAGGAATCACATATTCATGCTGTATCAAGGCTGTGATCATCTTGTTACGCCAAGCTGAAAATGTCATCACTATCTGGACAGTTGAGAATATTTAACTGGGAATGTGGGCTTTCTTTAGTTATAAAGGTGCTACAGTACTAGTTTTGGTTGGTTGGTAATAAATATGTGAAACATTTGAAAGAAAAATCTTTTTATTGCAATGTCTATCAAATAGAAGATGCAACAAAACTCTTAACAGATAGGCCTTAATATGTGCTCACGTAATTGGTCCAACTTTTAGATAAACAGACAACCATATTTGGATCTTTTGACTAAGGGTTGACTTTCAGAGGTCAGAATAGAACCATAACTTTTGCCTACCTAATTTCACATTAAGTCAAGAATTAAAATGAACATTAATCAGCACTAATGAGTAACCTCATGGTTTCTGAGAGCGCAGAGCCATGCAGCAGAAGTGCAATCTATGTGTCATTATGAACAAAATATGTTCCGTTGCCCAGGGCGGAACTCCTAACTTTGGGTATGCATGTCTCCATTGTCAGAATGAGGCTGTGATCCCTTCAGTGGTCAATTGGGTGGTAAGGTCTCATATGATTTTGATTCCTGGAATGAACATTTGTTCCTAGATAATTTTAGTCCATGTTTTCTCTTATCTGTAAAAACTTGTAAGTTGACAATAGAGTTTTAGATAACCATGAGAAGTGATATTTAAATAAGATACATAGTTAAGTACATCAGGCCCATGGACACTGCTGGTTAAAGTTTAGTTTATATGCTGCAGTAGTGTATTACAGTGGCCTTGACACACTGTATAAAAATGTCAGAGAAAGAAGTCAAAGGCAGCAGGTAATTCTAACCCACCTGGATATTTTTTCATATAGACTTCAGTCTTTAGGTAAATAGTTCAAGGAAGCAAATCTAGCCAGAAGAAATTTCAGGTACAAAAATGTTTGCTCACAAAGAGACTTTTAGCAGAATCATGATGCTTGAATGGAGATGAATGGAATTTAGAGACTAACCCAACAAAATTCATTGGTTTTACAGAGGCAGAAGTTGCGGTGCAAGAAGATACAGTGGCTTACTCCAGATCACCTCTGATAGAGACCAGGGGAGAACTAGGAAATGAAGTGTCCCCAACAACAATGTTTTTGTATGTTTCCCTACAATGTTAATTTGTAATCCTTAGGAATCTAAGCACAGGAGGATTCAAAATGCTATTTATCTTAATTGTAAATCATGTTACAGACATATTTGTTTAATGTACAAAGATCATTAAAAATTGTTTAATGTAAAAAGGTCACTCTTCCAGGACCTGTTGAAAGCCTAAGATAGTCTTTGTGCAACTTATATCCATTTCTATGTCTGAGTTTTGAGTTTGGAAACACACAGAAAAATGCTTATTCACTAAACATGTGTCTAAAAGTTCCTCTAATATTGCCAGAGAATTCCTTAGCTTAACCAGAAAATCTTGTGAGAGTCTAGCACAGTCATGCAGCTATGTTATTGTCATCAGGTGTCACTTAGTAAAAGACTCTGGAGAACTTTATCACCTTCTTGCTAGATGACCTTGTCTAAGTTAGCAGACCTCCCTGGGTTTGTTTCTTTTCATCTATAATATCATAATGTAGAATAGGGGGATACAAATTGTTGAGGAGATAGAAACTGACCTATGTCTTTATGGCTACTATTTGCTTAATTTAGGATATAAATTATGGAATCCAAACACCTTTAAGATTGCCTTAAAAAACTGGAGTAGCTGTCCCTGCCCAATCCTGGAATGTCCCACCCATAGCATCTGTTGTTCCATCATTGCCCAATTCCTTTTCTTTTCGCTCCCCTGGCTACATCCTTGTTAGGGCAATGTGTTGCAAAGGAATGGTCCTGCAGGGAGCTTTGCTTCAATGGATTCAATATTGGGCAGCCAAGTGTTCCCATCTCTTCCTTTACTCCTAGATTTCCTCCTGTTTTAGGGAGACAAACTGAACACCACCCACAAGGTAAGGCAGAAAGAGCACCAGTGCCACCACCTGGATGCAGGGAGAATGAGGCACCACACATAAAAGAAGTCGCTACATGTCCAAGAGTGAACAGGTTATCTTGCTTGATTCTTTGCCCTTCCCTTTTTAATCTCTGGCCATGATTTCTTTATCTTTCTATTTCTCTTCACTCCGTGTCACCTTTCCTACAAATACATGTTAATGCTGCCTCAGTTTCACTTACGAGCCTCTTGTTTAGGAAGAGGTCCTGAGAATGGTGAGGGGCCCACTGTAAACTGGGAGATGAGGGAGACCAGAATCAGGTCACCCTTTGGAGAACCAGTGGGCTTTATGCCAGGAGGCATGGCTGTCTGTTCTCTTGGACGTACAGGAAAGGCTTTCTGGTGAAGTTTGCCTTCATGCTGCCTGTGGTTTGGCTAAGCTCTCAGAACCATACTCCTGAAATCAAGGGATGATACAAGCAAGTTTATTCTTCTATGAAAAAGGAAAGAAGATATGCATCACAGTCCTCACCTGCCTTGTGACATGTGAACTATGTCGTGCTCTGCAATGCAAAGTTCTATTCTGTGTGACTAGATTCTGTAGACTACTCTAGCCAGAGATTCAGATCAATCAATAGGCAGAGGCAAAACCCCTTTTCCTATAGACTACCTTGGTTTCCAGAGAGATTTCTCCCTAGTTACTTAGTTCTGAAAGTCTCTTGTTTCTACAAACTGGATATGTCATTTCCAGATCATCCATTGGGATCAGGGTACTGTGGTCCATGAAAAAAAAGAGAGAATGAAAAAAAATCGTTTTAATTTTAAAATTACTTTTAATTTTAGTAGCTTGGATGACTATTTATGATGAAGTATACTCATTTTTATTAATCTATTTCAGCCCTCCATGGATCCCAAGGGTGTCTGGAGATAACTCAGAGAGCATGGGTTGTGATGGAAGAGTGTTGGAGCAATTTGCGAGGCTTCTCACCTATCAATTGGAGGAGCACTTCTTCTGTTTTCTACACTCATATTCTGAGATTTACTGAATTTGAAGATAATTTTTCTAAGGACTTTATAAGATTAAGTATGGACAATTAAGTCTGGTAGAGTCAAAGCTAAGAATTACCAAGGTATCAAAAAAGGTTTTGGGTAATGAGTCATTGGCCCAATGACTCAGCCTTTGACAAACTGGTGAACCATTGTTAGTGTCAGTCAGCATCATGGGCCCTGTGCTTGCTGGACAGGTGATTTATGGGGTATATTTTTGTTCAGTTTTTAAAAATCTTCAGACCCGTTGAAGATTAACTTCTATTTGGCTGAAAATTTTTAGAATAATTTGACTTTTTTTCCTGGAGGAATTATAATAAGAACTGAAATTCAGTGTTCTCTATCTTTCTTTTTCTCTTGTAGCAAAGATTGAACCCAGGGGTGTTTTACCACTGAGCCACATCCCCAGCCCTTTATTTTTAATTTTGAAACAGGTCTAGCTAAGTTATTTAGGACCTCACTAAATTGCTTAGGCTCATCTTGAACTTGCAGTCCTCCTGCCCAAGCCTCTCAAGTTGCTGGGATTATAGGTATGCTGGCTTCAATGCTTTCTTTATAATGACATGTCAAAACTTAAAATATAAAAATTGAATAAATGAGTTCCAAATATTTTTATTTGTTACTTGAACTCCCTCTTCTGAGTCCTTCATAAACCTGTTACAAAGTTGGGTACATACTAGGCATTCAAGAAATACTATTGGGTTGAGCTGAAATTTTTAGGTTAAAGTATTGAAGAGTGCTGTACTGAAGATTCCAGAAATAATAAATACTACATAAAACAACCACATTTGTAACCCTTTTTAGAGCATTACAGATTATGGGAGGAAGATGGCAGCGTTCTGGGAGATTCCTCTCTTTCTTTAACCCTACCTTCCTTCTCCTCCCCACCCCTTCCTCCTTTTCTCTCTCTCACATAAAACAAACAAACAAACAATACTGATGTGATCTTTTCTGAAATTTTTACTTGGGCTGAGAATTTTAAATATCATTATTATTATTTTTGGTGGTGCTGGGAATTGAATCCAGGGCTTTGTGCATGCTAGGCTGCCGCAGCCCGGCAAAATATCCGGGGGGTGACGAATAACTTGTGTATCTTGATGCAGCAGGAATAGAAGCCATGTATTGTAGGATAACAGAGGTATTTATACATTTTGCACAGCTTATCTTAATTAACATAAACTAGATACAGCAGTCAACCAATCAGGAATCTCCACACTTAATGGCTCGCTTTTGTTACTTTACAAACCACTCCCTCTGGCATTTTGCCAGGCGCCATCCAGACTTGTTTACAGACTTTAACATTTCTCAGACAAAACAACAGGTGCCAATCTGACTTGTTTACAGACTCTAACACTAGGCAAGCACTCCACCAACTGAGCCACATACCAGCCCCTAAATATTATTCTTTACATAAGCATTGTATTAGTTTTTATTAAAAAATAACAAAAGTAACATATTTGCTGAAATAAATTTCAAATACTTTTGAAAAGATAAAGCTACTCTTCTTATTCCCTTTACTCCTATGCTAAATAGCTAAACACCATACATACTTTGGAAAGTAGCCTTTCTTACCACTCTCTTCATGTTTATTAAGGTTTAATTTACAAGTGATAAAATTCACCCATTTTAAGTAAACAGTTTGAGATGAATGTCAGCAATGATGTGCAGTCAGCATAAACCACCACCACAATCAAGAAACAGAACATTTTCATCACCATAAAAAGTTCTCTCTGCCTCTTAGAGTTAATCCCCTTAAAACCCATCCTTAGGAATCAATGATTTGTTTTATGCCATAGTGGGTTCATCTACTCTAGATGTTCATATAAATAGAATTATACAATCATGACTTTATATTTGGCTTCTTCCCTATTTGTTTTTTTTTTTAAAATTCATCTACATTGTCATATGCATTGATAGTTTACTTCTTTTTATTGCCAGTAAACAACAATATCAAATTTGTTTATTTATGCACTGGTAGAATGGATATTTGGGTATTTTTCAGGTTGGGGCTGTTATGAATAATGCTTCTATGAATATTTCACATGCAGGTCATGTATAGACATGTATTTTTATTTCTCTTGGTAAAATATTTTGACACAGGATTGCTAAGCTATTTTCCAAAGTGGATATACCATTTTGCATTCCCACCAGAAATATATGAGAGTTGGAGTGGCTTTATGTTCTCTTCAACATTGTTACTGTCAGTATTTCTAATTGTAGCCATTCTAGTAGAATCTTATGGTATTTCATTGTGGTTTTAATTTGGATTCCTAGTGACAACATGGTAAACATATTTAACTGGCTAATTTTCTATCTTCTTTTGATGTGACTATTCAAATCTTTTTCAAATTTCTTATTGAATTGACTTATTATTGGACATATTAAAAAGATAGCATACCATTATCAAGTGGGGTTCATCCCAGGGATGCAAGGATGTTTCAATATATGGAAATCAATAAACATAATTCATCACATCAATAGACTTAAATGCAAGAATCACATGGATATCTCAATAGATGCCGAACAAGCACTTGACAAAATACAGCATCCATTCAGGTTCAAAACACTAGAAAAACTAGGGATTGGGGAGCATATCTCAACATTATAAAAACTATATATGCTAAATCCAAGCTCAACATCATTTTAAATGGAGAAAAATTGAAAGCATTCATTCTAAAAACTGAAACAAGAAAGAGATGCCCTCTTTTACTACTTATATGCAACATAGTACTGGAAACTCTAGCCAGAGCAATTAGGAGAAAGAAATTAAAATGATGCAGAGGGCTGGGGGTGTGGCTCAGTGGTAGAGCGCTTGCCTAGCATGAGGTACTGGGTTCAATTCTCAGCACTGCATATAAATAAGTAGACAAAATAAAGGTCTGTCAACAACTAAAAATGTATTTCGGGGCTGGGGTTGTGGCTCAGCGGTAGAGCGTTTGCTTCACACATGCAGGGCCCTGGGTTCGATCCTCAGCACCACATAAAAATAAATAAATAAAGGTATTGTGTCCAACTACAACTAAAAATAAAATAAAATAAAATGATGCAGATAAGAAAAGAAAAACTCAAAATATCCCTATTTGTTGATAATATGATTCTATATTTAGAAGACCAAAAAAAACTTCACTAGAAAATATCTAGAACTCATAAATGAATTCAGCAAAGTAGCAGGATATAAAATTAATACCCATAATAAATCAATTGCATTCCTATACATCAGTGATGAATCAACTGAAAGAGAAATTAAGAAAACTATCCCATTCACAATAGCCTCAAAAAAATACTTGATAATCAATCTAACAAAAGAGGTAAAAGATCTCTGCAATGAAAACTATGGAACTCTAAGAAAAAAAATTAAAGAAGACCTTAGAAGATGGAAAGATCTCTCATGTTCTTGGATACACAGAATTAACACTGTCAAAATGGCCAAACTACCAAAAGCACTGTACAGATTTAATGAAATTTCTATTAAGGTTTCTATGACATTCTTCATAGAAATAGAAAAAGCAGCCACAAAATTCATTGGAACAATAAAAGACCCAGAATAGCTAAAGCAATTCTCAGCAAGAAAAGTGAAGCAGGAGCCATCTTAAAATCACACCTTAAACTGCACTACAAAACTAGTAACAAAACCAGCATGGTATTGGCACCAAAACAAACAAAAAGACCAACAGTACAGAATAGAAGACACAGAGACAAACCACATAAATACAGTTACCTCATACTAGACAAAAGTACCATAAGCATACATTGGAGAAAAGATAGCCTCTTCAACAAATGGTACTGGGAAAACTGGAAATCCATATGTGCAGAATGAAATTGAACCCCTATCTCTCACCCTGCACAGAACTCAACTCAAAGTGGATCAAGAACCTAGGAATTAGACCAGAGACCCTGTGCCTACTAGAAGAAAATGTAGGCTCAACACTCCAACATGTCAGCTTAGGAACCAATTTCCTCAACAAGACTCCTAAAACACAAGAAGTGAAATCAAGGATCAATAAATGGGATGGTATCAAATTAAAAAGCTTCTTCACAGCAAAGGAAACAATCAAGAACATGAAAAGAGAGGGTCTACAGAATGAGAGAAAATCTTTGCCACCTGTACTTCAGATAGGGCACTAATCTTCAGGATATACAAAGAAGTAAAAAAGCTCAATACCACAACAAGTTAGAATGAATGAATGAATGAATAAAACAACACCGAAAAACTAAATCAATAAATGTGCAAAGAAACTGAATAGACACTTCACAGAAGAAGAAATATGATCAACAAATATATGAAAAAATGTTTAACATCTCTAGCAGTTAAAGAAATGCAAATTAAAATGACACTGAGATTTTTCTCACTCTAATGAGAATGGCAATTATCAAGAATACAGGTAGCAATAAATTTTGGCAAGGATGTGGGGGGAAAGGTACACTCATATATTGCTGGTAGGAATGCACATTGGTGCAACCATTCTAGAAAGCAGTTTGGAGGTTCCTTAGAAAACTTGGGATGGAACAACCACTCCTTGGTATATACCCAAAGGACTTAAAATCAGAATACTACAGTGGCACAGCCACATCAATGTTTATAGCAGCTCAATTCCCAATAGCTAAGCTATGGAACCAATGTAGATGCCCTTCAATAGATGAACGGAAAAAGAAAATGTGGTACATATACACAACGGAATATTACTCCACCATAAAGAAGATTAAAATCATGGCATTTGCTGGTAAATGAATGAAATTAGAGACTATAATGCTAAATAAAATAAACAAATCCCCCCAAACCAAAGGTATTTAATGTTCTCTTTGATATGTAGATGCTGACTGGCAATAGGCAGGGGGTGAGGGTGAGAGAAGGTGAGGTTCCCCAGATTGGACAGGGCGTAATGGGGGAAATGGCGGGGGGGATGGGAATGGAAAAGACAGTAGAATGAATAGGACACAACTTTCCTCTGTTCATGTATGATTACATTACCAGTGTAACTGCACATCATGTACAACCCCAAGAATGGGAAGATATACTCCATGTATGTATGTATGATATGTCAAAATATGTTCTAGTGTCATGTATAAAAAGAATAAAAAAATGAATTGGACTTATTATTGAGTTGTGGGAATTCTTTATACAGTTGGAATGTAAAGCCCTTTGCAAGATTTGTTTTGCAAGCCTTTTTGTCCAGTTTGTGATTTACTTTTTCATTTTCTTAATTATTTCAAAGAGTAAAAGTTTTAAATTTTAATAGGGTTCATTTCATATTTTTTATTTTGTAGATTATATATATATATATATATATATATATATATATATATATATATATATATAAATGTTTGATTAAATGCTTTAAGAATTCTTTGCCTGATCAAATATTTTCTCTCAGAAGTTTTATAATTTAAGGTTTTACTTTATATTTGTGACTCCTTTTGAGTTGATTTTTTTTTTGTGTGGTGAAAAGAATGTTATCAAACTTGTTTTTATTTCTTCCATGTGGATATATACTTGTTACAGAACTATTTGTTGATCATTTTGACCCCAAATTATATTTTCACCTTTTAAACAAATTAATTGACAAAATATGTATGGGTCTCTACCTAAGCCCTCCAATCTATTTCCTGAATCTATTTTTCTATCTTGACGCCAATGCTACACTGTCTTAATCATTGTAGCTTTATTATAAGTTTTCAAATTAGGCAGTGTAAGCCTCCCAACTTTGTTTTTCTTTTTCAGAATAATTTAGCTTTTTTAGATCCTTTATTTTTAATATGAATTTTAGAATCTTTTTTGTCAATTTCTCTGTAAGAGACTGCAGGGATTTTTATTGAGGTTATATTAAAATATAGATCAACACTGGGACAATTCACACTTTAACTTGATTTATTCTTTCTCCGGGGATGATATTTATTTATGCCAGGTCTATTTCTTTTATAATCAGAACAAACGTGTACATTTAAATAAAAAATATCAATAAGGCAATGAGTATAAAACTTAAAAAAAAAAAGTCTGTACTTCCTTTTCTTGGAATTAATCCTGTTGAGCCAGAGTACTGAAGAACTGACACACACACAGGGTCATAGAAATTGTTAAAAAAAAAAAAAATCTACAGCAATGAGTGGGGAGTATCAGAGGTTTGAGGGAAAGGCAATATGACCTATGACTGGGAGAGGATTTTGCTGGAAACATTGCCCAGTTTTTCTAGTAATAATATTGTTTTGCCTGATAATCATCCTGTGTCTGCTTCTGGCATTGTTCCTCAGTGACAGTGAGAGATACAAGGATGACAGATACAGGACACATAGTAATGTGGGAAACATTTTCCCTTGCAGGAAGAATCGAGTCTTACCTCCCGGAGTCCTGAGAGTCTTTATTCAAGCCTCTGCACAGTAATTTGTATTTAATTTTTATTGTTGTGGGTGTTTTGGCTAGTCTTATTTGCTTTATTTTTTAATTGAGGTTTATCTAATATACAATGAAATGTGCAGTTCCTAATTATTTGATTTGATTTCAATAAGATACAAAACAAGAAAAGTTCCCTTGGGCCTCCTTTTCCATTAATTCTCCTGCACCCGTCCTTGATCACTTTCTGATTTCTATCAGCATGGAGTGGCTTTGCCCTCTTTTGGATTTCTTGGGAATGGAATCAGATAGTGGTACAGAGTAACAGAGCCTTAACTAAGAAGTCTAGTTTGAAAACTCAAGAATTTGGGGATGTTATCAAGCACTTCATGTAAACAAGTAATATTTCACTATGACCCCAACTAAATTGAGCTTAATGTTGCTTTTCCCCTTTTGCTCAGTTTTCCCATGGGGACCTCTGGCCCTTAAGGTACCACTTTCAGAATGATGGGAACTGACTGTGAATTCCTGGAGACTTGGGATTTATTCCTGTAAATTCTGTTAATTAGTTTCACAGTCTGGCTCAAGTTATCTGCCTCATCTCTTGGTCTTTAGTCCCTCTAATCTCTAAAATGAAAACAACTCCAATAGATTCTCACACATACAGTGTTATAAAGGATCTTTGTTCAAGGATCCTTCACCTCTAACTGCCTCTAACTTGTGTAGAAATGGTGCCAAGCATATTTTGCTGGGGCCCTTTCCTGTGTTGGCCCACGCCTTCCTTTTTAAGACCAGTCACCTGCTCCCAACGGTCAGCCCAGACCATTGTTCCACTTTCTGCTGGTCAACCTCATTACTAGCTTCTCCAGGACACTGTGCCATGACCACACACTTGTCATGCTCAATATAAGCCCACTCTCCTTTAATTCTTCTAAATAGAAGCCAAAACAAGGCTGCAAAATTTAACAGAACTATATTGAATGCTCAGAGATCACAAAAGTATTATGCAGATTATTTGAGAACCAGGTCAGATCCAGATTCTATAGAAGAATGAGGTTTATAAAATTTGGGGGCCTTCTGTAAGAAAAAGAACACAAAAATATATTGCTTTTGCAAATTATAAAAAAAAAAATGACCATGCATATGCATTGCTAGGCCTCCAAGTGAGATCTTTAAAGATTGAGCTTCATTAGTTTTGTGGTTAATCACATTTGCTTATAATTAGACTCAAACTGATGTGCATAGCTCCTGTCAAGCTTTCATGAGATGCAGAACCAGCCCAGCTCCTAACAATGGGCATATTTTAGAATTATCACCACAAGTTTTGCTTTCTTCGCCAGGATGAATAATTATTTTAAGAGATCCAGTTTTTTCAAGGAAATGCCAACCCTCACTTCATATATACAGCCTGGCCCAAATGGCAGGGACATGGCTATCATAATAGTTTACCATATATGTACCTAAGCCTGATGCCTGGGATGTGAAGCTCTTATTGACACTATATTTGAGAAATAACTGGTTTAGCCAGTGAGATCTGCACCAAGGCCTAGTGCATTTCACAGTCTTTTCAGGGTGATGTAAAAAATAGGTCAACCTTGTTTGTTTTTCTTGACCATTGGTCATTTGCTTCTTTCCTATGAGCTAGTATTTAGGAAATAACAGTGACACTATATCAAGTAAAAACAATATTTTTCAATATAAGGAAACTTAGAACAAACATAAAAAGTTGTTTAATGTTTTGGAATCCCAGTCTTGCTAATAGATTCATTTTACATTATGAAACCAAATTCATAACATTTCAATCTAACAGGATTTCCAAACACCACTTGAATGTGCTGAGTTTTATCTCTTGACAGTGTTCCCTCCTAGAACAAAGGGGAGGCCCTCCCTAAAGATAAAATCCATTTTCTCCTGAAATATACCAGCTGCTTTCAAATGTCCTAAAAGATAACTCTGTAACTTCAAAAATCTAAATTATAACCCCTCCAGGGTACCATCCCACATTGCCTAAAATCATCTGATCTATTCATAAGGTAGTATGAAATTGAAATTCAACAGTGTGAAAGTGCTTTGCACCCTCTGGAGACTTTACAGATATCAGCTTTGCTACTATTAGGGAATTGAAGCCAAACCCTTTTCATTTAAACTTATCTAACTACTGGAAACTCCCCATTACTTGTGTTAGTGATGTTAAGAAGGGTAAATTAACATACACAAATGATCCCATATCAAAATTTACTTTAACCACCTAAAACTGGTGAAATAACCCCAAAGCCATAAACAGAGAAGAACGCAGGTTCAACCTGAAATCAACAGTTTAAATTTGGTAGTTCCAGAGGAACAATACATTAAATACATAAAGCAAGACTTAAAAAAAAAAAACCCATGTAAATAAGTATACCTAGATAACACTTAATACAGTTTCTGCAAACTTGATATAGTTTCTGCAAAAATGTAGGGTATAAATAACTAAATACCTTTAAAACCATTATTATCCTATAATGTTGGCATTAGTCCCAAACCCCACTATGGCTTTATAAAGAGGCATTGCTGTATTTACTGTCTGCCTAGAGGGTGCATAGCAGACTCCAATAATTTAAAGACATGCTTCTTGTTGTGTAATAGGTTTTCTTTAATTTATTACCTAGCTTAAGTTCTTTTAAAACTCAGTCTTTTATTGGCTACCTTCAAGATATTTGCCCTATTCTAGTGTAATTCATAACCCAGTTCACTAAGTACTTAAAAAAAGAACTTAAGCAACTAATTTTAGTTCCATTTCAAGCAATTAATCATGAAATCTTAGATTAGATGAGCTGGTTTGCTATTTTTAAAGTACATATTAAATTAAAAGTTAAATAAGAATTTAAATATGCAATGTATTAAATGATCTGTATAATTTATCAGATTAAAAAAAATTTCTACCATGCAGCATCCAAAAACCCATTAGTGCCATCATTAGTTTATGTACCACAATGTAGGAAAAACCAAACCACTAAATAAATAAGGAAATGGTAGTGGACCTTTTTTTTGGAGGGGAGGGGGTACCAGGACTGCACCCAGGGGCGCTTAACCACGGAGCCACCTTTTTTGTATTTTATTTAGGGACAGGGTCTCACTGGGTTGCTTAGAGCTTCACTGTTGCTGAGGCTGGCTTTGAACTCATGATCCTCCTGCCTCAGCCTCCTGAGCTGCTGGGATTATAGGTGTGCGCCACCCTGGTAGAGGATCTTGACTAGATAGAACTATAATTGGAAATCACTGAGTCTGGCCTCCACCAAAATTGACAAAATAAACAAGAAAAAAAAATCAGCAACCATAATGGGAAATTTCTAATATACTGTTCTCTGTAATAGATAGAAAAAGAACAAAACTCAGTGAAGCCTTGGAAATTTGAACATAGTTAAAAAAAATTATAGCCATATTAAAGGATGCATCCAGAAACTGCACAGTACTCATCCCTTCAAAGTACTCTGGAAACATTTTCAAAAAATTCACTCATGTGCTGGACCAAAGTAATGCTTAACCAATGCCAAAGGATAGAGCATGTTCCTGGACATAAAGCAATTAACCAAGAAATCATTGACAAAAGTACATAAGCACAATTTTTGAAAGCACTATTTAAAATGATGAAACATTCTAATGAAACTGAATAATAAGGTTGCTCCCCAGGCATTGCTAATATTCAGGTGGTACTCACCCAGCATTTTTGCCTGACATCTCATTGTTCAAAACATTCTTTCTGAATCTCAGGAATGGGATCAGGTTGGTTGCTGATATTCTGAATATGCCCCCATCTTTACAAACTAATCTGGAGAGAAACTCTTTTGACTACAGCAGAAGGTTGGATGAAAGTAGGTACTTGGTAAACTTATCCTTGGGATGATTCTATTTTGTAAAGTAATTTTAAAAATGATTTTATTTTATAAAATAAAGGAGTGTATATATTTCTAAAACTCATGACTCATCTTTAACTGAACAAAGTGGGTACCTTATTTAATCTTCAAAATATCTCTGTGAGCTAGGTATTTTAAGTATTTCCATTTGACAGATGGTAAACTGAAAGTTAGGTCAAAAAATGTGGGCCAAGTTATATATCTGGGAAATAATGAAGTTGGGAGTCAGACTGTATTTTCTGGCTGCCCAGATGTTAATCTTTATTTTTGTGGTCGCCAGGAAGGACAAGAAGAAACTGGACAGTGTTTGGCACTGGTAAATTTGACTGGGGGCAGCTAGGGTGAGATAGAATAAATGTTAAGGAAGAATTTTTCTCTTTTTGCTCTGTCAACTCTTCATTGTGTACTTTTTAAGTATTTGAAATTTATTTTTCAAGGAGCATGTTGTAATTTTTTTTCCCAGAGAAGAATTAACAAGTAAGATGAAGAAACTTAATTCAACCTACTTCCAACAGCCTGTACTTATGACAGTCTCCAGTAGAGAGAAGATGGCCAGGAAGTAGCTCTACCCAGTGCGCTGAGGGTTCAGGAATACTAGTGTGGCTTTGAGAAAATAAAGCCCCCATCTGTATTAGAAATGCTTTGTATTTCTTTAACACCTAATCTGAGTTGTCCCAAAGGCTGAGTAAACACTCATTTATCCTCAGAGCACCCTGTGAGTTCCTTGGTGTGGTCTGGGAGGGTGTGGGGTTGAGTGGTGATAGCCCAAGATTAGTTCCTACCCACACGGAGGGATTCTAGCCCCTGGAGGGAGAACATTAAACTCTGTGTTCCTCTTTGCACCATCAACTACAAGCAAGGAGACCTTCATAATAGTAATTTCCGGCCTCGAAAGGATGTTATTAATTAGCCTGAATTTTTAAGGGGCTTGAGACCTGCCAGATGCTAAGTTCTGAATGAATGGGAATTTTTACCCGAATCATATAGCTGGGAGTTCTAGGAGGGAGGAGGTGAGGTGACTGGCAGCCAGTCACACCAGGAGGCTAAGGGCAGAAAGAACAGAATGGCCACTGTCCTGGTGCCCAGCTCCCTCCTTTAACCACACCAGACCACGTTCCCTGCCTCCAGTAATTAGAAATTACTTCAGCACATAAACAGGCACTTTACAATGTTTTCTTTTTATGACAGGCAGCACGCTTCTCCTTTGCACTGGGAGAGGGGAACCAGCTTTGGCTTCCCACGGTCCCCACCTCCTTTTCGGCCCAGTCCCTTATGCACCCACAGAGAAAGCAGCAGTCACACAGGAACATCTGCTCCGAACATGGCCTCCTTCCAATGGCCCTGGCTCGAAAGAAGTTGGTAAAATGGCCTCCTTCAATGTAAGTCACTGCGGCCTTGGGATGGCCTTGAGTTCTCAGCCACCAGCCACAGTGCTCTCCCTTCCCTCTCCGGTTCTCCCATCAACATGTTGCAGAAAGTTCTCTTCACAGAGAGCCTTATTATTGACACGGATATTCTGGCTCAGAACACCCTTACCATACACCACTCCAGCCAGCGGTGAGTGATAACAACTCTGTTTGTGTTTAATTAGCTCTTGGTTTAGGGGCAGTTTGTGTTGAGGGTGTGTCTGTTTTAGTTGGTTATGCAGTTGACAGAAATATATGTGTATTGATGTGGGTCCTCTGTGTATGCCCTCTCAATGCTCTGGTCTGAAAGTTCAACAGGCCCTCACTAGCTACCATGGAGGCAAATTGCTGGAAGGTCTATGCTTTGATTTCATTCTGTTCAATTGAAATGATAATGCATGTTCTGCGTCTCCAAATATCTGTCTGGGCAAAGGTCCATACTGCTTATGTGAGGCAGAACTTCTGGGTGAACCACTGTTGCTGCCCTGTTTCACAGCCCTAGAGGAGAGCACAGCTTTGGAGACTACTCCCTGGGCAGCTGGCTACTTGCCCTGACCCTAAGTGTCATCTGTTTATTTCTTGTATTTTTAAAATCATGTCCCTCATAGAATTCATGTCATGACTTATATTCACAAAAATATCTAAAATAGAAGCATGATTATAAAGTAGTGGATTATTTTTTTAAACAAACATTACAGAATGTGTTCACCTAAATGTGTGTTGTTCCTTTCAAAGTAATCACTTTTGAAAGTTGTACACATATTCTCAAGATGGTAATATTAGTAACATTTTAAAGAAATTCTTCTTTGGAATTTCTTAATTTAAAAGTAATACAAATTCATATTGAAAGATTTGGTTTTTGTCTTAGTCTGTTTTCTGAATTTATATTTATTGTTCTAAAACCCAGGAATAAGCATTGTTAATGTTGTATATATATCTTCCTTGTCTTTTTTTCTGAGTTTTATTCTACTGAATACACTCAGTGGGGATGAATCTTCATTCTCTCAGGGCAATTTAGATCTTTGAAATTTAATTCCATTACATTGAATTCAGCAAATATCTAAACAGTGTCTCTACATGCAAAGGAGTTAAGTGAAATAAAAAGATTAACAAGATATGTTCAGACTGATTTTTTTTTTTTTAAGACCATTGGCTTGTTCAGAAGGTAATGCTAAATAGAATTACGAAAAATATTTTGAACAATTGCAACATCGTTGGAATAGGTGTAGTCTCCCAAGAGGATACATTGAAGGGGACAGTACAAACAGTTGTGGAATTCCTGGAATGTTAAAAAAATGAACGTGATTTACATCATACGTTGAATAAAACTATTTGGGGTAACCAGTAGCAGTCACCACAGCTCAAAACTAAAACTGGCCTAATGCTGAGGTAAAAAATAGGTAAGATGACTCTCATACCAGCTTGTCTAGGACAATCTTGGTTTATGACTGTTGTCTTACTAGAATTAAAACAGAGCCCTCTTTCTTCTCTGAAGAGGACTGGCCTGCAGGATCAATTACTGATCACCCTAGTGACAGAGACAGTGGATGTTGGCATCTCCCCTACTGCTCTCCATGGACAACTTTAGTTAATTTAGCTAGGTAGGTCTGTTGGTTCATCCTGAAATCTTTCTATTGGTCTATCTTTTGGTCCTTTTTTTCCTTTTCATCCATTGATTAAAACATACATGTTCTAATATCCTGGAAAAATACAGGGAAAAATAAGCAATGAGTTAATATTTAATCCCAGCTTCTTATCAAAGAAAGGCAGGTTAAAATAATAAGTTATGAATAAAAGTCAGTGAGAGTGTAGTGAGATGCATATTCTGTGATGGGGAGAAATTATTAAGACACTTAAGTGTAATTTGGTTATACGTCTTACACTTTCTGGAGGTAGGGATTTTAGACTTTGAAGCCAGGACACCTGAGAATGAATTCTGACTTTATCACTTACCAAAAGCATGAATCTGAGAATTTACCTACCTTCTTGGTGCTTTTTCATCAGTACATAGAGATAATCATCATATTTCTCTCATGGGTGGTTTAAAGATTAAATTATGTCATACTTACTGTATTCCACATACATACTCCACAAGCTTACTCCTAATTAATGGAATGAGCATTTTCCAAGTGGTTATGAGGCAGCATTGAAAAATAGCATTATCTGTGGTATTCAATCATTTAACAAAAGGGTTTGAGGATGAATATTAAATCAGGCTCTATTCCCAATATAGTGGATATATAATTAGGTAAAAAAAAAAAAAGATATATACTCCCTGACCTCTTTGTGCCTGGAAGGGAAGAAAAGCATTCAATGCCTAATTACAACTAAAGACCAGTGAGTTGCAAGCTAGGACAAGCACTAGGGGAGGCTTACCTTAGTACCTGGGGTCAGGAGAGCCCCCTGCTGAAGTGCACCTGGGTCTTGGATGAAAGGATGTATGGAAAGCTCAGACTGATTAAAAACAACAACTTCAACAACAACAGAAAAACTTATACCTTAGCATATTCTAGTTTAATTAAATAAAGCCAGGTTATCGTGATGCTCCCATAAGCCATACAGCTATACAGCCAAACCCTGTACAGAGGTGGGGTGGGCTTCAGGCGTGACATAAGCCCCTAATGCATTGGTGCTGGTTCATCTGATTTCCAAAGCTCAGAGGTTCATTCCTGAGGCAGATGCCCAGAAATGCCTAGGCCTTAGACTGAAAGTACCAACTCTTCTATCATCTTTCAGCAGCTGTGCTGTAAGAAGTGCAGTTTGGGGTAGTTTTTCTAAGGCGCATATATGTGCCCTTCTCTACGCACTCTATATTCTTCCTTTGGCTCAGCTGCATTTCAGAACTGGTCTCAACATTACCTAACAGAGTCCAGGTTATTCTTTAATCTTGTGTCCAGAGTGTTTTATTGAAAGCCACCATCAAACATGCCATCTGAAATTCACTTCTTACTTTGTTCTAAGTATATTGAAGATCTTTTCTTAAACCATCCTGCTTCTTATGAAAGCCCATGTATCATTTTATTTAGAATTTAGTACTAGAAAGAGTTTTATCTATTTTCTAGACGCTGGTATACTGCTTAATCTCTGATGTGAGTTATGGTCCTGGCTGCCAGGGTATTCATAATCAAAACGTCCAATCACAGGAACCATATAGACTGGATGCAGGCTTCCTTTTTCTTTGGCCCTGTTTTTCAGTCTTTTAAATTTATCATATATTTTGATTAAAGCATTCTAAATCCTTTGTGATAAAAGGATGGTTATAAATAAACAAACTAAAAATATAACATATCATCATTTCAAGTTAATACATATAAATAAACTAAGCACATTTTTGGACGGTTATTATTTTAAAAACAAGAACTGGAAATGTAACATCAGTAGAGTGTTTACCTTGTAGGCACTAGGCCCTGGATTCAATTCTCAGCACTACAAAAAAACAAAAAAGTTTGCTGGACATGGTGTTGCACACCTATCATCCCAGGAGTCTGAGGTAGGAGGATTGTAAGTTTGAGACCAACCTTCACACCTTAGTGAGACCATGTCCCTGGGTTCAATCCCCAGTACCAAAAATAACCACAAAAACTAATAAAGCACAAATTAATGACTGAAAGAATAGAACTCAATAGGATTAGCTGTGGTGGGTGATTAGGTGAAGGTGTAAGGTGAAATCCAGTAACAGAAGTCTGTTAAATCTGCTAGTTTGTGCTCCAAAGCCTGGGAGCCCTACAGCAGATTTTGTAGGTGTGTCCTACAGAGAATTCTGATCTCCACCCATGGCTTTGGAGCTTCGCTGTCCTAGAAGGACTTGGGAAGGTCCCAAACCAGAAAAACTGAACAAGCCTTACTCACTTCCATACACAACGTGTTCTCAGTGCTCAAGACTTAAAAATAGGCCCCTGTCAGGCAGAATCCTTAAGGCATGCTGCATCTTGACTCTGTGCATCTAGTGCTTAAACCCTAGCAGAACAAAAAGAACGGCCTGGGGATATGTGAGGAGATATTATCAGGCTTAGTAAAAGTGCAGAGGCAGAGTGAATTACCGTGTGATGGGGATTTAGAACTTTCAGGATGCAGGTCATCTTAGGGGTTGTCTAGAATCTGCTGTACAAGGGAGAAAGGAAGGAGGGAAAGTCACACCTGCCAAATGTCTACGTGTGCCAGGCACCGTGAGTTCACCTCCACCTTGTTTGTAATGGCCATGATGCTCTTTCTCTTTAAGACAAGCAGAGGTATTCACTTGCAGCTTTCTCTTTGGTGTTTAGAGAACCTCTTCCTACACCTTTTCAGAGTACTATTTGCCTTGTTGGAAAACAATAAAAACTTGAATCATAGATTTCAAGTTCTTAGTGACTCTTAATCCAATTTCAATTTATATTTTACAATAAAGCTAACAAGTGAACTTTTCTCAATGTTATTGAGAATTTAGTTCAAAATTTTTTAAAAAAGTTCTTTAATTGGTCATAGAGATGTTGGCTGTACCAGATCAATCTCTAGGGATTAGGTGTGATTTGAAAAATGTGAAAGATAAAACAAAGGCAAGGAGTGGACCCTGTTGGAACTACTTTTCATCACAGATGAAATCTGGTTTATGGTCTGATACTAGCAATCACATTAAGTTACACATTCATGCCAATACTACTCCATTTTCTGATCCCTCTACTATAAATTATCTGTCTAATCATAAGTAATAAAATAATTTCTCTTCCTGAAATCTGCTAGGCTGAACAACTTTTATCAAGGTGATAAAGGATTTTACAACTCTCTCACCAAGATTCTAAGTGCTACTCCATGGTTGTCTGTTTTCAAAGATATGCAAACATGTCCAAAGTATATGTCAGACAAATAGACTTTCTAAAGTCACAGAAATAGGAATTAAAAGACATTTGGAAGAGAAGTCCAGCTAGAATTGATCTTGCTCAAACTCCTGATTTTACAGGTAAAGAAAAAATGAAAGCTATAAAGCTGAAATGGATTATTAAAAACAATACCACTGGGATTCCAGGGTTCCTCTAATCATATCATAGTAAAGATACTATTTTGAGTATCATTTTGGCAAAATCCCACATATACCAGTGCATTTCCTTATTTTCTAGGCTGCATGGGATTGTGATGTTTCCAATAATTTCAGAGATCATCCAAGTCCAAACCTTTCATCTAGAAATGAGAACATTAAGACCAAGAGAAGCAAAATACCCAAAGTCCTGTAGCTGTAGAGTAGCACAGTTGGAACTGGAATCTACTTTGTTAACTTGTAGGTCAACTCTTTTCTGCCAAGAGGTATCTTAGCTCAGTAAAATAGGAAGCCTAATGAGGTTGTTCTCAAGCATGAAATAATGTGAAGTAAGAAATTGAAAAAATGTTGCTTCAACAGTCCGCATGTATCACTGAAGCCTACGGCAGGTAAGTGTTAGCAGGGCTGATTTTACTTACTACTTTTCAGTGCAGAATTAGGAGCTCCTCCTGGAATGTGCAGTTCAGACATTAGCACTGGCCTTTCTGCTGTATGCCATAGCTACCTGGGACAAACCTGATCACGTGGTCAAGTAGATTTCCTCAAGGTTATATATTAAGTCAGCAGCTCAAACAAATCAGAACTCAAGGTGCTTTTAGTAAAGTCCAACCCAAGAAAAAACAATAGAGCAAAAACTGCTTCATTTTTAGTATCACCTATTTTCCACTCAGTGCTTTCCTTTTCCTTCTGTTATTTTAACATATGAACACTGGGACACATGGGGCTTGGATATATGTAAGAAGGGAAACCAGCCACTGAGAGTCTAAGTTAGGTACTGATAGCAGTTAGGTCAATAGCAAGAAGGAAAGGCATGTACATGGGTTCACAGTTAGTTTAAAACATTCAATCAGACCTAGCTAGGTATTCAGACCAAACAGACAAGTAAGGCTTAGGTGAACAAATCCAGGGAGATATTTGGGAAACAAACAAACAAACAACAACAACAACAAAACCAAGACAAACAGGATGATCCGGAATAAGTAAACAAAAAAGTATCATGTTTATACATGACATATACAGTTTTTATGTGTCAATTATTCTTTACTAAAGTTGAGGGGAGGGAGAAAGAAAATTTACCAAACTTTGTACACAAATGTTAATAGCAACATTATTCATAATATCCAACAAATTGAAACAACCCAAATGTCTACCAATTGCATGAACAAAACTATATCCATACAATTATTATTTGATGATAAAAATAAATGCTGATACAGACTGGATTAACCTCAAAACACTGTGCTACATACAAGAAAATGGTCATCAAAGGCTACATAATGTCTGATATCATTTACATGAAATGTGTAGCATAGGCAAATCTATAGGGAAAGTAGATTAGTGGGTACCAGGGTCTGGGGTGGGCTGACGGGAGTGGTGGGAACAGTGACTGCTAAAAATATGGGGTTTTGTTCTGGATTATGAAAATCTTCTGAAACTAGATAATGGTGATGATTGTACAACTCCATGAATATAGTAAAACCACTGAATTGTTCACTCTAAAAAGTTACAAAAATTGCATTTTATGGCATGTGAGTTATATATTTCAATAAAGCTATTTTACAGAGGGGAAAAAAAGAAGAAAATAGGTTCTTGAAAGTGACAACAGCCCATTTCTTGAAACAAGGGTGTGATTACATGGTTTTTGCTAGGGCAGAAAAAGGGCATCCTGGTGTTGAACTTGGGGTTTGCAGGTAGATGTTGGTACTACTCTTGACTGAGGTAGGGAGTGTGTGGTCCAGAGAGGGCAGATCAGACACACAGCACACTGCGTACTCACATCTAGTCATTTAAGAGCATGTTTCCTGAGTGCCTACTATGTGCCCAGTACAGTGCAATATTGTGCCATATTCTTGACTGTTAGAAACAAAGACTTTGCATTCTTGAAAGTTTTGTACTAGCGCAGGAAATATGATAAAGGAATGAAGGTGTAAGGTGAAATCCAGTACTCATTGGTACTTCAGGGTTATAGGAGAGAGAGCCGTGATAGTGGTGATGGTACCACAAAGTATGGTGGCCTGGGAGGGCTTTTCAAAGGAGTCATTGTAACACTCAAGTGTGATGAACAGTGGGCCCCAGGTATGGTCTCTCACTATGTACTTAATACTGCCAATCTTGTTACCTCCTGTGTATGGGAGAATACTTCTGGTCCATGGTTTATTAGTTATTTTACCCTTTAGAAATCCTTTCTCTCTGGTCTTTAGGATGACAAACAGCTAAACTGACTAGATCTTCCATTTAATAGTAAGATACTCATGATATCCTTCAAACCACCTCCATAGATAGTGATTCTTGGTATTCTTCCTTTTTCTATAGATCACTCGATCATAATTATCACTTGAGAGAAGGCAATTGGTAAGTAAAAATTAGGATTGAAATACATAGGAATTAACGAAGAGGATAGTAACAACAGCGAACTTCGCTGGGATTAACTAAATCTAAGACAGTCTGAGTTTCCCAGCCTTTATCTTGCTCCCTCAACTGTCACTTCTAAAGAAAGAGGAAAAGAACTGTATTAGTCAGGTTCAGGCAGAGAAATATAAACCACCTTGAGTATCTATAGTATCTAACAGGGACCCTAATACTGGGAATGAGGAACACAAGTAATAGGGAAGCAGAAAGCCAAACGAAGCCATAAAGACATCTGGGAGCTTGCCCACAGGTTAGCCGCTACACCCTTCACCTGGAAGGAGATGGTATCAACCATGCGCAGAAGGTGAAATCACCTGACCAAAGCTGGAATTATGGTGGGCCTGTTTGCCAAGAAGTGGAACCATATAGAAAATGTAGCTGTTGCCAGAATCATGGGCACAAGTAGGGGTGTAAAGGGATGGATAAAATGCTTTGAATTACCCCTGCCTTCTAACTAGCATAGTGCTTCCCATGGGTGAAACCCAGCCAGAAGCTTGTGCTATGAAAGGCTGAGGAAGGTAGCCTACAGGTCATGTCCTCTGTAATACAGAGAGGAAGAATAGGGTAAGGGTGGGGGACGATCTGAAGGCATATAGGGTCAGAACTGTGAGAAGATGAAAGAATGCCCTCAAATGTCCTTCCGTGAGCCAAGTCCCTCAAATGTCCTTACCGTGAGCCAAGTCCTCTCACAAACACATTCTCATTTAGTCATCACAGCTGTGTTTCTTTGAAGATGAGAATGATTATCAACTTCTTAAAGTTGAAAAACCCAGAATCAGAGGGTTTTTGGAATTTGTTCATGGTAAGTCACTAAGTATAGTGAAGTCAGGATTCAAACCCATCTCACCCAAATTGTTAACCTTCTCTTTCTACTGTATTCTTGTCCCCTCTGGAGATTAGCGTGGGGCAACATCTTCTGCTGAGTTTCCCTTTTCACCTCTCCTGCAGTCCCCGGGTAACTTGTGCAGAGCACAGGTAGAGTCTTTGTACTCCATCCTAAGTCTAGAGGACAAGGAAATACTGAATGTCATTTCACATATAATTGTTTTGAAAAATGACAGTGTTGAAATCGTTTCTGTTGAGTAGATTTGAATACTCTCTTCTCTACTGCAAAGATGAGCTTAGATACCCAAGGCCACATTTTCAGACACCAAGAATGATTTTCAGGGGTGGAGGTGTTTGCTTCAGGCAATGAGGTAAGAGCTAAAAGAGCCAGGGTGGGGCTTTTCCTCTCCAGATCTCAGGTGGAGCTTCTAGGTTGACAGCAAAGTCCTCCTTTCATTTATAAATGGACTATATTTGCTCTGGAAGCATCTGGGAGGATAAATATGGGATCCCACAGAAGCCACAATGTTATTTTTGCAGAGTCTTTTCTCATTATAACTTCAGCTCAAGTATCTTCTTTTTTTCTTTCCTAACCTCTTTTTTTCTCATGTGTAAAATGCATTCACGTATATGATTGTGTGTATAAATTCACACATAGATACTCTTTCTAATTAAGAATTCTGAAAAAATATCAAGGCTGATCATCTCTTCAAACCTTACCTGACACAAAGATGTTTGGTTTACTTTTCCTAGGTTTTTTTTTTTTTTCTACCACAGGTGATGAGACTGTCCTAAAATGTGGTTCAAATGTGGTCAAATTCTATCTTGAAAAAATACTGAATTCTAAAGGAGGTACAAATTAAATAATGACTATGTGATGTTAATGACCATGTAATTATTTTAAAAGACATTTGATAGCATGTGTCACTTTGCTATTTATTAGATGCATACTAATTTTGTCTTGAGAGATATCAGAACATGAATGAGATTGGGGCAAAGATGCTTATCCTCAATTTAAGTTCCACTTTATTAATAAGTAAAGTTTTAGGTACCCTTCAGTGGCAGGCAGAATAATGGGCTATAAAGGGTGTCTGTCTTCTAATCCTTAGAATCTGTGAATCTATTTGAACACATGGAAAAAGGGAAATTAAGGTTGTAGATGGAATTAAGATTGCTAATCAACATGAGTTTAAAATAAAGATTTTATCCAGGTGAATTCAGTGCAATCACAGGGCCCTTACATATGGACAAGGAAGGAAGAGGAGTCTGTGTAAGAGTGACAAGATGTACAAAATGACTGATTGACTGTTGATAACTTTAGAGATGGAAAGAAGAAACAAGCCAAGGATAGTGGGTAATCTCTAGCAGCTAGAAGAGGGAGGCAAACAGATTTCTCTCCTAGAATCTCCAAAAAGACACTATGTTAGCTTAGTCATACTCATGTTGGATTTGTGACCTGCAGAACTATAAGATAATAAATGTTATTGTTTTAAGCTATTGAAATTGTGGCAATTTATTACAGCATCTAAGGAAAAGTAATACGTCTTTTAACTCAGGTTAGGCCTATAGAAAATCATCAAAAAACAGCTTAAAAATAACAATGTCTGTATATTAGCTAGGACAAGTGAAATTAGTGGTTGTAACAAAAAGCTCTAAAAATTTCATGGCTTCATATAATTAAAATTTACCACTTGTCCCAAATAATTTAGACAGATATTTCTAGTCTGGTTTACTTTCCTTATGATCATTCCAAGTTCAACCTTCTTCCATCTTGTGGCTCCAATTTCCTCCATGACCTTAGAATTCTTCCCATTCACTGAAGGAAAGAGTGTTTGGAAGATTGTGTGGAAGTATTTAATAAACCTGGCCTGGAAATGGAACTTTGCTTCCACCCACATTCTGTTGCCGGAGCTCAGGTGAATGGACATACTCAAGAAAGGCCATGAAATGTAGTTGAGCCATGTTTCCTTAAAGGATTTGACTAAAGCATAGCAATCTCATCCACAATTGAGCAAGGACATTTTTTTTCTTAAAATATAAAAACACAGAGACAAGGAAAAAATAATTAACAAATTCCATTTCTAAGTAAAGTCAAATAAAAGTAAAAAGTATAGTAGGTAAGCAGTCATTAGGACCAATTTGAATCATTTACTCCACCACTAAATAATTTCTGAAAAATTAGTTACTGGACCTTAATTTTCTCATCTTACAGAAATAAAAATATGCCCTACCTCAATCTTTTTCTTTTTGTTCTATTTTTAATACTTTTCAGATTTTTAGTAAAAGAGTGGAAAGACGAGAAACAACAGGTTTGTTTGTTTGCAGGTACATGTCAGAGAATGTGTTTATTTTAGAACTATTTTTTTTATTAATTTTCCACAAATTTAATTTGCTAATTTACAAAGGTATTGTTTCTTTTTATTAGGTTCCCTATATGGACAAGCGATTTTTATATCTTAAGTATAGCCCAGCAGTTTCATATAGATAAACCTAATTGATTACATTAAAATAATATTTTGGCCCCTTTTGTATAACCCAGAAATGAGATAGGAGGCTCTTTATGATTACTCAAAGTCTTCCCTGTTAGTTTCCATCATGATATTTTATTTTATTCTTAGTATTTTGCAATTTTGTAATTTATATGTTTATTTGCTTGCTTAACCTATTTCTAGACGACCATATACTTCATGGGAGAGGATGCTTTATTTCATTCATCACACTGTATCAACACCTAGCAGAGTTCTGAATTACTAGCTTGATACTTATTTGTTGAATGTGAAAATAGAGTCACTCCAAGATTGATTATAAAACTGATGTGACAATATAATGTATCTTTTAATAAGACATTGGAAAAAAATTGCATATATTCCAGATAGTATCTTTCAATTGTTTTACCTTGATTTTTATGAAATTCAGGATTAGTTTTAATTTTTATGAAATTCAGGATTAGTTTTACTTAATTTTGAATGACAACTAAAAATACCATCTCATTGGAGTGCCTTGAAAAAGCAGTGCCTGGCCTTCTATATGTGCTTTAGTCTGAATTATTTTGGAGAGCTACAGACTGAAATTTTGGAATCCACGATTCAGTATAACCAGGAGTAACATAGTTGGGAAGGACATGGATCCTACTCAATCTGTCTTTACCCCAAAGCTCCAAGACTGGTACAAATTTATTCAATTTCTAACATCTTTTTATAAGAAGAGTCCACACTCAACATTTGAAACCACTACCAACATATATCACATATAGTGTTCACTGTCTGAGTTAAACCATTTTGCTTAGGTCTACTTCCTCTTGTTGAGAAGTGAAAATAGATAGGATCTCATCTTTTGGGTGAGAAAATTGTTCAGTGCCCAGAAAACCATCTTTCAATTTTCATTAGTTCTCATTATCCCTCCTTCGTGTGGTTTTGAGATGTTTTATACTAATCTTGAAAAATATCCCGTCTCCAGGCAAAACTGATAGTAAAACAGCAACCCTGATGTTGGTGTGCATGTTAAGACATTGTTCTGACTCAAAGAATCGGAATGTAATTTACCATGTGGGATAAACCCTGTGAAAACACCTCCATGATCAAAATAAAAGATGAAAAAGAAGAATACACTTGGGCCTCAGGGAGAGAATTAGATCTGATGGTATCGGGTGCAAATGTAATTTTTTTTTTTTTTAAGTCTTGTGAGCATTTTTATGAGCAACAACAGGACAGGACAAGACTAAAGTAGCCAGAGAGAATTGCACTTGAAAATGTTCCTGCCCATTGGCTCAAATAAAAATATGACCCTTGGGTAGAATTTTTAAAAAATTTTTATTGTTGGTTGTTCAAAATATTACATAGTTCTTGATATATCATATTTCACACTTTGATTCAAGTGGGTTATGAACTCCCATTTTTACCCCGTATACAGATTGCAGAATCACATCAGTTACACATCCACTGATTTACATATTGCCATACTAGTGTCTGTTGTATTCTGCTGCCTTTCCTATCCTCTGCTATCCCCCTCCCCTCCCCTCCCCTCCCCTCTTCTCTCTTTACCCCATCTACTGTAATTCATTTCTCCCCCTTATTTTTTCCCCTTACCCCTCACTTCCTCTTGTATGTAATTTCGTATAACCCTGAGGGTCTCCTTCCATTTCCATTCAATTTCCCATCTCTCTTCCTTTTCCTCCCACCTCTCATCCCTGTTTAATGTTAATCATCTTCTCATGCTCTTCCTCCCTACTCTGTTCTTAGTTACTCTCCTTATATCAAAGATGACATTTGGCATTTTTTTTAGGGATTGGCTAGCTTCACTTAGCATAATCTGCTCTAATGCCATCCATTTCCCTGCAAATTCTATGATTTTTGTCATTTTTTAATGCAGAGTAATACTCCATTGTGTATAAATGGCACATTTTTAAAATTTTATCTATTAATCACTCACTTCTTTCTAAACTTCATTTTTGCTTTTCTTTTTCTTTTTTAACTTCTGCATTCTCTGGGTTGCTGCTGCTACAACAGATGTTGCCACTTGGCATTCGAATGTCAAGAAACAGCCAGCCAAGGAGGAAGAGGGGACCCCTGAAGCCTTGTTTATCTATGACTCAGCTTGTGATAACATTTTCAAGAGAAGATTGTCTGCCAAACTAATTCAGAAAAGGTGGTCATAATGTTTTCTACTGTCAGAGACAATGTCATGTAAATATAGCATTGTGTACAGGATAAAATAAGAAAAAAGAAATCCCCTGGGAGATGGAGCAGCAACAAGGTGCTGTGTGGAGCAGCCTTAGTAATGTGAAGGAGTCAAGATAAAACTTGTTTCTGCTCTGGAAGAAAGGAGCTTTCTTGATGCAATTTTCTTTCCATTTCTTGATGGAAACTTTCTTTCCATCTTCTGTGATGTTGCCTTTTCCTAGGTAGGAGGCTTTCCTACCTACTCTGTTTTAATCTATGGTTAATTGTCTGCCATTAGCCCATGAGAACCTTGGGTAAAGTCCCCTTCTTACCCCTCTCTTATGAGCTGTCTACATTCTCACTTGTAGAAAATAAACCACTCTCTACCCTCTAGCTATCATTTCAACTTTGGATCTCATATTTCCAATTGCCATTTAGAATTCTCCATAGAGATTTGCATTGTGATTTGTTGTAGGGTGGATAGGAATGATCCACTTCTCTCATCTAGAGAGCAAACAAAACACACTGGTAACAGTCTGTGCCCTGGGGTAGATGTTCCTGTATCTTTTATAGAATCTCAGTGTAAGTATTCTGTTCTCAGGGAATTCCCAATGTGAGTTATCAACTGCCTAGTATATAGTCACACGAATTAATGTGGGCAAAACACTAACTATATCATAGATTCTAGGAGATAATTATTAATATTTTATAGCAAGCAATTTAGAGTGACTAGAGCTGGGTTGATGAGTGACAAACAGAAATTAGAATTCCTTGGCTCCCAGTTTGTTTTTATCTTCTTAGGGTTTGCTCTGCCTCATTTTCTTGAGCCAGTCAGTCACTGGCTAAGAGTTGCCTGTGGGCCTTCTTGCTCTGCCAGGCAAAGGCTCAGGAACACTCTTGTAGAAATCCAAAGAGAGTTATTGGAGTGAGTTGTCAGAAGCAAAATCATGGAGAAGCAAGGGGAGGGTCATACAGAATGGTTAATGCTGACAACATCCACTGCACCAAGAGAAAATTTGGTGTCTTATAAAACATAGTACTAATATAAATCTGATATTGTCTTGGAAATTCCTGTAAAATTTGAAATAAACTGATACTTTCAGAGTAACACTGTCTCTGTTCAAGACTTAGATCTCACTACTGCTTCTAAAGAACACTTCTGTAGGACTCCTTGCTCAGGTCCCTCAGCTATGCATGCAACTTGGACATTTCACTTGGTGACAAAGTTGGCAACAGAATGGCATACTGAGGGGTACTTAGGGCAAAGGACATTGCACTGGAGGGGTAATTTGGCAGAGAGAGTCTTATACTTCCTTTCTGTTCCCAGAATACTGATTTTTAACTGGGCCTCTGATATATAACAAGAGATACCTGAGAAATTCTTAACAACAACAAACCCCCCCAAACCTGGATCTACTTTTGTGTCAAAAAATTAGAAGAGGTATAGAGAAACAATACTTTTTTCTTGTTTATTCTAAAATAAGAAAATTTGAAAATACCAATAATATTGTACTTCAAAATAGCATCCTTACCTACTTATTTCAGCAAAGTAATCATTCCTTAATTGCCTCCAGGGATAGCTATGAGCTAGATGAGACAACCCTTATTTATTTATTTATTTATTTATTTATTTATTGGTGCTTAACACTGAGTCACATCCCCAGCCCTTTTTAATTTTGATTTTGAGACAGGGTCTCACTAAAGTTGCTTTGGGCCTTGCTAATTTGCTGAGGCTGGCTTTGAACTTGCAATCCTCCTGTATCCTCCTGGGAGTTGCTGGGAGTCACCATGCCTGGCAAGACAACCAATATTTTTACATTAAAGTTATACCTTGCTCAGTTTCAGAAGTGTGAGATGTAATTTAGTTATTTTACTTACCAGAATTTACTCAGAATGGCTTTAACTATTTACAAACATTAAAACATTAAAGGTGATTACCTTTAAACAATAAAATATATCCCACCATTGGCAGCTTTATTTAGAAGGCATGGTATAAGAAACGTTATCATTCTAGGTATAAAAAGCCCTGAGGTACTAAGGTGGAATTACTTGATATTTCATGTGAATGCAGATTTTTTTTTTGCCAAATTATTCAGATATTTTATTGATTTTTTTTTTCTGTAGTGCATAGTGTGTTCAAACTTTATTATGGTTAGGGTATCTTAGCAGATACTCAGATTTTTTTTCAGTATTATGACCTAAAAAATAATCACATAAATTATATAACATAAGGGACCAAGTCTTTGAAGAATGTGGCAGAAGCACAATTTAAGTCAGAGTTCCCTTTAAAGTCTATGCCTTCATATTTATGGAAATACAATACTGTTTTTAGGTTGCTGGGAATGATGAAGTAAAGGTTAAATATGCTCCTTGCATTTGTGACCATTGTACAAATCTATTGTGAGTTAACTGTTTCTGCTATGCAGTAATTAATGCATTTTGTGGTATTTTCCAGTTACATAAGAACAAACTTCATTTTTAAAATGCTAAACATAGTTAAACGTTGGGCTGGAAGTGAAGCTCAGTGACAAGGTACTTGCCTTGAATGCTTGCATATGTGAGCCCTGGATTTGAACATCTCAAGCATCACCAAAAAAACAAAGATTAAAAGAATTAAAAAAAATAAAGGGACAGAAGCAAAATTCCTTGTGGTCTGTGATTCAAATTTACAGGACTTGCTCAGGTAAGCAAGAAAAGAGCACACAGAACTTTTAAAAATAAAAGTAGTTTTCTTTAATTTCTGCTGCCAGGTTCTTGAAACACTTCTCCACATCATAGGGAACAGAAGAATTTCATTTGACTAAAGGAAAAATAATTCTGATGTAGTATCACAGAATATTTCAGAATTATATATATTTTTTAAAAAATCCCAATGACATTCTTTATAGAACTAGCAAAAGCAATCAGAAAATTCATTTGGAAAAATAAGAGGTTCAGAATAGCCAAAGCAATCCTTAGCAAGAAGAGTGAAACAGGAGGCATCACAATACCAGACGTTAACCTATACTGCAGAGCAATAGTAACAAAAATGGCATGGTATTTGCACCTAAATAGACATGCAAACAAATGGTATAGAAGACACCCAGACAAACCCACATAAATATGGTTATTCTCTCACTTTAAAAGTACATTATTAGGTTGTTCTTCACTTTTCTTGTCTCCAGGCTGTGTAATCTTTCACTTTAAACTTATCCTTCAGGTGGAAAGTTTTTACACTTTTAGCAATCTTTTGCTTTAACACGAGTGAAATTTGAAAAAAAAATTGGTTTTAATTAATATGCACCAAATTATTATTAATAGAGAACTGACATTACTTATCTTTCTCCATCTTCTGGTAGCATTTTCTAGAAACCTGGCCAAGATTAGAAAGAACACCGTGTCCATAAGCCAGTGAAAAAATAATTAACTAAGCAGGGACTAAAGTCACAATTGTGTGTGTGTGTTTGTGTGTGTGTGTGTGTGTATGTGTGTGTTTGTGTATGTGTGTTTGTGCTGTGACTACTAAAATAAAGTATTGAGTGACCAAAAGTCCTGGCAAGAACAATTAAAGGAGGAATAGTTTATCTGGGGGCTCACAGGTTCAGCAGTCTCAATTCCTAGACAGCTGGTTCCATTCCTTGGGGTGTGAGACGAGGCAGAACATCATGGCAGAAGGGTGTGGATGAGGAAAGCTGCTGGGAACGTGGCACCCAGGAAGCAGAAAGAGAGATCCACTCTTCAGGGACAAAGTATGTACCCCAAAGGCAAGCCTCCAATGACCCACCTCCTCCAGGCACACCCTACTTGCCTTCAGTCAACACCCAGTTAATAACTATCAGGGGATTAATGCACTGATTAAGAATCTCATAACCCAATCATTTCACTTCTAAGCTTTCTTGCACTGTCTCACTCATGAGCTTTGGGGGGAATTTAATATATAAATGATAACAATGTGAAAGAAGGGTGATTTGAGGAGGAGAAGGGAGGAGTGGAGTCAGATACAACGTGTGGAGGAATCTATTAGGAAATAGATACAGTACGCTTATTCCCATCTGTGGAGCTGAAGCTATGAAAATTTACTGGCAGGCAGAGTGTGTGTCTGTGCTGATGGACTTGCTCATTAGAGTGGAAATATCAACAGAAACAAAGTGACTGAAGAGATGAGAGTATCAGGGATCCAGGTAGAGGGACTGGATTTTGGTAAAGAGTTGAAAGTTCAATTCAATGTAACCAAAGAAATGCAGAGTTCAGGTAATGATGGGAAAGTCAGGGGAGTAGGTGATGTGTCAGGGTAGAGGAAAAGACACTGACTAGCCATTTGGGGGGATAGGAGAGGGAATAAACTGGGCATGTGTGGTAGGAATGCCCATTCGAGGTAATGATCAGGAATATAAAAATATAGGGTGGCCAGGGAAGTCTGGTTTAAGTTGTTAATGTTTTCTGTATTATCATTTGAGAGCTATTTCTCTTTGCTCATTGGTTGTTTGGATAACCCCAGGGTTTGCTCCAAGCCTATTGCTGTCTGGAATCACAGCCTTGGACTGTGGCAGCTGATAAGAGATAACAGAAACAGTAGAAGGTGTCTGGAGAAGAGAGAAGTGGTTTTTTCTCTTAGTTTGAGTGTGTTCCCTACAAGTTGAAGATAAGAGAGCTGGGGGAGGCCAGCTTACAGGTCAACAAGCAGGAAGAAAGGGCCTTAGGATGAATAGCCAACCCCATCTTATCCTAGACAGTGAGGCTCCATCCTATTGTTGATTCTGGGAGTAAAATGGTTTCCTTGGTTACCAGAGCCTGCTTATTCAGTCAGGCCAAAAGCAAGCAAGCCATGGCAAGTCTACAAGCTTTTCTTAACATCTTTAGTATCATTCTCTTTTTCCATCTAGGTGCATTATTTCTACTCTTATTTCCCATAATTACTTATTTTCTTCTATGTTCAGCCCTGAAATTGGGAGTCTTCTCTCAGGCATGTCTTGGCTCTCTTCTCTGATCAGTTTACACTCACACTCCTACAACCCATTTTCTAGTTCTTTCTTGAGCTTCCACTGTATTTCCAAATAGTGTCTGGAAATTTCCATGGATATAAACATCAAAACTTCAAATTCAGAATGTTCAAAATCAAAACATTTGCTGTCTCACTCCTGGATCCTCTACACTGGACAGTAGAATTACCACTTTCAGAACCTTCTAAACTGGAAGCTTCAGAATTTCATTACTTCATGCTTTTCATTCTCTGTTATGTCCATTTGGGTCCCAAGAACTACCCACCCACATATGCACTGTCATTTTTATTCATCTTCTTTTCTCCATCCCCACTTTCCTCAGCAACAATACCATCTCTCTCAAGGACTCCTTATAGCTTCTTAACCCAGCTCCCTAGCTCTGCTCTCTCTCTGCTCTGGTCTTTATAGCCAACACCTATCCTGTCATTCATGGTGTTCTGCTGCAGCTGAATAAAATCCAAACCAACATGGCACTTGTGATCTCCAATCAGCTATCTGTGGTCTTTCCAGGCTTATTTTCTATGCTATATGTATCTTCACCACATTAATTGTAAAAATAAAAACTGTGTCTCTTCCATGTTCTCTTTCCTCTGTATCTTTCCTCATGTCATTCCTTCAACAATGGCTTTCTTCTCTCCTACTCTGTTCCCAATTAAATATTCCTGATCCCTGGGATAAACTGCAGATGGCATTACAACATATTATTTCCATCTGCATGTAAAATATAAATTCAGAAAATGCCTAAAACATGGCAAATCATGTAATAGGCTTGAAAACATAATACAACTGCAACTAGGATATCAATGATTTCTTCTTTCAATGTGTCGGGTTGAAATAAGCATGTGCAACATTTCACAAGGTTCTTACCCCAGTGGTGAATGAATCAGAAACGATCCCACCAATGAGGTAATTTTTTATTTGAACTCTTAAGAGGACTTAGTTGTGTTCTCTTATTGGTGCTCTGATAATATTTTTATAAAAGGACTAAATTATTTTTGTTCAGAGTTACCAAATTAAATCTATAGAATCCATAAAAAAGAGAAGTTTGGTCCAAATCTTGAAGGCTTGACTCTCTTACATTTTTCCAAGAAGAAATCTGGTGGTTGTATTATGTTGATCATTCCATGAGTTATAGCTTTCTTTTTCTTATCTATATCTCCCAAAATTTTCCTTAATATACTAGTATTTTTTATAATTTGGAAATGTATGTATGTGTCTGTGTAATTGTATAGATAATGTTTTGTATTAGTCAGTGATAGCTGCCTTTACACAAGACTGGGTGGTTCAAACAACAAAATCTATTTCTCATAGTTCTGGAAGTTGAAAGTCCAAGATCAAGGTGCTGGTAGGCACGTGTCTTCCGAGGCCTCTCTTCTCAGCTTCCAGACGTGTTGCCTCTGTATCCTCTTATGATCTCTTTCCTGTGCACAAGCGTCCCTGGTGTCTCCCTCCCCTCTTATAAGAACACCAGTTGCATTGGATTAGGGCCCCAGCCTTATTACCTCCTTAGTGGTTTCATCTCTAAATATAGGCACATTACGGGCACATACGAATTTGGGGTTGGGGACAGACACAATTCAGTCCATAGTATTTATGGAAACCTATATGAAACTTATATTTATGGAAACTTATAAATGATAAGATGTATCAATAGGAATCTCAGTTTTCTTTGCTAATCTAAACATAAGGGATTTGGAATAAGAAAATGTAAATTGTTACTAGAGGCTTATGGTTAAACTAGAAAGTTCACTTCTTTAATTTTTTTATTGTTCTTTTTAGTTATTTATTACAATAGAATGTATTTTGACATATAATACATACATGGAGTATAACTCCTCATTCTTGTGGTTGTATATTATGAAGAGTTACACTGGTCATGTATTCATATATGAATACAGAAAAGTTATGTCCAGTTCATTCTGCTGTCCTTCCCATTCCCATCCTCCTCTCTTCCCCTCATTCTCCCTGTCCAATTCAGTGAACTTCCACTCCTTCATCCCCGCCCTGCCTATTCTGAGTCAGCATCCACATATCAGAGAGAATATTCAGCCTTGGGTTTTTTGGGATTGGTTTATTTACGTAGCATGATAGTCTCCAGATCCATCCGTTTACTGACAAATGCCATAATTAAATTTTTCTTTATGGCTGAGTAATATTCCATTGTGTATATATACCACTTTTTCTTTATCCATTCATTTGTTGAGGGGCACTTAGGTGGGTTCCATAGCTTTGCTGTTGTGAATTGAGCTGCTATAAACATTGTTGTGGCTGTGTCACTGTGGTATGCTGATTTTAAGTCCTTTGGACATAAAATAAGGAGTGGGATAACTGGGTCAAATCATTCCAAGTTTTCTAAGGAACCTCCATAGTGCTTTCCAGAATGGTTACACAAATTTTTAGACCCACTAACAATGTATGAGTATACCTTTTCTCCCACATCCTCGCCAACATTTATTGTTACTTGTATTCTTGGTAATTGCTATTCTGACGGGAATGAGATGAAATCTCAATGGAGTTTTAATTTGAATTTCTGTAATTGCTAACATTTTTACATATATTTGTTAACCATTCCTATTTCTTCTGTGAAGTGTCTTTTCAGTACCTTAGCCTATTTATTGATTAGGTTATTTGTTTTTTGGTGTTAAGTTTTTTGAGTTCTCTGTATAACCTGGAGAGTAATGCTCTGAGATGCAGGTGGAAAAGATTTTTCTTCCATTCTGTAGATTCCCTTTTCATGTTCTTGATTGTTTCCTTTGCTGTGAAGAAGCTTTTTAGTTTGATATCATCCCATTTATTTATTCTTGATTTTATTTGTTGCACTTTGGGAGTCTTGTTGAGGAATTTGGTTTCTAAGCTGACATAATGAAGAGTTGGGCCTGCTCTTTCTTCTGGTAGGTGCAGGGTCTCTGGTATAATGCTTAGGCCTTGATCCACTTTGAGTTTTGTGCAGGGTGAGAGATAGGGGTTCAACTTCATTTTGCTAACGTGGATTTGCAGTTTTCCCAGCACCAGTTGAAGAGGCTATCATTTTTTCAATGTATGTTTATGGTGCCTTTGTTTAGTATGAGATAACTGTACTTACGTGGGTTTGTCTTTGTCTTATATTCTGTACCATTGGTCTTCATGTCTGTTTTAGTGCCAATACCATGCTGTTTTGTTATTGTAGCTCTGTAGTATAATTTAAAGTCTGGTATTGTGATGGCTCTGCTTCACTTTTCTTTCTGAGAATTGCTTTGGCTTTTCTGGGTCTCTTATTTTTCCAAATGAATTCCATGGCTGCCTTTTCTATTTCTATGAAGAATGTCATCAGAACCTTAATAGGAATTGCATTGAATCTGTATGTTGCTTTTGGTATACAATTTTTTTTTAGTTGTAGATGGACACAAAATCTTTATTTTTATTTATTTATTTTTATGTGGTGCTGAGGGTTAAACCTAGGGCCTCACACATGTGAGGCATTTGTTCTACCACTGAGGTACAACCCCAGCCCTAGTATGACCATTTTGACAATATTAATTCTGTTTATCTAAGAACATGGGAGATCTTTCATCTTCTAAGTTCTTCTTCAATTTTTTTTTCTTTAGAGTTCTGTAGTTTTCATTGCAGAGGTCTTTCACCTCTTCTGTTAGGTTGGTTTCCAAATGGTTTTTTATTTTTTGTTTTTTTGAGGCTATTGTGAATGGGATAGTTTTCTTAATTTCTCTTTCAGTTGATTCATCACTGATGTATAAGAATGCAATTGATTTATGGGTATTAATTTTATATCCTGATACTTTGCTGAATTTGTTTATGAGTTCTAGATGTTTTCTAGTGGAGTTTTTTGATCTTCTAAATATAGAATCATATTTTCAACAAATAGGGATAGTTTGAGTTCTTCTTTTTCTATTTGTAGCCCTTTAATTTCTTTATTTTGTCTAATTGCTTTGACTAGAATTTTCAGGACTATGTTGAATAGAAGTGGTAAAAGATGGCATCCCTGTCTTGTTCCTATTATCTTTAGTTTTTCTAGTGTTTTGAAGATGAATGGATGCTGTATTTGTCAAATGCTTTTTCTGCATCTACTGAGATAATCATGTAGTTCTTGTCTTTAAGTCTATTGCTGTGATGAATTATTTTAATTGATTTCTATATGTTGAATCAACTTTGCATTCCTGGGATGAACCCCATGAACATGGTACACTAACTTTTTAATGTTTTTGTCAGTATTTTATTAAGAATTTTTGCAATTATGTTTATGAAGGAAATTTTCTTGGTGTGCCTAGAAAGTTCATTTTTGAATCATTTCACATAGATGAACAATCACACTGAAATTTTATTCTAGTCCCATAATTATAAAAACTGCCTCCCTACCCCATTTCCAAGAAAAGGAACATCAAAATATATCCATTACATTCACTGATTTTGATCACAAATTGCATTGATACAAAAGGGGGGCCAAGTGTCAGGTCTCAGTGTGGCAGCTGTAGTCAGCTTTTCCCTCCAGTGTCTCGTCCATCCAGAAAAGCAGCGTCTCCCTTCCAAGAGATAATTGCATATTGGATTCAACACAGAAGGAAAATCCTGTTCTGATATGTGTGAAGTGTTGACATTTCCAAGAGAAAGTCACAGTGTGTTCTTTCCCAGGACTACCCACATGTTCTGAATATGTAAACAGCAGAACAACTGTTCACCTCTCCTTTGACTTCTAAAAGGTAAAGCAAGTGTTCCACACAAGAGGGTTGTGGGTTCGCTTTGTCATCAAAAATGGATGTGTTGATTACAGAGATTACAGAAAAGCAAAGTCACAAGTCACACACTGCCTGCTGTTGAGAGGGGAAGCCAGCCAAGAATCCAGATAACTAAAGCTCTTAGAAGCAAGCCAGAAAGCAAACACCTATGATCACACTGGAAAGAGCAGATTGTACAGCACAGCATTTGGTTCTTGAACTTGTCACTTTGCTTTGTGAATATCCTCAACTTTGAAATTTATGTTGGAGTAGGACATCAGGGAGGACCAAATATGGGCTAAGTTAGTGATCAATTATTAATCAAGTTCCAGTATTCAGTACTTAGGAAAAGTTTTTATAGTTGTCCCTTGGTATCCTCTCCACACCAAAATTTGTAGATGCCCAAGCCTCTTATATAAATGAGGTAGTATTTGCATATTACCTACACACACCCTCCTGTACATTTTATGGCATCTCTAGATAACATCCAATACAATGTAAACAGTTGTTATACTATATTGCTTAGGGAGTAAAACAAGACAAAAAAAAAAAAAAAGCTACCTGTTCAGTACAGATGCAAACAGTGTGGGTTTAACTACATTTTCGATCCTTGATTGATTCTGCAGATGTAGAACCTGTGGATATGGAGGGGCAACTGTGTACCAAAAACACCAAAATATTTTGTAATATTGTGGGATTTGCATGAGAATATAATAAAGGTACTTAATAAAGACTGTCAAATCAGTGCACTTAACATTGCTATGGGATAAGGACAGGTTATGCTAATAGATTTTCCCAGGATCTTCAGACCCCATTTTATAGTTATTTTCATGCTCTTTCCCTCAAAAATTTTCTATGGATCCAAAAAGTACAAAATGTGTTGAATGATCTAAGTCTCATCTCCATTGTTTCCTGTCAGCTCTTTGAGGTGCTAACAAGCAATAAAATGCTCTCTAAGCAGGCATTTGCAAAGGAAGAAACAGCCAAGAACCAGGACAACCAAAGGTAAAAAACCACCCACAGTGAACTGTCAATTATTTTTGCTGTTTTCTACAAGCTTCCTGCAGTTATTAGGTTTCTCCAGCCACTTGTCAAATGGCATCAAATGTAACATTTTCACTAGGCATTCCTCAAAAAATTTTCCTGAGCAACAACTCTTTTTTCTTTTTATAAATAAAAAACTATGGTATCCATATTTTCCCTGGAAGATTAACATGTGATCACTTACCACTGTGCTATCTCTAAAATACCTTTGTTTCAGAGTATGGATACCACCCTACTCATTGTCACCATGTTATTCTTTAGGTAGCCACTTCAGGAGAAAAAGTACAGAATGGGTAACAGCCATGGCACGTGGAGGTTTTAGAAGACTCTCACTAACATGCAATTTCAATTACCAAAAAAATATGTGTCTCTTCATGATGGGTTCAGTATTAGTGAATGTGTAAACACAGCACTTAACTGTTCCAGGACAAGGCATGGTTTTACACTATGAAATTAAATCATTGAAACGATATTTTTCCTTTATAAAGGAATTGGGCAAGTAGAAATGATCATTAAAGAGGCTGTCATGTGTCAGAGAACTTAAGTAGAAACTATGAAAATATTGCAGCAAAAGAAAGGGAAGTGAAAAACTAACAGTAATTTAAAAAAATCTCTGTTGCTAGATTTCTCATTTTATTTTAGTAAAAGACTTGCTTAAAATATAAGTTAATTATATTTTCTTTAACACTTTTTTTTTCATTTTAAACACAATTTCCAGAATACAATATATCTTCCTGTTATGAACTGCTGGCCCCTGAATATACAAAAATAAATTTTATTTAATGTCTTCTATTAGAATGTAAACTTTGTAAGACAGGAACTCACATCTGTCTTGTTCACTGATCTTTCTCACACTTTGAATAGTGCTTGTCATATGGTAGGCACTCAATAAGTGTTTAATGACAGATATGCAAGTCTTACTCATTTTGATTTATTATCTTTAATCCACACTCTATGCTACTGTCAAACTGACATAGCTAGAAAGCAGATCTGATCCTTTCATTGCCATGATTGAACGCTTCAATGGCTTGTCATCTTTCTTACATGAAAACCAAAATTCCTTAGTATGTCACATAAAGCTTTTCCTTATCTGTCCCTTGTTTGACTCCCCAGTCTTCTCATTTTTAATTAATTAATTCATTCATTCATTCAACAAATATTTATTAAGTGCCTACTGTGTTCCAGGAACTTTGTTAGATATTGAGAACTCAATGGCAAATAAAGGAAGTGGGCTCCTCATTTACCATTATTCCATTATTGAAGAAACTCAATGACTGCATTTAAAAATGAATATGATCCCCCCCAAAAAAACTAGGAAATTAACCACCATTTGACCAGGTTGTAGTACTCCTCAGTATATATCCAAAGGAATAAAAATCAGCATACTAAAGTGATGCAGCCACATCAATATTTATAGCAGCTGAATTCACAATAGCTAAGCTATGGAACCAACATAGGTGAATAGATAAATAAAATGTGGTATATATGCAGAAGGTATTAGTCAGCCATAAAGAAGAATGAAAATATGGCATTTGCCAGTAAATGAATGGATCTGGAGACTATCATGCAAAGCAAAATAAGCCAATCCCCCCAAAACCAAAGGCCAAATGTTCTCTCTGATAGGTGAATGCTAACACACCACAATGGTGGGGGCAGGGTAGTAGTGGAGGGTAGAATAGAAATTCATTGGATTAGACAAAGGGGAATGAAGGGAAGTAGGGAATGGGAAAGACAGTGGGATGAATTGGATATAACTTTCTATGTACATATATGAATATATCACAATGAATTTCCACATCATGTACAACCATAAGACTGAGATCCTAATTAGAATAAAACATATACCATGTTTATATAAATATGTCAGATTAGACTCTGTTGTCATATGAAACTAAAAAGAACAAAAATTAAAAAAAAATGAATCTGATTCATAAATGAGAGCACAATGAAAATTTAGAAAATATTTGGAACTGATTGATAACAAACAAACCAGAACTTGTTGGATACAGTAAAAGTAGTGCTTGAAAGGAATGTAGAGCAGTAAAATGCATTTAGTGGAACAGGAGAAAGACAAGTTCATTGGTTATGAGGGAGATGAGATTTAAACCCACAATGAGGTATATTTCACACTCACCAGAATGTACAAAAAGACAAAAAGGTCAAAGTCCATTGTTGGTAACAATGGGGAGCAACTTGAATTCTACCATATTGTTGCTGTAATCTGACTGCTAAAACCACGTTAGCAAACTGGCAGTGTTTTCCCAAACTTGTGATATAGTCATTAACCAACTATTGTGACCAAATGTTCACAACTGTTCCTTTCTTACTCTCTGCTTTGGCTTGACCAGATTTTAGTTAGGCTTCTCTCTACCCTACTGGTCCCTAAATTTTGGCTTACCTTTTTAAGTAAATGTCCTAAGGTGCAGAACATGATCCCTTTTACAGCTCACCCCGAGAAACAGCTGACTACAGGTGAAAACCCTTCTGAAGCACCTGATTTTTTTCACCTACTCACCTCCACTTTGTTCCCTGCTCCCTATAAGGGACCTGCTAGTTCCTCTCCTTCCCCCTCCTTTTCTGTCTGATTTTGAAAGGTGTACAGATTGCTGAGATTGGAATGTTCTCCCCATTGCAGTAGTCTTTTCCACTAAGTCTAAGTGTGACTTTGTTTTTTATTTGACGTCATGAAATAGAATACCATATAGAAGTGAGAATAAATGAACCACAACTATATGCAACAAAATGGACAAATCTCACAAATAAAGGCAACACTTAATTGTAAATATGCAGCATGATTTCATTTATATAAAGTTCACAACAGGAAAAAACTATTTTGTTGGAAATAAGGATAGTGATTCCATGTAGAGAAAGTTGCTGGAAGGGGACCATAGGGAGGTTTGTGGGTGCTGATAATATCCTGTTTCTTAATCTGTATTCCTGTTCCATGGGATATATTCAACTTGTGAAGAGTCATCTAGAGAAAGATGTATAATTTGGGAGATTTTACATGTGTCTTACTTCAGTAAAAATTTACTTAAAGGTGGAATCATCTGGAATCACAATTTATTTTCTCAAAGAAACTTGTATGAAACAAAAAATGAAAGGAGTTAATGGTTTCTAACTAGCAAATGAATTCCTATCACTTGAATATGTGATTTAAATAATAATGGAATCAGAGAATAAGCCCACAGATAAAAGGTTGATTATCAAGATACTCATGTGTTTATTACCATTCAGGGATTGAAATTCAATTTTCTACAAAACACGTTCTATCTAATGTATAAAAATGTGAAAATAATGATATCTGCGATAGTCACAGTTTTTTTAATGTTCTATAAGAGAAAAAATATGCAGTTAGTAGGAGAATATCTTAGGGAAACTTCTTGTCATTATCAGAAAAAGAAAAAAAAACAACTTCATGATGACAGAGTATGACAGTATAGAACATGTTTTAGTCAGCTTTGTTGCTGCTGTGACTAAAAGACCAAACCAGAACAATTATAGAGGAGGAAAAATTTATTTAGGGGGCTCACAGTTTCAGAGGTCTAGGTTTATAGACAGCTGGTTCCATTCCTCAGGGGTTGGGGTGAGGCAGAACATCATGGCAGAAGAGTGTGGCAGAGGGAAGTGTCTCACATGATGATCAGAAAGGAGAGAGAGAGAGAGAGAGAGAGAGAGAGAGAGAGAGAGAGAGAGAGAGAGAGAGAGAGAGAGGAACAAAATATATACCCCCAAAGCACAGCCCAATGCCCCATTCTCCTCCATCCACATCCTACCAACCTTCAGGTACCTCTCAGTTAATCCGTCAGGGGACTAAACCACTGATGGGGTTAAGGCTCCCATAACCCAATCATTTCTCCTCTAAACCTGACATTGTCTTACACATGAGCTTTTGGGGACACATCACATCCAAACTGTAACAGAATGTGTATATGTTTAACTTAAATGCAAACTTCATTCCACCTGGCTGGTTCTTTGTTTTTGTGCTTTATAATATCCTTTGACCCTTATTTTCTTATCTCACATAGTAAAAGAGAAAAATAACTGATATAGTTATTATTTCAAGAATCTGTCCACATGATGGTTTTATTCCTTACCTTTGAATTATATTGTGTTTTCACTTTTAGTTTCAGATTTTAGCTGCAATTTAAGCAAGGCTTTATAATTTCCCATCCCCACATGTTCTAGTAGAATGATCAGTGATAAATAACAAGTAATTATAAAATAAGTGTAATTACAAACCATAATATATGCTATGAGGGAAAAGTAGAAGGTGCTATAAGAACATAGAGCTTAGGATTTCAATCCCTGAATGGTAATATTTAAGAACAATTATTTTAGTTTTAGTGTGGAGAGTAAGGCAGGGAAAGTGCGTGTGGGAAGACAAAATGGGAAGCTTCTGTGTGGCACAGGTAAGAGATAAGAGCTTAGGAAAAGGTGTGGCATTGGAGATGCACACAGCGGAGGAACTGAAGTATTTAGGAATTAAAAACTTTGGAGATGGAAACAACTTCAATGTCCATTAACTGATGCATAAGGAAAATGTGGTACATATATACAATGGGATATTATTTTAGCCATAAAAGGGTGAAAGTCCTGGTTTTTTGTTGTTGTTGCCATTTACAACAACATGGATAGAATGGGAGACATTATGTTAATGAAACAAGCCAGGTGCACGAAGACAAGTACCACATGATCTCACTCATATAAAGAATCTCAAAACATGTTGATTTCATAGAAGCAGAGAATAGGATAGTGGTTACCAGAGTCTGAGAGGATGGGATAGAGGGGAATGAGAGAATTCAGGGTGCAGTTAGATAGGAGGAATAACTTCTAATGTTCTATAACACTGTAGGGTGGCTCTTCTTGACAACATTTACTTGTATATGTCCATATAGCTAGTAGAGAGCATTTAAAATGTTTCAACACAAAGGAATAATGTTGAAGGTGATAGACCAATTACCTTGATATGATCCTTACACATTATATATTGAATAAATATGTATGGAAATAACACACTGTACCCCACTAATGTGTACAATTATTATAGGCCAATCATTGTCCTGCTCCTCAAATAAGTTCTACTCAGCTTCCTGACTTCTCAGAATCCTACTCCAGAATCAGAGGATACTTTGAGGGAAGAGGCTGTAATATGAACTTATGTCTGTGAGTTTCTATTTCTAGATTTTGGCTCTGAAATTATTCACCATCTTGTTGGCTTTCCAAAGCTTTCAAGCAGATTTTTTTTTTTTTTTTTTTAACCAGGGATTGAACTCAGGGGCATGTGACCACTGAGCCTCATCCACAGCCCTATTTTGTATTTTATTTAGAGACAGGGTCTCACTGAGTTGCTTACCACTTTGCTTTGGCTGAGGCTGGCTTTGAACTTGAAATCCTCCTGCCTGAGCCTCCTGAGGCACTCGGATGATAGGCACGCACCACTGCACCTGGCTTCAAGCAGAATATCTTAAAACACTGTTTTCTTGTTGTTCATTGCAAAGGTTGTTCTAAATTTCTCAGTTTGTCTTTAACAAAAGTGCAACTTTATCTCATTTAATTTTCAAAAATGCTGGAGCAATTTTCTTACTCCCTTTTACTAGTCAGGAAAGTGGTGCCAGACAAACCAAGTAAATTGCTCAGTTACATTTAAAAAGTGGTAAACTTATTTTTCCAGATGAATCTCCTGACTGCTTTTTCTATTTCTATGAAGAATGACATTGGAATTTTGATTGGAATTGCATTAAATCTGTATAGTGCTTTTGGTAGTGTAGTCACATTGACAATATTAATTCTGCCTATCCAAGAGCAAGGTAGATATTTCCTTCTTCTAACGTCTTCTTTAATTTCTTTCTTTAGTGTTCTGTAGTTTTTGTTGTAGAGATCTTTCACCTCTTTTGCCTAGTTGATTCCCAAGTATTTTATTTTAGTTTAGTTTTTGAGACTATTGTGAATGAGGAGGATTTGTCACGATACACAGAAATGCCCTTGATTTATGGATGTTGATTTTGTGTCCTGCTACTTTGCTGAATTCATTTACTAATTCTAGAAGTTTTCTGGTGGAGTTTTTTGGGTCTTCTAGATATAGAATCATATCGTCAGCAAATGTCATGCTAACTTGAGTTCTTCTTTTCCTATCTGTATCCCTTTAATTTCTTTTGTCTATTTGCTCTGGCCAGTGTTTCAAGAGCTATGTTAAACAGAAGTGGTGAAAAATGGCATCCCTGTCTTGTTTCAGTTTTTAGGGAATGCTTTCAATTTTTCTCCATTTAGAATGATGTTGGCCTGGGACTTAGCATAGATAGCTTTTACAATGTTGAGATATGTTCCTGTTATCCCTAGTTTTTCTAGTATTTTGAACATGAAGGGGTGCTGTATTTTGTGGGATGCTTTTTCTGGGTCTATTGAGATGATCATATCCTTAGCAAGAAGAGTAAAGCAGGTGGCATCACTATACAAGACCTTAAATTATACTATAGAGCAATAGTAACAAAAACATCATGGTATTGGCACCAAAATACATTGGTAGATGAATGGTGCAGAATAGAGGACACAGAGACTAACCTACATAATTACATAATTATCTTATATTAGAAAAAGTCACCAAAAACATATATTGGAGAAAAGATATTCTCTTCAACAAATGGTTCTGGGAAAACTGGAAATCCATATGCAGCAAAATGAAATTAAGCCCCTATCTCTCACTATGCCCCAAACTCAACTCAGAGTGGATCAGGACCTCAGAATTAAACCAGAGAACCTGTGTCTACTAATAGAAGAAAAAGTAGGCCCAAATCTCCATCATATTGGATTAGGCTTCTACTTCCTTAATAAGACTCCTATAGCATAAGAATTAAAATCAAGAATCAATAAATGGGATGGATTCAAATGTTTCTTCTGAGCAAAAGAAACAATCTGTGAGGTAAATAGAGAGCCTATATCCTGGGAGCAAATTTTTACCCCTCATACATCAGAGACAGCACTAGTCTCTAGGGTATATAAAGAACTCAAAAAACTTAACACCAAAAAAACAAATAACCAAATCAATAAATGGGCCAAGGACCAGAACAGACACTTCTCAGAAGGTGATATACAATTAATCAACAAATATCTGAAAAAATGTTCAACATCTCTAGTAATTAGAGAAATGCAAATCAAAACCACTCTAAGATTTCATCTCACACCAGTCAGAATGGCAGCTATTAAGAATACAAACAGCAATAAGTGTTGGTGAGGAGGTGGGGAAAAAGGCACACTTATACATTGCTGGTAGGACTGCAAATTGGTGCAGCAAATATGGAAAGCAGTATGGAGAATCTTGGCAAACTGGGAGTGGAACCACCATTTGATCCAGCTATCCCTCTTCTCAGTCTTAAAAAAGGACTTAAAAACAGCATACTTCAAGGACACAGCCACATCAATGTTTATTGTAGCACAATTCACAATTACTAAACTGTGGAACTAAACTAGATGCCCTTCAGTAGATGAATGGACAAAAAAAATTGTGGTATATATACACAATGGAATATTACTCAGAAATAAAAGAGAATAAATCATGGCATTTGCAGGCAAAATGGATGGAGTTGCTAAGTGAAGTTAGCCAGTCCAAAAAAAAAAAAAAAAGAAAGAAAGAAAAAAAACCCCAAACAAACAAACAAAAACCCCCCAAAAAACCAAAACCCAAAAAACAAACAAACAAGTGCCGAATGTTTTCTCTGATATAAGGAGGGTGATTCATAGTGGGGTTGGGAGCGGGAAGCATGGGAACATTAGAAGAACACTAGATAGGGCAAAGGAGAGGGAGGGGATAGAAGGGGGGAAGGGAGTAAAAAAGATGGTTCAATGAGATGGACATTATTATCCTAAGTACATGTATGAAGACACAAATGGTGTGAATACACTTTGTATACAACCAGAGATATCAAAAATTGTGCTCTATATGTATAAAATGAATTGTAATGCATTCTACTGCCATATATAACAAATTAAAAGAAAAAAGTGGTAAACTTTGAATTTAAACTTACATCTTTCTGTCTTGTGCTTTTACATTAGCTAAAAGCAATTTTGGCTAATACCTCTCAAATGAAACATACTATTAGAAGATTTATTAGTAATAATACTTCTCACCAATTATAAATATGTGTTTGAAAAATTGAAAGTCTTTCTGTTTTATAGAGGTCTTTAATTTCATTATCACATAGTGAATTTGAGTTTTCTAAGTATCTTTAGAGTTATAATTTGTTACTCATACTGATTAGCAGTCAGTACTTCATAAGATAAGGGTATTTTATTCTAAAGTATAAGTATATAAAATAAAAAATAATGGTACTTTATTATAAAGTATGAATATATAAAATATTATATTTTAAAGTATGCAAAAATTGAGTCTCATTTTATGTTAAGTGAAATAAGCCAGGCACAGAAAGATAAATACCTTATGACATGGAATATAAAAATGCTAACCTCATTCAAGGGGAAAATGGTGGTTTCCAGGGGCTGAGGTGGTTGAAGTGGGTGTTTGTATGATGTTGTTTAAATATAAAATTTCAATGAGATAGGAGGGATAAATTAAAGAGATCTATTGTACAACTGGTGTGTATAATTAATAATATGTTGAATTCTTGAAAAATGTTGAGTGGATATAGTGTTCTTATCACTAAAATAACAATGTGAGGCAATGCATATGTTAATTATATAGATCTTGTCATTCCACAGTGTATCTATACTAAAGACATCATGTTGTACATGGTAAATACATATAGATTTATCTAATTAAAAAATCAAATCTCAATTTTAAAAATTTCTTTACTTTTTTTTTTTTACTTCTTATTTTGGATTCATTTTAAGCAAATTTAGTCTTGTTTCAAATCTCATTTATTACCAATTAAAATTCCACTAAAAAACAATGAATTCCTTTGCACAAAGTCACCTACTGTCTTCCATCACATGCTATTTGTGTTTCAGGAATATATATAAACACACACACACACACACACACACACACACACACACACACACATACACACACACACATACACATACACACACATATGCATATGTGTATATATGTCATACAACAAATATATATGTGAGATACATTGTTATCTATATTATTAAGCTTTAAAATATTACTTAGAATCAAACAGAATTCTTCTTTCCTTACTCAAAGCACACATCTATATTTAGAAAAATAACTTATCTGCTTATTTTCACTGATAAGAAACTTGAATACTTTCTCTAGCAGAAATATTTCCTTCTATCTTCCTATGCAATGATGATATTAAATTAAAGTAAAAATTTTACAGTAGAATAGCAAAGGTTAAAAAATGCACATTTCTTCAACAAAATGAGTTATGGCCCTATAGCCTGAGGATCAGGGTTTTTAAGGTAACTGAAGGGTTTTTACATCAAAGGTGCCCTAAAAGACATCTGGCTAGTAGATACATTGACCTCCCCACCAAATGTTATTGGGGGAAAAGGAAATAGGAGGGGCCCTCTTATGCTAATTGCTATAAGCATTAAAGGAACAGGATAAAGAAGATCTGATTTAGGGTTTCTTCCTGTTGAAATCTTCTATTACGCTAGATAGCACATTTTACTAGATCTGGAACAGGGTCCTAGAGATGACAGGGTGCATTTAGAAGCCCCTTTATTATATCTATTAGAACCAAGCTCTGTTCTTGGTGGTTGGAGAGGAAAGACATGCTCTTTGAAGCAATGGAAAATCCTTCCCTATGAGGAGGAGGGTAGAGAAGGGCCGGGGAGTCCCTGAGCTCAATATAATGTGCTCTGGATCTGTTGATGGAGATCATAGGTCACTTAGTACAAGTACTAGAAAGTTAATATTACATGCTACATACTAATGTTTATAGCAGTGCAATTCACAATAGCCAAGTTATGGAACCATGTTAGGTGCCCATTAACAGGTGAATGAATTAAAGGTATGTGGCAGATATACACAAATAAGGTTTTACTCAGCCATAAAGAAGAATGAAATTACAACATTTGTCAGTAAATGGAGCTGGAAAATATCATGCTAAGTGAAACAAGCCAGACTCAAAAAGTGAAGTGTCAAATGTTTTCTGTCATATGCAGAAACTAGAGAGGGAGAGACAAGAAGGAGTAAAAATAGATCTCTTGAAAATGGAAGGTAAATCCCCTTGGAGAATTACCACCTACCAGCCACCAACTCAGTGAGCTTCACAAAGGGCAGCACAGAGGGAATAAAATTCTAAGGGAAAGATGATAAAGAGGGAGGGAGGAGGGGAAAGCATGGGAAAGTACTAGGAAATGAAATTTACCAAATTATGGTATGCCCATGTATGAATGTGCCACAATGAATTTCACTTACATATACAATTATAATACACAATTCCAAATAATAATGATAATTATTTTATGATAATTTTCCATCTCTGTTCACTAAAGACCTGACAAGAACAATATAGAGTAGACCTGGAGACTATCATGCTAAGTGAAATGAGCCAGTCCCCCAAAACCAAAGGCTGAATATTTTCCCTGATATGTGTGAGCTAACCCACAATAAGCAGGGAGAGGGGTAGAATAGATATACAGTAGTTTAGACAAATAGGAATGAAGGGAAGGGAGAGGGGATAGGAAAGGAAAAGACAGTAAATGAATTCAAAATAACATGAATGCACCATAGTGAATGCCACCATCATGTATATCCATAAAATGGGGTCCAAAATAGAATAAGATATATTCCATGCTTGTACAATTATATAAAAATGAATTCTACTGTCATGTATAACTAAAAAGAACCAATAAAAAATAAATAAAATAACATATACAGTAAAATAAAAGGTGCCATCACAAAAATAATAGAGGAGAAAATGTTTATTTTGGGTTCATGCTGTAAATCTGAAGGGTTTGGAGGAGGTAGGAGGAGAAAAATGCAAGGCTGGGAAATAGAGGAGGACCATGCTCTTTTTCCCACAGTAGCATTCTCAGCAGGAGGTAGCATTGAACCAGAGGAGAAGAGAAATTTTAGCTCCAAATAAAGTATGAAATTTTGATGATGATAATGAACTGAACATTAATTTCTAGATTGATACTGGTCAGAGAACCTTGCTGTTGCTGAGACTGGCTTCAAACTCACAATCCTCCTGTCTCAGCCTCCTGAGCTGGTGGGATTGGAGGACTTTCAGTGTTCAAAATGGGTCATACAATTATGGGTCCTTCCTGATAGTTCTTTCCTTCCCTGGGATCTACCACCTACCAGCCACTAACCCATTGAGCTAGCTTCACAAAGGGCAGCACCAAGGAGATGAAGTTGCTTTCTGACTGCACCCATTTGTGTCTTGCTCCATCAAGTACTGATTGCAGCTTATTCAAATATCTCAGCCTTCTATCAGCATGGGAGAGTAAATTTAGCAATACTGTCTTAATAAGTTTGTTCTTCAATAGTAAAAATACCATGGTCTTGGTGGCTTATGAACAATAGAAATGCACTTCTCCCAATTTTAGAGGTTGGGAAGTCTGGGACTCTGACCTTGCTGCACTTTTCCTGGCTTCCTAGGCCTTCCTTTGAAATCTTGGTGGAAGCCTCCACGAATCCCTAACTCAATCCTGCATTCCTGCAGAACCAGCATCACATGGTTGATGCCAAGTCTGCTGCCATCTTGAGTATCAGACAAGCATCCAGGGAACCTGGCTGCAGCAGCCTCTGAGTGCCTAGGTAGCTGAGCATGTTGAAAAAACTTCCTAGACCCCTTGTGCAAGAAGGATCCCCCACGGGACTCTTCTCAAGAGAATTTTCACTTTTACTCCCTTGAGCCTGAGGTGGGTGTGGTCTTGCCAGCTCCTGAGATGCCTTCAAGTCATCTTTCTTATTATCTCTAGGCAAAGTCTTTAGCATTTCTTTAGTGGTAATGTCTTTAACAACTGCAACTTCCTTAGCTCCAGTTTACTCAGGCCTTTCAAGTCCAGGTTCTCCAAATCCTTCTGCTCTGCTTTCTGCTGATTATCAGAATAAATTTGGCTAAAAGCTGCCAGCAATTTCCATGCCTCTGCCTGAATGCTATGCTGCCTAGAAATTTCTTCCATCAGATTAAGAAGTCTATCACTTTTAAAATCATCCTCACAGAAAGTATCAGAACATGGGGAAAATGCAGACAACTTCTCAGCCAGAACATAACAGGAATGGACTCTAGTCCAAATTCTAATAAAGCCCTCCTCCATCAGAACCCTCCTGAGCTCATGGTCCAGTCCTATTGGCATTCTGGTCTTCTGAGCTCCCACCAGAATCAGCCAGTGAGACACAACTTAAAGCACTTCTAGCTTGCATAGCTAAGCATCTCAAAATTCCTCCCACCAATTCCAAAAAGCTCAAAAAGCTTCTGAACCACATGATCAGGTTAGTCACAAGAATGACCCCACTTTTGATACTAATTTCTGTTTAGTCAACTTTTTCACTGCTGTGACTAATGGAACTGACTAGCACAATTACAGAAGAGGAATAGTTTACTTAGGGGTTCACAGTTTCAGGGGTCTTAGCTCATAGGGGGGTAGCTCCTTTCCTTGGGGCTCAAGGTGAGGCAGAACATCATGGCAGAAGAGTGTGGTAGAGGGAAGCAGCTCACATTGTGATCAGAAAGCAGAAAGAGAGACTCCACTGGCTAGATACAAATATATACTTCATAACCCTTCCCCCAATGAGCTTCCTCCAGCCACACACCACTTGCCTCCAGTTATGAATCAGTTAGTCCTATGAGGGATTAACTCACTGATCATGTTAAGGCTATAACCCAATTATTTCTCCTCTAAACCTTCTTGAATTGCTTACATGTGAGCTTTTGGGGAACACCTCACATCTAAACCATAAGAACCAGCAACTAAGAGAAGCTTCAAAAGGCAATAGACGAATTTCCCTAGAGACTCTGAAGGGAGAACTTGCCCACTGACACCTTGATTTCAGCACAGTGAAACCAATCTCAGACTCCTGGTATCCAGATCTGAAGGGGTCATTTTCTCTTGTTCTGCGTCACCAAGTTGTGGTAACATGTAACAACCATTTTAAGAAATTAATATACTGTGAAAACACTGCTGCCTCCTCTGCTTGCATAAGAAGCCATGAAAACAGAATTGTTTTTTACTTCTTTCTCCATCCCTCACTTCCCACAATGCACAGTTAGCCCTCTAACTCAGACCAGATATTGTGCAATTTACATTTTATCTACTTTTTTTTAAAATAAAGGATTCTTACGGCAGAAACTACCAATACCACAAGCAGCAGTAGGAACAATTACTAATATTTTATTGAAATCTCACTAAGTATTTGTATTACCTCATTGAATCATCACTACTACCCTTTGATTTGAGTAACAGTTATTACCTCTATTTTAGAGAGAAAGGCTAAAGCAAGTTTCCCAAAGGAGAGATAAACTATCAGTACCTACTTGCAAGTATCAAGGTAGTACAAGTTTTTCAATTCTAAGTATCAGAAGAATTCTACTTCTTTCTGTCTGTACCCCTACTCACAAATGCTGAAATGGCTACAAATTTGAGAATGGGTGTTTGAGTCAGCATTTTCACTGCTGTGACTAAAAGATCTGACCAAAATATTTGTAGAGGAAGAAGAGTTTATTTGAGGACTCACAGTTTCAGAGGTCTCAGTTCATAGACAGCTGGCTCCATTCCTTACTGCTTGACTTGAGATAAAGCAGAACATCATGGAAGAAGAGTATGAAAGAGGGAAGAAGCTCACATGATGATCAGGAAGAAGGAGGAGGAGGAGGAGGAGGAGGAGGAGGAGGAGGAGGAGGAAAAGAAGAAGAAGAAGAAGAAGAAGGAGGAGGAGGAGGAGGAGGAGGAGGAGGAGGAGGAGGAGGAGGAGAAGAAAGAGAGAGAGAGAGAGAGAGAGAGTCTTTTCAAATTAGCTTCTTTTAGCATATGCATCTGGAGTGACTCCATGTGGGTTTATTATTCATTTTGTAAACTGCAGAGTAATATACCATTGTAAGGGAATACCATGGTTTGTTTATCTTTTCATACATTGAAAGATATCTTTATTGCTTCCAACTTTTGGTAATTATGAATAATGTTGCTACGAACATGAACATGAAGATTTTCATGTGGATACAGTTTTCAATTCATTTGAATAACTACTAGCATGTGAGATTGCTGGATCATAAGGTAAGAGTATGTTTAGTTTTATAAGATACTGCTTGTACTGTTTTGTATTTCAACAAGGAATGAATAAGAGTTTCTGTCACTCCACATCTTTGCCAGCATTTGGTGTTGTCAAGGTTTATAGTTTGAAAATGAGGTGACACCCCCTCATTCCCCTCAAAAAAATCCACACACACACACACACAAAAACAAACAAGAAACAAACTCCTGCTAATGCAGGACTATTTGGGATGAGATGATTGGATTGTGAGAGCTGTAACCTAATCAGCCTATCCTACTTTAAATGGACTGAATAGGTGGTGACTGTAGGCAGGTGGAACATGGCTGTAGGTTTTCATAGGAGTGTGCTCTGGAAGGGTGAATATTCCCTTTGGCCCCTTCCCTGTCCCTCTATCTCTACTTTTTGTGCCCACCATAAGCGGAGCAGCCTTCCTCCACTTGGCTCTTGTCCTTTGATGTGCTGCCTCATCTTGGGCTCTGAGCAATGGAATATGTATTCTGTCTTTGGATTAAAACTTCTGAAACTATAAGCTCCAAATAAACTTAATCTCTTTTAAGTTGTTTTCAGGTATTTTGGTCACAGCAATGAAAAGCAGACTAAAACATCAAGTTTGGGATTTCAGTTATTCTAATTGACATACAGTGGTAACTCATTGTTTTAATATACATATTTGTAGAGGAAGAAGCAATGAAAAGTAGTTTGGGATTTCAGTTATTTTATAATATTCTCTAATTACATAGGATGTTTGGCATGTTTTTATATACTTAGTTGACATTGGTACATCTTTTTGGTGGGGTTTCTGCTCTCTCCATTTTGAAATTTGGGTTGGTTGTTTTCTTATTGTTGAGTATTAGTAGTGCTTTGTTGCCACAGTCTGTCTGGGCACAAAATAACCGAGCCACCACAAAGCCTTGTAGGTTCAAACAGCAACTCTTGATTCCCGAACTCTCACCAGCACTCTACCCACACTTCCCGGGAACACACTGCCTCTACTGGGCTCTGCATGCCAATTCTCTCAGAACCCCGCGAGAACTCAACGGGAACTCCAGGAGCGGGCACCTGAGGCAGCAGGATATGCCCTCATCCCAGCAGGATCCGCCCTAAACCTGGAGCTACCCTAATCCCTGAGCAGGGTCACCTTTCAAACCAAAATGCCATGCGTCATTCCTACTTGGCTATGGCTCTCAGCACTTTGTATATTTTGGTTACCAATCCTTGGACAGATTTGTATTTTGTAAAGATTTTCTTCCAACCTGTGATTTATCTTTTCATTCTATTAACAAGATCCTTCACAGAGCAGAAACTTTCAATTTTAATGTGTTAAACATCAGTTTTTTTATAACATGGATGGTGTTTTTGGTGTTATATTTAAGAAGCTATTGCCAAATCTGAGGTACCTAGATTTTCGCCTACAGTACCTTCTAAAAGTTTTTATAGTTTTCCACCTTACATTTGAGGCTGTTATACATTTTATGTTAATTATGTGAAAGGTGTAAGGTCTGTGTCCTTATTAGTAGTATTATTTTAACATGCATATGTCCAGTTGCTCCTGCACCATTTATTAAGAAAATATTTTTAGCATTTAATTGTCTTTTTTTCTTTATTAAAGATCAATTGACTGTATCTGTGTGGTTCTATTTCTGGGTTTTCTGTTCTGCTCCCTGTTGATTTATTTGTCTATTCTTTTTCTAATACCACAATGTCTTCATTATTGTAGCTTTACAGTAAGTCAGTCCTTTGACTTTGTTCTTTAATACTGGGTTCATGATTTTGGTTCTTTTTCCTTTCCATATACACTTTAAAATCAGTTTGTTGTTATTTACAGAATAAACTGCTAGGATTTTGATTAGAATTTTATTGTATATATTAATTTGAAAGAACTAACATCTTAATATTGAGTCTTCCTGTTCATGAATATGGAATATCTCCTCATTTATTTATATATTCTTCAATTTCTTTCATTTATATTGTATTTTTCTTTATCAGATCTTGTATATATTTTATTAGATTAGGATCTGCACATTTTTTTCTTCATGGTAATATAAATGGTACTGTGTTTTAAGTTACAAATTCCAATTAGTAGTTGCTGGTATGTAGGAAAGCAATTAACTTTTGTATATTAACCTTGTATCCTACAACCTTACTCTAAAATTTTCTACATAGACATTTGTGTAATCTGTGAACAAAGATAATTTTATTTCTTCCTTTCCCTTGTTATTTCCTTTCTTGATTTATTGCATCAGATAGGACTCCCAATATAATGTTGAACAGGAATGGTGAAAGTGGACATCCTTACATGTGTGTGTGTGTGTGTGTGTGTGTGTGTGTGTAGATGTTCTTTATCATATAGAAAGAAAACCAAACTGTTAATGGAAGGATTTTTAGACAACAGTGAAGGATGTTTTTCAGGTGCGAGGTTTTTCTTAAATCAGATTTCACAGGGATTCTGTTACATATGAGAATGACCAGTCACAGTAAAAGAAACATCTGTCTTATTCCAGATAAAAAACAAAAGACTCCCAATCCTGAACAAATATTATTTTCTCTAATAAAGGCAAATCTAGAAGTTTACCCATTGAGTTTTCTTTCATTAAATCAACCCAAAAGCTTCTGCTGCATTCCTACTAAGACTTTTCTGCTTCAGAAATGCAAGGATAAGCAGAATGAAATCCCGGTACTTTACATGGAATGGGAGCATTATGGGGGTGGGGCAGGGTTTGTTGAATAGGAACGTCTACATAGATTTAAAGTGTAATATCAAGTTTTAAGACTTTGGAACAATCTTTGCAAAGTGCTTTTACCATTTTTTCTTCTTAAAGCAGTCTATGGAGCCATTTATATTTTTATTTCCATCATATTTGGACTGCCACCATAAATTTAGTGAGCAGATTCTCTTGAATCCAGTCTCTTTAGCAGGGTTTTAAGGAAATGCTAAGCAGATTTTGTTATGAAGGCTCTCCTGGAATAAATCATCATTATTAGAGAAGGAAAAGACAACCACATCCAAGGAAAAGGGGTAAAATAGAATTGTTGAGGCAAGGGGAAAGTAAGCTAATAGAGCTCAACTTTTTAAATTGAAGAAAATAAACCCCAGGTGAAGAAAGCTTTAATATGCTTGTAATCATTTGTTCTGTAAACCATTTTAAACATTAATTAACTAGAGTCTTAGAGGTCAGTTGCTGACTAAAGAGATCACTACTTGTAAAAAGCAATGTTTTTAAAAACAAAGAACTGAAAGTCTCTCACATTTGGAATCTGTCAGGGGGAAAAATCCCAGTGAGGAAAAAAATGCAAAAAGAAAATATTGGAATAGAGTCTTTCCATAAATCGAATATGTTTGCATTTGTTGAAGTTCATGAGATTGTGCAGAGTGTCAGATAATTTAGAACTGTTTATTCTAAGAGAGAAGGTTGTAAGACATCCTCAAAATAATTCCATATGTTAACATGTGAGTCTTTGGAAAATTTGGTTTGTTCTATTACCTCAAAAGCAACCCCACTGGGCATTAGACTCTCAGGGAATAAAAAAAGAAATACCACCAGAATAACTGAACTGTTTATTTTTAAACATGTAGACCTAAAGATCAATTAAAAAAATAAACTAGGCATTTGAATACTTTTTGTCTCACCAAGGATTGAAGTATGCAGCTTGGGAAGGGGAGCATGTGTAAAAAATTGATCTATACTCCCCAGAAGAAAAAGGAAAGATAACTATAAATAGACATTAGAGCCAATAAAACTATATCTTGTCCTGACTGTATCAAATATAATCTATATATTTGATTTGCCTCAACTTAATTTCTATATATATGAAAGGAGTATGGCAAGACTGTCCTCTCACTTGCCAATACCACCACATGTATTCCATCATCTTCCTTCCTATTCTTCCTCGTGGAGCAATAGGAAGGAAGATGGGATACAAGGTGATATTATGCTTGTTTCCTGATGAGCCATATGTAACCCACACACAGACTGAGGAGAGTGGCAGAGATATTAAAGAGAAAAAAGGATATTAAAAAGGATTTTTCTTAAAAATTCCCTAATTATTGCAAAAGATGCAAGTATACATAAAAGGACAACTTTGATAATAGGCATTAAAAATAAATTATCATTGAATGGTTGTTGATAGGTGCATGGAGACTAAATAATCTACAATTATAAGAGATGCCACGTTGTATTATTTGAAATGTCCAATTTATACAAAAATAGGATGTGTAAAGAAACATGTAAGTATGCCCCACATAAAGGGGAATTAAAAAGGAATCAATTGAAACTGTCTTCAAGAATGCTCAGATGTCAGACTTACTAGTCAAATTCTTTAAATCAGTTATTATAATTATGTCCAAGGAACTAAAAGAAACCATGCTTAAATAATTAAATAAAAGTATGATGAAAATATCTCACTGAATACAATCTATCAATAAAGAGATAGTAATAATAATAGACAAATTGGAATTCTGGAGTTGAAAACTACAATAATTAATACAAAATATTCACTAGAGAAGTTGTTTCAGCAGCAGTTTTGAACTGGTAGGAAAATATTTAGCAAACTGAAAGACAGGACAATTGATATCCAATAAAGAAGAAAAGCAAAAAGATAGAGTGTGAAGAAAAATAAGAGGAGCACCAGATACCTATGAGACCCCATCTAGCATATCAACGTGAAATTCTAGAAAGAGAAGAGAGAGAGGGAGACAAGGTAATGAAGAAAACATGACATAACCAGAGAAGTGAAAAATTCTGCTCTATTTGTGTACAATGAATTATAGAGATTTCTACTGTCATGTATAAACTGATTAGAACTCATAAATAAAGAAAAAAGAAAATATGATGGCTGTAAACTTCCTGAATGAGATTAAAGAACACCCATTAGTATTCCCATACCAGAGTCTCAATGATCTTTAAGTAGGATAAACTCAATTAAAGCCATACCTAGATACATTAGTAAAGCTGTGAAAAGACAAGGACAAAGAAAAATTTTGGAAGCAGCAAAAGAAGAACCACTCACCATATTCAATGAGTCCTCAATAAGATTAACAGCTGATGTATTATCAGAAACTACAGAGTTCAGTGGGAAGTGGGATGATATATTGAAAGTAATGAAAGAAAAAAGCTATTAGTGAAAAAATCAATATACAGAAAAATGGTCAACAATTAAGGAGATATTGAGATGCTTCAGATAAACAAAAAGTGATAGAATTCATCATGAGAAGACTTTGTGTACTAAAAAAAACTAATGAGAATCCTTTCCTCCTAAATGGAAGGATACTAGGGAGTCAGTAAAAAAAATGAAAAATTAAAGATGCAAGTAATAAAAGGTAAATATAAATCACAACATAAATCTATTTTGGTTTATTGCCGCAGTCCGGCTGCAGCAAAATAACCGGGGGGTGACGAATAACTTGTGTACGTTGATGCAGCAGGAGTGAGAGCCATTTATTGTAGGATCTGAGTGATATTTATACATTTTACACAGCTTATCTAATTAGCATAAAATAGATACAGCAGTCAACCAATAAGGAATCTCCACACTTAATGGCTCGCTTTTGTTACTTCATAAATTACTCCCTCTAGCATTTGGCCAGGCGCCATCCAGACTTGTTTATAGACTTTAACATTTCTCTGGCAAAATAACAGGTGCCAATCTGACTTGTTTACAGACCTTAACAGTTTATAGTTCTTTTCTTACCTGATTTAAAAAGACAACTACAATATAAATAAAAGCAATATAAATGTTCTGGAACTTAACAGTGGAGTTACATCCTGATATACTCATTGTAATTTAAAAATATTGTAAGTTGAAATGCATTTAATATACTTAACCTACCAAACATCATAGTTTGGGAACATAGTACCCTGTGCAGTATTTCTTGATTTAATTCAATTGACAACAATAACATAGAGAAAGAGGGAAGAGCTAAAGTATACTGGAGCAAAGTTTGTGTATATTATTGAAATCAAATGTCTGAACTAGATTAGTAAAACAGTGCATTAGAAAACAGATACTTGACACAAAAGAAGGCAGTTATCAGTATTTCAAGAACAAGAAATGCAGAAGACATATAGAAAACAAAAAGCAGAAAAGTTTACTTGGGGTTCATGGTTTCAGAGATCTGTGCATGGTAGGTCTGGCCATGGTCAGTCCACTCTGTTGTGCTCTGAGGTGAGGCAGAACATCGTGGCATGACAGAAGAAAGCTGCTCTGTTCACAGCAGCCAGGAAGCCAAGAGAAGAGTGAGGAGACAGGGACAACATATAAATCCCAGCACAACCTTTAGTGTCCTACCTTCCTTTAGTCGTGCCCCACCTGCCTACAGTTACCATCCACTGATCCATTCAGATTATTCACCCATCAAGTGGCTTAATCACTGCTGAGGGTTCGGCTCTCATAATGTAATCATTTCACCCCTGAAAACATTCCTACCTTGTCTAATACATGCGCTTTTCAGGAGAAACTCTTATCCATACCATAGTAGGAGGAATGAATAAAAACACATGACCTAACTACACAGACTAATAAGAAACACTTTTTAGATTAAAAGTTACAAATAGGTTGAACATAAAATGATGGAGAGTATAATACCATTCAAACTATAACCAAGAGAGAAGTGGACATTTGGAATGATTTATAGGAACAAGGACATTTAATAATGATACACAAAAGTGTCAATTCATAACAAACAATTTTAAGCATATATTAAGTTGTCAATACAGTCACAAACTATATAAAGCAAAAAAAAAAAAGACAGAACTCAAGGAAGAAATAATTTAATAAAAAAAGTTAAAGTCTTTGAACTTCCAATAATGGTAGAAAAATGAGACAGAAGATCATAAGAAAACAGAGGACCTGAACAACAATATAATCCAACTGGACCTACAGAATTCTCTACCCAGCAACAGAATAATATGTATTTTCCATAAACATACAAGGACTATTTGTCACAATATACCATATGTGAGAACATAAAACAAGTCTCAACAATTTAAAAAGAATTTCAAATCATACAAAATACATTCTCTGGATACAAGAAATCACATTAGATATCAACAAGAGAAATAATCTGGGAAACTCAAAAATACATGGAATTATTCAACACACTACTAAATAACAAGTGGATCAAAGAACAAACATCATGAAAAATTAGAAACTACTTCAAGATAAGTAAAAACAGAAAAACACCCTAACAAAACATAGTATGAAGCTAAAGCCATGCTCAGATGGAAGTTTTTAGCTATAAATGATTGTATTAAAAAAAAAATCCAAAATAAATAACCTAAACTTCTACCCTAAGAAAGTAGAAAAGAACTCAAAATAAGAAGAAGTAAAGAAGAAATAAATAAAGATTAGAACAAAAATAAAAAAATTACAAAATAGGAAAGAAGTAGAAAAAAATCAAAGAAATTAAAAGTTAGTTCTTTTTAAAGATAAGCAAAATTGACAAATCTTTAAGTAGACTGGCTAAGGAAAAATAAGATTTAACTTAGTAAAATCAGGAATGTAAGAGAGGGCATCTCCATTGACTTTCAGAAATAAAAACAATTATAAGAAAATATTATGAATAATCATTTGCCAACAAATTACCAACATGAAATGGAAGCATTCCTAGAAAGTCACAAACTGACTCAAGGAAAAGAGAAAATCTGAATAAACAAGAATTGAATAAATAATTAGAGATCTCCCACAATGTCCATCCCCAGATGAATTTACTGGTGAATACTGCCAAATTTTTAAAGAAGATTCATTTAAGATTAATCTTTCACAAAATTTACCAAAAAACATAACAGGAGGGAAGAGCTCCTTACTTGTTCCATGAAACGAGTATTCCTTTGATATTAAAACCAGAAAGATATCATAAGATAACTACAGACCAGTATCCCTTGGTGTCTATGACTATAGACAGAAGTTCTTAATGAAACACAAATAGGCCAGATCCAACAGCATATAAAATATTATACACTGTGATCAAGTGGGTTTCAGAACAGAGAATGCAAGGTTTGTTTAACATAAGAAACATCTATGAATCAACAAAGGTAATACACCGTACTGATAGAATAAAGTAGAAAAACATGAAAATCCTCGTAGACAAAAGAAAAAGCATTTAATAAAGTCCAATCCTCTCCCATTAAAATATTTATTAAATTAAAGAGAATGGAAAGGATAGAAGAAATTGAAAAGTACTTCCTCAACCCAAAAAAGGAAATTTAGGAAAAGCCCACAGTTGATATGGTATTTAAAATGAAGGACAAAATCATTGCCCCTTAGATAAGAAATAAGATAAGAATTTTTTTTCTAGAAAATTTAATTCAACATTGCATTGCAAGTTCTAGCCATTGAACGTAGGTCAGAAAAAGAGGTAAAATCCATTAAAGATGGGGGTGGGGAGAAATAAAACTCTCTATGTTCAGATGGCATGATGTTCTATGTACAAAAAACTACCTAAGAAATAAATTTTTAAAGATAGTAGAAATCACATGAGTTTAGTACGGTTTCAGGGCATAGAATAAGTATATAAAAGTCAAGTGTATTTCTACATTAGAAACACTAGAAATGTGCAACCTAAAAATAAAATAAATTATGAGGTCATCCAATTTATCATAATTAAAAATACTTAAGGATACATTAAAGTGGCTAGTTCATTAAGACAAAACTGTTTTAAATATTTGTATATCTGATAGCAGCTTCAAAACACATGAAACAAATACTGAATTGAAGTAAAAGAAAAATAGGTAAACCCACAAATAAAGATTTTTGTACTCCTTCTCAGTAATTGATACAACAAGTAGGCAGAGATTATTTAGGATATAAAAGACTTAATCTTAAACTACTTGCTCTAATTGGCATTTGAACACATTTTAGCAGCAAAAGAACATACGTTCTTCTCAAGTGCAACTACAACATTACCAAGTTTGAATGTATTTTGAGACTATAAATGAATCTCAACAATTAAAAAAAATTCAAATCCAATGTAGGAGCTATGCTTTCTGAACAAATTGGAATTAGGTATCAATACTAGAAAAATACCTGGAAAATTCCCTAATAATTGGAAACTAACATCCTTCTAAGTAATACATGAATCAAGTAATGCATCAGAAATGAAATTAGAAATGCAGCACACAGAACTTGATGGGATGCAGATAATGGAGTATTTAGGGGGAATTTTATAGCACTAAAATGCCTATAATAGAAAAGAAATATGTATCAAAGGCATTACCCCCACTTAAGAAACAGGAAAAAGAAGCATGAATTAAATTAAGAATAAACAGAAGAAAGTAATTCATACAGACAAGTTCAGAAACCCATGAGGTTGAAAAAGAAATTAAATCCATCTTTTTTGGTAATTTTATGGAACATTGATAAAAATGGTAAACCTCTATCCAGATTGATCAGGATAAAAGTGAGAAACAACACGAATTACCAATTTTAAGGATGAAAGAGATGATATCACATCAAATTCTACAGACATTACAATGATAATGAGGGGTTATTATGACTACCTCTGTTCAAATAATATGACAACTTAGAGGAAATAAAAACAACTCTGTTAAAGACGAAAATGATTAAGGTTCAATCGAAAAATTAAACTTAATAACTATCTATTAAATAAATTGAATTTGTAATTAAAAACCTTCTGACAAAGAAAACTCCAGGATTGAAGTAAAAAAGAAGTTTATAAATTCACAAATAAAGTCAAGATTTACTGAAAAATTCTAACAAATATTTAATGGAGATATGATACCAAATCTCACAGAAAATTGAAGAGATGAAAACACTTTCCAATTCATTCTATGAAGTCATTAGTTGGGCAAAACCAAAGATAAACTGAAGATAATAAAATTACAGACCATGAAAAGCTATGATATATTCCTAAGTGGAGAAGAACTATATTGCTTATGAATTTTAAAAACTTGATATTGTTGTTTATTACCTCTTAATTGACATATACATTGAAATCAATCTCAATTAAATCCGCAGTAGGCTTATTTGTAGAAATTTATAATCTGATTCCAAAGTTTATATTTAAATGTAAAGGAGATTGGGGCTGGGGATGTGGCTCAAGCGGTAGCACGCTCACCTGGCATGCGTGCGGCCCGGGTTCGATCCTCAGCACCACATACAGACAAAGATGTTGTGTCCGCCGAATACTAAAAAATAAATATTAAAAAAAATAAAAAAATAAATGTAAAGGAGAATAACCATACAAAAGTGAAAGGAACAACAAAGTTGAAAGACCTATACTACCAGATTTCACAATTTATTCAGCGTGCTAGGATTATTCAAGACAATGTTATTGGCATAAATACTGACAAACAGATCAACAGAACAGAGAATCCAGAAATCAACCTCCCCACACAGGGTGAATTGATTCTTGAAAAAGTCACCAACACAATTTCCGAGGGAAAGAAACTTTTCAGTCAATGGTGCTAGTGGTGGGAAGTTAGTCAACCAACCCTCCAACCATGGCCCTTACCTCATAAACCACATGCACATTTATTCAAAATGAATCATTATGACTGATCAGTGTTTGCCTGATCTGGAAAGGTGTGGTAAGGAGTAATGACAATGAATACAAGAAAATGTTTGGGTTGTTAGACATGTTCATTGTTTTATGTTATGGTTTAGATATGAGATGACCCCCAAAGCTCATGTGTGAGACAAAGCAAGAAAGTTTAGAGGTAAAATGATTGGGTTGTGAGAACCAGTATGGGTTAGGGACTGATAGGGACTAACTGGGAGGTAACTGTAGGTAGGTAGGTAGGGTGTGGCTGGGGGAGGTGGGTCATTGGTGACATGCCTTTGGGTGTATATTTTGTTGCTGATGAGTGAAGCTCTCTCTGCTTCCTGATCCTCATGTCTTGAGCATCTCTCCTCCTTCAAACTCTTCTGCCATGCTGTTTTGCCTCATCGTGAGCCCAGCACATTGGAATTGGCCATCTCTGGAATGAGTCCTCTGAAATCATGAATGCCAAATGAACTTTTCCTCCTTTAAAATTGTTCTTGTCAAGTCTTTAGGTTGCAGTGGCAACAAACAAACAAACAAACAAACAAACAACCCTCCGCCCCAAACTGAAAAAAACATCTTATTTGTGGTAATGGTTCCATAGGTGCATATACATATATCAAATTCTCCACTTTTCAATATGTGGAGTTTATATGTCAATTTTACTTCAAGAAAGCTGTGAAGAAGCAAAAGAAACAATCAAGAACTTGAAGAGAGAGTCTATAGAATGAGACAAAATCTTTACCATCTGCCTCTCAGAGCATCAAATTCCAGGTTATATAAAGAATTCAAAAAATGTAACATCAAATAAATAAATAAATAAATAAATGATTTATTTAAATAAATAAATGATCAAAAAATGGGCAAAGGAACTGAACAGACAATTCAAAGAAGAATAAATATTATTGGTCAACAAACATATAAAAAATGTTCAACATCTCTAGCAATTAGAGAATGCAACTTAAAACTATGGCAATTATCAAGAATATAAGTAACAATAAATGTAGGTGAGGATGTGGGGGGAAAAGGTACACTCATACATTGCCAGCAGGAATACAAATTGGTGTAACCACTCTGCAAAGCAATATGGAGATTCCTCAGAATGCTTGGAATGGAACCATCATTTGACCCAGTTATCCCACTTCTCAGTTTATTACCCAAAGGACTTAAAATCAGTAAACCACAGTGACACAGCCATATCAATGTTTACAGCAGCTCAATTCACAATAGCTAAGCTATGTATATAATGTAGGTGCCCTTCAACAGATGAATGGATAAAGAAAATGTGGTATATATACACAATGGAATATTATTCAGCCATAAAATAAGAATGAAATTATGGCATTTACCAGTAAATGGACGGAACTGGAGAATACTGTGCTAAGTAAAATAGGCCAATCCCAAAAAACCAAAGGTTGAATGTTTTCTCTCTAATAGGCAGATGCTAATTCATAGTGGGGTGGGGGCAGTTAGGGAAGAATAGAAGTATTGGATTAGATAAAGAGTGATGAAGGCAAGGGGAGAATAGGAATAGGAGAGACAGTAAAATGAATTGCACATTACTATCCTAGGTGCATATATGATTACATGACCAATGTAATTCTACGTCATGTACAACCACAAGAATAAGTTATACTCCATATATGTACGTCAAAAATACATTCTACTATCATTTATAACTAATTAGAATGTGTGTGTGTGTGTGTGTGTGTGTGTGTGTGTATGTGTGCGTGTGCGTATCCTCTTGGTTAAATTTACATGTTTTGGGTTCTTCCTATTTTGCTGTTACATAATGGAAAATAAGCTGCTTCCAGGTTTCCAATCTCTGTGTACTTTTAACCCCTATCTCAATTTTCCTATCCTTTGATAAGGCTTAGCCAGTTCCCAAGAGGAGGTCTCTTCACTAGACACTGTTGCTAGAGGTTTCCTCCCTGATCACTATCATTCCCCTCTCTGCTCTCTTTCTGCTCCACACTCTGACAAGCCGTGCTCAGAACCAACATCCAAAGCCATTCTCGGTATACCGCTGCCCAAGGTTGAGAGAATCCTGGGCTTCTCCATTTCCAAGGGATGAGGCAAGCCTCCATCTTAGAAAGACATGACACACGATAGCAGATGTGAGACAAGTTGTTTAAGGGTTACATAAAGCATCTTTTGGCAACTATGTTTTCTAACACAGGGACTCAAAATTTGTGCAAAATCAGGACATTATTTCAGTTTGTAAAAAAAAAGAGAATATTATTATCTTTGTAAAACTATAAGAAGTTAAGGGACAAGATGGGCAGCTCTAGAAAGAAGGCTGTCAGTGGGTGCTTTCAGGGTGTATTCCAGGAAATAAACCCCCTCAGCTGCCATCACTCCAACAGTGCATAGCCCACTTGCTTTGTGCCAGCCATTCTGAGGCTTAGAGCTTGCAAAGATAAGGCATTGCTCTTGCCCTTAATAACTTTTTGGTATCTCAAAGGAGAAGGATGCACAGACCAATTCCTTAGGAAAAATTATATTTAAATAATTGAAATGTGTTTTAAAATTATTAAATTATATAAGTAATTCTAATTAAATCTAATTTTATTCTATTGTGAAATCAGTTAAGTTTATTGGAACACTTTGTCTACTATGGTTTAGCACATCATTAAATATGAAAAATTACAGACATTATAAATTAGGGTACTGATATTTTAATTTCTACTTAGCAACTTTTTAAAGTTCCAAGTTTAAAACAAGAACTTCCAGACCAGGTGTCCTGAGTTAAGTATTGCAGTCAAAATTCAAGTGTAGAATAGGTAGCCACCCAGGATGCAGCTCTCACAGTGAGGAACATTAGTTGGGCTTTCTGTGTGGGTGGGTGATGATTTAAGACCTACAGTGTTATGTTTTCTCTTCACTGGACTCTACTTTCATTAAAAGCAGAAAGAATGTCTTTTATCTCTGAAGTTGTGGTGTTCAGGCCTTAACTATCCAATAGGCAGACAAGCAAGTGTGTAGGGAATAAGAAAAACATAATGGCCCAAAATGACAAGAAAAAGATTCTGAAGAGTTTAATATTGAACATTTACAAAAATTATCAAACTGGCTATTGTGAGGTCATGGAAAAACAATTCTGATAATTTTGTTACACATTTTTTATTTGTGCTGTTTTTATATTTAATGACCTATGGATAGTCCATAATGAGAGAGGGGGGTATAAACAATAATCTTTTCAATGCTTAGGGCCTATAAAGGTGTTAATTCAGGTGTAACAATGACCACCAAAGTGCCCAACCAATAGTATTGCTCATTAAAAATGTGAGCAAAAAATATGTTTATATATGTCTATGTGGGCAATCTTATGATGAACAGATAATTTTTAAAAATATTTTTTAGTTGTAGTTGGACAAAATATCTTTATTTATATTTATGTGGTACTGAGGATCGAACCCAGTGCCTAACACGTGCGAGGTGGGCACTCTACCACTGAGCTACAGCCCCATCCCTGAACAGATAAACTTTATTGAGGGAGTCATTATTAAATTTGTACTGTTTTATACTGAAAACTCAGATAATAGATATTTAAATTTAATCCAGTTTCTTAGAAAAGTAACAACATCTATATACAGATAATCAGACTGCTAGTTTTTAATTAGGCACTACAGACAACCCAATTTCTGACAATAAAACAATGTTATCAACTAGAACGCTCATTAATTGAATGTAAATCACTTTTGCAAACAAAGAAATGATGACTTTATCCAGTGGTTGAGGATTTTACTTTAAAAAATCTTAGCAATAATAATAACAAATTTAACTAATGCCAACCTCATTTCTTGCATCCTTTTAAAATGAGTCTGAAATAAAATTAAAATGAATCTGAGTACTCCTAGTCATTTTATTAATTCCTGAGCAGATAAGAGACATATGTTTATAGGATTCACTATTTTGAAAAATTTGAACAGTCTATTCAGACAGGACCCAATTCTCCACTTTTAAAATGATTGTGTTGGCTTCTTTAAGTAGATTGAGCATATTTTAGTTCTGTCATTGTTTGCACACTATTGGTTTTCCCATTTTGCAGCAGAGATAAGTGTTAAAAAAAAATGCTTGCAGAATGTCCTATGGAAAGTCAGTGTTAAAACACAAAACCCAAACCAGGTGTTTAATTTGTAGCTTCCTAGAACATTGTGTTTCAAATATGACACACTGGATTGGAGATAAATTTTATAGTCAGTTTTGCTGTGCAGAAAAGATCAGTATGTTATGTATGGTAAAGGTATTATTTTGTGAAATGTGTGTGTGTGTGTGTGTGTGTGTGTGTGTGTGTGTGTGAATTTCTTATTGGGTTGCAGTCCAAAAATGTCAAAAAGCATTGTACTTGTATTTCTCCAAGGGTAAGTATGCAAAAAGTCTATTTTAGTTCAGACTATGGGCAACAAGCTAATACATAGTGTGTACTTACTAGATACTGCTCGTAAAAGGTCATGCCTTAAGTACTCTGGAAAAGCCAATACAAAAATATCTGAGAAATATTATGATCTCACTGCAGAACTATCAATCTTTCATGATACTCAACATCTTGGTGAAGACTGAAATATTTGCCCATAAACCCCCACACATGCAATATAGACCATATAGCATGACTAAATTTATGAATAACTGATTTAATTTTTATATCTTCATCTAAACAAAGATAAAGCAAAGATACTGCTACATTCCATAAAAATTGCTTTTACATTCCAAACAATACTAGAGTTTCATATTTTTTTCTCTTAGATTTGCAAGAGGATCTGTTCCAATTTTCCTGGGCTCATTTATAAAATGGAATGTGCTACTCATGAATGATAGAAAAAATAATTTTATATTCAGAATTACTTCATCTTCCTGTCAACTGACCTTGACTTGCAGGGAAATACTAAAGAACTGGAGAGAGATGCAGGAGCACAACTTCAAGGGATAATTCCTCATCTTTTAATCCTAAGCTCCTACCCATAATCAAAGGCAGAGCCTCTCGGGTGCTCTGGATGCCCAATGTCTGTCCCACATGTAAGCTCCTGCTTCTCATTAACTTTCAAAAAATGTTAACAGATCCCTTTGCCAGTGCAGACATCAAGCAAAATTTGTTTTCTGAAGCTTTCTCTCTCCTCATGTTCTTACTCACTCTAGCCATCCTTTCTCCAACATTCAGTGCCTTGCTGGCCTACCCCAGGTCTTCCAGGCACCTTGTTGAAGGTCTTCCATCACCTGCTATCCTTTACACCAGATTGCCTAGGAACCTTTTACTCTTTTGTCAAAAATGACCTGTGTATCAATATCCTTAGGTCTCAGTTTTCTGCTAAGTGGTTATTGGTTTTTATGGAAAAATGAAGTTTTAATTCATGTTCTAATTAATGATCAAAGACCTGATCATTCCAAGTGTACTATTCAAATGACTGGTGACAGTTATCTACCACTGTAATTATCCTCAAATCCTTCAACAAGGTGAACTAGAGCTGGTAGAAAATGTACCAATGGAGGACGGGAGGAGGATTGATGTTAGGATAGGAAGTGAATGGCCCCTGATATTCTCTGGGACCTTATTCTCTCAGTTGATAGTTGGGCCTCGGAAACTATCCAAGAGAAAGTTTGATGTAGCTGAGTCAGGAGACCTAATGCCTGCTCCCCACTCTGTAAAGAGCTGACGGTGTCTCACCATGTGCTAGTTTTATATTGCTGTGACAAAATTCCTGAGAGAGTCAACCTAAAGGAGGAAGGGTTAATTTTGACTCATAGTTTCAGTCTGTGGTCAGCTGGCTCTGATGCTCTTGGACCTGCAGCAAAGCAGAACATTATGGTAGGGAGCACACGATAGAGCAAAGCTGCTCACTTCATGGTAGCAAGGAGGCAAAGAGACAGGAAGAAGCCAGGGTCCCCATGTCCCCTTTAAGGGCACTTACACAATAACCTAAATTCTTCTACATGGCTCTACCAGCATAAAGCTCCACCAGCATGATTGTACCATCGACTGAGGACCAAGCCTTTAACACATGGCCTTTGGGGGACATTTAAAATCCAAGTCATACCAGTTTTTGAAAAACATTATGATTCCTTATTTGTTTAGCTTTGTTCTTAAAATTTTTAAAATTTCACCACTATCTATTCTAACTTTTAGGAATGATGACTTTAGAATATAATTTCTCTATGACAAAAATGTCAGAAAATAATGTGTCCTCACATAAAAATGTATTCCCTTACCTCTACTGCAGAAATGTGACTGGCCGAGGGCTTAGGTCCTTCTTGGGACCACACTTACCACTGGCTGCTGTGGGCAGAATGAAGAATAAGGCAGGCCCATTCTAGCAAGAGGAGGACTCCTCTGGGCATGATGACTTTGACTCCAGGAAGCCCAGCGGCTGGCTGAAGCTTTCTTAGAACTGTGCTCCCAGATTCTTCTTGCCCACCCCCCCCTCCTTCCTGCTATCCTTCACAGGGGCCAGACCTGCATCTCAGTTTGAAGGTTCTCCACCCCTCTTCTAGCTTCCTCCCTTTCCCCCCTTGTAGATATATAATCCTGTAAAAATAAGAATTCTGACTGTCAGAGGACCCGTACTGACAAAAGGTCCGCATCTTCTACTTTCTTTGCTTGTGACTCACATCATCCCCAGGAAACAGAAGGCTGCAGTATTTATCATCCATGCTAAAACATAATCAGAAGACAGAAATTCTGATTCCTAGACTAAACTTTCCATTGTATTACACGATTTCTCCTGAAGAAACCTTTGTACTAAATGCAAAGTATCCTAGAAATATCTAGGGCCTGTGAATTTTCCAGAGACAATTTCCAAGTATTGTTCCGACTATCCAGACCAGTGATTTTCAAAGATTAAGCCATTGACTCCTTTCTTCAAGTTAAATCCTCACTGACATCAACAGACAACAGTGTAAGTGGGGCTGGAGCACAATTAGGATAGGGGGTGAAGTGGCCAAGGAGAACTGATGTCAACTGCTGGGCTTCCTGTCTCCTCTTTCTCACTCAATGTTGCTGAGGTGCCCTTTCCAAGAATCCCTCTGAGCTGTACTAAGCCTGGTAAGAAAAAAAAAAATTCCTGCAAAGACCATAGACTTATAAATATTATTTCACAGAGGTATCCTCAGTGAACTCTAATGAGGAGAAAGAGGGTCAAGCCATGAGGTTCTGGTTGCCTCAGAGGGTGCCGCTTTGCTTTTATCTGTTGGTCTATGATTGTGATTGTTCATAAGATTTCTTTGAAGAAATTGTTTAGTAGTAAAAACAATTTTTTAAAAAAATTGAAAAGCCCTTGCTCCAGGTCACTGTTATAGAAAAGACTTCTACAGAATGTAGTTTTCCCTATGAAATGGAAGAACTAGAGGACAAGACCAGCCATTTGATTTATCCCAATGTGTGGTAGTGAATTATCTGGTCCAACATGAATTATGTCACATTTAATTCATTCAGGTGTTCCAAAATATATATTTGACATCTACTATATGCTGAGCATTGGCCAGTTACTAAGGAGGTCACATTCTTTTGAAAGAGGAAATTCATAAATAAGTACTGAGCAGTATGATTCAAGTGCAAGAAAATCCCAAAGAAGGGCATCCCTTACCCAGCCAGGGGCGGAGGGGTACCAGCAAGAGCTGAGGTGAAAAAGATCCTTGAAAGATTCAGGTATTTGATGCTGGGTGTTTGTTCTATTTTGTGCTGATCTCTGTTTCATATGCTTTGGCACTTGTTCTATTTTGTGCTTGGCTCAGGCAACCTTATGAGATAAAGACTATTGTCATCCCCATTTTAGAGATAAAGAAACTGACATACAGAGAAGTAACAGGCCTGAGGTAACACATTCATAGATGGAAGAGCCAGGAGTGCACCATCCTGTGGCCATCTTCTTCACTCCTGTGCCTCCTACCACTTTGATGTCATCAGATTTACCCCACAGAACATCAACAAACCAGGATTGAACCAAGGTATTCTGAATCCCAGAGTAGCCTTAAATTCAAACTCCCAAGACCCCAGAGTGTCTATTTTTCTTAGTGGTCTGTCAGAGGCTGATGACTCTCAAAGTAGCATCTTTAAAAAAAGGTAAGACAGTCACTAGAATAGCAACTTCAGGGTCCTTGTTTAGAAGTGCTTGGGGTAGGGAAGTATTGCAAATATAAGACTGGACTTCCATTAAACAGAAATGTACTGTTAGCAAAAGCCTGGTGTGTTTGGGTGAATAGTAAGTTTCCACCACATGTAAGGTATAATAATAATCAGGTTTTCAAAATACTCAGCCAGACTCTGCTGGTTTCTCTAAGATTGAAATGCACAGACAGATAAAAGACTGTGTTCAGGTTTTATTTTAATCTTTGCCTCCCTGCTTGTGGTCTTAAAGGCCTTAGTACTGACAGCAAATGATATTTCTACCTCCTTCTTCACAAAGCAGGAATTTGCATTTTAATTTTGGAATACTTAGGGAAAAAATCAAATGAAATGCTTTATTTACCTTTTTGAGATTTTTTTTCTTCTTTCCAGGAATAAAGCCTATTGCGTACTGAGCTGCATACTAAATGTCATGAATCTCAAGGCAGAGCTCGTTACTGGAGCTACAGTGAACGCGTTTGTGCTTCAGTCAGGAGGAATTTCAGCTTCAAGGGGCTCCAGATTGGAATAGATTTCTCTTAAAGTAAAATAGTTGGGCTTGCCTTGACTTGAACTTCAAGAACAACATTTAATAAAAATGTGCTGTGAGCCCTGCTTTGATAAGGAAAGCTATTTATAAGCATTTTGTCATCTTCTATAGCAACTCTAAAGGCCTCTAAACCCTTTAAGTGACGAGAATATAGCGACTAGTATACAATTCCCAAGTTTGTCTACCCATCCTAGTTGCTGTTCACCTGAGTCCAAAATGGACACTCAGAAAGCAAAAGTGGTTGCTGCTATTAAATACACTGGGACAACAGGCATAAATTGGGAACCAAATCTGGCAAACTAGCAGGAACAAACAGCCTAATCATGGGCAAATTCCCTTTTCTAGCAAAGAAACGATCAGCATGAGGTCTTTAGGCAGAGTATAATGTCTGATCCAGGATTTACTCAATGAAGGACCAGGAAGGAAGTCCCCTACATGGAACAACTTTGAACACAAAAAACAGAATTGGAAGGGTGATAGAATCATCTAGTTCTATGGGATGAGAGAGTAGAGAGGAATTGGGGTTGTCATTTGGATCTGAATTGTCCCCCCAAACCTCACAGGTAAAAGGCTGGTGGACTGATAGGAGGTGGTGGAAACTTTAGAGGTGGGACCTAGTGGAAGGTCACTGGGGGATGTCCTTGAGGGGCTTGTTGGGACCATCACCCTCCTTTCCCTATCTCCATTTGCCTCCTGGCTGCTCCACACATGTTCCTTGTCTTGGTGTTTTGTGTCACCACAGTCCCTAAACAGTAGAGCCAACTGACCATGGACTGAGACCTCTGAAACCATGAGCCAAAAGAAATCTCTCCTTTTAAGTAGTTTGTCAGCTATTCTGTCACATAGAAAGCTAACACATAAACTCAACTTACTGAAACACTGTTCTTTTATTCTTAGATTATGTCCTTTCTTACCATTTTTTGGGTGTTGAACTATTATTTTTAATCAAATGAAATAAATTCTAGAGAATAATAATATTTTTAATGTTTTTAACATGGCAAATTTAAAAGTGGCATCTCTATGGAGATCCCAGCATGTTAGGTCAGAGCCAAAGACCCATAGCTCTAAGATAACTGCAAATCATAAAACACAGTAGAAAAAAAGGTTGTTGTTAATTTTTTTTTCTTTTTCAGAAAAAAGAGGAAGATAATCAATAACAAGTAATTACAATCATTGCAGCTTGATGTTGGCCAGGGATCCTAACGGCTCAGAGGTGTGAGGAATTCGAAGATTGTCTTTAGTCTTTCTATCCCAGTCCTTGGCCCCTGGCAAGACCCTCTGGCTCTTTCCCAGCAGTCAATCTGCTCCTTGCAAAAGCTCCGGCTCCCCAGGAGAGAGTCAGTGAGCATGGATAAGGATAATCTCATGAAAACTGGCAAGTCCAGTCCTTCTATGTTACTTTTAGAAGAGAAGAAGTTTCTTCTTTTTGGGTTAGGGACTGAAATTACCCAGACTGATTTCATTTCTCCACTTGGCTTTGTGCACATGGCTATTGACTCTGAAACCGTGAAGGGGGGTAATGCAGAGGAATGCTCTGGCTACTGGTATAAAACTTGCCAAGAAAAAGCCAACGAGGATTTGATTTTATGAATGTGGTATTCTTTTGCTAATCCCCCAGCACTGGATCACAGAAGGGTAAAGACAAATCTACTCAGGAGTATTATTTTCAGACTTCAGGATGAAGGTAGCTAAATAGCAAGCTTCTCTAAGTACAAAGATGCTCAGCAAGCCCAGGCATATTTCTGCTTCAGGAGGAAAAAAAAATCAAACAGTCTCTGCTCTTATAAAATCCACGTATCTATATTTTAACATGACAGCATTACCAAGAATTAGTAATTAGCCTGAAGTATCTGGTCAAAATCAAATAGACTTGAGTCAACCAGCTCCTATGAATTCATTCAGTCTATTTCAGATTTTATGATATTAAATTGCTTTTGCAAAGTTGTGAATAATAAAACAAAATAAAGGATGGCTTGAGGATATCTTGTCAGTCTTTAATCACTGCAGATTAATTATGTTTTCCAGAAACAAAACACATTGTTTGAGATGTTTCCAAGCTTGGCAATACTCAGTTGGTATGTCAAGAGGAAGATTGGTTTAGGCAGGTAAATGTTTTCAGATTACTTGTGGTTGAAGGGTTGCCAGCCTCCGTACTCAGTAAATAGAAATTCTGATTTGTGGGGCCAACACTGCCCTACTGGGAGGGAGGCACTGACAGATACCGTCAACAGGTAAGTTTGTGTAAAGATGCAGAAAGCCGTTAGGGGAATACCTCTGAGTGTTTACCTATGAAATTTTACTTGGCACTGGCAAGCTGCTAGTCAGCAACCATTTCTGGGCAGGACACTATGCATTTTTTGGATGGTATAGCTCGGATTTTCTTTTTCCTAGCAATTTGGTAGAAGGAGATGGGGCAGCATAGAGGAATTTAGAAAGCCACATCTCAGAGGCATATTTAAGTATCCATGACTGATAAGGTGTAAACCAACCACAGATTAATGGTATTTATAAAAGTAAATTCTTTAGAAATATGTTTAAAATGTAGACTGATTTCACTATTTAACAGAAAAAAAAATGTGTGGAGAGGTTACAGACAAGTTAGAGAATAGTACTGCTGCTATATAAAGTGCCTACATAAACATGAACTTGTTTCTTGACGAGTTAGGACAGGAAGCAAGTATAAACAAACCAGGAGAAGAGTTAGATTAATGTTATAAATAACAAAATGTTGATGGAGACTCAGAGTCATCTCCAGCTTTTTAGTAAGGGAACCAAGGACATCAGACCTGGAGGAGAAGATAACAAGGGAAGGTGAGGGTATGCAAGGTACAGGACAGCCACCATAGTACAGCACTTTTCCAGAAATGTCTTTCTTGTCCAAATAGAGGCACAGATTCAAGATCATTTATTTGGTAGAAATTCAATGATTTTTATCCCTAGAGAAGTATAAGTGCAAGTTCTTTAGCTCAGGGGCCCTTAACTCCTGGACTGTGGAGAATGCAGGAGATGCCAAATGTGTGGCCTATAAACTTGAACGGCAAGAATTTACCACATCTTTTTCAAAACTTTGAGCTGAAATTTAACTTTTCTTACATTATTAATGTAGGTGACAAACCATGATAGAATGAGTGATACTTTTCATTTTTCACTGACAGAAATAAAAATATTTTCATATCATACTTCTATATTTCAGTGACTGCAGGTATTTGGGACTGTCACTTATATCATCCTGCTTCATAGTAGCTATCAGGTCTGTCACTAGATCTTCTATTTAACAGATTAATGACAATACACACATTATTATATTGCACATCTGTTCTTTAAGTGTTTTGATAACTGAATTTCAATAGTTATTTCTTGTGTGATTTTGATATTTTGATAGCTGTATTTCAATGGAATTTATTTTGTGATCTTATATCATTTTTAAAAAATATTTTTTAGTTATACATGGATGCAATATGTTTATTTTGTTTATTTACTTTTATGTGGAGCTGAGGATCAAACCCAGTGCCTCACACATGTGAGGCAAGCGCTCTACCGCTGAGCCACACCCCAGCCTGATCTTAAATCTTTTGTGAAGCTGTACTTCATTAGATTGCCAAGGGCTTCCATGAGACAAATTAAAAATTCCTGTCTAGGGAAAATCAGGAGGCCTGGATCTGCCCCTGTGTTAAGTGCTTCTCATTAAAACAAACAAAACAAACAAATCTTGAACTTTTTAGAATGATTTCAGATTTGTAGAAAAATTGTCAGGATAGCATGGAGTTCTCATATACACAGCACCCAGTTGTATTAATAACATCTGATATTAGTATATTTAGTGTAATTAATAAACCAATACTGAAACATTATTGTTAACTGAAGTTCATACCTGAATCAGATTTCCTTAATTGTGCCCTAATATCTTTTTTCCCCTGTTTTGGGAGACCATCCAGGATAGCACATTATATTTAGTCATTATGTCTCATCAGCCTTTACTTGGGTGTGAGTTGACCTTCATTATAAGCTATTATGTAAAGTTTGGTTTTCATTTTCCAATTCTAATTTCTACTTATGCGATGTCATCAAACTGATATATATGAAGTCTTAAAAATTTTTTTTAGTTGTAGATGGACACAATACCTTTATTTTATTTATTTTTATGTGGTACTGAGGATCGAACCCAGTGCCTCACACATGGTAGGCAACCACTCTACCATTGAGCCATAACCCTGCCCTATGAAGTCTTTTTTGAGTTATCAATTACAGTGCTCCAGTTTTCAGGTTTTTTTTTTTTAATTTAAATTAAAATTTTTATTTTTTATTTTTTTTACTGGATGTGGTCTTTTGTACCAGGTCCAAGTCTGTGGTTGGTAGACCTGTTTTACACATTCCTTGCCTTCTTGTACATGGTGGAGGCTCACAATGGGTATAACTCCATGTTGTCTTTCACTCTTACATCAGCCCTTAGTTTGGATCAACTTTTTATGTTAAATGCCTTGACTTATATATAAACAATAGCCAATGGGTGAAAATTCTTTATGAAAGGAAGTTTTGTGATAAAAATAACTCAGTTTAACTCTACAATGAGGAAAGTTTACACTTGGCAATTAGAAATGTTACCACCATCAGATTGCTGAGTGCCAATGTGAGCTTTATTCCTTGTAGAATCAGCTTACTTCAATATCCTTTGAAGTAAATTGTATTTGATAGATCAAACTGATAGTATGTGCTAAGAATTGTTCTGTGCCATTATATCTGAATGGCAGAGACAATTTAGAGAATGTTTGGGGGCTAGTTGTCACTCATCAGAATCCCCACCCCACTCTGCAAAGGATAGACATTATTTCCAACAATTTATACTTATTCTATCTTTGGTTCAGGACAGTTGTTGAAATAATATTTATGTTTCTGAATTATAAGTATGAACATTATCTGATAGGGTTTGCTTATTAAGGCTATCTATCATCTTATTTATACATTATTCTATGAATGCAACATGAGGATACGGTAATTTCACCTCTCTAAACCACCTGCAATGAGCAGAAGACAGGCTGTTAGCTAACAGTGTGAAGGTGAAACCTAAGTTGACAGAAAAGTTAGAAACGGAAAAAACTATTTATAATACTAAGGGGGCCAGTCATCAGTTTATTTTCTCTCAGATCAATTCCTTATCCTTCTCTGGCTCTGCTTAACATTACAGAGAACTGCATTGCCCAGGATCCCTTGCAAATTGGTTTCTTGTTAAGTTCAACCAATGGGAATTCTGGTGGAGCTTAGAGGTAGGGAGGTAAGGAGGTAAAGTTGGTATATCCCTATTCCTTCCTGTACTGTGTGCATGGACACACACACACACACACACACACACAGAGAGAGAGAGAGAGAGAGAGAGAGAGAGAGAGAGAGAGAAAGAGAGAGAGAGAGAAATACACCCTACTGCTGCTCGGACAGGAGCTCCATCTCCTCTGTTGTTCCAACTCCTGCCCAGTAATGTCTTCCTTCCTGGTCCAGTTACTGCAAAGCAGACCGCCCCCTACACCAGGGGAAAATTGCCAGGCTCTGGCTGCTGAGCTGCTGGGCTCCAGTAATTTTGACTTTTTCTTTTTACCTCAATTCCTAGAAAAGCAGACTTTTCTTGTTATTATCTCTGGGTTGGTTGTCTCATCTCTTTCATCACCTTGTAATTTAATCCCTTTATTAAATTCCATGTTTAAAACATCGAAAGCAATATACTAAGTATAAACCATTTATCAAGGCACAGTGTACTGACTATACTGGAGAGGACTCTCAATTTGGGGAAAGTGCCTAAAAAGTGGGAGCTACAATCTAGGTTTCTGGCTATCACTGTTCTACATCCAGACTGCACCCATTTGAGTGCATTAAAGATTCAAATCAACCATTTCACTATGGAACAGTTTCTCAGCAATCTTCCACCTGAGTTTGGAGTTTCATGAAAAATGTTTTAGCTGCCTGGTTCTCATTGGCCAATGAGCCCCAAACTACCAGCCCCTATATTCATGTTTTAGAAGGTGTTTTTCCAACTGCAGCATGTCAGCATCAGTCCAATGGCCTATACCTTCCCCCTTCCTTCTCTATTTTTCTTCTGTCTGCAAAAGCTAGAGTAATGAGAGGAAAAAGCAAAAGAAAGAAAACAGCTTAGATAGTCTCTGCTTTCATCTCATTTGGGCTTAATGGAAAGAGAACCTGTATTAGGGGCTTAAAATTATGTTCAAATCTATTAAGTATCCATTACATTTAGTGTCTGTTTGGTGAAGCCAACTCTAAACTGATGTACACTAAACTTCAGGGGGCAAAAGTTAAATGGCAAAAGTTATACTAATTGTACCTAATGATTTTTCTTATTTGTATAGCAGTTAAATCCCTCTCTCCTTTTATCGCCCATCCCCAAGACCAGAAGCCTGGTCTGAGTGTTGAGGGGATAGAGGGAGCAGATTGCAGGGAAGATGAATTATTTTGAATTTACTTTTGTGAAGGGTATAAAGTCTGTGTCTAGATTTTTCTCTGCATGTTGCAGAAAACAATCTTTATTGTACTTCTTTGCTCCTTCATCAAAGATCAGTTGGTTTATTTATGCGGATCTATTTCTGGCTCTCTGTTTTATTCTGTTCATCTATTTTCTATTCTTTCACCAATGTCACACTGTTTGGGTTGCCATAGCTTTTTAATAAGTCCTCTAACTTTGCCTCTTTTGATATTGTTGGCTATTTTGTGTCTTTTACCTTTTGATAATAACTTTAGAGTAAGTTTGTTGATATCCACAAATTTCTGGACTTTTGATTGGGATTGCTTTGAATATGAATTTGAATTGGAAATTGGAAGAACTGACATCTTGAAAATACTGAGTCTATCTGTAAATATGAAATATTTATTTATTTATTTGATTTATTTCATCAGAGTATTGTAATTTTCCTCATGTAGATTTTATTTGTACTTTGTTAATTGATGTCTAAATATTTCATTTTGGGGATGTTAATGTAATTGGTATTGTGGTTTAAATTTCAAATTCTGCTTTTCCACTGCTGGTAATATGGAAAAGCAATTGACTTGTAAATTAAACTTTTATACTATAACCTTTTTATAATCACTCATTATCTCTAGTTTTTTTTGTGAAATATGTCAAATTTTCTGCACAGATAATCATGTAATCTGTGATTTGTTTCTTCCTCCTCAATTCATACACTTTTTATTTCCTTTTCTAAATTACTGCATTAGCTAAGACTTCCAGTACAATGATGAAAAGCAGTGATTCTCTAACGTCCTTGCCTTGTTCCTGATCTTAGCAGGAAAACCTCCAGTTTTTCATCATTAAATATGATTTTAGCTGTAGTGGTTTTGTAGATGTCCTTTATCAAGGTGAGGGTTCCTCTACATTTGTTTAATGAGAGTATTATTTTTTGCACTTTTCCTCCCATTCCTACCCCTGTCCAATTATGGATCACTTTGTTGGGTCATCTAATGTACTACTGCTGCAACTGCCCCTCCCTCCCTCCTACATCCTGCTTCTTGGTCATCCCTTGCTCACAGGAACATCACCAAAAAGCCAATGAAGGTGGTTGCCTATCCATGACTACAGGGCAGCTTGGATGAGGCTACAGGGTTCCAATGTGAATTCCAAAAATCTAAGCATGTCTCTTTCTTTAAAATGAGGTTTTATGCCAAGTATTAGGATATTGGGAATACAAAGATAAACATGGTCTCTGTCTTGAAGAAACTTGCAGTAAAGTAGGAGAGGATTAATAAACAGGCAATTATTTTATTATTTTTATTTGTTCTTTTTAGATATACATGGCATTAGAGTGTATTTTGACATGTTATACATACAGTAAACTTATTCTAATTAGGATCCCATTCTAATGGTTGTATGTGATGTGGCGTTTCACTGGACATGTATTCGTATATGAACATGGGAAAGTCATGTCTATGTCTTTCCTGGTCCGATCGCCCTGCATTCCTTTTATTCCCCTATGTCTAATCCAAAGAACTCCAATTCTTCCCTTCCCCACCCTAATTGTGTGTTATCATACACATATCAGAGATGACATTTGGTTTTTGGTCTTTTGGGATTGCATGATAGTCTCCAGTTCCATCCATTTATTGGCAAATGCCATAATTTCATTCTTCTTCATGCATGAGGAGTATTTCATTGTGTATATATACTACATTTTCTTTACCTATTAGTCTGTTGAAGGGCACCTAGGTTCAGGTGGAGTATTAATCTTCAGGATATACAAAGAACTAAAACACCACCAACAACACTCAAATAACCCAATAAATTGGCAAAGGAATGGAACAGAGACTTCACAGAAGAATAAATATGAATTAATGGTTAAGAAATATGTGAAAAAATGTTCAACATCTCTAGTAATTATAGAAATGCAAATTAAAACTGCATTTAGATTTCTTTACTCCAATCAGAATAGCAGTTTTCAAGAATGCACATGACAATAACTGTTGGTGAGGATGTGGGGAATATGGTTCCTTCATACATTGCTGGTGGGCTGCAAATTGGTGCAACGACTATGGGAAGCAGTATGGAGATTAGAAAACTTGGAATGGAACCACCATTTGACTCAGTTATCCCACTCCTTGGTTTATACCCAAGGAATTAAATCAGCATACTACAGTGATGCAGTCACAAAAATGTTTATAGCAGCTTAATTCACAATGGCTAAACTATGGAACCAACCTAGGTCCCCTTCAACAGTTGAATGGGTAAACAGGCAAATTTAACACAGAATGACATATTACATAATGGTATATATAAGAACTTTCTAGAGGCATATAAGAGGGAAATTAATTTAGTATGGGATGAAAGGGTGAGAATACAAAAGTTATATTTGATGAATAACTAAGAACCAACAAACAAGGAGCTTGGGCGGAGTTTCAATGAAGGAATAGAGAAAATACTCTAAGAAGAAGACATAACATGTTGGAAGGACCAGCAGCAAGAGAGTACATGCCCCTTTTGGGTAAATTTAAAAAAATGAGTTCTTCTTCCTACAATTTCAATTAACTTATTTTCTTCTTTGATTAAACTCATTTTCTTTTATATTAAATGAAATAATATAGTTATAATACTTAGAAAAGTGCCTGCTATGTATCAAACATTTAGAAAAGATGCTCATTATTGTGTTCAGAGTTCTGAATTTAAGTTTTTTCATTTACTTTGTATTAATTGTGCCAGTTGAATTATCAGTAGTTAATATTCAACATTGCTTCCAATTTCTTTAATGATATTTATACAGTTGTCTGTGTAACAAATCACCCCAAAACTGAATAGAATAAGACAACAACCATTTATTTCGTTTGGACTTTTCCAAGTGATCTTTGCTAGTCTTAACTGAGATCACTTATGAAAATGCTGTCATTTGGCAGGTGGTTGCACCTGGGTAGTTTAAGATGGCCTTTTCTCAGACTTCTCATGGTTAGCTGGGTCTGTTGGTTTTAAGTATCTCAGTTCTCCTTCACATGGTCTCTCTTATGGGTTAGCCCAGGCTTCTTAACAACAGTGATACATTCCAAGAGGGTCAGTCACAATATGTTAAGTGCTTATAAAACATTTGTTAGTGTTACCTTTGGTGATGTTCTACTGACCAAATAAAGTCACATGGCCAATCCAGAGTCAATTGAGGGCACTATACAGAGATGGTAGACATGAGAGGTATGATTTATTGGGGCCATTAATTAATAATCTAAAGTAGTAAACACTATTGAGACTACTGTGGGAGCCGAGATCCAGCCCAGACTGCCCACACCAGCACTTCAGGAATCCAGGCTCTCAGTAGGCATGGTCCACCTCTCCCCCAGTGGGGCAGACACCCATGAGAGCCTATCCCCTAGAGCAGGACCGCCCCTTCTAACCAGAAGACTACCATGGGACATCAAGCCCAGTGGCCCAGATCCACCCACACCAACTTGCACAGGACCCAGGTCCAGGATGCAGTAGCATTCATGGAGGGACACCAGCAAGGTCTGGAAGTCCAGCATCAAGGTGAGGTACAGATAATCTTCACAGGTAGTACAAGAATATAAGGAAGACACTGTAATGTCTCAGATCCACACTGCAAGAAAGGAAGACACATAGACAACATGAAAAAACAAGGGAGAAAATTGCCCCAAACGAACCAGGGGACTATAATAACAGAACCCATGGACAGTGAAGTTGACGAAATGTCAGAGAAGGAGTTCAGAAGGTTCATAATTAAAATGATCTGTGAATTAAAGAATGACCTAAATGAGCAAATGCAGGCAAAATGATCACGCCAACAATGAGATAAGAGAACAAATACAGGTAGCAAAAGATTACTTAGAGAGAGAGAGACTCTGAAAAAAAAAGTCAGAAATCCTTGAAATGAAAGATACAATAAATCAAATAAAAAATTCAATAGAAAGCATAACTAACAGACTAGATCACTTGGAAGAAAGAACATCAGATAATGAAGACAAATTAAACAATCTGGAAAATAAAGTTGAGCACACAGTGAAGATGGTAATGAGCAGAATATCCAAGAATTAACGGACAGCATCAAAAGACCAAATCTAACAGCTATTGGGAGAGAGAAAGGCACAGAGTTTCAAACCAAAGGAATGCACAATCTCTTCAGTGAGATAATATCATAAAATTTCCCAAGCATGAAGAACGAATTGGAAAACCAAATACAAGAGGCTTACAGAACACCAAATGTACAAAATTACAACAGATCTACACCAATGAACATTATAATGAAAATACCTAGCACACAGAATAAGAATAGAATCTTAAAAGCTTCAAGAGAGAAGAATCAAATCAATATAGAGGGAGACCAATTCCTATCAGCAGATTTTTCAACCCAGACCCTCAAGGCCAGGAGACTGTGGAACAAATATATGAAGCTCTGAAAGAAAATGGATGCCAACCAAGAATTTTATATCCAGCAAAACTAAGCTTTAGATTTGATGATGAAATAAAAACCTTCCATGATAAACAAAAGTTAAAAGAATTTACAACTAGAAAGCCTGCACTACAGAACATCCTCAGCAAAATATTCCAAGAAGAGGAAATGAAAAACAATGATGAAAATCAGCAGAAGGAGGTATTACACGAAAGGAAAATCTAATCAGAGGAGAAACCAAGTCACATTAAATACCAAAATAAACACAAATGGCTGGGAATACAAATCATGTTTCAATAATAACCCTGAATGTTAGTGTTCTAAACTCACCAATCAAAAGACATAGACTATCAGATTGGATTTAAAAAAAGACCCAACAATATGCTGTCTCCAAGAGACTCATCTCATAGGAAAAGAAATCCACAGACTGAAGGGTTAAGAAAAATCATTCCACTCACATGGACTGCGGAAGCAAGCAGGGGTTTCCATCCTCATATCAAATAAAGTAGACTTCAAACTAAAGTCAATCAAAAAGGATAAAGAATGACACTACATACTGCTCAAGGGAACCATACACCAATAAGACTTAACAATTATAAATATATGTGCCCGAAACAATGGAGCACCTATGTTCATCAAACAAACTCTTCTCAGGTTCAAGAGTCAAATATATCACAACACAATAATTTTGGGTGACTTTAACACATCTCTTTCACCACTGGTAGATCTTCCAAACAAAAGATGAACAAAGAAACTATAAATCTTAATAATACAATCAATAACTTAGATTTAATTGACATATATAGACTATTTTACCCTTCAACAAGAGAATACACTCTTCTCAGCAGCACATGAATCCTTCTCTAAAATGCACCATATACTATGCCACAAAGCAACTTTTGGCAAATATAAAAAAGTAGAGATACTACCCTGGGTTCTATCAGATCACAATGGAAGGGAATTAGAAATCAATAATAAAATAAGAAATAAAATCCACTCCAACCCCTGGAGACTAAATAATATGCTACTGAATGAACAATGGTTTGAAAAAAACATCAAGGAGATTAAAAAAATTTTAGAGGTGAATGAGAACACAGATACAATATATAAAAATCTCTGGGACACTATGAAAGCAGTTCTAATAGGAAAGTTCACTGAAGGGTGTTTATTCCTTAAAAGAAGAAAAAGTCAATAAATAAATGACTTAACATTACATCTCAAATCCTTAAAAAAAGAAGAACAAATCAACACCAAAAGCAGCAGAAGGAGACAGAAAATAATTAAAATCAGAGCTGAAATCAATGAAATTGAAAACAAATGAAAAAATTGAAAAAATTGACAGAACAAAAAGTTGGTTTTTTGAAAAAATAAATAAAATTGACAGACCCTTAGCAAAAAAGAGAAGGAGAGAAATAACTCAATCACTCTAACGTAAGTGATGAAAAGGGAAATATCACAACAGACACTACAGAAATACAGAAGATAATTAGAAATTATTTTGAAAACTTGTGGTTCAATAAAACTGAAAAATATTGAAGGCATCAACAAATTTCTAGGATCATATAATTTGTCCAAATTGAATCATGATGACATACACAATTTAATCAGATCAATTTCAAGTGATGAAATAGGAGATGCCATCAAAAGTATTCCAACCAAGAAAAGCCCAGGTCCAGATGGATACACAGCCGAGTTCTACAAGACATTTAAAGAAGAACTAATACCAATATTCTTCATTTTATTTCAGGAAATAGAAAAAGAGGCAGCGCTTCCAAACTCATTCTAGGAGGCCAACATCACCCTGATTTCCAAAATCAGGCAAAGAAACATCAAAAAAAGAAAACTTTAGACCAATATCTCTAATGAACATAGATGCAAAAATTCTCATTAAAATTCTGGCAAATCCAATACAAAAACATATCAAAAAGATCGTGTACCATGATCAAGTGGGATTCATCCCAAGGATGCAAGGTTGGTTCAACATACAGAAATCAATAAATGTAATTCATCACATCAATAGAGTTAAAAATAAGAATAACATGATCATCTCAATAGATGCAGAAAAAGCATTTGACAAAATACAGCACTCCTGTATGATCAAAACACTAGAAAAATTAGGGATAACAGGAATATATCTCAACATCATAAGGGCTATTTATGCTAAGCCCCGGGCCAACATCATTCTAAATGGAGAAAACCCAAAGGCATTCCCTTTAAAAACTGAAACAAGACAGGGATACCCTCTTTTACCACTTCTATTTAACATAGTTCTTGAAACACTGGCCAGAGAAATTAGACAGATGAAAAAAATTAAAGGGATACACATAGGAAAAGAAGAACTCAAATTGGCACTATTTGCTGATGATATGATTGTATACCTTGAACACCCCAAAAGTTCCACCAGAAAACTTCTAGAACTAGTAAATGAATTCAGCGAAGTAGCAGGATATAAAATCAACACGCATAAATCAAAGGCATTTCTGTATATCAGTGACAAATCCTCAGAAAGGGAAATAAGGAAAAGAGGAAAACTGCCCCATTTTCAATAGCAAAAAACAAACAAAAACTTGAGAATCAACTTAATGAAAGAGGTAAAAGATCTATATATTGAAAATTACAGAACCCTAAAGAAAGAAGTCAAAGAAGACCTTAGAAGATGGAAAGATCTACCCTGCTCTTGGATAGGCAGAATTAATATTGTCAAAATGACCATACTTCCAAAAGCAATATACAGAGTTAATGCAATTCCACTCAAAATTCCAATGACATTCCTCATAGAAATAGAAAATGCAATCATGAAATTCATCTGTAAAAATAAGAGACCCAGAATAGCTAAAGCAATCCTTAGCAGGAAGAGTGAAGCAGGTGACATCACTACACCAGACCTTAAACTACACTACAGAGCAATAGTAACAAAAACAGCATGGTACCGGCACCAAAACAGACTGGTAGATCAATGGTACAGAATACAGGACACAGAGGCTAACCCACAAAATTGCAATTATATTAGACAAAGTGCCAAGAACATGCATTTGAGAAAAGATAGCCTCTTCAACAAATAGTGCTGGGAAAACTGGAAATTCATATGCAACAAAATGAAATTAAATCCCTATCTCTCACCATGCACAAAACTCAATTCAAAATGGATCAAGGACTTAGAAATATAACCAGAGACCTGTGTCTAATAGAAGAGCATGTAGGCCCTAATCTCCATCATGTGGAATTAAGCCCCAACTTCCTTAATAAGACTTCTGTGGCACAAGAATTGAAATCAAGAATCAATAAATGGGATGGAATCAAATTAAAAAGTTTCTTTTCAGCAAAAGAAACTATCTGTTAGGTGAATAGAGAGCCTACATCTTGGGAGCAAATCTTTACCCCTCACACATCAGATAGAGCACTAATCTCTAGGCTATATAAAGAACTCAAAAAAACTTAACACTAAAAACACACAAACAACCCAACCAATAAATGGGCCAAGGATTTGAACAGACACTTCTCAGAAGACGATATAAAATCAATCAACAAATATCTGAAAAAATGTTCATCATCACTAGCAATTAGAGAAATGCAAATCAAAACCACTCTAAGATTTCATTTCACTCCAGCCAGAATGGCAGCTATTTTGAAGATAAACAACAATAAATGTTGGAGAGGATGTGAGGAAAAAGGTATACTCATACACTGCTGGTGGGACTGCAAATTGGTGCAGCCAATATGGAAAGCAGTATGGAAATTTCTTGGAAAATTGGGAATGGAACCACCATTTGACTCAGCTATCCCTCTTCTTGGTCTATACCCAAAGGACTTAAAAACAGCATACTACAGGGACATAGCCACATCAATGTTTATAGCAGCACAATTCATAATAGCTAAACTATGGAACCAACTTAGATGCCCTTCAATAGATGAATGGATAAAAAATATTCCATTGTGTATATATGCCATTGTGTGGCATATATACACAATGAAATATTACTCAGCAATAAAAGAGAATAAAATCATGGCATTTGCAGGTAAGTGAATGAAGTTAGGAAAGATAATGCTAAGTGAAGACAGCCAATCCCAAATAACCCAATACCAAATGTTTTCTTTGATATAAGGGGGCTGATTCATTGTGGGATAGGGAAAGGGAGCATGGGAGGAATAGAGGAACTCTAAATAGGGTAGGGGGGCGGTTTGAGGGGAAGGGAGGGAGCAATAGGTTATAAATGATGGTGGAATGTGATGATCATCATTATCCAAAGTACATGTATGAAGACATGAATTGGTGTGAATATACTTTGTATTCAACTAGAGATATGAAAAATTGTGCTCTATATGTGTAATAAGAGTTATAATGCATTTTGCTGTCATATAAATTAAAATAAGAAATCTAAAGATAAAAAATAAAGTACTAAACTATTGCCTTCCTTTATCAATTACAGAAAAGTTACTAATTTTGTCTTCCACATATGGAAATTAAAATTTAGAAATAGTTATATTCTCAGGGAGTTTCACTAGTTAATAATAATAGCAAACACTCATATATTATTTACCACATATCATGCACTATTAGCATATATCACTTAATGCTCACTTTCCAAGGTTGGTTCTCCTATTTTTTTTTTTTACACATTTTATAGATAGAAAACAAAGGCATTGAAGGACTATTCAATTTGCCTAAGATAACATGACTAATAAATGGCATGCCCTCAATTTTAAGCATATGCCAGGGTCTCAGCTTAAAGCCTGATTCTTGACTAATGCTTTCCTGGGTTAACTCATAATCTGTATGTCTGTCATCCTAGCTCTTTCCTTGGACCCCTTGAATTCTATTTAAGAGCATTAAAAACTTATGATTAAGAAATCAGAGTCTGGTAAGTTGGCCCCATTATACAATGTGATTTTGGCTCAAGAGTCCATGAATGCAAGAATCCCTTTCTTTCACTTAAATATGTTTTTTTTTCTTTCTAAAAACAGTTTTTGTTAATCAGGACTAGTAATGCTGTTGCTGAAATAAACCAACTCTGAGTCTCAATGCATAATCCAATGAAGATTTATTTCTCACTTATATTCCAATGAGGGTCAGTATTTGTCCTCTTCTTCTCTTATACTGTAGTCATATTACCTTCAACATGTGGATTTTTAGATTCCCTCAGTGTCATCCAGCCAGCAGGTGAAAAGAAGAGAAAATAAATATGGAAGAGTTACATTCTTGATTTTTTTTCTACTTCTATTCATTCTAAGAGCAAGAATTGGTTATGTAGCCTAGGATGTAAAGAGTCTGGGAAATGTAATTTAGCCATGTACTCAGAAAAAATAAACAAGTTTGATGAGTATCTGGTCTGTCTCTGTTAAGCTTTTTTAAAAATTTATTTAGACAAGTTTAAAAATATACCTCATATATAACATGAAGCACTGCTTTGCCTCAGTAGACTTTCAATAAGGTACTGAGCTCCCTTAAGGGAGTCTATGTTTTGAAGTGTTTGGAGTTTGAAAGTATGCCTGAATGAGTTTAGCAGACTTACAAAGACTCTGGAAAATGCTGAGCAGGAAGAAGTTTTTCTAAGAAGATCTATAAGGATTGCAGACTTTTCTCCTACAACTTTTGAAGGAAGTTATAAGGCAAACATGCATACATCCAGAACCAGCTTTAGCAAAATCACCAGAGAAGTGGCCTTGTCCAGTGCTTCCCCTTTTATGCATTGGACTTCTCCCACTCTAGAACTAGTGCTGGGGCTCTCTTAGTAATTCAGGGATTAGCTTGTCAGTTGCCTTTTATCTCTGACTATTGCTAACAAGTACTTGAAAGCAAGGGGAACAACCTGTTAAAGACTAAAGTAACTCCCAGCAACACAGACTCCGCCCCCACCCCACTCTACTGATGAGATCTTCTTAAATGCAATCAGGTCAATTTTTAATTCATATATAATTTGAATAAGGGAAGTAATCCGATTTTCAACTGAAAAGCACACTGGAGGCAACAAATTAGAGGAAGAAAAGAGGGCTTTTGTAAGTCAAAAACAACTTGGACACACCCCCCATGACAAAAAACATTGACATGGATGAAAGAAAAACCAAAATAAAAAACAACTAATCACATAAGTAAGACACACAGGCTGGAGGCAAGGTGGAGGCAGAAATTCTGATAAGCTTTGAGAGCAAATTTGCAGAAGAGTAGAGTGAAATGTTAGCTGTTTAAAAACATTTAGAAGAGATGAAAATATGGCTAGTGTGCTCTAGTTAAAAAGGCATTTTACTTAGATTTTTTATCAAACATTAACGTTTGAAAGTTTGGGGATGATCACCCAAATGGCTGAAAGAACAGATATCTCCTGGGGGTGGACAAGGGTGAGGAGATACTGCAAAACTGAAGGAGGCAAACTCTTCAACTGTGCTCCTTCAAAGAGCCTTGAGGTACTATATAAACTATCAGCTGTTAATGTGGATGTGGCCTCATTGAGTTTCTGCATATTCACTACTTTTTTTTTTTTTTTTTCTGATGGGGAGTGTACAGAGCAGAGGTGTCCAGCATACATACTACAATCAAAATATTTCTTTTAAATGTGGTAATCCTATTTCAGTAGTATTTGGGAATGCCAATTCTTTACAACATAACCTATTAAAAAAGACCAAAGGTTATGTATATCTAATGAGTATTACCTTGAAAGGCCCCACACTGTGCGGCCTCACTGCTTACTAAGGCCCCAGTGATGGAAAAGATCAACATGAAGACACAAGCCAAACACCACTTCCAGTGCTGCTTGATAATCCGAATTCTTACTGTTGTTTTAACAAGAACTTACTGTTGAAAAGAATCACCTTTAGTTGTGTCTATAAATGAAGGTTCACATGCAGTATTTCACTGAGTAGCTATGTAGATTATTGTCTAGGTCTTGCCTTGGTTGTTTTAAAGTCCCCTAATTAGAATCTGCATTAGGAGACAACATCATAGACAAAGTTTTGGAAGAACTCTTTCCTGAGTGCTGCAGTGGAAGGTAAAGACTATGTGAGAAAGCTTCAGGCTACATTAGGGTAGAGAAAAGTGAAGTGTTCATCACAAACTGATTTTGGCTAATGCAAACAGAAATGACCTCACACCTTCTTAGCATCCAAGAGGGGGAAGATTTAGGTCTGGATTGCCAATGGTATTCCCAAATGTCCAATTTATTTGGCTACATAGAGAGAATTTTGCTCAGCATTAAACATTGCTTAAGCCAGTGTTTTTCAAACAGAGTCCATGGGCTTCCCCAGTTTTCTCTTATTTTTATAGTTCTAGGTTTTACATTTAGACCTATGATAAATTTTGAGTTATTTTTTGTTTATGGAGAAAAATGCACTTTTTTGGCATATAGATACATAATTGTTCCAGCACCATTTGTTGAAAAGACTACCCTCTTCCACTGAACTACCTTTTTACCTTGAAACAGTTGTCCAAATAAGTCATATTTTTCTGAACTCTATTCTGTTTCATTGATTTAGATCAGTTTATCTATCTTGATGTTAATAATAGTGCACTGCCTTGATTGAGGTAGCATCATGGTAATTATTATTGAAATCAAGGAGTATACTACCTCCAAATTTTACCTTTTTATTCAAAATTGTTTTGACTGCTCTAGTACCTTTACATTTCTGTATGGATTTTAGGATTGGCTTGTTAGTTTCTACACAAAAGAATTTCTACACACTACACACACATACATACACACACACAAAACCTAGGATTTTGATTCAGATTGTATTGAATGACTTGATTAATGTATGAGAACTGATGTCTAAACAACACTGGTATTTTAGCTGCTATCATAACAATTCTCTGATGCAAAAAACAAGATATAGTTGGGTTTTCATCAATTTATCTCAGCATTTTTATAGTTTTCAGAATATTGGTTAGAATTATGTCTAAATATCTCATATTTTGTTATTGTAAATGGTAATTTCCAAATTTCAACTTCAAACTGTTGATTGCTAAAATATACAGAAATATCAACTGATTTTTATATATTGTTCATTAACCTGGAACCATGGTAAACGAACTTACTAGTTGTAGTAGTTTTTTAATTGATTACTATGGATTCTTTACACAAATGACCATTTGTCTGTGACTACAATTTTATTCCTTCCTTTCAAAGTTCATGAATTTTTACCTCTACTGCATCAATCAAATCTTTCAGTACAATGCTGAATAACAAGAGATTAAAATGGATATCCATGCTTCATACCTAATCTCAGGGAAAATATATATTTTTACCATTAAAATGTGATCAGTACTAGCTTTTTTGTGGAGTCTATTTATCGAGGAGAGTCCCTTTTCCTAGCTTTTTTTTTTTTCCCCCAAGAATGGATGCTAGACTTGTTCAAAGCTTTTTCTGCATCTGTTGAGATAAGGTGGTTTTAGTTTTTCAATGTTGCAAATTACATTAATTAATGTTCATATGCTACACTAAGATAAACCTACTTAGTCATAATTTGATTTGTTAAATGTTTTGTTAAAAATTTTGCACCTATGTTCAGGAGGGAAATTGTTTTAAAATTTTATTTTCTTATAATATTTTATTGTTTTAGTATCAGGGCAATGTTGGCTTCACAGAATGGTTTAGGAAGTATTCCCTTCTTAAATGTTTTTGTAAGAATTGCTGTGAAACTGATATTATGTCTTCCATAAAAGTTTGGAAAAATTCTTCAGTGAAGTAAGCAGAATTGAAGTTTTTCTTGTGGGAAGGTTTTTAACTAGAAATTAAATTTCTTTAATATGATGTGCTATTTGGATCATCTATTTTTACCATGCTTTGTTAGTATTTGCTTTCATTTTATTAATCTTTTTCATCTGTGTTGTGAAATGCATCTGTATAGAATTGTTCACAGTATCCCCTTTTTAAAAATAATTTTAATATTTTTTTAATTTGTAGTTGGACACAATACCTTTATTTTATTTATTTATTTTTATGTGGTGCTGAGGTTTGAACCCAGGGCCTCACATGTACTAGGCAAGCACTCTACTGCTCAGCCAGAACCCTAGCCCCTCCCCTTTTCTTTTCAATGGCTTTAGAATCTGAATCTGTAGTGATATTACCTTTCATTCTTCAAATTGGTAATTTGTGCCTTCTTTCTTTTGTTACTGGTCACTTTGGCTAAGGTTCTATCAATTTTATTGGTCCTTTGAAAGAACCAGTTCTAGGTTTCACTGATCTTATTTGTTGATTTGCATTTAATTAATTTCTACTTTAATCTTTAATTATTTCCATCATTCTGATTACTTTAGCTTCAATATGCTCTTCTATTTACATAAGGTGGGAAGCTGAGGTGATTATTTGAGAACTTTTTTATATTCTGCTATAGGCATTTAGCACTATGAATCCCCTCTAGATAAATGCTTCAGTAATATTCCATAATCGTCTTCCTTATTTTCATTCAATTCAAAATATTATCTAATTTCCATTTTGATTTCTTATAGTTTTATCATTAAACCAGTTGATTTCTTATAGTGTTGTTAATAAACTAAATAATGTTATTTAGTTTCTACATATGAGAGCATTTTCTAGATCTTTTGAAAAATTTATTTCCAATTCGAATTTATTTCCATTGTGGTCATAAAGCACACTTCGTATGATTTTAATCTTCCTAAAATTATCAAGATTTGTCTTTTGTGCCTGGAATGTGATCTGTCTTGGTAAATAATCTGAGTGGACTTCAAAAGAATAAGTTCTTTTGAATATTTGAAAATAATAAGTTGGCAATATTATTCTATAGAACATTATTCAATGAACACTTTAGTCAAAATAATTAAAGTACAAAACAAGACAAGCTGAAATATATGTTTATATAGATGAATAATATTTGGGTGAAAATTGAAGGACTCACACTTGATCAGATGTTCCCAAACCAGTACATTTAATATTTTATAATTTAAATATTCAGATTTATGGCCAGTTTCTCCTCTTATCCTCCAGATGTTTAATATTAGATTAACCCTGGCAATAATCTCAAATACCAGATGTCATGTTTCATAACTATGTGTTGAACTAAAATTAAATAAATTGCTCATGGATGCAGAAAAAATCTTGGTTTTTATTAAAACAAAATTAGTACTGTTAACTTTTGAGGAAACATCATATTACAAATAATTTCTGTAAAGGTAATAATCATTTTATTGTATCTATAAATTCATTATCAAAGATCTAAAAAACATATTACCTTTGAAATCAGGGTAAGGAGAAGCCTTGCTTTTTTCAAGGTGTTATTCTCCAAGGAGTATGTGACTAACAGGGAAGGTATGTGACTCTTGGGGCATCCCTGCAGGTACAGTGAATGAGCAAATTCTCTGTGGCATTATGACATCACCAGGGAGCGTGACTTGGGTCAAGAGCTTGGCAGGAGGCTTTGGGAACAGTAGAATCAACAGTGATCAAGACTGGCAAGCCAACATACTGGCTACCATTAAACTGAAGAGAGAGCTTATTGTACCTCACGCACAGCAGCAGGTTTAACAGAAAATTAGACATGTTTATAGTCCCAGATTTACAGCACGCCTTATAAACACCTTATTACTTAGAATCCAGTCTGCTGTCCTAGAAACTAAGAATGTGACTTTGTTAAGCAGTAGGATTTGTTGACATAAATGTCTTGACTAAGTTTGCCATTGTGGTTAACCAAAACGCATTTACTCCTGGGAAAGTAAACACAAGCAAACAAAATGGCTCTTATACTACAATACAGTGAGTTTCAAATTGACCAAACTTAATGTGATGACATAAATATGCTTAATGTTTATGGAATTTTTTAGAAACATTTAGCCATGTTGGGCTTACCATCCTGTATAAGTCTTAGTGAATGGGAATGTGTTTTCAGAATTACATGTGCTTAAAGACTTCATCAGAAATATTCAGAAAACCTGCCATGAATACCAGGGTTGACCACGCAGCAAATAAAATGGGCCATCTCCTCAGACGTTAACGTGAATAAATCAGTTCTGCACCATGTAATAGCTACACACTGAAATGGTTCCCAACAATTAAAATTAGAGAACTAATGGAAAATAATGTTGAATAAATATTATAAAACCACATGAAAATATGTTCGAGGAAGGCAAAGTATCTGGCTGAAACCCACAAAGTTGAGAAAATTCCTGGGGAAGAATAAAAATTCAGACTGATCTTTCCATGCTCAAAAATTCATTTGTTTAATAGGAGAGAAAAATCCTCATTTGGGGGTAGATTTTTGAAATTACAGACTCACAGAACCTTTGGAGTAGAACCAAATCAATTTAGCATCTTTCCTATCCTTTGGGGATTCTAGTGAACCCTTTCAGGACTCCAGAAATTCTATAGTGGAAAAGTTCTTTATGTCAGATATAAATGAATAGCCATGATTACATAGGTTGGATCAAAACTATTAATTTTTCTCAACAAAATTGATATCAATAAAGATCTGAGGAAATTATTAAAAAGAGGGTGTCAGTGTAACAGAATAAAATGTGAACAAACATAAAGACATTGATTTATTAAATCCCATAAATTGAATCCTATAAGTGACAAGAACCTGGAAATCTTTCTAGCAGAACCATGGAGCTAACTTGATCAACCCCAACAAAGGAAAATGACCAAGTGAAGCCATCAAAATAATGGGAGATGTGGTTCTGCAGAAACATATTCAAGAATGATATAGGGGATTTAGTTGACTAAGATCATGGGTTCCCCCCAAGTCAAATGTAATTATAGGCAACATTAACAAAGGTAGAATCTTCAAAAAGAAAGATTTGATGATTATAGTCAATATGGGAATTTATGTTTCTAGTTCTGGGCACACATGAAATCTGATGCTGACAAACTGAAGCTAGCCCAAAGGAAAAATTAGAATAAGGAAATTAGGTTCACCTATGCTCACACTATGAGAAAGTCGGAAAAAAAATCAAGGATGTTTAGTTTATTCAAAAGACATTTTCAGAGAAATATGGTCATTTACTGAAATACTTAAATAGAATACAGCAGTGATTGTTTTCTAGTAACAACAAATAGAGTTCACGAGTAAACCATCAAAACAAACTTTCTAATTAACAGTTAAAGCTGCTCAAAAATAAAATGGACTTCTTGGGAGGATGGGCATCGCTGGAAATGCTGAAACAACTCAATGGTGGTACTATACAGGGATTGCAGCACTGCAGGTGGGTTGGACTACATAGAATAGTTTTCAAATGGATCAGTGGAACCTTAGTTTCTGAAGCAAACAAACCAAAACAGAGAATGAGTAATACGTTATAGCTTTATCTCCTTTATCAACTGCAGCAGTTTTGATTTAATCTGTTTCATATATGGTACTTTATCAAATATTTCATTTTACAAAAGTGTGTGCTATTAAGAGATCTTGCACACCCATCAGAAAAGATGATTTCTGAGGTCAATTTTTTTTTTAATGAGAAGACAGTTATTTGATTTTTATTAATATATTAAAATATTATAATTTATTCATTTTTTAAAAAAGTTATAAATTTATATATATCATATAAAGTCAAAATTCAGAATGGCAAAACAAAATAGAACAATAAAGACATAGACATGTATAACATATTAACATGATAATAAAATATTTCTTTCTTTTTTTAATTTATTTTTTTTATTGGTTGTTCAAAATATTACAAAGCTCTTGACATATCATATTTCATACATTAGATTCAAGTGGATTATGAACTCCCATTTTTACCCCAAATACATATTACAGAATCACATTGGTTACACATGCACATTTTTACATAATGCCCTATTAGTAACTGAGGTCAATTTTGATGCTATTCTAGATTCAGATCTTCTGGCAAAACCCACTTTTATGGTGTCACTCATTGTCACATTGCTAGGTCACAGGAGCTCTGTTTAATAAATTGCTGGTACTCAGAGGGCTCAGAATATCACCTGTGAAGGAACAGCAATAAACACAATAGTTATACCAAGCCTACAAGCTGGGCAGAGGAGAATAATTCATTAACAGGGAGATGGGTAAGAAACACCTAAAAGAAAATTTGAAAAAGCACAGCTGCAAACTCAAGATGTGGGACATGGGAGTGATTTCCAGGAGTGAATGGTGTTGATAGACTGTGAAAGAGGAAACACCCCTGGCCTCTAAGGGCCTTCTAAATGCTGATATTCTTTAAGTCTGATTTCTTTTTCAGCAGAGTACTAATTTTATGAGTTACATGCAGAAAATCTGAGTCTCTGAGGACAGGGAATAAAACTGATTTCATTTTTGAGGTATCTTAGCATTTTAAGACCTCTGGCATAATTCCAGAGAAAGAGTGCATCCTTCTTTAGTCAGAAAAGCAGTTGATAATTTATAAATATTTTCCCAGACATGATCTCATTTTGTCTCTCCACAGTGACTAACAATGATACAAGGGTATGCGTTTTCATCTTCATTTCCTGGTAAGGGAATTGGAGATCAGAAACATTAAGTGATCAGCCCAAATCACACAGCTTCAAAGAAGAGGGGCCAGGATGGAATTTGTGTCTTGTTTCCAAGTTTAAGACTCTTTTGTAGTATCTTCAGCACATGATTTCTTCAACTGAACTCTGGTAAAATTCAGAGTTCGCTGAAATTTTGAGCTTCTCACAATTTCTTTGTGTCTGACATACAGCTAACTGCATTTTGACACAGCTTTGGATGTATAAGTAGAAAAAAATACTCTTGGATTCAAATAGTAACATTTTTATTAAAAATCAACAATCCTCTAGAAATAAACAGGTCTATTAAAAAAACACTTTAATTCAATGACTCAGCAAATCATGCTGTGATAGCTTTTAGTAATTACTCTTTATTTTTGTTTTTGTTTTTTCAAGTGTCTATGGTAAGAGAAGCATGCAGAAAAACATCAGGCTTTGCATGCTCTTTTATTTTCATTACCTCTTCTACCACTTGAGAATGTCTAGCTTTCTTGAACATGCTGAAGGTCTGGCAGGTGAACTAGTCTTGGCAAAACACCTTGAATTTTATTGCTAAAAACAAATGTAAAGGACCCAATAAGAAGTTAGATTTCCCTCAAATTGTGCCCTCACACAGGTCAATTTTTCTGGACCTTTGAATCTCTACTTTGTCTCTTCAAAAAGTCTAGAGTGCCAAGGTCTTGGGCACAAAAATTCTTGGTAAAAAGCAAATTCCAGAATGACGAAATGGGTAGAATATCATTTAATCTGAATAGATCCTTTAATCTGAACAGAAATATCAGCAGTATTTAAGATCTTGGGTTTTTAAAAAAAATATTTGCATAGACTTTACCATCTGAATGCTGAAATGCTAAAAAGTTTTGTATTTGAGAGCACTTTCAGATTTTGATTTTTGGATTAGGGATGCTTTTGTATATGGTATAATTTAATCCATTTATGTTTGGTAATTACTAACAGGTAAGGACTTAATATTGTCATTTGTCTTAATATTGTCAATTACAATTCTAGATCCTTTGTTCTTTTCTTTACCTCTTGATGTCTTTCTTTGTGATTTGATTACTTTCTGTACTGGTATTCCTTTAACTTTTGAGTATCTACTATAAGTTTGTGTTTTGTAGTTATCATGATAATTAAACAAAACATTATATAACTACAACAATCTGTTTTAAGTTTATACCTTACTTTGATCACATATAAAATTTTACATTTTTATACCTCCCCACATTTTGTGTAACAATTTATGTCTTTTTATATTATATATCTACTAACAAATTATTACAGTTCTTTTTTATACTCTCTTTTTAACTTTACATTGGAATTGTAAGCAATTTATATTCCACTATTACACTATTAGAGTCTTCAAAATTTGACAATGCACTTATTTTTATCAGTGAGTTTCATACTTTCAAATGTTCTCATGATATTACTTACTCTCTTCAGCATTTTTGTAAAGACAATTCTGGTGGTGATGAACTTCCTCAGCCTTTGATGTTTGTTTGTTTAGAAAAATCTTTATCTCTTCTTTATTTCTAAAGGATAGCTTTGCTGGGTCAAGCATTGTTTTTCCCTTTAGTATTTCAATGATATCAACCTACTCTCTCCTGGCCAGCAAAGTTTCTGATGAGAAATCTAATGATAGTTCTACGAAGGTTCTCTTATTAGGAGCTTGTTTCTCTTGCTTCTTGCAAAATTCTCTATCATCTTAAATTATAATATAGACCTATAATAATAAAAATGTTATGGTATTGGCATCAAAACAGACATAAAGACCAACTGGAACAGAATAGAAGGCACATGGACAAACCCACATAAATATAGTTATCTAATGCTAGACAAAGTCACCATAAACATACATTGGAGAAAAGATAGCCTCTTCAACAAATGGTGCTGGGCAAATTGGAAATCCTTATTTAGTGGAATAAAATTGAACCCTTACCTCTCAGCTTGTACAAAACTCAACTCAAAGTGGATCAAGACATAGCATTAGACCAGAGATCCTGTGCCTCCTAGAAGAAAGAGTAGGCCCAACTCGCCACCATGTTGTCTCAGGAACTGACTTTCTCAATGAGACTCCTAAAGTGAAAGAAGTAAAATCAAGAATCAATAAATGGGAGGGTATCAAACTGAAAAGCTTCTTTACAACAAAGGAAACAATAAAAAAACGTGAAGATAGAGCCTAAGAATGAGAGAAAGTCTTTAGTACCTGCACCTCAGATAGAGCATTAATCTCCAGGATGTACAAAGAACTCAAAACACAAGACCCCAAACCAAATAACTCAATCAATAAATGGGTAAAGGAACTAAACAGAAACTTCATAGGAGAAGAAATATGATTGATCAACAAATATATTAAAAATGTACAACTTCTTTAGCAATTAGAGAAATGCAAATTAAACTACATTGAGATTCCATCTCACTCCAGTCAGAATAGCAATTATCAAGAATACAAGTAACAATAAATGTTGGCAAGGATGTGGGGGAAAAGGTTTACTCATATATTGCTGGTGGAACTGCAAATTGAAAAAGTCAAAGGCAAGTTTGCTTTCTGGAAAGCAGTATTGAGATAACTCAGAAAACTAGGAATGGAACACCATTTGACCCAGTTATCCCACATCTCAGCATACACCCAAAGGACTTAAATCTGTATACTACAGTGACTCAGCCACATCAATGTATACAGCAGCTCAATTCACATTAGCTAAGCTAGGGAACCAAACTAGGTGCCTTACACCAGATAAATGGATTAAAAAATGTGATACACACACACACACACACACACACACACACACACACACACACATACACACACAATGGAATATTACTCAGCCATAAAGAAGAATGAAATTATGGCATTTGTCAGTAAATGGATGGAACTGAAGACTATCATACTAAGGGAAATAAGCCAATCCCTCAAAAACCAAAGGCCAAATGTTTTCTCTGATATGTGAATGCTAACCCACAACAAGGGTGTGGGGGGGAAGAATAGAAATTCTATTAATTAGACAAAGGGGAACAAAGGGAAGACAGAGGGATGGGAATAAGGAAGACAGTAGAATGAATTAGACATCACTTTCCTATACTCATGTACAAATACATGACTAGTGTAACTCCATATCACCTACAACCAATAATAGGATCCTAATTAGAATAAGTTATTCTCTATGCATGTATAATATGTAAAATGCAACCTGTATTATATATATCTAAAAACAACAAAGATATTAATAAAAAGTTATCTGTCTTTGACAGTTTGATTATAATTTATCTTGGTAGAGTCTCCTTTTTATCTTATTTGAGCTTTGTATACCTGGGCAGTCATATCTCTCTCTCGATTTGGGAGGAGAGTCATTATTTCTTTAAATAAGTTTTCTGCCACTTCATCTTCTATTTTATCTCTTCTGAAACCTTATAGTGCAAATGGTGGCTCTCTTAATGTATCCCATAAAACCTATAAGCTTTACTCATGCTCTTTCATTCTTTTTTCTTTTTCTCCTGTGACTGGGTATTTTCAAATGACTTGCCTTTGACTTCACAGATTTTTTTCTTTTCATTGATGACTTGTGCTGTTGACACTCTTTATTGCAGTTTTAGTTTCATTCATTGTATTTCTCAGTTCCAGAAATTGGTTCTTTTTTAATGATTTCTATCTCTTTATTCAACTTCTTATTTTGTTTATACATTAATTTCTTGATTTTATTGTCTATCTGTGTATTCTGGTATTTCACAGAGCTAACTTAAAAAAATAATTTTAAATTCTTTGTTGGGCATTTTAATAGATCCCTATTTCCTTGAATTTGGTTATTGAAATGTTATGGTTTTCCTTTGATGGTGTCTCCCGTTTCTTTTTGTGTTCTTTTAAGTCTTACAGTGCTGTCTTTTTTGGTCTTTACTGTCAACAGGAGAGAAATGTTTCCTCTGGCCTGGCTAGTGATTCTGAGGTTTTCTCAGACCTTTGTCATGGATGCATCTGCTCTCCACCTCTTGTTCCCTTTAGGTGAAAATTCTTAAGACTACATCCCTTCTCTCAGTCCTTAAAAGCCAGGAGACTTCTGTTTAGTTTTCTTAGGATGATGCTATGAAAATTCAAGTTTGTGTTCCTTCTCTCAGTTGCACAGAGAGAGTTGAACCAGTTTTCTGCAGAAGATGCTTTTACAGCACATAGCTGTCCCCTGGGATGTGATTGATGAGCTAGTCTGGTAAGGGGTGATAAGACATGGGGCATTTAGAGTACCCAAGGTTCGGTTGGTAGGAATTTGCAGACCAGCTTTACAAAGAACTCATGGGCAGCGTTCCTAATGCTGTTCACGAGGTGGTTAGTAAGACCTGTGATCTCTCTTCCCTGCTCCCAACCACTCAGACACGTTCATAACCTCAAAATCGAGGCCTTGGAAGGCAGGAGACAGGATAGGTATCAGAGCCACAAAAAATAGGATAATAGCATTGACATGATCCAATTTCTTCCTCCCTCCTCTTCCTCCTCCTCCTCCTCCTCTTTCTCCTCCTCCTCTTTCTCCTCCTCCTCTTTTTCCTCCTCCTCCTTCTTCTTCTCTCACTCTCTTTCTTCTCCTTCTTGACTTTCTCTCTCTCCCTCCAATCCTTGTTCTCTCAGACTCTCTCTTTCAGATGTCTTGCCTACTTTGTAAATGTGTTCTCCTTCTAAATACAGGGGATCATCTGCACATTCAGAGACTCGGCTAAGAAGGGACATTCTTCCTAGGGAAAGACACTGGACAGGCTGAGTCATGTGCCAAGGTTGTGAGATCATGAAGAAAAGTGAAGATACCATTCGAACTTTGTGTTATTTCAAAGGGGAGGGGGTTAGGGCAATTTCAAAAGAACAAGGAAGGCATGTTGCAGATGCAACAAATGTCCATTTGAGGTTTGCTGGATTTTTTTTTTTTATTTTTAAAAATTTGTTCTAATTAGTTATACATGACAGAAGAATGCACTCTGACACATCATACATAAATGGAGTATAACTTCTCATTCTTCTGGTTGTACATGATGCACTGGTCCTGTAGTCATTCTACTATCCTTCCCGCCCCACACTCCCTCCCCTACTTTCCCTCCCCTCTGCCTAATCCAAAGTAATTATAATCTTTCTTTTGCTGGATATTTTAAAGGCCAAAATGGACCTATGATTAATGATACAGAACATTTCTCCTCATATAGAAAACGTTTTAGTCTGGGCTCTCAGAAATCTTCACATTGTTGGACCAGAAAAATTTAAATCTTTAGTTACAGGGATGTTATGGAAACATTCTAGTGTTTTTATTTTTTATTTTTGCATTTGGTGTGTGTGTGTGTGTGTGTGTGTGTGTTTGTGTGTATATATATATGTTTGTGTATATATATATAAATGTTTGTGAATAAATGTCTTTGTATTACACATGTATATATACACAATGTATATATACACAAACACACACACATGTGTAGCACATATGAGTTCTCATGTGTAAAAGACATTTATTCACAAACATTTTAATTCAACACGACCAATAAAATACTTGGTCTAATTTTCCAATATTTTAATATCCAGTAGTCAAGTAGAGCTGAAATAAGTAACTGTTAGTTTATTAACCAATTACAGAAATTCATATAAAATTTCAATTATACAAATTTTCTATGACACATATTTTTTAAATGAGGATAGGTCTGAAAATATTTAAAAATCTATAATAAGAAGCAACTAGAGTCAGGATTCTAGGAAGTATTTCTCAGTAGAATACTGATATTATGCGGATCTGGTTTAAGAAACAGATATCAATTATATATTATCATTTATATTATTACCAGAAGAGTCTGAAATATTTAAAAGTATGTGTTACTTTAGAAAATTTAAAAATTTTCTTTAACATTGCTTATATTGTTGTTTGCTCAAGAAAATTCCTTTTTAATAGATATTATAGTGGGATACTTCTCTCCAGTCTTTATCTTAATAATGCAGATTATCTGAGGGGACTCTTGATCTAAATTAACAAGTTTTTAATAATTTAACATTTTTACATAAGCAGGGATGAAAAAGCTTGTATCACGAGCTAAAGATCAACAGCAAGGTTAATGATTGTTTCAAAGATATAACCTTGCTTTATAGGAGTAGAATTATATAACTTGTTTCATTTCCTGAAAGTCCCATGACTTCACTGAGTGTCATAAAAACCTACTTCATTTTGAGTGTAGAAATTCTCACTGGCTAATATGCTTGCATTTTAAATGCATTGACCCCTTCTTAAGTCTAGGTCCGGGAAATACTATTGCATACTTGGTAGTTATTACATACTTGTGATATCTAAGAAGCTAAGTTTTGAGCATGCCGCGGTTGTGGCAGTAGCAAAGAGCAAACACATATAACAGCCGGTGCTGCAAATGGATTGTGTCTCTCACAAGTAGTTGGCAGGACCCCAACCACTTAAATATTCCCAAAGTCACTTAAAACCCCATTACTGATTATCAGCTCCTATCAAATTTGGTTTTATATGTGCAGGGTAACATAGTGAAGTATCATGAGCTTTAGAGTCAGATTTGGTTCTATCGTTTACTAATTGGACCTAGAAAAATGAACTGCTTTGAATCTTAGTTTCCACATGTGGAAACTGTAGAGAACATCTCAACTTCCCTCCCATGCAGAGGGGCCAAGGCAGATCTGATGGGATGAAAAGTGTTAGGCTGGAGTTCAAATCTTTGAGAGAGGCTTTGGCAGGAAGTGTTAACTTTTAATTAGCTTCTAGTTGGAAAGAAACACACCCAGAGTAGTTTAGGTCAGCATCCTCATCAAAGATCATTACCACGGCTACCATCTGATGAAAGCCCAGGACTTATCCAAACCCTGGGAAACCAGAATCATCTACTCCGCCTTTGCCGATTGTCTGATGATTACACTTGGGTAACTGTTGGAATTCTAAGATTTGAAGAGAGAGACAGAAAGAGAGAGAGGGAGGGAGGGGGAGAGAGGAAGGGAGGGAGGGAGAGAGAGGGAAGGAGGGAGGGAGGGAGAGGTGAGTCGGGGAGAGAAAGAGTGAGACTGTATTTCCTTATTAACTTAACAAATTTTAGGTGAGGTGGAGAAAGCTGAATGGCTTGTCAACATCTATTTCCTACTTCTCAAAAGATATTAGTTCTTTACAAAATGAGGGATCTTACAAACTGGGGAAATATCTTAGAAGGGCTTTGGAAAGGGAAATGATGGTTTGATTTAGGGTTCACTTGATGACGGCAAAATGATTAATTTTTCTTTAGTTATTATTGTTTAACAATTAAAAATATATTCAAATACAAAAAAACTATCTACCATGAAAATCTGTGTTCTTATAGTAATTTTTAATGCATACCAACCATGTTCATAGCTACTTAGTCTTTATTTGCATAAAGATATTAACAGTGGGGATGGAGACAAATATGTAAATTTAAAAATTAAAAAATTTCTAACTCATAATAGTACACATTTTGAATTAAAAAAAATAGGAGTAACAGTATGAGAAAACCTCCAACTAAGAACAATTAGGGGCTGGGGCTGCAGCTCAGTGGTAGAGCGCTTGCCTGGCACATATGAGGCATTGGGTTCAATCCTTAGCAGCACACAAAAATACATAAACAAATATATTGTGTCCATCTACAACTAAAAAACAAAAAGAAGAAGAAGAACAATTAGAATGCTGAATTAAATATTTCACAGTTTGTTTAAATGTACAAAAATTGTAATCGGAAGAGTTTGCCAAATTTCTAGCCGTCTTCAGCACTTCAGTACATTTCACAATCTCTATTCCCAGAGACTTGGATGTATGTGGGGCAGAGGCAAGACTTGGAGTTGGACCTGAGACCCCAGATTAAAAGGCAAGCACCTCAGGAAAAGTTTACTAAATTGTTCTTTATATAATTTTTTGTCTGTTATGTATACAACATTTTAAAACTACACACACACACACACACACACACATATAGTTTTAAAAGCTATTAGAAGGATTGGAAACTTTTTTTCTTGCAGATCACATGAATTAATTTCTATTTATTTAAATATAAGAGTATATTATTATTAAATAATTCAAAAATTGTAATTATCAATTATGACATATAGCGATGTAATCAACATTAGATTACTAGTTCTGAAGGATGGGAAGTATGGTATGTATAAGCCCAAATAATTGCTGTTGTGGTTTAAATTTGTGGTGTCTCCCAAAAGCTCATGTGTGAGAAAATGAAAGAAGGTTGACAGGTGAAATTATTGAGTTATGAAGACCTTAATCCAATCAGTGTATTAATCTTATGATAGGGATTCACTTGGTATAACTGGGCTGGTGGAGTGTGGCTAGAGGAGGTGGGCCCTGGGGGGCGTGCCTTTGGGTGAAAAAAAAATATACATATATATATATATATATATATATATATATATATAGTTCCTGCAAATGGAGTCCCTCTCTCTCCACCTCCCTCTCTCTCTACCTCTTGGTGGCTATGTCTCCAGCGGCTTTCCTCTGCCATACTCTTCCACCCTGATATTCAGCCTCACCTGAGCCCCAAGAAATGGAGCCAGCTGTTTTGGGGCTGAGACTTCTGAAACTGTGAGCCCCCAAGTAAACTTTTCCTCCTCTAAAATTGTTCTTGTCAGGTCTTTTGATCACAGCAGTGAAAAAGCTGACAAACGCAATGGGATATTGAAAAGTAATTTCTAGGTGTCGAAAGTTTTACAGTCTATTCCTGCAAACAAAATAGATGGGGCTATAAGCTAATCTAACAATTGAATGAGTAGAAGCCAATGCCTGCACAGGACAGCACCTTCAGTTTTTACAGCTCTTCCTGGTGCTGATATTCAGAAGATTCCTTTGGCTATTTCCCATCAGGGAGTCTAACCCGACACCAGCACAGATGGCCCACCCAGGCAGCATACAGCCTTATAAATGATTAGATTTGGGTATCCATACCCTTCCTCAGGTCTGTCAGAGGGAGAGCCTGGCCTCAGTGGTGAAGCCACCTGGCAAAACTAGAAACATCTTTTTTGGGTAATCTGAAATAAGTAAGAATGAGCACCAAAATGTTAGCATTCCTAAGCAGATGGGATGTACATTTTTTCTTAATAAGAACAACAACCTTTTCCTGTGCCAGGAAAAATTCCCAACACCTTCGTTTTTCCCTGTTAATCCTCAAAACATTTCAAAAGAAAGATATAATCATTTCCAATCTATAGATGAAGAAGTTGAGGCCCAGAGATGTTAGGCATCTTGCCAACACATCAAGATGTTGACAGAGTGAGCTGCGGAGCTGGGATCTGAACCCAGGTGGTTCCTTCCCCTAAATACAGGGTTCTAGGCCTTTTATTTATTTATTTTCTTCTGAATCAAGGAAGACGGCTCTGCCAGGCCAGTATGGGGAGACTGGCCTCTTTTATCTCAGCTAACCTCTGCGTAAGCACTAGGGAAATATCTAGCTTATATGAAAAGAATCTTTTGGTCCTGGTTTTGATCTAGTTCCTTGGCAGGCTGGTTAAGATTTGTCTTAACACGTACATTTCCCTTGCCAAATCACACGTGGTATGTTTGAACATATGGTCTTATTTTTATGATCTTTTAACCTTTACATATTTCAAATATTTAATAGTGCGGCTAATTATTTGTGGTAATCAAGACTGGCAGCTGGTCTGAGGGGGCCAGGTTTGGAATCCCTAAGGAATGAAAGGACTGATACTTTGTGGAACATACTTTCAAAGATAAACATATATAGGTAAAGAAGGATTTTTTGACACATTCATTAATTAGCACAACCTTGTGATGCCTTTTGGTAAATGTGGTAAATTTACTATGATACCTGGTTTTGAGATTGGCTTTACTTTGCCTGCAACCATTTTTTAAAGTGGATAAACATTGGGTAATCTGAATAGCTTAGAAAATGATCACTTAACTATTGTTTGCTTTTATGTGTTCTGAATGTATAATTAGGCTGGAAGGGTTAAGAACAAAATGCAAGAATGGCTAAAGTACTTCAATGTTATTAAGCATTAAAATATACCTCAGATAACTTGGTGTGTTGCCTAACTCTGTAGTTTTATAAATAATTTTAAAGCAGTTGTAACTGCAAAATGTGATGGTAAATCAAGTTTTTATCCTTATAAGAAACCTTTGACGAGGTGGCTAAAATAAGATAAACAGAGTTCATGAAGCACCAAATACAGCCCAAATCAGAAGAGGTGAGCGTTACAAACACCTTATATTGTAATAGAGCTAATAAGGTATGTGTAGAGTATGTGTTTACCACTACTTCAACTGCTTAGCTTTAACAAACTGCATCAGTGGACTCATATAAGCCTACCTTTAGAAACAGTAAAGTGTCCCACACGAAGAATTATCCAACCCCAAACCGAACAGTGTTTAGGTAGATGAGTCCTACACAAATCAAGATCAATTATATTTTTTCATTAATTAATTAATTAAAATTAGGTATATATGACAGCAGAATGCATTTTGATTCATTGTATACAATTTCAGCACGACTTTTAATTTCTCTAGTTGTACACAATATAGCGTTGCACCATATGTGTAGTCATACATGTACCTAGGGCGCTGATGTCCATCTCATTCCACCATCTTTCCTGCCCCCATATTCCCTTCCCCACTCCACCTCCTCTTTGCCCAAAGTTCCTCCATTTTTCCCTTGCTCCCCACTCCCATTATGGATCAGCATCCATTTATCAGAGAGAATATTTGACCTTTGGTTTTTGGGGATTGGCTTACTTCACTTAGCATGACATTCTATATTGTTTTTTATAGATCCAAGGCTATTTTCTGATTGGATCTTGGAAAAGTCTCTTATACTGTATAGTTAAGGAGTCAATCTGAATAAAATACTGGGGAAGAATTTCATCTCCAGCCTGATGAATGAATTTTCTGAAATGTGAGCTGGAAATCTTTCAAGTTTGTTATTGACTAGGTCACCAAGGCCATCTTTGGATAAATCTAACATATGTTTATGCCAAATTCAAAACCCACAACTTTTTAATAGTCTTTGCTGTCTAAAGTTTATTTCTTTATTAATCTAGTGTCCAAACTTTATACCCAGTACTTGATAAATAGCAATTCTGGGCTTTGAAGACTTAACTGTCTTAGTGCATTTTATGCTGCTTACAACAGAATGCCCAAGACTGCTTAGTGTATAATAAACAGGAATGTATTTCTCACAATTCTGGTGGTTGGAAAGTCCACTATGAAAGGGCTAGCATCTGACAACCACCTTCCCATAAAGCCATCCTATGGCAGGAGGAGGAAGGGCAAGAGAAGGCAAGAGAGACAGAGTAAGAAGGGGCCAATCCCATAATGTAACCAATCCCATTCATGGGGTGGAGTAGTCACAGCCTAATCTCCTCTTAAAGTACCTTCCTTTTAATACTATTATAATGGCAATTAAATTCCAACATGGGCCTTCAAGGGAACATTTAACCACAGCTCCAAGGTTTTAAGAGAAGAAGAGATAAACCTATTTCAGCAAATATCATACTTAAAGACTCCTCTGTTTCAAGGAGAATGAAATCAGACACTGCATCATTCCAGTGTTTTGTCTTGTGATTAATCCATTGATACAAGCTGGACACAGACTCCTATTTAAAACTAACGTTTATGATTCCTCCATGAACGAGTCAGGTTTAATAGACATGATCTCTTGTTAAATGAAATGGAGATGTTCCATATACTACTATTATCAATTCCCATTTCCTGTCTTTAACTTGTCTGTCAATTATCTGAGATATCTCTGAATAAGCCCGATATACAGTTCCTTTCTCAGTGAACAGTAGGAAAGACACACATTTTGTGATTTGAAAAAAAACAAATTTTATTATTTGAATTATTTGGCTTAAATAAAAAACTGACCCCATAAGCCAAATACACTCTATAGGATTTTTCATGTTATTTTCAGTATTATAAAATTTATTTTGGATGATATAATTTTGGTTAAAATGTGTGCTTACTTTTAAATAACAAATAATTAATTTTTCAAGTATATTAGGAAATAGTTTTAACGAAGCAAAATTCATGGAAGATATTACTGAATTCTTTTTTCTTTGAAATTGCTATTGTGGCTTAGTGGTTTCTGGTACTTTAAATTTGTTTCCAGCCCACGGTCATTATGTCATGCTATGTGGAATAAAGAAAGGGTAGATAGGTAGAAATTCACCGCATGGTGATGGCTGACCTGAGACTTGAATGACAGCAAGAATCCAGACATGGGAAGATATGTGGAAAGGTGTTTTATGAAGAGGACCAGGTTCATAAAAAGAGTTGACCTTGGGGCAGGATTTTTGTGTCCATAGCAGAATTTGTTCTTTTTCCATGTACTATTTCCAAGGGGAGTTAAAAAATAGCCTCTGAAACTTTTCAAGATAAAACTTCAGAGAACAATAATCACGAAGTCATATTTGAGTTTCAGACATAAAACTCATTTGGGAGTAATGGAAAACACCTTGCACCTGATTTGACTTCCTTCTGCCCTTCCCCAGTAAAGATTCGCCTGTCCAGTCTCTTCAATGATAGGTAACATTTAACAGAGAGCATGACCATTCCTCAACAATGAGAGTGTATGTCCATACTTACACATCCTTTCCAGCTTTCTTCCTATTCCCTCTTTGTGTCCCCTCAATGTCATTCCCTCATGCTCATGCCTCTTCTAGGACATTTCCTTAAAAAAAAAAAAAAAAAAACAAAACTTCCCAAACTGTTCCTGCCATAATCTGCCCTCCCCTTTCCAGTCTATTAAGGAGATCCAGGCCTGGACCTCTTTATTGGAGTCAGTCTGGTTTCCATCCTGTCTGTTCTCTACGGCTGCTGCTGCTGCTATTTATTTTTATTGAGGACTAACAGTGGTCCAGGACTTGTGGTAAAATAAGTGTACATAAGTTAAATATATATACTATATATTATATATATCTCTCTCAAAAGAATTCTAGAAAATAAGTGCTAGAAACTAGGTATAAAGACATTAAATAACTTGTGGAAGACACAGAGATAATAAGTGGGAAGGTGAAGAATTAATCCTGATATGATCCTAAGGAGTGCCCTTAATTGCCTTGAAAGACCACGTCCATGAAAACTATTCTTTTTTCCTGGTACTCATGATCCTTAATTCAACACTGTTTGAAATAACTCTGGAATGATGGGTCTATTCCATTCCTGCACATTTCTTTTTTTTTTCCTGGAAGCTGTTTGCCATATAAGAGCAAGAACACAGCCCCTGGGACAGAATGAGGGGCTGGAGAAGGACTGCAATGGCAGGAGCACAGGCAGCAACAGGGGGGATGGTCAGAGAGCCTATCAAATGACATGCAAAGCCCGGATCGAGCAAGATGATGTGTTGTGGAATTTGTATTTTATTCTAAGTGATACAGTGAAGCAGAACAAAGCACTTTTCTGAGGCACCCCTTGATTTTCACTCCTATTAAGACCATGACACTGATAGGTACTTCAGCATGTGAGAAAGGATATATATACCCTAGCACTGCTGCTTTAATTATCTGAACTATCAGTAAGTGAAAATCGTTGGACAAGAATGGACAGATAAAGCAAAACGCTCAGAATCAGTTTAGTACATCAGGAACAAGCCAATCATCTAAATGCAATTATGAGAGATGCACCAGTCCTGAGCTTTTGACTCCAAATTATCCCAGGCCTGGTAGAACATGGCTGTGTTAGTGGCGTCTACACAGAAGCTGTAAAACCTTCAATCTTTTTTCCTGGGCTAGACATTTTATTCAAGGTATTCCTCAGAATGCTGGCTTTGGAGCAAGCTGCTTAGATTCAAATCTCTTCTTTCAATTTACCAAAGACACATTGAGCAAGTTATTTCATATTTTTATGGCATGGTTTCATCATTGATAAAGTAGGGACAAAAGCATTTTACTCACAGGCTTGTTAGGGGACTAAATGAGTAATTATACACCATTGAGGATAGGTTGATAGAACAATGCTAGATGGAGGATAGATAAGTGTCAGTTAGCTATGTTTTTATCATTACTGATGAGAGCCACCATTCTCTCTCATATTCTTTTCTCTTTTATATAGTGTGTTGAACTTTTGGGTTCACTTTCTTTCACTTTAAAAAGCATTTATTTGAAGGACTGAACATCAAAATTGATTCTTTTCTTAGAATCTTTTTGCATCTGAGGGGACTTTAGGGAAGAATTGATTCTTATATAATAGCAACCATTTGGGATGACCCAGACAGTCATTTTCTATCCAGTGGGACCTCACACACTTGGGTGATAGGGAATTTGTCCTGTACAGAAATGACTAGTGCATTCAGAGGTCCTTCTAACACTTGTATAGAGTGACAATAAAGAAAGGAGACTAAGTGTACATCAAGATTATAAGGTTTTAATCTACTTTCTGCTTACAATTATCTGTGTGACATTGAATAATGTCACAGTGATGACTGAAAGAGAGAATGTTAATCTCTGAAGCACCTTCTTGTATAGGTTTAGAATATGGTTAGCTGCAAACCCTTCCTTTGGGCAGAGACTCTAAATATGAAGAAAGGAGAAAAGATGATGATGATAATGAGAGAGAGAGAGAGAGAGAGAGAGAGAGAGAGAGAGAGAAAAGGAACATAATGTTACTAGGAAAAGAGTACAAAAAGAAATAGAAAGTAAGGAGGGTGGGTCCAACTGGACAACTGATATTGATTCTTTCTAATTGAGTTCCCACGATATGCTGGATCTCGGGGCTATGACAGTGGACAATCTCCTGTAGGATTTAGAGCATTGTGGAATATATAAACAGATAACCAGATAGATAATGTAAGCTCACATTATCCGGAGGATGTAGGGAGCCTCCCCTGAAGAAGAGTGATGGATGCTGGAGACAGAATTCTGTGTAGAAAAAAGTCATGGGATTGGAAAGAACCTGGTATTTCCAAAAACTAAGGGATTTCATGCATGACTGCAATCAGGAAAAAAATGAAGCAAGAAAAGATAAGCTTGTTCTCAAAGGACAACTAAGGGTCGTGATGAATGCAGTCCATTTCATTCCCTGTTGTGTGGTGGAGCCTGAGATAAAGCACCCATGTGGTATGATCCTCCCCTGTTGCTATCAATCATCCTATAAGAAGCAATAACACACATCCTAGCTGGTCATCCCCAGAGAATCCTCTTCAGGCCACCTTAGGGCAAAAGAGAACATTGTGTTTTGACAGGAGTAAATTCCTTGGTAGAGACAAGAAGTGACAAGAGAATGTTCAGTCTGCGTCCGTGTGTCTCCCTCTTACCCTCATTCCTGCATCTCAGGCAGTGTTCTTTTTCCATAGAGGCTATCTTCCACCCTCAAAAAACCTTTTACCTTTTTCTTTTCTTTTTTTTCTGCTTTTCCCATGGGCCAAAATCATAGTTCTGCAAATGTAAAACCTGCAGTTTTGGGTATGTTACCAAAGGAAACAGTTTTACTTAAATTCTTGTTTTTGCCAAAATATTTTCCAAGTAGCTGGAGAGCTGTCAAACCACAGTGGCGCTCAGCTGCATTTCCTTCTAGCCTTTCCCCGGGTTCTCCCAGCACAGCACTCAGTAATTGGATATGATTTGTGGAGGAGGGAAAAAAATGCTGCAGGGGACAGTTTGTAGATTTAAGAATTATCCTCCAGGTGCTAACGGCCAGGGATGCAGAGGTGCTTAGCTGCCAAACTCTGGGGCTGCATGACTGCGTATCTTTCCTAGAGGTAGCTTTCAGCGAGGAGACCTAGGGGAAATACGCTGGTAACTGTCAATATTAGGCTGTCATTCCAAAGTCCTCAGATTCTTTTCTGCCTTCAGACATGTGATTTCAACCAAAAGAATCTATTCTAATGGAAAAAAAATTCCTGAAAATGGCTTGAAATGAGAAGCATTTTGGCACTGCAGGTATTGACAACCTTCCACATCCTAGCTGCATTTGTGGGATTTAGGCACAAGTTTGTGCCGTTAGAATAATGTGAAAGTAGACAATTAGCCTTTATGTTCTTGTAACAACTTTCCTCAAGGGGCTCATTATTGAGCCCTAAAGTACTTGCTTAGTATGTGCAAGGTCCTGGGTTCTATTTCAAGCTTTGCAAAAAAAAGGAAAAAAGAAAAAAAACCAACAACAAACACTTCTTATTTTATTTTATTTATTTTTTGGAATACTGGGGATTGAACTCGGGCACTCAACCACTGAGCCACATCCCCAGCCCTATTTTGTATTTTATTTAGAGTCAGGGTCTCACTCAATTGCTTAGGGCCTCGTGAAGTTGCTGAGGCTGACTTTGAACTTGTGATCCTCCTGCCTCAGCCTCCCAAGCCACTGGGATTACAGGCATGCACAACTGTACCCAGCTTATTTATTTATTTATTTTAGTTGTTGATGGATCTTTATTTTATTTATCTATTTTTTATGTGGTGCTGATGACTGAACCCAGTGCCTCACATGTATTAGGCCAGTTATTTATTATTTAAGAGGCAGTATGTGCCGTATTTCTGATTCAAGGTCATATGCTTCTTCCTCACAATATGTTTCTAATCCATTTAAGAATAAAATAAAGTGAATTCAATGATAATAAAATAAAACTATATAGAAATTATGGTAAGTATCAATTATCTAAATGATAATTAGTAACTGACAATAGATTGTCCTCAGGGTTCAAGTGATACTACCTCCCAACTATTTTTACCAGATCTGCTATTATGTATGTCCTTAGGGTCCTGGAAGGATACAGGTGGCACATTGAAGCAATAATCGAAGAGAATTAAGTGGAATGGACAAGGTCAAGAGAGCCAGTGAGAGATGATAAAGGAACCTGGCCTGGTAACATTGAGAAGGGGTTGCCATTCCATCACTCTGGTGACAGTGACCAGAACACAGTGAAACCTATCGCTATAGAAGATGGGCTGACTGACCTGAGCCAGGGAGAAAACAAATCCTGACCTTGCTTTTTTCCCTTCCCCTTGCTCTCCTGCAAATACCTTTCCTTAGCCAAAACCAAGGATGAGCCAGAGGATAAGAAGACTGGGCGATGATGTCTGGGGGCTGCTGTGGAAATATTAAGTGCAGATAACTTCCACAGTTTTATCTCTAATCCTGAATTTCAGTCTTGAATTGCAGTTTTCTACTAAGTGTCTTCTAAATGAGCTCCTGATAATCCCCTAATTTTGTTCTCCCCACAACCTTCCCCATCTCAGTTCTTTACCCTCTCCTACCAGCTGCTGGGCAAACCCCTCAGAGCTATCCCTAACTCCTGACAGCAACCTCCTCTTCAGCAAATCTTGTTGGTCCTCCTTCAACTTAAGTTCAGAATTCTACCACCTCTCTTTGTTTTCAGTTCTACAACCACAACCGTCACTTGCCAGGAATGTTATGCTAGATAATGCTGCTTCTGCCCTCACCATCTTATTATTTAATCTCAACACTGAAATGAAAGTGATCCTTTGAAAACAACCGAGTTAGATCATGTTGAATTTCTCCTTAGAATGTGTAAGAAACTCCCATTTCCCTCCAACTAGCGAAAGTAAAATTCTTGGTCTGTAAGACTACAAGATGTGCCCATCCATCCTCTTAGCTCTCTGGCACCATTCCCTATTATCTCCCTTTCTCTTATCCTTTCTGCTAACACTAAACTGCTTTTTGTGCTTAAAGCAAAACAGATACATTCTTTCTTCTAAAAAGAGTTTGCCCTTGCTATTCACTCTGCCTGGTACACTCTTCCCCAAGTATCTGCATGGCTCTGTCCTAAATCTCCTTCAATTTTTTTTTTCCAAATGTCCCCTTCTCAATGAAGCCTTCCCTAACTACTTTATATTAAAATGCACCCCTTCAACAGTCGATACATGTTTTTCTATATTATCTTATCCCATAGTACTTTCAACCATCTGAGACACTTTATATTTTATTCTCTTGATGCTTATTATCTGTCTTCCCCTGCTTGCACCTGTCCTCACTGTAGAAGGAAAGATTTGTGAGCCTGACACACTTATAGATGACAGGTATGAAAAATTGCTAAAATTTTGTTGCATGAAAGAATTCCTTTTTCCCCCTTGTACTTGACTATAGTTGGCATAGGGATGCACAGATGCTTCCTAGCTTGAACTACAAGGTAGACTTAGCACCCACCCTGGGCTAGCAACAAGCTTCAAATCTGAATTCTAGTAATATCTGAGCTCTTTCTTTAGAAACAAATTTAATAAATTCTACAGACCTCCTTGGAAGATGGGAGAACCACAGAGAGTCCTTTTTCATGAAAACATCATCAGATTATCTGAAATCACTCAGGGCCAGAATTTATCCTAAGAACTAAGTATACATGGATAGCACTGGTGAAATGTGAGCCCGAATCACAGGTTAGAACTCAAGAACTATGAGAAAATGAGAAAAGGTCTAAAGAAGTTGAGCTATGGGAGAATTCTGTATGTTTGATGTAGTCTGGCAAATGTTCAGTTACAGAAAGTCCCTGGCTATGTTTCCCATCCTAATTTTTAAGATTTTGAGGTATAAGACCTTCAAATGTAGTAAGGTATATAAAAATTTTCACCTGATACTCTGGAGGCGAAAATCAGTAAAATGATAAAGCTGTTGAAGAGCATTTCTGTTTCACCCCTATATATTAAACAAATATTGATAAACTGACATGAGCTAATATTTGCTGAGTAAGTTCACAATACTTTGTCTGATTTCAGAGGAATGGAAAATCCATTGAGGATTTTATTTCTGCAAAGAATAGAATAAGCATTAGCCAAGCAATGCAATTTCAGGGCCCAAGAGAAATCCTTTTTTTTATAAACTTGCAGATACTTAAAATTCCACATTTCACAATCCAACTCTTTAATTTAAGGGTTTACCTCTGGGTGAGGTTTCTCATCAGTTAATTATTCTTCAGAGTGAAAAAAATAATTTGGGGACAGATTTTGCCAAGCAATGTATGAATGGCTGTAAAGACCTTGAATAAACCTGTAATTCTGGAAACAAAGGACTAAGTCTCAGATAACAAACTTCACCTCCTTCACAATTTTGACTGGATTCGGCCTCATTAATTCTTCAATATGTAAAGTCTTTGGGGGTAAATTTCTTTTCAGAAACCTAGGCCAAGTTTCACACATCTGGAGGGGCAGAGGAGCACTGTCTAGAGATGTATGAATTTATAGAGTCTTCCCTTTATTCCCTATCTGGCTCATATAACTTCCTTCTGTCTTATTTTTAAAAATTTGTTCTTTTTATATTACATGACAGTAGAGTGTATTTTGACATAGTAGACATACATGAAGTGTAACTTAGGATCCTATTCTTGCAGTTGTATACAATATGGACTTTCACTAGTCGTGTATTCATATATGAACATAGGAAAGTTATGTTCGATTCATTCTGCTCTTTCCTTTTCCCATCTGCTCTCCCCTTCATTTCCCTTGACTTCCTCCACTGAACTTCTACTTCCCCAACCTCCACCCCCGTTATTGGGTGTTAAGATCTGAATATCAGAGAGAACATTTGGCCTTTGGTGTTTTGGGGGATTGGCTTATTTCACTTAGCATGATCCTTCTGTCTTTATAATGAGTTTAGTACAATTGATGAAACCAGTAGCAAATTTAGTAATAGAAGAAATTGATAATGATGCCTAGAATTCATTAAGTTCTTTTATACATAAGTGGATTTCAATGAGTCTTCCCCCCTTTATTTAGATTCCTGCATTGGAAGATAACTCACATTATGTGTATTCATTATGGTCATATTCATAGCAGTTTTCCTCCAAAAAAAAATTGATCACCATAGATATTGGATTTCATTAAAAGTCATGCAGAAACAAGGCGAAGTAAATGCATGAATATAGAAACGTTCTCCCTGAACCTAAACAAGTGAAAACAAAAATAAAATGAACAAAAATTAGATATAGAAATAATACTCATACAAGAAACAGGATAGAACTGTGGATCCTACATTTTAAAAAGTATCTTTATTTTTTCAGGCACCAGGGATTGAACTCAGGGGCACTTGACCACTGAGTCACATCCCCAGACCTATTTTGTATTTTATTAGAGATGGGATCTTACTGAGTTGCTTAGTGCCTCTCTAAATTGCTGAGACTTGTGGTCCTCCAGCCTCCGCCTCCCGAGCCACTGGGATTACAGGCATGGGACACTGCACCCAGCTTAAAAAAACTATCTTTAAATAATGAAGATTTTAATAATCATGCAGGAGTTCTCTACTATCACTTCTTTCTCCCAAATAAACACACACACACACACACACACACACACACACACACACACACAAATGAATAAGCAGAAGTTATACTACTATACCATAGGGAAGAAGACAAAAATCCTGGAAAGTCTCTTGATGACCCACCGTAGAGGACTGAAGACTGGGTGAATGAGGAACTAGAAGAACTAAAAATAGTCCTGATTTTGTTTTCCATGGCTTAGAGAAACATGAGAGAAATACCTCAGGAAGAATTATTCAGGACTAATTGTCTGTAATAAATAAAAGTTTGGCAGAATAGAAGATGAGACTAAAAGGAAAATACCACTTCCCAAACCACTGGATACTTTTCCACAGAAGCTGAAAAGCATCACATTGATTGTGGGGAGAGCTTCTAAACTTTTTTGAGTATTTCTCCAACATAACCACAGAGGGGAGGAAAGGGGCAATGGCTGAGGAATGGCTGCAGAATGGAGTGTTCAGTGATGTTTTTTTTTTTTTTCATTTGGCAAAGACTTAGTGGATATAAATTGGTGGGTTCACTCTGAAATGGGGGAACAACCCAACACACCCATGGATTAGGAGCTACCACACAAATGAAGTAAAATCTCTTTCTTTCTATGTTTATTAAATCTATTTTACAAGGGATTAAAGACAAAACCCTTGGGATTCATGCATACCTCCAGCTGTTAAAAAGCTGGATATAGAATCTAGCCAAAGTTTGAGGGGACTATACGAAACAGATTAGGTGAAGTAGAAACGTAGGCAAGGATAATCTACCCTTCTATTTGGGAAAGGAGAAGGAGGAGTGGAAAGTCAGAACAATGACAATGAAACAATACAGCAAAAATAAAACAAAATTTAAAAAAGAAAAAAGAGGTAGATGAAATGTAAGCAATATATTTTGTAATCTACAGAAATAATTTTGAAATGTTGATGAGTTAAATAAAATTAAATAAAAGGCAAAAATTTGGAAAGAACAAATTCAAGGTGAAACATAAATGTGGTAATGATTTAACTGGACAGAAAAAGTTATCATAGGATTGACCAGGATCAACTAATTTTTTATTAATATCAGTTAAAAAGTGTGTACAACAAAAGACCAAGTTGATGATGAGCTCAATAAAATACCACAGAATGCCTAAAATAGACAAAATGATACAAGGAGGTAAAGAGAGACTATAGTGAAAATAGGTAAATTGGTGTTGCTAAGTTAGTATATAGAAATGGTGGAGGAGAAGAACGTTCAAAGATAAAAGGAAAGAATCCAATTTCCCAACTGCAAGTCCAGTGCTCTTATTTTATCATAATTTAATAGAAAGTGAGAAATATCCTCAATAATTTCTCAGTAATTTTCAATATTCTATTGAAAATATTGGATTTTAAAAAATTGAAAAGAAAACAAAACACTTCTGGTTTCAACTAAGTTCAAGAGGTTAAAGAAGTTGGAAGTTGACATTCCTGTCTCCTTTTTTCTTTTTTTCTGAGATATGTCTCACTATGCTGTCTAGGGTAGAATCAAACTCAACTCACAGTCCTGCCTCAGCTTCCCAAGCAGTTGTGACTACAGGCATGCACTCTATTACACTTGGTTGTTATTCCTGTTTGACAACAAGAGAAACATTGAACAAAATGCAGAGACATGATTCTTCTTTATGTAAACATAAAGGGAAAGAGGTCTTTGGGCAAACATCATCCTATGATCTGATCTGGAGGGACAGACAGATACAGAGAATCAGTGAGATCCATTTACCTAGAGCAGATACTACTGAAGTCATAAACTAGCAGGGACACTTAAGTCGGACAACTTCTAGAGACTGAGTGTGGACAAGTTTGAGAGTGAGAAATCCATGGGGGCCAGTATTAAGAAGCCCTTCACTTGCAAGGTAACCTCCAAGAACCCAACCAGGATCTCACAGTGAAGAGATAAGAAAAGTTCCCTTCGGTTTGATTATGATTATTTTGAAACATATCCAGAATATTCTTCATTACAAAGGTTGTATTCTTCAAAGAAAAAAAAAACTACCAGAACTATATTTCCACTGAGGGAAGGGCAATTACCCAACTTTGGACCTCTCTAGATGTTTCCCTAATGGAGGGAAGAGCTAAGAAACACTTATGAGGGTACCATTCTAGGGACACAGGCCTACAAAGAGACAGATTTGAACGTAAGATCACAGTATAGAATACTTCCGCCCTCCCACACAAACCACCATGACATTTCAGAAGAAATTAAAACTGGAGTACCCATATTCCCTCTCCTACTCCACCCCCATCCTAATGATTCTGCTTCTCTGATTGAAACTTGAAGGATGCAGAATTTAGTACTGATACAAAAATGTTAATTATGTGAAGTATTGCATATGTGAATGAACTACATTTCATTTTTCAAAACAACATGCTGTACACATTCATTATATATAATTTTTATTTGTCTATTTAAAATAAAAGGGTTTAATTTAAAAAGTTTTAACTACAGATGGCGGTGCCCAAGGAGCACAATGTTAAATGTGAATTCTTAAGTTGATTTTGGATTTTCTTGGTTCCTTGATCTGATCAGATTTAAAGGCATCGATGAATCTGTTTTCAGTGGTATAAGTAACATGGTTAGCTTGCATACAGTGGCAAAAACTACCCAAATTATCACCAGCAGATACCTATAACAATGAACCTATAGAAAGCAAGACTCTGAGTGACAAAATATTTTCTTTTTTTTTTTTTTTTTTTTTTAATTAATTTTTATTGTAGGTTGTTCAAAACATTACATAGTTTTTGATATATCATAATTCACACTTTGATTCAAGTGGGATATGAACTCCCATTTTTACCCCATATACAGATTGCAGAATCACATCAGTTGCACATTGATTTACATATTGCCATTCTGGAGTCTGTTGTATTCTGCTGCCTTTCCCATCCTCCGCTATCCCCCCTCCCCCCTCCCCTCCCCTCTTCTCTCTCTACCCCCTCTACTGTAATTCATTTCTCCCCCTTATATTTTCCCTCCTTTCCCCTCACTTCCTCTTGTATGTAATTTTGTATACCCCTGAGGGTCTCCTTCCATTTACATGCAATTTCCCTTCTCTCTCCCTTTCCCTCCCACCTCTCATCCCTGTTTAATGTTAATCTTCTTCTCATGCTCTTCTTCCCTACTCTGTTCTTAGTAACTCTCCTTATATCAAAGAAGACATTTGGCATTTGTTTTTAAGGGATTGGCTAGCTTCACTTAGCATAATCTGCTCTAATGCCATCCATTTCCCTCCAAATTCTATGATTTTGTCATTTCTTAATGCAGAGTAATACTCCATTGTGTATAAATGCCACATTTTTTTTATCCATTCGTCTATTGAAGGGCATCTAGGTTGGTTCCACAGTCTTGCTATTGTGAATTGTGCTGCTATGAACATGGATGTAGCAGTGTCCCTATAGTGTGCTCTTTTTAGGTCTTTAGGGAATAGACCGAGTAGTGGAATAGCTGGATCAAATGGTGGTTCCATTCCGAGCTTTCCAAGAAATCTCCATACTGCTTTCCAAATTGGCCGCACCAATTTGCAGTCCCACCAGCAATGTACAAGAGTACCCTTTTCTCCACATCCTCGCCAGCACTTGTTGCTGTTTGACTTCCTAATGGCTGCCAATCTTACTGGAGTGAGATGGTATCTTAGGGTGGTTTTGATTTGCATTTCTCTGACTGCTAGAGATGGTGAGCATTTTTTCATATACTTGTTGATTGATTGTATGTCCTCCTCTGAGAAATTTCTGTTCAGGTCCTTGGCCCATTTGTTGATTGGGTTATTCGTTATCTCATTGTCTAATTTTTTTAGTTCTTTGTATATTCTGGATATTAGGGCTCTGTCTGAAGTGTGAGGAGTAAAGATTTGTTCCCAGGACGTAGGCTCCCTATTCACCTCTCTTATTGTTTCTTTTGCTGAGAAAAAACTTTTTAGTTTTAGTAAGTCCCATTTGTTGATTCTAGTTATTAACTGTTGTGCTATGGGTGTCCTATTGAGGAATTTGGAGCCCGACCCCACAGTATGTAGATCATAGCCAACTTTTTCTTCTATCAGACGCCATGTCTCTGATTTGATATCAAGTTCCTTGATCCACTTTGAGTTAACTTTTGTGCATGGCGAGAGAAAGGGATTCAGTTTCATTTTGTTGCATATGGATTTCCAGTTTTCCCAACACCATTTGTTGAAGATGCTATCCTTCTTCCATTTCATGCTTTTAGCCCCTTTATCAAATATAAGATAGTTGTAGTTTTGTGGATTGGTTTCTGTGTCCTCTATTCTGTACCATTGGTCCACCTGCCTGTTTTGGTACCAGTACCATGCTGTTTTTGTTACTATTGCTCTGTAGTATAGTTTGAAGTCTGGTATAGCTATGCCGCCTGATTCACATTTCCTGCTTAGAATTGTTTTTGCTATTCTGGGTCTTTTATTTTTCCATATGAATTTCATGATTGCTTTCTCTATTTCTACAAGAAATGCCGTTGGGATTTTGATTGGCATTGCATTAAACCTATAGAGAACTTTTGGTAATATCGCCATTTTGATGATGTTACTTCTACCTATCCATGAACAGGGTATATTTTTCCATCTTCTAAGATCTTCTTCTATTTCTCTCTTTAGGGTTCTGTAGTTTTCATTGTATAAGTCTTTCACCTCTTTTGTTAGGTTGATTCCCAAGTATTTTATTTTCTTTGAGGATATTGTGAATGGGGTGGTTGTCCTCATTTCCATTTCAGAGGATTTGTTGCTGATATACAGGAATGCCTTTGATTTATGCGTGTTGATCTTATAGCCTGCCACTTTGCTGAATTCATTTATTAGCTCTAATAGTTTCTTTGTAGACCCTTTTGGGTCTGCTAGGTATAGAATCATGTCATCTGCAAATAGTGATAATTTGAGTTCTTCTTTTCCTATTTTTATGCCTTTAATTTCTTTCGTCTGTCTAATTGCTCTGGCCAGTGATTCGAGAACTATGTTGAACAGAAGTGGTGAGAGAGGGCATCCCTGTCTTGTTCCAGATTTTAGAGGGAACGCCTTCAGTTTTTCTCCATTCAGAATGATGCTAGCCTGAGGCTTAGCATAGATTGCTTTTACAATGTTGAGGTATGTTCCTGTTATCCCTAGTTTTTCTAGAGTTTTGAACATAAAGGGATGCTGTACTTTGTCGAATGCTTTTTCCGCATCTATCGAGATGACCATATGGTTCTTATTTTTAAGCCTGTTGATGTGGTGAATAACATTTATTGATTTCCGTATATTGAACCAACCTTGCATCCCAGGGATAAATCCTACCTGATCATGGTGCACAATTTTTTTGATATGTTTTTGTATCCGGTTCGCAAGAAGTTTATTGAGGATTTTTGCATCTAGGTTCATTAGAGATATTGGTCTGTAGTTTTCTTTCTTTGAAGTGTCTTTGTCTGGTTTAGGAATCAGGGTGATGTTGGCCTCATAGAATGAATTTGGAAGTTCTCCCTCTTTTTCTATTTCCTTAAATAGCTTGAAAAGTATTGGTGTTAATTCCTCTTTAAAGGTTTTGAAAAACTCTGCTGTATACCCATCCGGTCCTGGGCTTTTCTTAGTTGGTAGTCTTTTGATGGTATCTTCTATTTCCTCAATTGATATTGGTCTGTTTAGGTTGTCAATATCCTCTTGGCTCAATCTGGGCAAATCATATGACTTAAGAAATTTATCGATGCCTTCACTATCTTCTATTTTATTGGAGTATAAGGATTCAAAATAATTTCTGATAATCTTCTGTATTTCTGAAGTGTCTGTTGTGATATTGCCTTTTTCATCCCGTATGCTGGTAATTTGAGTTCTCTCTCTTCTTCTCTTTGTTAGCGTGGCTAAGGGTCTGTCGATTTTATTTATTTTTTCAAAGAACCAACTTTTAGTTTTGTCAATTTTTTCAATTGTTTCTTTCGTTTCGATTTCATTAATTTCAGCTCTGATTTTAATTATTTCTTGTCTTCTACTTCTTTTGCTGTTTTTTTGCTCTTCTTTTTCTAGGATTTTGAGTTGAAGTATTAGATCATTTATTTGTTGGTTTTTTCTTTTTTTAAGGAATGAACTCCAAGCAATAAATTTTCCTCTTAGAACTGCTTTCAATGTGTCCCATAGATTCTGATATGTTGTGTCTGTGTTTTCATTTATCTCTAAGAATTTTTTAATTTCCTCCTTGATGTCTTCTATAACCCATTGATCATTCAGTAACCTATTGTTCATTCTCCAAGTGATGCATGATTTTTCCTTACTTCTTTTATTGTTGATTTTCAATTTCATTCCATTATGATCAGATAATATGCATGGTATTATCTCTACTCCTTTATATTGTCTAATAGTTGCCCTGTGACATAATATATGATCTATTTTTGAGAAGGATCCATGTGCTGCTGAGAAAAAAGTGTAACTGCTTGATGTTGGGTGGTATATTCTATATATGTCAATTAAGTCTAGGTTATTAATTGTGTTATTGAGCTCTATAGTTTCCTTATTCAACTTTTGTTTGGAAGATCTGTCCAGTGGTGAGAGAGGTGTGTTGAAGTCTCCCATGATTATTGTATGGTGGTCTATTAGACTCTTGAACTTGAGAAGAGTTTGTTTGATGAACATAGCTGCACCATTGTTTGGGGCATATATATTTATAATTGTTATGTCTTGTTGGTGTATGGTTCCCTTGAGAAGTATGTAGTGTCCCTCTTCATCCCTTTTGATTAACTTTGGCTTGAAATCTATTTTATTTGAAATGAGTATGGACACTCCTGCTTGTTTGCGAAGTCCATATGAGTGATATGATTTTTCCCAACCTTTCACCTTCAGTCTATGTATGTCTTTTCCTATCAGATGTGTCTCCTGAAGGCAGCATATTTTTGGGTCTTGTTTAGTGATCCATTCTGCTAGCCTGTGTCTCTTAATTGGTGAGTTTAAGCCATTGACATTTAGAGTTATTATTGAGATATGGTTTGTTCTTCCAGCCATATTTGTTTATTTATGTTACTAAACATGGTTTGTTTTCCTCTTTGATTATTCCCCCCCACCTTTACTGTACTACCTCCCGCTGTTGGTTTTCATTGATATTTTCCATTTCCTCTTCCTGTAATATTTTGCCGAGGATGTTTTGAAGAGCTGGTTTTCTAGCTGCAAATTCTTTTAACTTTTGTTTATCATGGAAGGTTTTAATTTCATCTTCCATCCTGAAGCTTAATTTCGCGGGATACACAATTCTTGGTTGGAACCCCTTTTCTTTCAACGTTTGAAATATGTTATTCCAGGATCTTCTAGCTTTCAGAGTCTGTGTTGAAAGATCAGCTGTTATCCTGATTGGTTTACCCCTAAATGTAATCTGCTTCCTTTCTCTTGTAGCTTTTAAAATTCTCTCCTTATTCTGTATGTTGGGCATCTTCATTATAATGTGTCTAGGTGTGGCTCTCTTATGATTTTGCACATTCGGCGTCCTGTAGGCTTCTAGGATTTGGGATTCTGTCTCATTCTTCAAGTCTGGGAAGTTTTCTCGTATTATTTCGTTGAATAGATTGGTCATTCCTTTGGTTTGGACCTCAATACCTTCCTGTATCCCCATGACCCTTAAGTTGGGTCTCTTTATGTTATCCCATATTTCTTGAATGTTCTGCTCATGGTTTCTTAACAGCTTTGCTGAGCTGTCTATGTTCTTCTCCAGTTGAAATACTTTGTCTTCATTGTCTGATGTTCTATCTTCTAAGTGTTCTACTCTGCTGGTAGTATTCTCAATTGAGTTTTTAAGTTGGTTTATTGTTTCCTGCATTTCCAGGATTTCTGTTTGTTTGTTTTTTATAACCTCTATCTCCCTGTATAATTGATCTTTTGCTTCTTGGATTTGTTTGTGTAATTTATTGTCGAAGTGGTCGAAGTGGTCTTTCATTGTCTGATTTTGCTGTCTAATGTCTTCCTTGAGACTCCAGATCATCTGAAGCATGTATATCCTGAATTCTTTATCTGACATTCCATCTGCTGCAGATATTACCTCTTCTAAAGTTGAGTTGACCTGCATTGCTTGTGGTCCTTTCTTTCCTTGTCTTTTCATACTGATCGCGTTTCGTTCTTCTGGTAGCCACGCCCCCGTATCTGGTGCAAGAGACCTCAGTTGTCAGCACTGGTGGGGGCTGTAGCTGGGAGACCCGCGCCGCGCGGCTCCCGCCGGCTCCTGCGTCAGCGCCGCCTCAGCTCCCGCCGGTTCCCGTGCCGCTGCCGCGGTTCCCGCCAGCTCCGTCCGGCTCCCTCGCCGCTCCTGCTAATTTAGAGTCCGCTGGGAAGGAATCTCTTTGGCCGATCTTTGGTGACTTCCCCTCTCTGCTATGGCGGGCCCCTGGCTCCTTGCAGGAGTGACCGAAGGGAGAGGTGGAACTGGCTTGTCTCTGGTCTGATATAATCTCTGGTTTTAGATCCCAGTTCGCTAATTCATAGAGGCTTGGTTAGATTTCCTTCCCATCCTCTCAAGGTGGGGAGCCCTTTCCTGGGTGGGCAGGGCCGTTAGCAGAGCCGGAAGGGCACGTGCCTTCTGTCGGGCCAGGCGGGGACCCTTCTGGCTGCGCTGGGCCGCCGGGGGCTCCCTCAGCGCCAGGCAGATGGCGCCCGCGTGGCTAAGAGCCGGGTGGGGTAACCCTTCGCAGAGCGGGCGGGCCGCCAGGAGTGCCGGGATGGTGGGAGCTGTCTGCCGGCCGGGCAGGGACCCTTCTCGACGAGCAGGGCCGCTGGGGGCGCTTGTAAAGCTGGGCGGCTGCCGCCGCGTGTCTAAGACCCAGGCGGGCGGGGTGGCTGTTTGCAGGGCAAGAGCGGGACCGGCAGGGTAGCCGGGATGGCGGAAACTGTCTGTTGGCCGGGCAGGGACCCTTCTCGCCGAGCAGGGTCGCCGGGGGCGCTTGTAAAGCCGGGCGGCTGCAGCCTCGTGGCTAAGAACCAAGCGGGCGGGGTGGCTGTTTGCAGAACAAGAGCGGAATGGCGGGAGCTGTCTGCCAGCAGGGCGGGGACCCTTCTCGCCGAGCAGGGTCGCCGGGGGCGCTTGTAAAGCCGGGCGGCTGCAGCCTCGTGGCTAAGAACCAAGCGGGCGGGCTAGCTGTTTGCAGAACAAGAGCGGAATGGCGGGAGCTGTCTGCCGGCAGGGCGGGGACCCTTCTCGCCGAGCAGGGTCGCCGGGGGCGCTTGTAAAGCCGGGCGGCTGCAGCCTCGTGGCTAAGAACCAAGCGGGCGGGGTGGCTGCTTGCAGAACAAGAGCGGAATGGCGGGAGCTGTCTGCCGGCAGGGCGGGGACCCTTCTCGCCGAGCAGGGTCGCCGGGGGCGCTTGTAAAGCCGGGCGGCTGCAGCCTCGTGGCTAAGAACCAAGCGGGCGGGGTGGCTGCTTGCAGAACAAGAGCGGAATGGCGGGAGCTGTCTGCCGGCAGGGCGGGGACCCTTCTCGCCGAGCAGGGCCTCCGGGGGTGCTTGTAAAGCCGGGTGTCTGCAGCGCCGTGGCTAAGAACCAGCCGGGTGGGGTGGCTGTTCGCCGGGCGAAAGCAGGGCCGCCAGGGTAGCCGGGATGGCGGGCGCTGTCTGCTGGCTGGGCGGGGACCCTTCTGCCGCGCTGCTCTGGGCCGCCTGCCGCTTGCAGAAGCGGCGGGTGGCCGCGGGATTGGACTCTGAGCCCGCGCTGCCAGTCAAGTTTCACTTGTTTGGGGCAAACTGTCACGTCTAATAAACTTACTAATTCTCGGCAGGTCTCCTTTCAACGGAATTTTGCTAGAAGATCCTCAGTAGGTAGAATGTAGCTGTTTTAATTGGTGTTTCTGATCCCGTTAATGTGGAGATATTGAAAGTGCAGCTTCCTCGCCGGCCGCCATGTTGGATCCCCGACAAAATATTTTCTGCTAAGAAAGTTTTAGTGAAAATAAGGAATGTAACAGAGGTGTTTGGTTGTTTCTAACTGTTTGGGGAAGTTTTGGGAAAGAAAATTATGAAAGCAGGGCTTTAAATTCCCAGCTTAATGTGCTGCTTCTATGATTACTCTCAAAGAAAGTGTATAGAGTTCTGAAAACCAAATCCAAAATAAGCACACGTGAAGCTAATTTATAGAACAAGTTGAGTCCTCAAACTTACATCTCTTTGTTAAAAGTTAAAAACTTATTGGGAAGAAACCTGAAAATCACAACAGGTATGTATGGACAGGGCTATAGTTAGACAAGTGTATTCAGAGGTCATATGTTAAAGGTTTGGTCCCCAGGTGGCGCTATTGGGAGGTGATAAGAGCTTTAGGAGGTGGGGCCTTATGAGAAGTCTTTAGATCATTGGGAGTATGCCACCAGGAGATTTGGGGATCCTAATCCCAGTCTTATCCAATTTCTCTGTTCCCTAGTTCTCCAGTCGTAAACTTACAGAAGAATAAAACTTTAAAACACTTATTTTTTCAACTCATAAAAATACATGCCTTGCTAAGGAAAGAAGTCTTAATTTTGTAAAGATGTCAATTTATATAAATTCATCTATAAATTCAATATAATGTCAAGTAAAATACTGTTAAACAACTTGAGATTTATATTTTGAACATGGTAGGAGGATGAGGGAAAATGAATATTTGACAAAGTGATTTTAAAACTAGATGTCAGTTGGAGCTTCCTAAACATTTATCTATACATAGGATTCCCTCAACACTTTAATTTTATAATCTAAAAAAATCCTAAACCCTTTAAAATACTTCTATAAATTCCTGGAATCAACATCCCACACATCCCACAACCCCTTTGTTTTGGGACCTCCATATTTGACTAATACCATTTTCTCCCAATAGTACATTGATCTCAATTTGATACTCAGCTCTTCTTTAGTTTCTACAAGTCACACCAAAAATTTGTATATTCAGCAGACTGCTAAAAAAAGAAAACACACAGACGAAGGATTTACATCACATTAACATAAATATGTTCAATCTGATCCCTCTCTGATTGCTTTTCCCTATCGAAGTCCAAAATTGTTTATTATACAAGTACATCTTTCTGTTTCAGATATCTTGGGTCTCTGCTCTGACTCAGGTATTATCTCCATGGAAGTTTATCAAGATATTTCCTTCAAATCAATAAGTATTTTTTAAACAGAAGTTCTACATGAAAAACATTTCATTATATTAGGACCGTTCAGTTGATTAGGATGAACAGATAGGAAAATTAAAACAAATCTAAATGCTTTAGAAAAAAAGAAGAAATAAGTTTAATTTTACATCATATAAAGGCATAATAAGTACACATTAATTAAAATTAAATACAGTTGGCACAAGAAGACTGTGAAATAAGTAAATGCAAAATACTAGAAATACAGAATCTACTGGGATTAATATCGCACAGATGGTATGGCAGAGACCACCAGTTTCCCCATAATTGTCATTGATGCCCTCTCCCATAGTTTATAACTTGTAGGTGGGAACAGGCATGCTCAGTGTAAGGAATAATTTTCCCATCATTGTTTGCAATTACATGTAGTCACATCATGAAGCTATTCTCGCTGATAGAATTTAAGGTATTATTTAAATATGTGGCAACTTTTGGGAATCTTCCTTAATATATAATTTATTTCTATACACTTTACCTATCTGCTTTTTCAATCCATCCTTCAGCCCATTGGTTGGCATACAGATGAAACCAACTTGGACTAAATAGCATCACATTTTGTCCACATTTTGCTTTGAAACAAAAAGTACCATATTTTAGAAGTGATAGAGCAGTGAACCAGACTGTGTTTTGAGTACTTAAAGGGGCAGAGTCACTATATAAGACCTAGCTTACAAGCCTCCATTGTAAGAGAGAAATAAATTGTTTTCTTATTATATTTAATTTTTTCTTTTATAATATTATTGTATTTTCATGCATCTATCTACCTATCTATCTATCTATTTATTTTTATGTAGTGCTAGGATTAAACCCAGTGCCTCAACACATGCTGGACAAGTGTTGACTATGACTACAGCCCCAACTTTTTTCTTATTTAAGTCACCATTACTTTTTGTGAATTTAAATCACAAGTAAACATAATCTTAATACAAGTGATCAATATGATCAGTGAGTAGAAAGAAAGATTATTCAGTAATGGTATCAGAAATACTCATCATCTATGTGAAAAATAAATTCTAGATAAACTAAAACTTTAAGCTTAAAAATAAAAATAAAATGAAGAATATTTCATTTTTGCAGTAAGGGAGGCCTTTCTTGGTAGGATGGGGACTTAGAATTTGTTAAGGAAAGTAATAATAAATTGGAATACATGAAAAATACAGTAAACTACTGTATTTTAGTAGTTTATTTTGTCACTTGAATTTTTTTTCATGTTCTTTTTACTTACAGAATCCTGACAAGCAGTCTGTGGACTGCTTGTGAAATAAGCTTGTGGACTTCACAAGTAAAATAAAGAGATAAACAACAAATAGAATATGTTTGCTATATATATTATAATATATATTTTATACATGCTTATATATTATATATAAAATATTTCTATATTTGTATATGTAAAACCAATGGCTAATTTATTAAATGTATAAGGAAAGATAAGCAATGTAAATATATAATGAACAAAAAGTATTTAAGCCAAGACCTTTAACAAAAGATCTGCAATCATTTGGAAAATTGTTAACTTCATTCAGATTGAAATAGATGGAAAAAAAGACTAACATATAAAAATAACATAAACATAGCCTTGGTGTTTTATGGAATAATATGAGAAGTTTATAATAATTATAAGAATTACAAAAAGAAGGGGAGAGACTGAAGAAAAATAGTTAAAGCAATGATAATTCTAAATTTATCACTTTTGATGAAAACTATACACTTACAGATCTAGGAATCTCAAAAAGCCCCAAGTAGTATAAAAAAAAGAAATAATATTAAAGCAAATTGCTGAGACAAGCACTAAAACAAAAATTTCAAAAGCAACCAAAGAAATACATAAAAAGTAGAGAACAAAGACAAGGACCTGCAGACATTGTCACAAGTCAAAAGAATATGAAAAACTTTAAAGTGACAAAAGAAAAACCACCAAAACTGTCAACAGAAGTCTATGTTTAAAAAAATTATATTCTTCTAAAATGAAAGAAAATAAACACTTTTGAGCTTTAATAAAAAAAATAGTTTAGCAAATTCATTGTCAGAGGTCGTGTATATTTAAGACCTTACATATTTAAGACCTCTGACAAAGAAATATTAAGACATTAATTGAAATAGTAAGACATTTTCAGGTGAAAGAAAAATGACATCAAATGGAAACTGTATGACACAAGAAATGAGAAATTCCAGAATAAAAAAATGTGGATAAATGGAAGTCAGTTATTTTTAGCATTTAAAATATCTTTAAAAATAATTATTTCAAGTGAAAATAATAACATATCATGAGGTATGAAACACAGAAGCAAAATGGGTGATAATCACAGCAATAATGGAGAAGTGGAGGTACACTTTTGTGAGACTATTATAAATAATCTGATATAACAGTATTTGAAGGTATAGCATGCTATGTTAATAAAAATCATATTGTAAAACCTAAAGAAACCACTAAAAGTGAAACAATAAGGCCTAAAAAACCAGGAGTGAAGATAACATGGGATGCTATAAAGTACTTCTTTTAAAAAAGGCAAGAAAAGATGAAAAGTGGTCAAAACATTTTAAAGATGGTAGTTTTAAACCCAACTACATGGATAAATACACCAAAATGAAAGGATTCAAACACTCCAAGTCAAAAGCAGAGGTTGTCAGAATAAATAAAATTGCAAGATTTCACCATATCTGTCTATATATAATCTTTCAAAATAAGGTCATAGATGGATCAAAGTAAAAGTACATAAAAAATAGATTCCATAAGCAGCTAGACCAAAAGAAAGCTAAGATTGTTACATTAATATTAGACAAAATGGATTTAAATCAAGGTGTATTAGCAGGGATAAATATGATAAAATTTATCATATTTCATAATGATAAATGGGTCAACTCACAATGAGACAAGAAAAAGTAAAAATCCTAAATTTGAATGTATTCTATAACAGTACTTCAAAAGATGCGAGCCAAAATTGAAACAACTGAAAGGAGAAATGGACACATCCATAATTTTAGTTTCCTATGTTTACTTTCCTTTCAGAAATTATTCATGCATACAGATGTGAAATGAATAAGGCTGTGATGATATGAACAACAAAATCTGGCAGACCTATTCCATACTTAAAGAACACTCCATCAAGCAGCAGAATCATTTCAAGTTCATGTGGCCAATATTCTGAGCCATAAAACAGATCTCAACAAGTTTGAAAAGATAATAATCATGAAATAAAATTGAGAATCAATAAATGGAATGAATTCAAACTAAAAAGCTTCTTCTCAGCAAAAGAAACAATCTGTGAGGTAAATAGAAAGCCTACATTTTGGGAGCAAACTTTTACCACATGCACATCAGATAGTGCACTAATCTCTAGGATATATAAAGAACTCAAAAAATTAACACCAAAAAAAACAAATAACGCAATCCATAAATGGGCCAAGGAACTGAAGAGACACTTCTCAGAAGATGATATACAATCAATCAACAAATATATGAAAAAATGTTCAACATCTCTAGCAATTAGAAAAATGCAAATCAAAACTACTCTAAGTTTTCATCTCACTCCAGTCAGAATGGCAGCTATTAAGAATACAAACAACAATGAGTATTGACGAGGATGTGGGGAGAAAGGCACACTCATACATTGCTGGTGGGACTGCAAAATTGGTGCAGCCAATATGGAAAGCAGTATGGAGATTCCTTGGAAAACTGGGAAGGGAACCTCCATTTGACCCAGCTATCCCTCTCCTCGGTCTATACCCAAAGGACTTAAAAACAGCATACTACAGGGACACAGTCATATCAATGTTAATAGCAGCACAATTCACAATAGCTAAACTGTGGAATCAACATAGATGCCCTTCAGTAGATGAATGGATAAAGAAAATGTGGTATGTACACAAAATGGAATATTATTCAGCATTAAAAGAGAATAAAGTCATGGCATTTGCAGGTAAATGGATGGAGTTGGAGAATATAATGCTAAGTGAAGTCACCCAATCCCCCCAAACCAAATGCCGAATGTTTTCTCTGATATAAGGATGCCGATTCATAATGTGGTTGTGGGGGGAAGCATGGGTGGATTAGACAAACTCTAGATAGGGCAAAGGGGAAGAGGAAAAGTAAGGGGTGTGGAGGTAGGAAAGATGGTGGAATGAGATGGACATCATTACCTTAAGTACATGTATGAAGACACAAATGGTGTGACTCTACTTTGTAAACAACCAGAGACATGAAAAATTGTACTCTATATGTGTAATATGAATTGTAATGTGTTCTGTTGTCAAACATAACAAATCAAAATTTAAGAAAAATTAAAAAAACAGTACAATAAAAGATAAAAATCATGTAGAATATCTGACAAAACAGAATTAACCTAGAGCTCAACAATGGAATGATATTTTGAGAAAAAGATTTTGAAGGAAACGGCACAATTAGTAAGGCACTAAATTCAGAAAAAAATAGTTCTTATTAAAGTGTGAAGCAGATAGATGAAAGGGTAAGAGAATCCATTCAAAAGAATATAAAATTTTTGAGTAGGTCATAATGTTCCTGGTCAGGTAGTCTGTAATATTTTTCTACATGCTTTTATTTTTATCTTTGCACATTTAGAAGATGAAAATGTTCTGGCAATTCAAGAAAAGGATGTGTCTGCCATATAATTTGTGCTACTTTGAAAGATGGAAATTTCTAGAATTCCATTCATTTCAGTAGAAAAGCAGCAACTTAAGGGAAGAGAAAAACAGAGAGAGAAAGAGAGAGAGAGAAACAGAGGGAGGGAGAGAGTAACAGAGGGAGGGAGAGAGTGAAGAGAGGGAGCCAGAAAGCAATAGGATGAGTTTTCCTCATCTATGTTTCTATAAAAGATATATATCAAATTACTAAAGATATTTTAATCAAAAATAAAAATATAGTACACAATTAAAATCAATGATATGTTTTACATATAACCAGATAACATTGTGTAATTATATTATAAGCAATACCAAGAATTCTATCTTGGAGTAGTAACACAAACTTTGATATCAATTCACATGTTAAACATCTCTTCATTATAAAAACAGCAACCTAGAAACTGAAAGTTTGAAAAATTAAAATTAATCATATACAACTAAAATATTTCAAGCTATTCACTAGTAGATCTATTGTCTTAATATGACTTCATACTGTGGTAAACAACCCACAATCTGAGTCCTTATGCAAGATTTAGAAGGTAGTTAACTTTATCTTTGGAAGCTTCTCATCTTTGTCTTTTAGTACCACTCTTCTCTTCTCTGCTAGAAATTAGCTAATGATTATAAATTTGGCATCTTGCTCTCAGAAGGTCTGAAATGTCTATAGGGATTATTCCCACTGTACAGAGAGGCAAGTGATAGTGGGTCTATACGCCGGCAAAGCTTAAGGGGCTGGGAGGTCAACAGAAGCCAAGTCTTCCTTGTATGACTACATTTTATCTACTACATTTTATTCTAACATTTTTTACCATGGTTAGAAATACTGGGAAACTGAGCCTCATGCCTATGTTGGTTAAGATTTGAAGAGCCAGATGCTGAAGAGCCGTTGCCACTGAAATTTTGGAAAATACAAAGTTGTATAGATTTAGTGAATGACTCTTTACTGATGAGATTTTAGGAAATTAAATAAGAATGAAAGAAATTTCCATCTGCATTCTCCAGTATATCTAAAATTTCTTCTCACTTGAACCTTGTTGCTGAAATTCTATAAGACACCTCTATTTTTTTTTGTAAAAATATCAATTTCTTTTTTTCATCTTTCCTTTTTAATATTGTCTTTTCTTTTCTGCTTCTTCATTCTATCCCTGTGTCTGTTCCCTTTTATCATCAGGCTGTGCATTATGGAGTACAGCACTGAAAGATCTGACAATGTCCTCCCTCTCTCTGTTACACTACTCTTAAAAATATCCATTGATTTGTGTGTCCAGAGTCAAAATCAGACATTGAATATGAGGTAATAAAACCAATAAAAATTAAACATCAGGTCTGAAAATGATTTAAAGTCACTCTCTTTTCCTTTCTGTTTTCATTTTCTTTGGTCTTCATGGTCCTTTGTTCCATAGGGGCAATTGGGTGGATTTGCTTAAATAAATTACTAACATCTGTGTTCTTAGGCAGGTGGTATGAAAAATGTTAGAAATGGAAAAGGAGACTGGCAAAAAAGGTCAGGATGAATATAAACACAGTAAACTAAGTATAAATCCATAGGACCTGAAGAAAATATCTGTAGAAGTTAAAAGAATTGAATGTGTTTTTCCTAAATACCAGTGATTTAATCTGAGTCCAGATTCAAAGAATCTAATAATCTGTAGCATATGGTTTGTCTTTCAAAATCTATCATAAGACTTTGGGGTCTGACTAAATGACAAATGAATGGGAAATATTATTTTTTCATTAATTGATTTTAAATTCACATATTCTGTGACTTAAGAAATTTCACATTCTAAAAATATTGATATGAACATTTCAAATCACAAATTACTGCTGAATAGAAAAACAGAGACAGAAATTTAGAGGACATGTGACCTTGGAAGTCTGGGCAATGACTGAGCTCTCAGTTCCCAAAAGACCAGGTCAAAGAGGTTAATTTATGTAAGGATACAAAACATAAAGACACCAAACTTGGGGGAATCTATGCTCGAATTGCCATGCTGTGTGATGATTTGTTTCATTTTTTCACATACACCTGATTAAACATTAATGACACACCATTATGAAAATAAACAAAGAACAAAAATAATCTCAAAATAGATCAAAGACCTAAATGTAAGACCTGAAACTGTGGAACTATCAGAAGTAAACTCAGGGGAAACACATTAAAACACTGGTATAAGCAACTATTTTTTGGATAAAACCCCCAAAATATAAGAAACAAAAATAAAAATAGACAAATGGAATTCTACCAAGTTAAGAAGGAAAACTATCAACAGAGTAGAGAGACAGCTTACATAATGAGAAAAAAAATTGCAAACTATTCATCTGGCAAAGGTTTGTTCTCAGAATATATAAGAAACTTAAGAAAAGCAATAGTAAAAACAAAAAATGAAGAATCCAATTAAAATGGTTGAAGGATATGAACAGAAATATCTCAAAAGAAGTAAGTTTATGAAAAAATTTTCTCTCCATTAGCCATCACAGAAATCACAAGTTAAATTCACAATGAGATAGCATCTCATCCCAGTTAGAATGGCTATTATAAAAAAAAAAATTGCTATCGAGGATGTAGAGAAATGGAAACTTTCATATACTATTGGTGAGAATGTAAATTAGGTACAGCCAATAAGGAGAAGTGTATGGAGTTTCCTTAAAACAAAACAAAACAAAAACAAAAACAAACAAACAAAAAAAACAATGACCATATGATTCACATATTCTTTTTCTGGGTATATATACAAAGGAAATGGTATCAGCATATCAAAGAGACACCTAAATGTTCACGTTTATTGTTATACTATTTACAATAGCTAAGATATGAAATCATTTAGGTGCCTTTTAATTTAAAATAGAATTTGTTAAATTCACCAATTGAATACTGTTTGCCAATTATTTTTGCCAAACATTTCAAAACAAAAATTTATGTATACACAATTAATATATATGCCTACACACACATATATAAAACATTTTCTGATTCACACACAAACCATGGAATATTATCAATCATAACCAAAAATGATATTCTGTCATTTGCAGCAAAATGGATAGAACTAGAGGACATTATCTTAAATGAAATGAGTCAACACAGAAAGAGAAATATCACATGTTCTCTCTCATATGTGGATGTTAAAAAAAAAGTCAGTTGGGATGTATAACAGTGATTATTAGAGGCTGGCAAGGGTGAGGGGAAGAGGAACTAGAAGTTGGGTAATGGGTACCAAAACACAGATAGAAGTCTTAAGTTTTAGTATTCTACAGCTCAGTGGGTGACTGTAGTTCACAGTTACCTATTATATTTTTTATGAATACCTCAAAGAGAGGATCTTGAAGCCTCCAAGCACAAAGTAATGATAAGAAGATAGAAACATTAATTACTCTGATTTATATACATTGTATAATGTATATAAATAGAACACTGTACTACATAAATATGTATAATTATTATGTCAATCAAAAATTTAAAAAATTTAAGGGTACATGTTAACTATTCTGATTTGATAATTATATACTGTATTCATGTATCAAATTATCATATTATACTCCACAAATTTGTACAAATAAGTAATAACAAAAAGTCAGAATAAAAGAAAATCAAAGTGACTCATTCTAGTAACATGATTTGAAATCTGGACATGTTCAAACGTAAAGCAAATCACCCAATTAGAATAATATACATTCCATGTTTGTATAAACATGTTAAAAATATACTCTACTGTCATAAAGATCTAAAAAGAACAAAAAAATAAAATAAATAAAGCAAATCCGTGCATTTGTTATCTTAGGTAGTTACATTTGATAAATTACCTTCCAGTGAAAATATCTTAAAGTCTTAGCCCAGCAGCCCTCTGACTTAGCATTTGTCTCAGATTTTTAATTTTTTTAATGAAGTATTATTATCAACACTTACATTAAAATCATTTTCTTATAAATAGTAAGAGTGATTTCATTGAACTTATCAATTTTAAACTTATAATCAAGCTTTTTGAAGTGGTTAGGCAATCTCATGAAAAAGGTAAAAAATACTAAAAACCTAAAATATTAAAAAAAAAAAAGACTAGAAAAACATTCTTCAAAAAATGAGGAGCACAGTAATAGATATAAAATGAGCTGAGGAACTTATTACATACATAAACTGAATTGACAACAATAATTCCACTGTAATTTTTGATTTGCAGAGAGATTAAAAATCTAGTTCTATCCATAGAAATTAAATTTTTTTTCTAAATGTCTGTGAACATGTTATTTATTTTTTGTGCTAGAAGTTTAATTTTAAAAATAATTTTAACTATAAAATAGTTCTACCAATTGATACTATTTGCAACTTAATAAAAATTTTAAAAATCATAGAATTATAATATTAAACAATCATTTCTACTTTAAAGTGTGTCTTGGCTTGAGGGAAAAATTTATATAGTCATCCTAGTATTGATAACATAATCTAAACTGTAGAGGAACAATACAATACAAGAATCACTATGTTTAAAAAACAAAAAGGTTGAAAACATAAAAGCTGACAGCAAATTTTAAAAATTCTTTAAAAAGACACATTAGCAAAAGAAAATCTTTTATATTCAAATGCAACTATTTTCCTGAGAGAAATGAGATCCTTATAATCCTGCATTTCTCTAAGTAAGATATCTAATAGACCCCACAGAATTTTTTGTATAAAATATCTGAAATATTTCATTGACATAAAAATCTTAAGCTCAAACATACCTGTGTTTCTGAGTAAGAACACATGCGCAGTACGACAGTTCTAAAATTCTGTAACTCTAGTTGTGTGATACTGTCAGATCACATCTTCTTTTAAGTCCTACATGGAGGAGTGGGTGATCCACTCTGAGATCTCTTCTGAATCTGTGACTGGAGGCCCAGAGTTTCAGGGAAGGTAAAGGTCCTCCCCTTTTCAGTTTTTCCTGTAATTTGTTGGCATGTTATTTCCAATTCTGAAGCTCTATGCCAGTTAAGAACTTACAAGTTTTATAAGTTATTTTAAAATTTCCTCTCCTAAATAATGTATATTATCCAATTTTATAAAACTCCAGCTGAGCTCAAGAGAACCCATAAATTTAAAAGCAATGAGAGATTCCTATAGCATTGGAAAAAAGTGACAATCAATCCTAATGATACTCTCTTCTTGGAGTATTGGTCCTTTTTCACTTTCCAGCAAACACCTGCATCCACCCCTAACTCTCCAGCTTTCTCTACCTTGCTATGGGCCGAGAGAGTGACTTCTACTGCTTACTCAACCACCATCCCACTTTTCTCTAGCTTCTCTTTTAAGTTCTGGTAATGAGCAACATCAGCAAGAGATCAAGAGATGAAGAGAGGTTGGGATATTCATCCCTCTTGTTCTCTTCATATTGTGCCACAGTTCTGGTAATTGTTGTCATTGTGGTCATAGATTGCAAATGGCCTGCTATGGTTTAAATGTTATCTGTCCCTACCAAAACATACTAAGGCCTGGCCCCCAGTGTAACACTATTGAGAAGTGTTGAGGCCTTTAAGAAGGATTAATTCTTTTCTCATGGGAGTGTTCTCACTCTGGTGTGACTGTATTGGTTACTAAAAAAGGGGGTTTTTATAAAGCAACCCTTGGTCTTGCTTCCATGCATGTTCTTCTGCATACTCTGGCTTCTCCATTCTCTGCCATGGTGAAACTGCCATCTGGTCCTCCCCAGAAGTCGAGCAGATTATGATGCTATGCTCCTGTAAAACTATGAGCTAAGACAATCCTTTTTTCTTTATGAAGTACCCATCCTCAGGTACTAGCAACATAAAACATACTAAGACATGGCCCATCTTCTGCAGGTCTAGGAATCAATATCCTCTAATAGAACCATTCTCTCTCCATGTCTTTCATGCCCTGTAGTGAAAATGGCTTCTTATTATTAATCCCTGGGCAATTTGTTATACTTTGCTGGTTGCCTTAACCCTGCTCACACTATATAAATATTGTCTTTAATTTTTTTTCAGTAAGATATGGTGATAAACAGCTATAATTCCAGGGACTTGTGAGGCTAGGAGAGGAGGATTGGCGTTTTCAGGCCAACCTCAGCAACTTAGTGAGACCCTGTCTTAAAATAAAAAATAAAAAGGGCTGAGGATGAGGCTCAGTGATGGATTGCTCTTGAGTTCCATCCTCAATACTGTCAAAAATGTCTTTGTTTTTCAATTAAACACATTTTAGTGTATAATTTATGTCCTACAGAACTCTGACTGGCAGGCAGGCCTGGTACCACCAAAATGAATGTCTCCAGAATCTGCTTTTGAAGTAGGGCTGATATGCCTGAAGTATTGTTAGTTCAGGGGTTATGGGGTCCAAATTTTCATTTTGGAATCGTTGGCAACTGAAAATTAAATTTCATTAAAAAATGGTCAGTGTAACATGAGTTAACTTGTCTTCCAGATATTTCTGAAATATAAGAAATAAGGAACATTTTTTAATCCAGAGCTTAGCATTGTCATTTAGCAAAAGAATGGGGAAAAAGGTACATTCATACATTGCTGGTGAGACTACAAATTGGTGCAACCCCTATGGAAAGCAGTATAGAGTTTCCTTAGAAAACCTGGAATGAATCCACCATTTCACCCAGCTATTCCACTGCTCTGTTTATACCCAAAGAACTTCAAATCAGCATACTACAGTGACACAGCCACATCAATATTTATAGCTGCTCAATTCACAAGAAATAAACTATGGAACCAACCTACATGCCCTTTAGTAGATGAATGGATAAAATGTGGTATATATACACAATGGAATATAACTTAGCCTTAAAGAAGAATGAAATTATGGCATTTGCAGATAAATGGATGGAGCTAGAGAATATCATGCTAAGTGAAATAAACCAATCCCCCAAAACCAAAAGCCAAATGTTTTCTCTAATAAGTGGATGCTGATCCATAGTGGGTTGGGAGGATAGGGAAGAATGAATAAATTTAGTTTGAAAAGTTGTCTTTTACTCTTTTACTGTACCACAAATTCACAAATTATATATATATATATATATATATATATATATATATATATATATATATATATATACACACACACATACATATACACACACACACTTTTTTTCGGGGGGGTTAGCAGGGAATGAATTCAGGGTACTTATCACTGAGCCACATCCAGGCCATTTTTATTTTTTATTTTGAGACAGGGTCTTGCTAAGTTGCTTAGAACCTAAGTTACTGAGACTGGCTTTGAACTTGTGATCCTCATGCTTCAGCCTCTTTAGCCTCATGGGATTACAGGCATGCATCACCATGCTCAGCTCATAAGTTCTATTTTAAGTAAAAATTTAAGTTGCTGTGTGTTTCTACTGAACATAAAAACCAAAGGCAGTGATCTGGAGACACCAGAAAGGAGACTGTAAAGTTTACTGTTATGCCAGGCCACTAGAGAAAGGTTCCAGTGATGATGAGACGTTGGCTCTCATTCCTTCACTGCAAAAAAGAAAATGCAACCAAATGCCACTGGGACTGCCCTGACCCTTCGAGAGGGTGTCCAACTCCCCATTTCAGAACTTGCAGTGTCAGTGGACTTCCCATGACCTCTGCAAATGTCTGACATACACCTCGTGCGTCTTCTGTTTTCATTTCAGCATCCAAGCTGATAATTAGACAAACTTAATGCAAAACTTTTCTCCATTCCTGCTTCTGCAGGAAACCCCCACATTGTTTGTAATTTTAATGGAGAATCTTGAGATCGCTGTGAAGAAATCACACTGAAAACATTCTGCCACCATCTCTGTGGCAACCTTTCTTTTCCTTCCTGTCTCCTTCGACCTCCCTTTCATTTTCTCTCCTTCTTTCTTACTTCCCCCTTCTTTTTTCTTCCTGCTGTCCTTTCCTTAAGTCCTTGTTCCCTGCCTGTGGCCACGTCTCTGCCTTTTGTGATGGTATATATAATTCATATTGTCATGCATACTGCTTTCCTCAGGAAATTCTTGTGAATACATTTTTCACTTTCTTGATAGACAAATAGTTTATGAAAATGAAATTACTAGGAAAATGCCCACCTAATTTATTAGAGAAATCTGAAGGTCCATTGTTACAAGTAGAACATGTCTTTTAGGAAATAATTAGAGAATGAGGCTTAATAAAAGTACATTTTGATCCTCTCAACAACTGAAAAAGCTCAGACCTTTAAAACATAAAGTATTTTCAACTGTTTTGTGATTGTCAGAGTCTATGACGTAGTAAATCTTAGTGAAACTATTTGGAATTAACCACCATACACTGTGTTATGTATTGGAGCAGCCAATACATAAAATTGAAAACATGAAAATTCATGTGCAAAGATAGAAAAAAGATGTGTTTTTAAGCAAAGTTCAGTGGAGGGATGCTTCATTCTAACCCTGAAAGACTGACTGTGATTCATGTGAAAAGGGCTTCCCCATATCATTTTCCAAACACTTCTGGCTTCCTGTGCCTGCAGCTTAGGAGCAAAGTGGCTCTACTTGAGGGTAGTATTTTAGGAAAGAATCCAAGGGGCAGACTCCTGAAAGCAAAAGTACTCCAAAGCCAGGGAGGGATGCTGTGATGATTTTTAAAACATCACAAATTTTTCAACATTCTTCCACCATCAGAGAGTCTAATTCCCCTTTACTTAAATATTGGGTTGCCTTGATGTACTCCTTCTAATGAACAGAATTCAGCGAGAGAGACAATGTAGGAATTCCAAGGCTAGGTTCAAGAAGGTGTTACACCCTCTGATTCTGACTTCTCTCTCAGGTTGGTTTTGCTCTCCAGACTCAGATCCTAGGTCAGGAGGAAGTTCAGGACACATGGAGATATCTGGCTGAGAGCCTAGAGTCAGCATCAGTCCCACACATGAATGAAGTAGACATCCAATGATTCCACCCCTCAACCTTCAGCAGATACCTGATTTCTGATACCCCAGAAATCATGTGCAGAGGCCATTTTACCTAACATTGCTGTGCTTGGTATAAATTTTTGATCTGCAGAATTACAGAAGAACATAATGAATGGCTGTTTTATGCAGTGGTTTTATTATGTGGCTAATTTGTTACACAGCTAAAGCATCTGGAATGGGAACAGAAAATCCAAGAATTTTTGTGGGAATTTTCTGAAGGATATGGGTAAAATGCTGTCATCTGTGACAATCCCCAAGGGTAGTTTTTGACCAAGGAATAGTGAACACCATTTCTGCATCACAGATGATTGGACATAATGATTGAGATAATGCAATTTAGTAAAAAGAACATTGGCCATGGAGTCACAAGAGTTGGGTTCCAATTCCAGCTTGGCTATGAGTCCTTGAACCTTTATAATGAGTTTACTAATTGGCAATATAGTGATAATTATGCCCATCTGACAGGATTAAATTTTTAAAAAGTTGGTGCATATAAATTTTACTGAATGGTGGGTATCATTTCAGCATATTAGTATATGCATGTGACACAATTTGATTAAATTTACTCACTAATACCTTCCCATACTCTCCTCTCCTTCCTTTCTCTGCTTTCCTTCTTCTATCCAATTGGTCTCCTATATTCATGATGTTCTACCCTACTCACTTGCTTCTACATATAAGAGAAAATATTTGAGAATTCTCTTTCTGATCTGGCTCACTTTGCATAACATAATGCTGTCCATTTCCACCCATTTTCCTTTTTTATGGCTGAATAAAACCTCATTGTTTATATATACTACATTTTCTTTATCCTTTTATCTGTTGATGGACACCAAGGCTAATTCCACAACTTGGCTATTGTGAATTGTGCTGTGATAAACATGAACATATGTGTATCTCTAAAGTATGCTAATTTTAATCTTTTGGATAAATACCAGGGAATGGTATAGCTGGATCTTATTGTAGCTCTTGTTTTTAGTTTTTTGAGGAAACTTTATACTGATTTCCATAGTCACTGTACTAATTTACATTCTTACAGGGTTATTTTTAAGGACTGAATAAGATAAAATATTCAAAATTATCTGAGACATTATGTGGAGCTTCAGTGAGGAGTCTACTTTCTTCATCAAGTGTATATCCATTTCACACAGGCAACATTGTTTCATCCCAACTATTGCTCAGGTGAACAGTTTGCTTTGCTATTAGGGAAGAGGATCAGACTTTTTCTTTGACTTGGAATGTTTTCTCTGTTAGAAAATATTTTTCTTCCCCATTAATGATCTCAGAGGACACTTTCATGATCTTACTTTTGCAATACTAAATAGATGGTTTGTGCAGTTAGTGTCTTAAAGAGCATTTACAGTTCTCCATTAGGGCACCATTATTATTACATAATGTGGCATTCTCCATTATAGAAACCATCTTGACTGTTAGAAGTACTGTCAAAATTATATTTGGTAAACCAGGAATGAAATGCATCTTTATTAAGTTATTCAACAATGTTGAAGTTTGCGCTTGAAACTATTCAGATTTCTTTTTAAGCTATTAATTTCGCATGAGGCAAGGAAGACATGTCTAGACTGATGTTTTAAAGTATTTTGAAATAAAGCCTTTTCCAAAATGGCTATACACTATTGTGCCCTAACAGTTTACTTTGAACTCACTTTGCTGTTATGAAAGCAAGCTAGTGTTCTGCAAATTAACCAGACTTCAGAGAGCTCTGATTTTTATAAAGAACAAATTTTCCGAGGTATGAGAAAACTTGGTTTTGTTAGCAGAGAGACTTTTTTAGTACATTTTTGATGATTGTTTTAAATTTTAATGGGATTTATGGGTCTATGGACATAAAAAAATGGAGAGACTATATTCTGGTCTTAAGAAAATTGGTCTTAAGAAAAGCCCAATATTAATATACTAAAAAAATCAAAATAATAACATTTGTGATTTGCCATGGCATATTATTTGGTTATTGGCAAAATGACCTGCCAAGACCAAGGAATTTTAAAATCTTATTTGGCTTCCACACTCTACTGCCTTCCTCAAAGAACTGTGTTTGGCCATGTCAATATTATACAAATTTTGATGACATAAAATAATTAATTTAGTTGAATTCAAGATTGTTGTGAAGTTGATGTATTTTTTTTGCCCCTGAGAAGGGTTTTCTAGGCCCTAGAGTCAGATTCCAGTTTATATCCTGCCTGATTTTCTGTCTTCTTCCTATCTCTAAAGGAGAAACTGAGAGAGATGCTTTAGAAAATCTACATGTCATGGTTTGAAAGGACCCAAGATAATGCCTCATGTCTATTATTTCAGGGTGAGATAAAGCATATCATATTTAAGAATTTTAAGGAAATTAGTTGTTTTTTTTTAAACTTCCCTGTACATCTCATTCATTTATTCAACAAATATTTACTGGTTACTAAGTACCAGGCTTGATTCTAAATTAATTAGGATTAACTTAGAGTTTAATTCTTGTGAGAGTTTACCAGTGAACAAAACAGATAAAGATTTCTGCCTTTATGAAGTCACATTATAAGATGAAAAAGCAGATGATAAACAAATAAAACAAAATATGTAATGTATTCAAATGGTGTTAAGTAATATAAGGAATCATGAAACAGGAAAGTAACTGTAGATGGTGGGGATTAATATTTCCAATGAAGTGGTCTGGGAAAGTCTTGTTGTGTATAAGGCAATATTTGAACAGAAGCCTGAAGAGTTGAGAAAACAAGTTGCTCAGATACTTGGGGAAAAGCCTTATAATTCCAGAGAGCATCAAATGCCAAACCTCTGGAGTAGGTATGCTAAATACAAAGAATGGCAAGAGGACCAGTGTAGCTGGAACAGAGAGCAAGGGGTGGACAGCAGGGGCAGCAGTCAGGGCAGCCCAAAACTCCGTTAAATTCATGCCACAATTCGAGAATTAAGGGAGTCTCTGAAGAAAAAGAAATCATGATATCCAGAATAGAATCTATGCAAATGCCTCCATTTTGAAGGTGGAAAAAGAGAAGGGGGAAGTAAGAGAGATTAAGAGCTTCTGAGAAGGAGGAGGTCTTAGGCCAGCATAGGCTCACAAAGCCTTCGAGAAACTAATAGAAGGGAGCTGGAGTCAGATTCTAGTTTATATCCTGCCTGAGTCTACCCCTGTGTCGCATCAGTGGTTTCATATTTTTCATGAAAACAAGAACCAATTCACGTCCTTTGATCACTTCAGTAATTAGACTTACAAGAGATCTTTGAGAGGATGATTTCCTCTGAGAAGCAGGGGTGACTATCAAGTAAGAGTAGTGAAGAAAAGCAGGTAGGATGTGCAGACTGCTCTAGTTTTTGTTGTGGTGTGTTTGTTTGTTTGTGTGTGTTTTAATAAATTTGGCCAAAAGTGGAAGAAAGGAGACAAGAGGAGACTTTGAAAGTACAGAAGGTATTTGAAAGAATAGCTGTGGCCTTTTCTTTGGGGATACAGTCAGTGAATCACTGCAACTCAGAATCAACCTGATGCACACAGGTTTTGGTCAGGGAACAAACAGTAGCCTACAAAGACTCATGTCAAAGGTTTACTGGGATGAGGCATAATCTGTCTTTTAGTCAATTGTTAAATTAAAATTAGTTTTTGCTTAGGGTTGTTTGTCCAGCCATTCTAAATGCTATTCTTCAGGAAGTTTCCAGTTCATTTTGGCATGTTTGTGAAGATAGTACAAGTAATATTTCTAAGCAGGCCTGTTAAAATAGATCAATGATAATGGATTTTGGTGAAAGAATAACTCTTTTAGTTAGATTTCATTCTGCAGTGGTTATAAGACACAAAGTGAGTATTTACTATTATTATAGCTACTTTTAAATTGGCCAATGTATACTAAGTAGGCCCTATAATTTTGTGCTTTGTTCAATTCCTAGGGCAGTGCTGGCAGTAAATCAGTGCTACATATTAATATTAATACTTTCCATGTTACTTTCATTAAGCTTTTATACCTTAATTAAATGATTACACTGGAAGTAAATCAGATGATCGGATGACTATAAAATATCTCAGTCCCCAAATTAAAAAATCAACATGCTAAAATCCAATGCACACTCCTCATAACCGACCAAAGAAAGCACATTTATGGCATCACATATAAGGTGTGATTTACTTTTCTCTCTATAAACTAGGGAATGAAATGAATATCCAGTGATGTTTTTGGCTGTTTGGACTTCCCAGGATGTGCTATTAGAATATCTTTGGGTCAGCCACATTTTGCCCTCCTACAAACAGTAAGAGGCTAAGCTTGAAACCCCATTATCAAAAGAAATTTTATAATGGAAAGGATCCAGCTCACTGGTGTGTCAGCTATCTCAGTCACTGCCACATCAACACCCGGTTCTCAGAGCAGAAAAAAAGATTACTGTCAAACGGATCATTCATATTAGTAAGGTTCTTGGCAGGGAATGCTGAGATCTATAGAGTACTTCTTACTGATTGGGGTGGGAGGTCATTGATGCTTCTGTACTACTCTAAAGATCTGTTTACAGCAAAGGGAGCCTTCCCCTTCCAAATCATCCACATGGATGCTGAGTGTCCACGTTGGTGAGGGTGCAAAGATATACACTGTAAAATCTAGAGGAAAACCAAAGGCCAATCTTAAAAAAAGCAACCATTAAAAAATGTTTTTCTGTTTTCCCAGTCTTCTAGAGAAAATAATGTCTTTACTAGCTTACATTTTGTTTTATTATTTTTAAAACTGTGTTTTTAAAAGGTATTTCGTATTAAAATGTTAAGTTGGGTGTTATTAATGTAAGTCTATTTGGTTAGAATGACCCTCTGAAATGCAGATGTTCCCCCATTTCACAGAGGTGATGCAAGATCTTTTTTTTTTTTTTTTCAGGCTGGGGATTGAACCCAGGGCCTTGAGCTTACTGGGCAAGTGCTCTACCACCGAGCCAAACCCCCATTCCCAATTCAAGATCTTTTTGATCCAACAAATTTTTATTACAAAATGTATTACATTTTTCACCATAAATGAATTTATGATCCAACATTTGATTGATAACAGAAAACTTGAAGTATCCAAGAACAAAGAAAGCATGTTTATTTCAAACTCCAAAGTTAAGGGCGGGGGGCAGGCAAAAACTAGAGTTGGGAGAAAATTGTTAAGAGGACACAAAATATTTGTAGGTTATGAAGATCTAACTGATCACCATTATTAAGGAATGGATCGTCACACAGATCTTGGTGTGAGTGTGGTGTGGGAGGTATGGTATTTATTTGTTTTCCTTCTTCCTCTATTATTAAGGCTTTTATATCTTCTTTCCTGAGGAAAGATCATATACATGAAACTGAAGTTGAAGAATGATATTATATTTTGACACCACCCCCCAGTATTGATTGATATCTGTGACATGGAAGATTTAGATTCCTTTCTTCCTGTTTCAGTATCTCCTCTGTTTAACAACTAAAAATTAACCATGTTTGTGGGTAATCAGTATTAAATTTCACACTTAAAGGATTTATATTCTTTAAAATAACTTAAAGATTCAAAGATTAGATGTAATTTTTTTCTACTAAAAATGAGTCATTTAACTTAGCTTTACTGGAAGATGCTCATATATACTCACGGCTGGTATTTGTTAGGACTCATATTTTCTGGCAACAATGTAAAATCTTTAACATGAGTTCTACATACAAACTGTTGTTAAGATTTTTTTTTTTTTTTTTTTGGCACTGGGGATAGAACTCAGCAGCACTCAACCACTGAGCCACATCCACAGTCTTATTTTGTATTTTATTTAGAGACAGGGTACACTGAGTTGCTTAGCGCCTCCCCTTTGCTGAGGCTGGCTTTGAACTCGGGATCCTCCTGTCTCAGCCTCCCAAGCTACTGGGATTATAGGCGTGTGCTACCGCACCTGGCTCAACTAGGCATTTTTATGGCATATTCTATATGAACATAGGTTTACTGAAGCAAAGCACACACTATAGGTGTTGTTGCATTTCATCATTCTTAAAGCAATATTTTCTCTGCTTTTTGCAGAAATATTCCCTATTCTTAGTTCATTTAAGATGTGTCACAGATTCAACTCTGTGGAAACTTCAGTTAGAAGTGCAGTTTGTGAAAATATGGTGAGAATTACAATGAATTGATAATTACAAGGAGGAATCCCTTTTAATTAACTAGTTTCCATCTCAAATTCTTGTAGTTGATAATGCATAAAGCAATCAGATCAGAAGTGTCAGCAGGCAAGAATGGTTGTCATGACTTTAGAAAGCCTCTCCTGGAACTTGTCATCTGTGAGCATACTGTGGATAACAAATGCTCTTCTGATCAATCACTTCCCCATGAAAAATCCACATATTTAGGTTCCTAATTCCAGACATTCTTTCTTCAATGCCTTCCGAAGTTGATTCTGGTACCAAACCAGAAAAGATTGTGGGTTCAAACTACTAGGAAGTAATTAGGCGTTGATGGACTGTACCGTCTGCTGGCATTTGGGAGGATAAGGCCTTTGAGCTGAGATCTTAGATTCAAAATTCAGTATGACAGACCACCCACAAGATCTGTCTCTGACAACCCTCAGGAAAATGCCTACTGCAAGAGACCATGAGCCAGGGAGCAAATCAACTAAGTTGAGTTTAATAGAAAATCTCTCTTTCTTTCTCACCCCCTCTTTTTCTCTCTCTTTAGACACACACACACACACACACACAAAAAAAAAAAAATACACACACATATACTTCCATAGAGATATACGATTGATTTTGTTTTATGATATAGATATGTTTAATCTGATTTAAATATAACACAATGTATACATATATCAAAACAACACATGATACTCCATCAATATTATAATTTTTATGTTTTTCTGTACCCATTAAAAGTAAATTTAACTAATCAAAAATATAAAATAAATAATAATATATAAACCAAACTTCCCATTTCATGAAGTCATCTGCTTCATCACAACTTAGAAAACCTGGCTCAACCTCAGAAAGAATATACAATTTATAATTCCTTCAACATCATGTATTTGATACCAAATATCACCAAATGAATAATAACACAATCTATTTATAGTATTGATTTCAGAAAACAAGCTGCACAGTACCATGCCACAGAAAAATGAGCCACTCTTCAAGAAGAATGCCAGAATAAATAAACAAGATGTTCTAGGGGCTGGGGTTATGGCTCAATGGTAGAGCGCTCACCTTGCATGTGCAAGGCCTGGGGTTTGATCCTCAGCACCACATAAAAATAAACAAAAGTTATTATGCACAAAAAAATAAATATAAAAAATGATGCTCTGTTCTCAAAGGAGCTTATCATGCACTGATATAAATATATATAATATTCTTCATGCACTGAGAAGAGGTATTAATATGTATATACTCTAAGGTAACACTGAATAGAGGAAGGAAAAAAGTGTTAAAAAGACTCAAATGTGGATGGGAGTTGTCTATTTTGTTGTGTCATCCTTATTTATTCAGTGCAATCTAACATTTGAGCATAGCAAGGCACTTAAAATACAATTTTATTAAATTAATAACAATATTTATTCTGCATATGTATATAATATTATGAGTAGGCATTATTATTACTATAATAACATTTCCTGTATTTAGAATGTCCTGGTGTACATTAGGCATTTTAGTTTTTATTAGATCATTAACTATTTTGAATGAATGAATAAAATGCTAAAAATGGAATGAACAACCAAGGAATTAAGTGATTCCAAAACCCTTGCTCCTTTTACCAGAACATTTCACCCTGTGAGTTAGTAGTCTGACATGTCCTAACATTCTGATTTAAGTGATCTAAGGTACAACCTGTGCATCAGAATCTTTTAAAGTTTCTCATGCACATTTTAGATATACATAGAGAAGATCTACTTTGATAGATGGGAGATTTGACAACTGAAATGAGAAAAACACTATTTCAGCACAGCTTTTGGGGGTAGAACTAAACCACCTGTATAATTAACCACTTTTTATCATTGAGGATTTGCAAAAGCAATGCATGTGCAGATCTCAAAGTTAGAAAATTCTTTAGTGCTAAAAAGGTAATACTTCACCCTAAAGGCAGAGACATTGGGTCAATACAACCAGCTCATTATAATTACTTTACATGGCTTCTTGTATGAGAAAGCATACGGTAATTTGGCACAAGAAGATCTTTCTGTTATTTGTTTAAAGAACTTACCAAATGTCTTAAAACATGTGTTTGTCAGATTTTGAAATAGTTTCATCTAAATTCTTGGGTCCTATATCCATACCTGAGTTTGTTCTAGAAGTTCCCAGCAGACCTTTCCACAGTGACTCCCTTTTATCCACTGCAACACGTTTGGATCAAATATGTAGTAACTTCATATAATAGATTTATTGTCCAACCTACAAAAAAGCCACATGAAAGGAGGAAAAATCTGAGATCTATAATGTGGTCACTGCCAACTCAGCCAAAACTAACTCTTTGATATCTTTATGTTCTTAACATCTGCATTTTGTTCAGTCTCCAGTGTAGTAGGAGAGGTAATAGAGGAGACAGATGAGGAAAAATGGAGGAAAATCAGTCCTCCAAAAACAGTATAATAAATTATTATAATGTATCTTCATTAATCATGCTCAGCTATGGTTTCAATTATTTATTTTTCAGTAGAGGTTTCAGGGTGAGCGAGTGAGGCTTTCTTTCAAGCTGTTTTATGATTCTTTAAAAATCTGGAATGGAAAATATTCTTAGACCTTGGTACTTAGATCCTAATTAAAGCCTCATTCCTACTGAATCCAACAAGAAGAACTATAGAGGGATCCCATCTTAGAACCTATAAATTCCTTTTCATTGGTAAATAGGAGCCAATTTTTGTACCCCTCCAACAAACGAACTCAGCTCTAGTTCTTTTCTCACATGTTAAAAGTGATAATTGTTCTAAGATTTATGAGAGACTTAAATACACCCTTCCACAGACTTGTACTTCAGCAGTAGAAATATTATCTTCCCTACTGTCTAAAGTAGTCTCTGTGCAGTAGAGTGAAGCTGCTTATTCTAGGATCAGTGCAAATTATCTCTTTAGTTTTCATGATTTTGCACCAGACTTCAACTTCTAGTCACAACATGACTTAAATAGTTTGAAAGTGAGTCCTCTCTTTTATGCCAGCTGAGGGTGGCCTTTGCTGGAAGCCCACAAAAGATGGAATGTCTGACATCCCGAAGATTTCTCTCTAGAGTTTTAAGACAGTCCACGCTTCTCAAAGATGTTGCCAAATTCACCAAACTTTTCATAAGTCTGACCCAAATTGTAGACTCTACACAGGGCCAATCACCAAGCCAAACTCATCTGGTTCAAATGTATAATTTCATTTGTAAAACTCGCTGCATCTGGTAGAGAGAAAGTAGAACTGGGCACAGAAGTACAGCATATGAGAACACAAGCTGGGGATAGGCACAGGCTTAGCAGAAGGAGCTTGAACTGGGCCTGGAGGTCCAGAATGACAAAGGGAGGAAAGTTGAGCAATACCTGGTGGAGTCAAAATATATTTTTTCCAAATTTTCTGTTTTCATAAAGTTTGAAAAAGCTGAACAAATAAAAACTAGTGCTGTTAGTATCCAAATATCTCACTATTATTGTAAATTAGAGTTCTGTTTCAAGTGGCCAACACTGAAAATGGAAAAAGATACGGCCATGAACCTTAAGATGTGGTCTTGGGATGGTTTGCGTGTGTGTGTGTGTGTGTGTGTGTGTGTGTGTGTGTCCGTCCCTATTCAACCTCTGGGTGGGGCCAGCATGTAAATGGGACCTCATGGTAAAGGACAATGAGACCCTGAAGTTCTATTTCATCACATCTGGTGACCACATGTTCCTTTCATAGTTTGGGATATGGAAGCAAATGCTTTTCTTTATCTCTACTTATTGACGATGTTTGGTGTTTGTTAAAATTTCACATTCCTCATGATAAGATCCACAAACAGAACAGAACAAAACCAAACCAAACAAGACTCCCAGTACATTATGACATGCTATCCCTCATCTCCTCCTCTTTTTCAAATAATCATGATCTGTGCCTTTGGCTTAATATAGAGGAAGGTTATTAAGTCAGGAAGCTTTAAAAAGCAAAGAAAACATTTTTAAAAATAAAGGGCCATCATCCACAAAAACCAGAAATCAATGGAAAATAATATCCAAAGAATTGGTCAGAATAAGCAAAACACCCTTAAAACTTGGATAAGTTTAAAATAATATATGAGTGAAATCAGGAAATGAATGAGTTGTCATATCAGATCTGAGAAAAAATGAAAATGGCTGTAGACCTGATCAGTGATGGTCAGGGACAATAAAAACATTGACTCAACAAATAATTTTGAAACTGTAAGTCCTTATGCTTGAGGCATTATGAATTAGTCATATGGCTGAGCTCTATACAAGTAAATGTTTTATCAATAGTATAAATAACCTGTGATAGAAAAACTAAAGGAACTGCTGAACACAACAGAATATGATAGATATTTAAAAACAAGTGCTGTGAACAGTGGGAAGAAAGATAATTATATTTAAGAAATGACCAGAGAAAATTTTGTGGAGAGCATAGATTTAGACTTAAACATCAAAGATAAATGAAATTACAAAAGATAGAAAGAAGAAAGGTAATTTGCCCCGAAGATAAAAACTAAGAAATATAAGGAAAGTGAAAATTCACATGAAGCATTTGAAGAACATTAAATAGACAACTATCTATATCTATATCTATATCTATATCTATATCTATATCTATCTATATATACACACACAAACACACACACACATATAAATATTAAATCTCTCTCTCTCATATATAATATATATGAGAGAGAGAGATTTAATATTTAAAAATATAGGAAAACAGGTCATGAGGAACCTAGGCACCATTCCAAGGAGTTTGGATAATATCTTTAGGTGAGGAGAGTCCCCTAGAAGATTTAGAATAGAGAAAAATTAGACATTAGATCATTATTTTAGAAAAACTAATTTGACAGTGTAAAGTAGAATAAAGAAAATTGAACAAGGATCAGACATAGGCACATCATTCAATGAATACTATTTTTGAGTACTTTCTCAGTGTGAGAAAATATGAAAAATATTACAGATACACAAATGAATTTAAACCTAGTCACTTCAAAGGATAGTCTTACAGTCTGATGAAAAAAATACACAAGGATATTTTAAAATTGCACAATTATTAAAAAATCCACAGAGCCATTCATTGTGGGGAAAGTACTTGATCTGAGTTTGAAAACTCAACAGATAATTCTCTCTGGAATAGAATGAAAAAGGTCACCTAATGGCATGAGCAACCATCTAGAGATAGAAAGAAAAGGAATAATGAGGGTAGTTGGGTGAAGAGTGAGAGATGACAGGACTAGAGGAGTAAGTAAATGCAAGATGTGGTAAGCAGTTCAAACTACTGAAGGCAATAAATATTCAGCAAAGAATTTTAAGTAAGGGAGTAACATACTAAGATAAGCAATTTAGAAAGTTAACTCTGCCAAGCAGTGAGAAGAGGCTTAATTAGCAGCATGTAAAGTGATGGAGGCCAGTTTAGCAGATTATTGAAGCAATCCAGGTAAGAAATAATGAGGGATAAAACTAAGGCAAGCAGCCTTGAGGGAATGGAAATGATGGAATGGGTCATCAGTATTTAAGAGATAGAAACAACAGAATTTAGGGACTGATTAGGTGTGTTTAGAAGAGGGAAAAGCAAGAAGAAATGATGACTTAAAGATTCCTGGCCTACATGGCTGGGCAAATGATGGAGGGGAAGGACAGCCTTGGGAAATGGGGTGGAGAACTGAAAAGTGAGTTCAGTTTGGGACATGCTGTTTCAGGTGTCTGGGAGTCAACCAAATGAAGAATACTAGCAGGCAGTTGCAAATATAGTTTGGAGCCCAGGAGAGAGGTTTGGACAGGCTCTGTGAGTCATCAGCATACAGGTGATTGCTAACATTAGGGAGTAAATGAGATCATCCTCAGAAATAATGAAGAAGGAGAAAAAAACCTTGATGAGGACTTAATCCTAGGGGACACAGAACGTAAAGACCTCAATTCAGAAAGAAACCAGAATAATAATTGAAAACAAAAAGTAAGAGGAAAACAAGAAGAGAGCATATAATGAAAACAACTGAGAAATCCTGTGGGAGGACAGTGGGGTTAGGAGTGAATTAACAGGGACAAATACTGGAGAGAGTCAAGTCTGATGATATCTAAAACTGCCTAAAAGCATTGAAAATGTGACATTCTCTGGGGATTTTGGCATAGCAGTTTTAATGATATAGTAGAGTCAGGACCTGTTTCTTTACTGAATGGACAAACATATTGGATATGAAACAGTGCAAATGTCTATTCTTTGGCTGACTCTCTTAAGCATACTACTTGGGAAGGAATAGGAAACAATCACTGAAGAAAAAATAATGGGTAGAAGGAGAATTTTTTGTTTTGATTTGATTGTTTTTTAGAAATTTATTTATTGGCTGGGATGAAGAAATCAGCAGAGAGGCAGCAGGAAAGCAGGTGTGGCAAAATTAGTTTTGAGATTGTCTGAGAATTTCATGTAGAAAATTAGAAAGTAAAACGAGATAGAAAGTAAGGGAATTAGGGAACCTAGTTAGTTGTAAGCTAAAGTATATAGAGTCCCTAGATAATCTTTAAAATATAAAATTGTAATAGAGCCAAGACAAATACATTTCCCTCTCAACACTTAGCAGTCTAGGTAGAGTAGTAAAGAAGGCAGATGTTTTGTCTGACCCAGGTTTGAGGACTGATGCAGCAGGTAGGCTGGACAGACAAAGGCATTGTACTTTTTCTCTGTAAGAGAGGAAATGCAATGTCTGAATTTTCTTAGCTAACAAATTCATTTGAGGGAAACAGAACTATGAGGCAGACACAGAGCTAAGTGTAAAACCTCTAATCATCTAATTTGAACTTTTGCTCAAAAAATGCCTTTGCCCTACTTCTCATTTTTAATGAAGCAATTTTGATTTATCTGATAAATACTTCCATACAGATGCAAAGTATATCACTGAAGTACTGTCTACATTAGCAAAATACTGGAAAAGTCATAAAATATATTATAAAACAATAAAAATGGACTACTAAACACTTAACTAAATGAGGCAGATTTACATAGACTAAGGCAGTAACTTCAACAAGTAGTAAGTGAAAAACAAGATTCAAAATAGCATGCATTGTGTTCTTCTAGTTTTGTAAAGTTAAAGAAATGTATATGAATGGATTGACACACACATACCTGTATAATATCTCTGAAAGAAAAAGTGTGGATATCATAATACACTTGGAAATGGAACTATGGTTAGGGGAGAGGTCAAAAAGAAAGATATGCTAGCTATAACATATATACATATATACATACACACATATGTAATTTAATTTTTTTGCTATATAAACATGTGATTACCTGGACAAAAATGATAAAAGATATTTGCCTGCCATCACACTGTCCTCAGTAGTGGTTAAGGTTAGTGGGGGCAGCTCCAAATAGTGGCCCACACTCCAATATATTTGTACTGGCTTTTATCTGAATCCTACCAGACACACCAAATTTAGTAACATTAGATAAAATGGTGCATTTTAGTACCCAGAACATTTTTGATTTCCTGAACCATCAATATTTTCAGCTGAGGTTCAGAAAATAAGGGTTATTCTGACAATACTGGCACATGGAAAAAGATATCCAAGTTAAATTCTGACAACTGCTAATCCAAAAGAGCATTCTGCATAAATACATGTCTTCAGAGCTTAGGGAGGAGATTAAACTTATAAAATGTTCAGGTGTAATTCTAATGAAACTTAAATAAAATGTTTTAAATAATTTTTATTACTTTTTTGTTTAATAGAATTTGTTTCGGCTTCAGAAAAACCTTTTGATTTAAACATCTCTGATCAAATGCTTTATTACAAGAGAAAGCATATTGTAAGATTGATAACTGCTAATGCTTTTCTCCATGTACAGAATGCTAGAGACAATTTTTAGCTGCTCTATGAATAAACAGAATGTACATTTCAGACTTATTTCTGAAGAAATATATGCAAGATTTTATAACTCATATCTTGCTAAATGAGTGTGTATAGAATTCAAAGTCATATTAGTTCATGGGAAAAACCAAATGTACTATAAGCTGCATGAAGTAGGCCATAAGATGGAGACAACACAAATATACTTGGGGGATATCTTGAAAAAAGTATAATGTACCACACAAGTAGCTTTTGTAATGCACAAGTCTGGTATGTATTCATCATTCAAAACTAATAGTGGTCACTGCCAAAGCCCACATTGTTTTCTCTGTTGATTTATATTGTGGTTGGGGTTGGGGTGCAAGGAGAGAAAGAGAGAAAAACGGAGGGCAAGAGAGAAACTAAAGTTTTACATCATTGTTGCTCTCACGTGTTCTCTTCCCTGATTAGTTAGAAATCAGATCATTTTGAACCATTTGGTAGGTTTTTAAGTACCATTATAACATACTTATGCTTGGGTTGACAGCTCAGAAGGTGAGCTATCAGCTCAAAGAGAAACAGTGATAGCCCAGCTTCTCCTGTTTGTAATTAGTACTCCTCCTCTACACATAAGACTCCTATGGACTGGGCTGTCATTCCCCTACTTTAGTACTTGGAGAGCTACACATCCTTCAGAGTTCTGCTCAAATGTCCTTTTTACAGTGATTTCCTTGCTTCTCCAGAATTCTGTAGAATTACTACAACTCTATGTCCACACATCTATTGTAGCACTATTATAGCACAGAATTCTATTGTGATCATTCTATGGCCACCTATAATGATGAATATCTACTTTGTTATTGAACTATTGAAGGGATCTTTTCATCTTTGAATTCCCAACAGATGGCAGTGACCTGGAGGGCCACAATCTCTCTCAGCCTCAGTTTTCTCATGTGTAATGCAGGGAGAATAATCTAAGTCTTGAAGGGTTGTTTTAATGCTTAAAAAGTAATACACACACAGTGTAAAGGAGAGAGAAAAACCCAGAAGGATTCAAGACAAAGAAAACAGGATAACTATGTTCTACTCTAGGTAGTTATATTTTTCAGACACCTTTTGAATCAGAGAAGTTCTGCAGAGAAAAGAATAAACCAGGCACATGGTGAGAAACAGAAATAGGAGATGGACTAAAGTCATGCACGGTTCTCCCTACAGCTTCACCATTCCAAGCTGCAATTTTCCTGAGGCCTGATACTTTGAATTAATGAATAATAGCATAGTTCCCCCACAAATATTTGAAAACAAATATAAAAATAAAATAGAACAAAGGACAAAGGAAACAATGACAGAGTAAATAAGAAACCATCTTATTGGGTTTCATCCATATAGCTTGTGTATATTTCTTTCTCTGTGTGTGAGTGTGTGTGTGAGTGTGTGTGTATATATATATATATATATATATATATATATATATATATATATATATATATATATAATTACTCTCCATATATATTTTGTGTGTATATCCATTATATACACACAAAAATGCCATTTTTTTCAAAAGCATTTGCCAAAAGTTAAGGAGTGTAATGAGAAGTAAAGAATACATATGCTATGTTCTTCAGAGTGGAAGACTCAAAATATCATGATGAACAATCTAAATCAGACAGAAATCCCTCAGACAATCAAAAACACGGTTAATATGGAATGTTTGGTCTGGCTAGCTGGGGGGACAGGATGGTGGGAGAAGGCACAGCCAAGAATTGCATTTCGGTGACTCATTGCTCCTACCAAAACGGTGGCTTCTGAGAAATATAATTTAGAAGAAAATACCTATAATAAAATATGTGATGCCATACCAAAAATAACACTCACATAGAGGGGGAAGCCCTCAATTAGTTTTACTTATAAAACAGAACTTTCTCAGAAATCACTGAGAATCTACCTGAATATTTTGGGAGGTTTATATGAGCTTATTTGTTCATTATTAGTTCATCTATTCACCCACTCAACAAATACTTATTGACAACTATGTCTGGATAGATACAGCAGGAGACAAAGTAGGCAGGGTTGTTCTTGTACTCAGGGAAGTGACAATTAACAGGAAAGACTGACCACTGAACAAGGCAAGAACAATAAGAAGTGATATATTCTCCATTGAGTGCAACTCTATGTGTGTGTGTGTGTGTGTGTGTGTGTGTGTGTGTGTGTATAGACGACTTTTAATTTATTTATTTCATCATTTCTTTGGTGCTTTATAATTATACATAATAAAGGGGTTCATGGTTTCATATACAAATTACATTTGTGATTAGAAACCAGCAAATTATAAGAGGGGAAATGTTGATTACAAAATTCCTTGTTGTTCTTAGGATCTTGAAGTTAAGTTAAGTGCTATGGAAAGAGACAGGAATGGCACTTAAGCAACCTGGGGATATCTTTAAAGAAACAGCTTCCTCAGGGTTAAGAAGTAGAAATATTATCAGGTTAATGGGGATATTGTATGCAAGACTTTGAAGGTAAGGCATTAAGAAAAGCCCCAAATGGGGAAAACTTGAAACAGCTAGAGATTAGGCTGCACAGAGGGGTACAAACCAGGATATAAAAAGTCTAAATTTTAAAAAATGAACTGAACTGTGAGGTACAATTTATATTCAATAAAATGCACACCTTAAAATCTAATGTATTTTGACAACTGTATGCGTATGTAGAACATTTAGTGCCTGATTGCTCTCATCTCCCTTCCTTGCCTCTACTCTCTGACCCAGGTAAGAACTACTCTGTTTAAATCACTACAGATTGATTATTTCATATAAACAGAAACTTACTGTATGAACATTTTGCTCTTTGAGCATAATATCAGTGAGATTTCTCCATGTATTTTGTGTGCCAGTTGTTTACTCCTTTTTATTGCTGAGTATTTGATGTTATGACATAGTATAATTTATTTATCCAGTCATTTACTGGAACTCGTTATTATTTGGGTTGATTCCAGTTTTTAGCTACTATAAATAAAACTTCTACAAACATCCATGCAACAAGCCCTTTTATGGGCATGAGTTTTCATTTCTCTTGAGTAAATACCTAAGAGATGAATTACTGGGCCACATTATGAGCATGTTGGACTATAAGAAACTGGTAAACTGTTTTCAGAAGTAGTCACACCAGTTTAAATATTACCATGAATGTATAAAGTTTCTGTTTTTCCACATCTTTGCCAATACTTTACATTTGTAGTCTTTTTAATTTTACTCACTCTGGTTGGTGCAAAGTGGTAATTTATTACAAAATATTGATTTTAATTTGAATTTCTGTGATGATCAATGATGTCGAACATCTTTGAAGGGGTCATTTGTATTTTGTCTTTTATAAAATTTATTTACATATTTTTCCATGAAAAAATTGGATTGATTGTCTTACTACTGTGAAAGTGTTCTTTACATATTGTTGTTTCAAATAGTAGATCAGTTTTATGATTGTGAATATTTTCTTTTAACATGTAGCTTGTATTTTTATTTTCTTGAGTGCCTCCTATGAAAAGCAGATGATTTTAATTTTTGAAGAAACTCAAGTTTATCATTATTTTCTTTTCTGGGCACTGTTTTTCCCCTAGTGATAACAAAATAATCCTATTTAAGAGAACAGGAAAATGGCCACTAAGGCTAAAATCAAAATGTCCTAATAGGTTGTGATCTTAGTACATCTGGGTCTACATTAATATGTCATTGTAACAAATAAAGGACATTTTCTGAATTTTGGTGATAAATAAACACTGACATTAAAACATTCCGTAAAGATCATGTTTTTAAAAAGTACTGTTTACATTTATCTGTAGAAACTTCTGTCCTGCTGATAGCCCAAATGCATGACTTAAACCATCTGTCTCTTTGATGATGTTAGAGGGAATGATGTAACTATTATTTACAACAGTAAGTTGGTTTGCTGGGAGGATTCTGTTCTTTACCAACATTTTAATATGAGATAAATGAGACAGTTAGGTCTTGAGGCATGTTTTCAAGAGGAGTTCCACAAGCACCTCTTCCATTGAGGGTGGGCTTACCTGAGGGGCATCAAGATGATAGTAGCATAGTCTAGTATGAAAAACTTCCAAGCCTACTGGAGATACACATGCAACCAGAGTTTCAGGTAAGAGACAGCATGATATAAGTAGCAACAATTTTGATGGGAGATTAATTTAAATTTAAATTTTGCCAATTTTTGGTCAAGTTATGTGAATTTTCTGAATCTCGATTTCTTAATCAAATGAGCTTATATGACTGTCATGGGTTGAGTGGTGGCTCTCATATGTCTATATCCTAAACCAGAGCACCTGAGGGTGTGAGTTTATTTGTAAAAAGGATTTCTACAGATATAATTGAGTTAAGACTTTTGAAAAGTGATAATTCTGTATTTTCTGGGTGCATTCTAAGCTCAATGACAGGTGTCTTTATAAGGCATGTAAAGAGATGTACCTGGAGAAGAGAAAGCACACAGAGATGAAGGTAGATTGGAATGATTCAGCCATAGCAAAGGGATATCTAGAGCTACCAGAAGCCAGAATAAGAAAGGAAAGATCCTCCTCTAAATCTTTCAGCAAGAACACTGCCCTGACAATACCTTGATTTCTAACTTCTGGACTCCAGAACTGTGAGAAAGCAGATTTTTTCTGTTTCAAGCCACCAAGTATTTGGTAATTTGTGATGGTGTCCTAGAAACAAATACTACCTCTCTATAGGGTCCTTGTGGAGAATATAGGTGACTAGCACATTGCTCCAGTAAACAATTAATGTTAGCTCCTGTGGTAAAAGAACCTGATACTTTAAACACATGGCCACAAGAAACCTTATGGAGCTCAGCACCAACTGTTTTCTACTCTAGTATAAATGTTTATAAGATTAAGTGTCCAGATTTCCCATAAAGATGGTCAACAGAATTTAAGCAATCTTAAGGTCTAAGAACTGTGAGAATCTTTTTGACTGCTGCTATGAAATTCACTTGTAAGAAGAGGGCTAGCTTTATTGAAGATAAAATTTCAAAAAACATTTGAGAGAACAAGCTAAGCCTCTGAGTTCTGAGTATAAATAGATGAACTTCACATAAGACAAGAGGAAAATTTCATGGGCTCTAAAGATTTAACACATTCTCCATCATCATCTTCAGAAAGCTACAAATATCACAAAATATGACATGAGGTGGGTGATTTTCTTCTTCCCTTCCCTTCCCTTCTTCCTCTTTTGTTCTTTCAGAGAGAAGAGCAGAGAGATGGGCAAATAACATAGAAAACTAAGACTGTGTATGAACATGAGAATGAAAAGGCAAAGTGATACAGGTGTTATTTAGTCTTTGCTTAGATTAAGGCATTGCTTCATTGTTGAGTTAGGTCACAGACAGATATAAAGAGTTGCCAAAGTTAGGCTGAAGTCCTGAAGTCTTCCTCCTATGTCTCCACTTGTAAATTCTTCTCACCAAACATTCAGTTCAACAACTAAGAAACTTTATCCATAACTTTTGAGAATTCTGAAATGAAAATATATTTCTGGGATGAAAAATAAGTTTCTGAGATAGAAATATTTTTGCATTCAAAAATCTAGGCACAACACATTTTTTTAGGGCAATGTATATGTTTTGAAGGTGGTTAAAAATTTTAAGGAAGGTTTCCCCAATTTAAACATAGTTATGACTGGTTATAATCATTTGCAACAAAACTAACTGATTTAGTTTATATATGTAGAATAAAGAACTGAATTAACAGAAAAAGTACATATAATATGTAATATGCCGTCTTTGAAAACTATTTTTGATATTCTACATTTTGAAAACTTAAAAAATCAAATACACATCATATTATTTGAGGAAAGCTACACAATAAATTGAATCTGTTATAAATAAAATCTAATTGGAGCCGATTGGGGTTATCTCAGTGGTACAGCGCTTGCTTAGCATGTGTGAAGCATTGGGTTTAAAAAAATATTTTAAAAAATCAAATTGGATGATGGATAATTAAAAATAAATTAAAATAATTACTACTTAAATTAAACATTGAAGCTAAACTTCAATGCTTAACTTTGAAGTTTAACTCTATGAAGTCAAACCATGAAGTTAAATTCTATGAAGGCAAGCCTGTTCAACTGCCAGGATTCTAAGGATCAATGTAGGAGAAAGAAACAAATCTCACTGAAAACAAATCTAAATGAAAATTCATGTGTTTGAACATGGAAGTTATACTTAGCATCCACTTATTAAATGGGAGAAATGATAATAGGTAAATGAAGACTCCAGTATCATACAAAGAGACAGAATACTAATAGGAGATATATTCTCTGATGCATTAAGCTCATAAGCAAGGACTGAACTGTACTAGTGGTAAACTGAGACATTGGGAAGCATTTTAAAATTAAAATGCATTTTCTTCTCAAGTTGAAATTTTTTCCTGAGTGGGTAGGTTGGTTGTTGGACCCTTTGGAGACTTTTAAGCATTCCAAAGTACCTCCAATGAATTTAGAATGCCAAGAATGTGCACAAATTTGGTATTTAAAATTCTAGACTTGCATTTGCTAATCCAATTAAGTCTAACTTTGCCAGACACAGAGGTTGAACTCTATTTCAATTATGAAGCTGAAACAGAAAGACTCAAAGAATTTGTGTGAAGAAAAACCTATTGTAAGTTGACAATGCCTGTTTCTAAAATGACTATAAATACTAACATTTCTTTAAAACTGATTATTGTTACTAACTTCAAAAGCTCTCCCACCCCTCCCCATCTTACATGAAACAGACAAAATAGGTTGGAAATTGTTAGTGTTGCAAATGTATTTTCTTTTTTTTAATTACTTTTTTTAGTAGTAGATAGACCTTTATTATATTTATTTTTATATGTCGCTGAGGATTGAACCCAGTGCCTCACACATGCTAGGAAAGTGCTCTACTATTGTGCTACAACCCCAGTCCCTTATTTTCAAAACCATTTGATATTTACACTTGTGTTCATGCCTTTAATCATATTCCCATTCTTTTCAGAAGCACCTATCTTATCTATTCCACTTAATTTACTTTTTTTCTAGTCAACTTATAATTTTTTATAGATTTCTAGTGAAGTCTTTAACTCCCTCATGTGAATGATGTGTACATTTTATCATTTCAAGATGGTAAATCCTAGAGGGGAGGGACCATATATGTGTTTCTTTTGCATCTCCTGGATATCAAGTACTGTTGTGGTAGACTCTCACTTGACATGTGTTGATTTGATTTTCATTAGTTCAACTCTAATCTAGCATTTTTATACTAGCAAATGTTACTTAGTGCTATTATGGAATTTATTCTCTAGTGAATTGCATATAGAAATTGGGACTTTAAAAAGTAAACAGTGTACAAAGATGGAGAGAGAGCTTAAAATTCTAAAACCCTTAAATTCCTGTTAAACACAATATATTAAATATAGTTATCCCTGCAATGTCCAGAAATCAATCCAAAGCAAAATATAAATCTTACAATTAAAAAATGAAATAAATGCAGAAAAATCGAGATTTAAATGTAATCTTAGATGGAAAATAGATAATTGAGTCGTACTTAAAAGAGTGAATAAAATTAAAACTCCAGTACCGGCAAAAATATTGCCGACTAAGATTAGGATAATTTGGAATTGCAGGCACCAGATAGATATAAAATGAAATTGATCAGGAATTAAGGGCACCATATAGATATGAAATGGGTGATGGGAAGCTTCTAAAACAGGAGGATGAATTGATTGTGAATGAAGAGTTCTCCTAGACTTCCTTCCCTTACTTCATGAAACAGGATCAATACCACATTACTTTTGATTCTTATTCCTATATGTGTCCTATATGGATTAAGAATCAAAATATCAGGCTTTTCAACAGCAACATAAGAAGTTAGAGTAGTGTCTTAAAAGAAAAGGGGGAAGAGTATCTCTAAATCAGAATTCAATACTAAATTATCATTAAAATATAAAAATTAAATGTACTTTTAGATATGTATGGTCAAAAAACTTATCTCTATGACTTCTTTCTTAGGAAGCTATTAGAGGATATGGTGAGAGAAACAAAAGAAGGAATAAGGGGAAAAAGGGAAGAAGAAAATCAATCAATCAATCAATCATATAGAAGAAAGAATTATAGTAGAATACCAGAATATGAAAAAGTCCCAAGGTAACTGATAAGCAACAGACCAAGAGAATGAGCCACCCAGACTGGACCATAGGACAGAGGACTCTAGAAAGAATAGCTTCTTTTTAAAATTTATTTTTGTTGTAAATGGACACAATACCTTTATTTTATTTACTTATTTTTATATGGTGCTTCACATGAGAATCAAACCAGTGCCTCACATGAGAATCATAATCCCAATCTCAAAGGGTAGCTTTTTGAGGAACAAAATGAAATGAAAAATCAGAACTGACAGTTGACCCTGATTAATTTGATCATATAGATAAAAAAGTATGATTGATTTTATAGTGATTTTGGACAGCTTGGGAAGAACTAATGATAAGTGGACAGAGAGCTACAAAAATAATCAAACAGGAACTCTTTAAAAATGATAAGATTGTGAAGAAAAGGAATCATGGTAAACAAGATGGTTCAACATTTGTGCTGCTATAAGTATGAAAACTGATCCATCCCAAACCTGAAAAAAGAATACAGGGAAGAGGTGGAGAGATTGATTTTCTTTTTCCCTTTTCCCCCTTATTCCTTCCTTTGTTTCTCTCACCATATCCTCTAATAGCTTCCTAAGAAAGAAGCCACAGAGGTAACTTTTTTGACCATACATATCTAAAAGTACATTTAATTTTTATATTTTACTGATAAAATATTTTTTTCCTTATTTTTGCCTTCCAGTAAGTACTCCCTGTAATTTTTTCTTAATAGCTGACATGATATACTGGGTGAAAGGCTCTGTTGTAAATAGGCCTTCAGTCATATGTGGGAGTAAGATTTGGGAGGATGGGAAGCATTCTCTAATACTCAGGTTAAGTCTCAATATTTTATTAGGCCTATCTATGCCTCTGAACTGTGAATTTCACAAGCATTTCACAGTTTTTGCCTATCCTAATATGTAAGAGGATGACTAAAGGGGACCATAACTGGATACCTTACTTCTCTCACATAAAGAGCTAGACTGGGCTGGAGGTGAGTATTTCCCTTCTCTCATATGGAAGACTAGAGCTGGAATTTCATCTTCCTCTGGTCAGTTAGGCTATGATCAAACCCCAACAGATTAGGCTCTGGTTAACAAGTTTCTCAACAGTGCTCTGGCATATTTTAAAATGGTTCTTTTCCATGATGAAAGCACTGGGTGATTTTTTTCTTCAATATTCATTGTCACGTTGTGGTCAAGTTCCTAGAAGCAAAACACAAAATTATACATGGGTGTATCTGGGAGGCAGCTATGATTGGGCCCATTTGGAACTTTTTTTTTTTTTTATTGGTTGTTCAAAACATTACAAAGCTCATGGTATATCATCTTTCATACATTTGACTCAAGTGGGTTATGAACTCCCATTTTTACCCCAAATACAAATTGCAGAATCACATCGGTTACACACTCACATTTTTACATAATGGCATATTAGTGACTGTTGTATTCTGCTACCTTTCCTATCCCCTACTATCCCCCCTCCCCTCCCCTCCCATCTTCCCTCTCTACCTCCTCTGCTGTTGTTCAGTTCTCTCCCTTGTTCCCCCCCCCTGCTTTCCCCTCACAACCTCTTATATGTAATTTTGTGTAACATTGAGGGTCTCCTACCATTTCCATATGATTTCCCTTCTCTCTCCCTTTCTCTCCCCCCACTCGTCTCTGTTTAATGTTAATCTTTTCCTCATGCTCTTCCTCCCTGTTCTGTTCTTAGTTGCTCTCTCTATATCAAAGAAGACATTTGGCATTTGTTTTTTAAGGATTGGCTAGCTTCGCTTAGCATAATCTGCTCTAATGCCATCCATTTCCCTGCAACTTTTAACTCTTAGGTTTGTTCACATCTGGATTCTAACAGTCTGTCGGAGTTCAGGTTTTCTCATGCTGGAACTGGTTCCTTAGGAGGATTCTGCTTTAGAATATTATGATTCTCTTTATCCTTCCTACCTGTGGCTCCAATTTTGGAGACAGCAGTTCTTCTTGTGACCTCAATTCTCTTATACATCTAAAAAGAGCGGTTGATTTTTCATTGTGTCCCATTGTTACTTGTTAAGATGGACTTGACTTTCACGTTCTTGACAAATGGAACTGCAAACTTGACAATCTTTTACAATGAGAAAGTTGAAGATGTGATTCTGGTGCTAACTGTATTTTGTGATGATATTAAGTGTTTTAAGAGTAAATAATGATTATTTGGCACACAGAAATGAAAAAAAGGACTATAAATATAGATATGGGAAATTTGTCTGTTTAGAATCATAGTTGTGGTAAGAGAGGAAGGTCTCTGAGAAAAACTATAGAGAATAGAATACAGCAGATGGCACCTTAGAAAGTGTCTATATTTAGAAATCATAAGTAGGAAGAAGTCAAGAAGGTAAAGAAGAAATCATTTGACAAATGAACAGAGAAATAAGCTATTATAAGACCATTAAAGGCAAAAAAGAAACTTTTTTTTAATAAAGTGGTGTTATATGGCTTCAAATGCTACATAAAAGTCAAGAGAATTGCTAGGAAGTCACTTTGGAAAACTGAAGTTTTAAATCTTTTTAAAAAACTGAATGGATAAAAAAAGTGCTATACATATTTGATGCAATATTACTCAGTTTAAAAGAAGAATGAAATTATGGCATTTGCTGGTAAATGGATGAAGCTAGAGAATATCATGCTAAGTAAAATAAGTCAATTCCGCAAAATCAAAGGCTGAATGTTTTCTCTGATATGGGGTTGCTAATTCACAATAAGATGAGGACACTAGGGAAGAGTAGAGTTACTGTAGATTAAGTAGACAGGAGTGAAGGGAGAGGAGGGGATATGGGGATAGGAAGGATAGTAGAATGAAACAGACATTATTAGCTTACATACATATATGACCACATGACCGGTATGATTCTATAACATATACAATCAAAAAAGTGAAAAATTATACCCCATTTATGTATATCAAAGTGCATAAATGCATTATTCTGTAATATATAACCAATTAAAACAAATAAAAAATTGAGCTGAGGCAGGTTCTTAACAGTGTCTAATACCTTCCTAATTTCTCAAGTTTTCATGAAAACATTATTTCTCAAGTCTAAAATAGCAGATATTAATTCAAATTAAAGGAATTAAATAAATTCTGGTAAATTATTAGATTTGACTTGTCAGATTCTGAACAAGTGGCTAGACATACTCACTAAATAATGTTTTGATTATCTGTTGCTCTGTATTGAATCATCCAAAACTCAATGACACAAAAAACCACAATTGTTTCATTACTACTATATCTTATGGGCCTAGTGACTGACTGCACTGAGGGTGTCTCATGTGGTCAGATAGTAACAGGGCTTGAGTAATCTCATATGTCTGGCAATTAATACTGATTTTTGAATGAAACTGCAATTTGGAAGTTAGCTAGGACCCCTACACATGGCCATGGTCTCCCCATGTGACTCAGAATTTATTGCAGCATGGTGTCTGAATTCCAATAATGGCTATAACCCATAGGAAAAAACAAGCATCCTTGATTCCCTAGTGATATAAATCAAAGGCTGAATTAAAAAAAAGAGATGTGATGGTTAATTTTCATTTGTCAACTTGATTGGACCGTGGTGTATTGCAAAGCAGATAGCCCTCCCCAGTGTGAGTGAGCCTCATTCAATTTGTTGATGGTCTGAATAGAACAAAAAAGACAAAGTAAGAAAGAATTCTCTCTCTCTCTCTCTCTCTCTCTCTCTCTCTCTCTCTCTCTCTCTCTGACTATCTTTGAACTGGAACATTGGTCTACTGTCTTTGGACCAAGACTTGAACTTGAACTTATGACCTCAGCTTTCTCAGGTCTCCAGCTTGCTGAGTTTTCTGAATCATTCCTGGGGTTTCTGGAATGGACTCTCTAATTTGATTGTATTTAAAGATGCTAATGACTCTTTTCAATATTAAGACAACACTGATAATATATGACACAATGTGGCAATAGAGATATGCAAAATATTTCCATTGAGTACTCATAATCAAACACAAATAAAAAGCAAGGAGCTTACGACAGGACAGTACATATGATAGTTTTGAACAGGTTTGTAAAACTAACAAATATAATGAGATTGGCCAGTTGCATCTAAAATTGCTGAACAAAGTGGTGAAAGAAAGGATGACCTTAGGATTCAAACCCAGTATAAGTATGCATAAATAACATAAAATCTTCTATGTGATCTCTGAAAAAGACCTTTATCTCCTGTAGCCAAAGGTCCAAGACTGATGAAAATCAAAGGTCCAAGACTGATGAAAATCAAAGCAGTAATTCATCTGAAACTGGATGAATTACAATACAGGTTGAATTCTTAGCCTTGGAGATTGGAGGTGATGACATAAAGAAAAGAATGGGATCCTGCAAGATGGAATAGGGATATGTGGGCAGATGCTGATAAAACTTCGGATAATGAACCCCTACATTCTGATGAGTTTTCTCGGACAGTAAAACTGGCTTCTCACTCCCCAGGGTAGCAGCTCTACCACCCTCAGTGGCAGTGAATTTTCACCCCCATCTAAGTAGATTAACTTTGCATAGCCTTAGGAAACTAATGGTTTCCCATGAGGCAGTTGCCATACAAGACAATGCTAACTCTCTTTAGGACCCACCCCAACTACTCCTCTTTGCTTATAGATCTATAACTAGACTGAGTTTTAATAGACCCCTACAGGTAAAGTACAAAGTGTAACTCAATAGGAGGCACACTATTCTCCAAAAGAACTACCTGATTTTTCTAATTTATACAGACAGAAATCCAAGGAATATTTATGGGTATGGCTATTGAGGATGTGGGATAATGGTGAAAGAAGCATAAAATTGAACCAGGCAAATTTTATTGCTAAGGGCTCACTAGACAGAGGTTCCATATTTAATGTAGTTTGGAAAGTTAGAAAGGGCTCTAACAGTTTGGTTAGTTGTCTGAAACATGGGTCAAAGGATGGCCCATGTTGAGCTAATTGGATATGTTGGGCCTGCCTTGGTAATGTAGAAGAAAGGATTAAAAGGCTTAGGGGGGTTGAAATATTAGAGTGGCTTTTCCATTTAAGTCCTATGCACCAACACTGAGACACACACACACACACACACACACACACCCAGAAGACATATATTTTGCCAAAATTATGAGAAATAAATTAGTGAGGGCAGCCCTGGAATTCTTGAAGAGCTCCATGATTGCTCTTCTCTATGGGCCAGACCTTACCATTGAGACTACAGTCATGACTTGGGAAACCTAAATACAAATGAGAGTTATTGGATTCCAGGATAGCAAGAGTCAAGTGAAATTTCTTGGTGTAGGGCATGTTGATATATTCCTCCTAAGGTGAAGGATAAATGATTGCATCTGGCTCCTCCTACAGTAAAAAACAGAGTGCAGTGTTATTCAGTTTCTTTGAATTTTATATGTGTTCCTCCAACTCATTTACCACACAAACTGAAAAGCTTCTTATTTGAGTGGTCCAAGAAAAAGACAAAGTTCTACAGCAAGTACTGGCTGCCAAGCAGCTGCTCTGCCACTTGAAACACATGATATAGAAAATTTCATGGTGCTTAAAGTGTCACTGGAAGATAAGGATTCTTCTTGGAGTTTTTAGCAGGTCTCTACAAGTGAACAACCACACACGATCTTAGAATTTTGGAACAAAGGCTTGCCACCTTTCAGATAACTTCTTAGTCTGTGACTTGGTCTTAATAGAGAGTGAATGCTTAATCATGGTGTTTCTCTCTGTTTTCATTAGTTGTAATACTATAAAATACTAGATAATTTACAAACAGAAGTTTATTTGATTATTTTATGGTTCTAGAGGCTGGGAAGTTGAAAAAGTATGGTGCCAACATCTGGTGAAGAACTTTGTGCTGCACTCTAACATGGCAGAATGGCATTTCAGCACACTAGAGACAGTGGAATTAGGCTGAATTCATCCTTTTTATCAAGAAAACCACTCTCATGATAACTATCCCCTTCCTGTGATAACAGCATGAATTTGTTAATGAGGACAGAGCCCCCATGATCTAATGACCTCTTAAAAGTTTCACCTTTTTTTCCTAATAAAACATATTAATTGTGTGTATTAACAGTCCAGTGTGATATGATGTACAGGGACCTCCTTCAAAGTGGACAGTTGCAGTACTAAAGCCTTTTTCTGGGTCATCCCTGAAGGACAATAGTGAAAGGAAATCCTCCCAGTGGACAGCTCTAAGTAGTGCAACAGGCTACTCACTGTGTGAAAGGAGAACTAGTTAGGCATGTAATTATATACTGATTAATGCGGCTGTAGTCAATGATTTGACTTGATGGGACTTGGAAGGAACATGAGTGAAAACTTGGTGATGAGGAAGTTTGGGGAAAATCTGTGCAGACATACCTCTCTGAAAGGGCAAAAAGTTGAAGTTGAACACAGCAGAGAAGGATTTTAATCAAATGGGCAGGATCACCCATTCTATGGATACCAGTGAGCCCCTTTCTTCCACCACTCCTATCCTCACCCAATGGACTAATGAACAAAATAACTATAGTGGCAGATGAAAGTTCTGCATAGGTTCAGCAACATGCACCTGCACTTATCAAAGCTAACCTAACTACAGCCACGCATGCTCAATTTGCTACCAGTAGAGAGCAAGACGGAGTCCTTGATTTGGCACCATTCCCTTGTGTGGTGAGCTGACAGGTTGATTACATTAGACTGCTTTCATTGTGGAAGAGGCAGTGTTTTATTCTTACTGGAATAGATATTCTAAATATGAATTGGTCTAACCTTTATGCAAGGCTTCTGCCAAAATTTTCATAGGTGGACTTATAGAATGCCTATTCTATCATAATGGTATTCCACACAACACTGATGCTGACCAAGGAACTCACTTTGCAGCAAAAGTGTGGCAATGGATGAATGCTCATGGAATTCACTGGTCTTGCCATGTTTCAGATCCTGAAGCAGCTAGTTTGATAAAGTGGTGGAATTACCTTTGAGAGATTCAGAGCAGCAGCTAGGAAGTAATACATTTTAGGGCTAGGGCAAGGTTCTCTAATAGGATACATACTCTTTGCATCAAGGCTCACTATGTAGTTTCATTTTTTTCAATAGCCAGGATTCATAGATATAGACCCAAGGAGTGGAAACAAGAGTGGTATTACTCTTAGTAACTCAATAGGAACATTTTTTTCTTCAGCTCTCATGACTTTATGCTTTTCTGGACTTGGGTTGCAAAGGGAGGACTCGTTGTACCAGAGGATATGACAATATTTCCATTGAACTGGAAGTTAAGACTATTGCCAGTGACTAGGGACTTTTTATACCTCTGAATCAGAGGCAAAGAAGGAGTAACTTGCTGACTGGTGTGATGCATCCCGACTACCAAGGATGCACTGGACTGCTAAACCACAATGAAGTGGGGAAGAGTATTTCTGAAACACAGGGGGCCTAGTAGGGCCACTCTCAGTATCATTATGCCCTGCCTTGATTTCGAATGGATTACATTATTCAGAAATAAAGACTCCTAGAACCATGACCAGCTAAGGTACTTATTGAAGACAAAGGGAACACCGAAAATGTAGTGGAAAAACATAGCTATAAATATCATCTGGGACTATATTACCAATAATAGAAATGTGAACTGTAATTGTCGTCAATATTTCTTTCATATTTTTATAACTATATTTGTATCTGAATATTTTGTATTCTTCCCTCCTTTATTGTTATGGTTTGGATATGAAGTGTCTCCTCAAAAGCTCACGTGAGACAATCCAAGGAGATTTAGAGGTAAATTGATTGGGTTTGAATAGGTTTAATTTAATCAGTGCATTAATCCCCTGATAGGAGTTAACTGGGTGGTAATTGTAGGCAGGTAGGGTGTGTCTAGAGGAGGTGGGTCCCTGGGGACACGCCTTTGGGGTTTATATTTTGTCCTCATGAAGAGAGCTGTCTCTGTTTCTTCGTAATGTTCTAAGCTACTTTCCTCAGCCATGATGTTCTGCTTCACTTGAGCCCCTAGGAATAGAGCCAGGTTTCCATGGACTGAGACCTCTGAAATGATGAACCCTAAATTAAACTTTTCTTCCTCTAATTGCTATTGTCAGGTCTTTTGGTTGCAGCAGCAAAAAGCTGACTAAAACATTTACCATATAAAATATATTGACTTTATATCATAGTTTTAAAATATCATTAACTTTACTTGTAGTATTTAAGTTATAGGGAATTATAATAGTTATTTCTTCATTTGAAAATTAAGAATAGTTTAAGAAGATACTTATGGATGCCATGTTGAGAAGGGTGGACTTCCTATGTGTCAACTTTACTGACCTGCGAGGTGTCCAGATATTTGTTTAAAAATTCCTCTGGGTATTTCTGTGAGGGTGTTTCTGGGTGAGACCAACATTTGAATCAGCAGAATTACTAAACATATTACCTTCCTTTATGGGTATGGGCCTCATTCAATTTGTTGGAGAACTGAATAGAATAAAAAAGGCAGATTAAGGAAGAATTCACTCTCTTTTTCTGACTGTCTTCAAGCTGGGACATCAGTCTTCTCTTTCCTTTAGATTCAGACTTGGATTGTAATTTACAGCATTGGTTCTTTTGGTCTCAGGCCTTTGGATTCTGATTGGAACTTACACTATTGTCTCTCCTGGTTTTCAGCTTTCAGTCTTGGACTGGAACTATACCATAATCTCTCCTGGGTCTTAAACTGGCTGACTGCAGATCATGGAACTGCTTAGCCTTCATAAATACATGAGCCAATTCCTTATCATAAATATCTTTCTATATTTCTGTATCTATGTCTATATCTTTACACATATGGTTGTAGAATGATCTAGGCAGATCTAGATAGATAGATCAATCCTATTTGTACTATTTCTCTGGAGAAACCAGACTAATACAAGGGAAAGCTTTTCTTATTGTAGAATTACAACTAACAGAGATTTGGCAACATTCTATAAAAGTGGTTTATTCAAAAGAGATGCCTTAGAGTATGCTAAGGCTGGTGGTTGGAATTTTGATGCAGAAAATTATATTAACATAATTTTGGAACGTGCCCATTCAAAAAAAATCATCAATCATCAAGAAGGAAAATGATAATGGTGCAGTGGAAAAACCTGGTAGGCTGTAACCTGGTGATGAAAGTTAATGGGACAAGTAGACTTTGTATGCCCTTGTAATATCATGCATTGAGAAAAACACATTACTTCTGCCAGAAAACCATAAGCAGACAGTAGTCCCAAGGAAACATCAAATGGACTCAGGTTGAGAAACAGCCTTCAAAATTAAAACACCTTCAAAATACCCTCACTGTTTTAAACAGTCAAGACCACAGAAGTCAGAGAAAAATTAAGGAACTGTTCTAGTTAAGAACAGATATGACTATGAAAGAGGTATGAGTACAAAATGTAACTCATGATCTGCATGAGATGTGGAACCAGAAGCACTAAGTGACACAGTTGGTAAAGTTGATGAAATTTGATAGATCTGTAGATTGGAGAGTCATGTGATAGGACTATAAATTGCTTTGGATGGATACTCTTGGTTATCTAGGAGTGTGTTCTTGGTTTTGGAAACATTGGAGAATTTAGGTTAGACAAAAGAGTGAAACAAGTGTGGTTTAATGTTAACAGTCTTTGGACTTGTATGAAGAAGGATACTCATTTGTATTGTTGTAATTTTTCTATTAAAATTATTTCAAAATAAAATATGTAGAAACATATTATTAAAATATGTATTTTCCATCAATGTTTCCTAATTCATCATCAAATTAATCTATATCCCTATTTATTTTCATGCCTATCTCCTAAACCATTCATACCTTTATCCATAGTTTCCATATATCTCTTTCAAAAATATCCTGATATACACAAAATTTTAAAAGGAGCTAAAGCATTTATCTTTATATATACCCTTCTTTTTAATTTGTAACAATGCAGAAATGGCAATACAATGGCATCTAATTTTTTACTGTCAATTCATAGCTCAGATTCCTTACATACATTTAATCTAGGCAGCTCCCAAATACTGGGGTTGGATTATGACCAAGTATATCTATAAACACAATAAGAAAAAATTATTCCAGTATAAGAGCATGCCACTAAATCAAGGAATCTAGCTTCAAAAAGCAAGAAGCACAAATAAGGAAAATATCACATTCTTCTCAGATGCCCCTAAGTCTAACACTGGTGATGTCCAGTGGCATTTGCCATGACCACAAAAAATGTTTCTTCCTTCCAGAAATGCACATTCATTTGATCCTTATGAAATTGCAACTCTCCAATCCAAATCAGAACCCAGACCGTGGGCTTAGGAGACTGTTTTGATAACAACCAAAAAATTCAGACAAACACCATACTGGGAAGGATCCAGTAAAGGAAATAACTTTATTCAACAGAAAGTCCCCCAGGAGGATCCATATTATGATTTAGTCAATACTAATCAAGAAGGTGGGTGGTAACAAGTAAGGTTCTTTACCCAGAAGACAACTGTGCACAGAGGTAAAGAAAACAGTTAAAACAGATTGTAAGTTAGAGAAATTCACAATTATATTCTGTCACTGGATCCTATTCTATCTAAGGTTGCACCAAATATTTTTAATTCCTAATCCTTAAAAAAGTAAGAAAGTAAAAGAAGAAAAGAGACATTGGCATAGAATATAAAGCATTCTTTCTCTAAGCAAATGGTGCACATTTTCTTCATATTTTCTCTAACATTTTTACAATTAGGAAAACACCCCAGCAGGCTAACAAATATTTATGTATAGTCTAACCTCTGCAAGTGATTTCCTATGACTCGCCTGATGCTTCTTAGCACATCATGAGTTGCTAGTGGCTGTTTGATGACAAGTCATGAGTCATGGCAAGAAAAAATGAATTCATTCCTTCTCATCAAAAACTAAGCACCAAATTTTACTGGTGATTTAGAGTCAAATGAAGGCTTATTTCTAAAATTCTTATACCATGTTACTGTAAGACAAAACAAAATGGTTAACAAAAAAGAATCAAATAATAAAAGCATTATACCTATAACCTTTTAGTATATTTATTGATTAAGATAGGGCCACTTGGGATGTGGCTTTAGGTCAACTTAGAAGTTTTCTTCATATGTTACATTTCACACATCAAGGAACTGCTTTGTCAATTGGATTGGTCACAGGGAACAGAGTGTCAGAATTTCAGAATCAGAAGCAGTATCTCCTTATCAAAGAGTTACCACATCAGGTAGCAAGACTCTCAATGTTATTCTGGTTCATCCAAAGGCATTCTGAAATTGGCAGCAGCCTACTTTTTGTGCACAGGGCAATTCTGAGTCATTATAGCAAAAATTATTGGAAAAACTATAAATAGAATGTCCAGAGGAAACTATAAGAAATAAAAGGGAATGTTGATAATGCTTTTAAGTCATCCTCAATGATTCAATGATTGGTGGAAGCTTCTAATTTGTATTGAACTTACATCATCAAACATTGTTCTTTTTTATCAGTCTTGGTTATGGTGAGAAAAACTCTTGTTCCTGCTGAAAGAAATGCGGATCATAAAGAAGATCAATATTAGCAATCATGATGCGGCCACAGTTGAGATAAATATCAAACGACAATACCAGGCAGATAAACAGGAATACATTACTAGTCACTTCCTGCACCATCTTTCCAGAAAGAGCAGAAATTTAAGAAAATGTGATCTTTACTTAGAGAAGCTCATTATTCTAGGACCAAGGGAAAGATCATAAAAGTTAAATTTGAGAATCTCATTCAGCTGGTCTAACCTAGCTTCACTTCCCCATGACCACAAGAGCCACCTGTGACGAGGCACAGTAATGATGTAGAGTTGACACACTTATAAAAATTCTTCAGGGGAACTGGGGTCAATATGAATTTTTTTCTTCTAAATTACAGACCAAATTTCTAGGAGTAAATAATCAAGGGTTTTCCCTACTGCATTCCTCTATTTGTCTTCATAACATCAGCATCATTAAAAACATTAATTTTTCAGTTTCTAATTATATAGAGTTCTTGGCAGAGTTATAGTCAGTTCCTGTCTTTACGGAGTTTCAAATCTAAAATGCAAAACAGAATCTAAATTGAGAACACCAGCCACATGAACAAACCAGAGAACCTCTACAAGTTCTCTGAAGCTGTTCCCCAAGGAGGACAAGTATCTAAACTTCTTAAAGGATAGATAAGATTTAAATAGAGAATATTGAGTTTTGGCATAGCAAAGGAGGAGAGAGTATGTAGGATAAGTCAGGGGACCATTCTAGGTGGGCTGAACAAAAACACATTGATGAGAAAGTGGAAAGTTCGGGCACTAGTGAGTAAAGCTATTTGAGAGAGTAGGGGGTTCTGGCATGTAAGTTTTTAGTAAAGACAGGCTCAAAGAAGGGTCAAAGAGGACACTGAAGACTAGTTTAAGAGTTTGAACTTTACACTTTGTTAATGAGTGTCACCAAAGGAGACATTTCAGTAACAATCGAGGGAAACCACATGTCATGTGGATTTACCAAGGTAGATGTTAGAGTAATGACCTGGCACCACCTTTTTATGTGATAAAAATAACCCCAGCATTCCCAATAGCTACAGAATTCTGTTCTGTTTTTCACAACTGGATATTGATAGAGCTACCACTTGTGGCAAGGCTTCCTGGGCATGCTGTTTGAGCCCTCAAGTTGGTAATCTCTGAGCAGACATTCCAGACACTTAGAGGAAAACCAAAGCAGTCATAAATAGCATCAATTCAATTTGCATAGCACCTTTCCTCCAAAATACTTCAAGTGCTAAAGAGAGCCTGGCTCTTCACAACAGGGCCGTGCCAAAACTCACTAAACAAGCTGCTTGCTTAAGAGGGATAAAATCCTTGAACAAATGCATCTGTAAACTTCCTACCTCTCTCATGGCTTGCACAGGGTAAAGCCCCAGATCCAGAAAGTGGCCTGAGGCAGAATATCTCCAACTAAGTTCCGAAGCAGAAGAGCTGCCTGTGGCAAGTGGTATTCTTGAGGCCTCTACAAGCAATGCTGTGACTGGGAATATGTCCCATAAATTCTTGGCTGGCATCTCTGACGTGAAGAAATGAATTCCTATCTTTTTAAAAGTGTTATTATAAATTGACAATTTGAAATTGCATGTATTTATGGTGTACAAAGTGATATGATTTATGAATACAACATGGTGTTATTAAATCAAGTTAATTAACATATCCACCATTTCAAATCCTTTTCTTGGATTTTTCTTGAAATTTATTCTCTAGCAATTTTAAAGCATGCAATACATTATGGTTAACTCTATTCACCAGGCCGTGCAATAGACCTCAGAAAAAATTCTTTCTTATGTCCGAGGTTTTGTGTTCTTTAACCATCTCTTCTTGACTCCCTTCACCCACCATACCCTGTAACCACCATTCCTACTTTCTGCTTTTAGAGAATTCAATTGTTTTATATTGAATATATAAGTGAGAATGTTCAATATTTATCTTTCTGGGCCTGGCTTATTTCACTCAGAATATTGTTCTCCAATTTAATCAATGACACCACAAATGACAGCATTTTCTTTTTTGGACTGAATGGTATTCCACTGTGGGTGTATACCACATTTTCTTTATCTATTTATCTGCTGATAGATACTAAAGTAATTCCTTAATTTGAATAATGCTATGGTAAACATAGGAGTAGAAACATCTCTTTGACACACCAATTTTAAATCTTTCAGATAAATACCCAGAAATGGGATGCTGGATCATGTGGAAGTTCTGGTTTTGGTTTTTTAAGGAACTTCCATACTATTTTCCATAATGCCTATTTTAATTTACATTCCCAATAACAATATACAAGGGTTCTTTTATCTCACATTCTTATCAACACTCATTGACTTTCATCTTTTTGACAGTATGTGGTCATGGACAGATTATTGCTAAAAATAAAAATATTGAAGGTGTCCTGGTGAGATCACAGGTGTAAATGAGGACAATATTATTTGATACTAGAAGAAAGACAAATTTGTTATGAAGTGACAGATAACTTGGCTGAAATGTTCTGCTATTGGGAGGAAAGCAGAACTTTTAAGTGACGAAGTTGGATATTTAAACGGGAGATTTTCAATCACTACATAGAAGATAGTGTTGTTTATCCTTGCTGAGTATAGCAAATGTTTTAGTCAGATATTTTGCCACAGGTAACCAAATGACCTGACAAGAACAACTTTAGAGGAGGAAGAGTTTATTTGGCATTCACGGATTCAGAGGTCTCAGTCCATAGAAAGCTGACTCCATTGCTCAGGGGCCAAGATGAGGCAGAACAACATGGTGGCAGGGAATGGAGGAGAAAAGCAGCTCAGGACATGGCAATTGAGAAGCAGGGAGAGAGAACACCCAAAAGGCACACCCCTAATGACCTGCCTCCTCCAGCCACACTCTATCTGCCTACAGTTATCACTTAGTTAATCCCTATTAGTGATCAGGATACAACTCTCATAATCATTTCACCTCTGGTATTTCTTGCATTCTCAATCATGAGCTTTTGGGAGATCCCACAGTTCAAAACATAAATGAAAGCTACAAAGGAAGAGATAAAATGAAAAAGAACTACTAAGCAAAAAGGAATCAGCACTTGTTGATTCAGAAAATTCTCAGCCTAACCAGATAACATTCTGTGGAAACAAGGCAAAAGTATGACTGGACAAATATTTGCTAGAGAGAATATGTAGGTGTCTGATTTATGAATCTGATCATCCATCTCAGCAGGAGCCAGAAATATAGATGTGATGAACCAAGAAGGATTTGTGAAGAAACTATGTATCTAATGGTGTGGAATCCCTTGTCATTCATGGGAGACCAAAGTTGTTGTGAGTTTTATATCAGAAGAAACACAATCAGTTTGAACTGATAGGTACACAAATGAGAGACAATAAAGGAAGAATGACTCTCAAGGCAGAACTTTAGATGCAGAAGCCAGAGAGGGCAGAAACTTGGATCCAGAGGTCGAGCCAATGGATAAATCTTGGACCTAGAGCTTGGGGCCAGTGGAAGCTGTTGAGTCAGGGCCACTGTTGTGCTAGAGCTGCAACCCAGGTAAACTGTGAGCTGGGAGAGCAAAGATATGTAGAACCCCAAAAGGCACACCCCTAATGACCTGCTATCAATACCATGTGATGCTATTTGACAGAGCACCAAGCCAAACAGGATAACTCTTAGGTCTTTAATGGAATTTTCTTAACTGAATCTCAGGTTGGTTTTAATTTCTGAACTCTTTTTTCCTTCCAATTTTCCCCACTGATTGGGATAATACAACTGTCCATCCTATGCATGCTGAAGCATTGTATTCTGGAAGCTGATTATTTGTTTTCTAGGTCTCATGGTTCTATAAATGGAAAGAAATTTTGCCAGAGGATAGGATATACCCAAAGTCTCATCTTTATTTGATTTAGATGGTATTGAAGATGAAATTCTAGACTCAGAATTTCATGAATTTCTGGACTCAGAATTTCTGAAATGAGTTAAGACTTTTGGGGATGACAGGATTTGGTGAATGTATTTTTTTTGTATGTGGGAGGATCATGGATTTTGGGGAGTCAGAGTGAACAACGGTTTCCATCCAAATTTATATACTAAAGTCCTAACTCCCAAAACCTCAAAATATGATTTTATTTGGTAATAGGGTCCTTGCAGATATAATGAGTTATATTATATCTATATGACAGAGTATATATCATATATATACTTTGGTCATACCAGAGTAATGTGGATTACTAATACAATATGACTGTTGAAGAGATATGTATGCACATAGAGTAAATGCAATATAAATATCAGAGTCATGCTGCTACAAGCCAAGGAACTACCAGAAACTAGTAGAGAAGTACTGAACAGATTCTTCCCTCGCACCTTCACAGGGAACATGGCCCTGATGATACCTTAATTTCAGACTCTGACCTCCAACACTATAAGACATTTCTATTGTTCTAAACCACTACATTTTTGGTACTTTTGAAGCCAGATTTACAGATAGATAGTTAGTGTAGTTAGGTAAATCGGGTCTAATATCGAGTAAAATCAAGAATGAAGGCCATATTGAGAATGGAGTCCAGGAAAAGGGGAATTGAAAATGTCCCCAAGGCCTGGAGCCCATCCCAAGGAAATGTTAGTGAAGCAGCTCCCAGCAAACAAGGAGATGCTAATCCAAAAGCCCTTCCTGCCCAGATTACTCCTTTGGCCCACCTGTCCCCCACCCTTTGGGCCTTCCTACCTACACTGCAAGATAACAGAACAAAGGACAGGAATGCCACAGGAATGGACAGGAATGCGGGAAAGCTGAAAGTAGACCTTAGCTATAAAAGAGGGAAGATCTTACCCTTCCAGGGATTGCAGCTCTTGGGTCCCCTTCTTCCTCAGGGAGAAGTCTTTTCTGCTGTCCTTTAATAAAGAAAGCTTCAACTTTCCACTCTAAACTTGCCTCCACGTGGACTCCTCACTGGTAAACAGTGGTAACACTTTGATACAGTATCACTAGGAAACTAATACACTAGTGCAGTTTATTGAAAAGTATTATCTACACATCTAAGAAGCTCAGAAAACTCCAAGGAGGATAAAATTTAAGAGTCTACCCAGACATATCATGATCAAGCTGTCAAAAAACAATGACAAATCTCATATGTGGTAGCTAGAGAGAAAAAAAGGTGGGGAGAGATATGGGGAATCACATGAAAATAGAAGGGAGACCTGTAGAATAGAGAAAGAAGAAGAGGGGTAGTAGGAGAGAAAGGAAAAGGGAAGTACTGAGAGATGAAATTGACCAAATTATATTGTTAAATTGTGTGTATGCAACAAAGAATCTCACTACTATATACAATTATAATGCTTCAATAAAATATTTTAAAAACAAAAATACATATTCAAAATGCTTTTGCTATACAACAGAAAGTATGCCCAGCTCAACACCAATTTTTGTAAATAAAGTTCTTTGGAACAAAACACATGCAAAAAGATAATGGCAAGGAGAGAACCACAAAGTAAGAAAATAGAAGAGACTTATCATGTAAATGATTAACATGATATTTTATATAATAAGATTAACAGTTTGTATAATATACACATTATATTTAACAGATATTATTAAGATTAACAGTTGACTTCTCATTGCAATGGAAACCAGAGGACACTAGGATAACATATTCAAATGTGCTGGAAAAACAAAACAATCTTACATTCAGCAAAACAATCTTTCAAAAATGAAAGAAAAATACTGAGGAAATTCAATTATATCAGACTCACTTATTAAAATACCCTTTAGAAAGTTCCTCACGTTGAAGATAAGTGATCCCAGCTGAAACAAAGAATTCTGATCAAGGTAATAATGGAATCATAAAAGAAATAAATGCATAGTTTTACCTCTGCTATGTTTTGATGATGATTTTTTTTTTCCATCAAAACTCATGTTGAGCTAAATTCCTCAGTGCCACAGTATTGGAAGGAGAGTCTGGTGGGTGGCACTGAGTTCTAGGATGGAGTCTTCATGAATAGATCAGACCCATCTTGAGAGGGACTGTAGGGCTAGATTAGTTACTGTGACAGCAGGTTGCTATAAAGTGGGTCAACTCCCTTTCCCTTCTCTCTTCTTCATGGGCCTACTCACTACCATTGCATGCATTCCTGTCATATGATGCTGTCTGCATAAGACCATTCTCAGATGTGGTCACCTGATCTTGAACTTCCCTACCTCTAGAAGCACGAGATGAATAAACCTCTTTCTTAATATATCACTCAATCTCAGGTATTTTGTTATAGCGACAGAGTAAGATGCTTCCTTTCTTTCAACTAATTAAAAAAAATTATAAATCTATATGTATTGTTGAAATACGATTTTCAATAATAACAGCACAAAGGAAGAAGATGGATAGCTTTGCATTCTATTTTTTCCCATTACTATTACATACACCACAGTTTTCTTGTGGTTGCTATTTACATTATATATCTTTTTACATCTTTTTTCTTCAACTTATTTTATCTTTAACCTAAAGTGCATTTCCTGTAGACAGCATATAATTGGATTTTGTGACACCAGCTAAGTGATACCAGATAGTGATTTAAATTCATGGAAACAAATAAAAAGAACTATAAATGGCAAATAAAAAGGTTAACATAAACTTTTTCTTTCTTAGTTTTTCTACTAGATATATAAAAATAATATATTAACAGTGACAGTAACATATATCAGTATAATATGCAGAATAATAATGCACTGAAAGAGGAAGAAGGATTATGGCTATGTAGAAGCAATGTTTTTTTATCATACTGGAATTAAGTAGTATAAATCTAAAGTAGATTCTGGTAAGATGCGTATGATAAGCTCTGGAGAAATCACCAATCTTCATGAGAATATAGCAAAAAAGACCTAATGGCTCAGTAACCTGAGGCAGGAGAATCAGAAGTTCAAAACCAGCCTCAGCAATTTAGTAAGATCCTGAGCAACTACCTAGTGAGATGGGGATGTGGCTCAATGATTAAGTGCCCCTGAGTTCAATCCTTGGTAAAAACAATAACAAATAAAAAAAAGATATTTAAAGGAATTAAAATATTATGCTAGAAATATTTATTTAATTCAAAGTAGTAAAGAAGGGGAAGAGGAACAAAAAAGAAATTGACATGTCTGTATAAAATAAATTATTAAGGGTATCAGGGCCCAGCATGGTAGTACATGTCTATAATCCCAGCAACTCAAGAGGCTGAGGCAGGAATATTTCAAGTTCAAGAGCAGCATCAGCAACTTAGAGAGGTTTTTAGAAAATTAGCAAGATTCTACCTCAAAATAAAAATTTTAGAGGCTGGGGATATATATATATACACATTTTATTTATTTGCTTATTTCAATGGTAAAGTACCCCTAGGTTTAATTCCTAGTACTCAAAAGCAAAACAAACAAAACCCTAAAAGTATCAGACATAAATGGAAGTATATCAATGACAGCATTAAATATGAACACATGAAATACTTTGGCAACAAAATCCAATTATATACTGTCTACAGGAAATGTACTTTACATCAAAATAAAAATAGGTTGAAGAAAAAAGATTCAAAAAGATACACAATGTAAATAAAAACCACAAAAAAGTTATAGTATATATAATCGTAATGGAAAAAATAGAATATAAAACAAAAATATTAGTAGAGAAGAGAATATTACATTTTATAATGATAAAATGGGTCTATCAGGAATAGATGACAATTATAAACATAACATATGTGCACTGATATGTACCATATATGCACAATAGAGCCCTAAAATACATGAAGGCAAAGTAAAATTGAAGAAAGGATAAAAGTTCATCAATAATAGTTGAATACTTTAATATCCTAATTTTAATAATAGATAGAAGAACTAGAAGGAATGAGAAACAAGAAAAAAGAAGACTTGACCAACACTATATATCAACTAGATTTAATAGATATGTATAGGACATTTTCCCAACAATAGTTCTTAAGAGCACATGGACCATTCTCTAGGACAGACCATACACTAGCCCATGATGTAAGCTTCAATATATTTAAAATGATTAAAAGAACTGAAGTCATACAAAGTATTTCCTCCAATCAAAAGGATAAAATTGATTTCAAGAGTAACAGAAAAACAAGAAATTTATAATATGTGGAAATTAAATAATTAAACACACCCTTAATTAACCAATGAAGAATAAATCAAATGAAAGAAGAAAATTTAAAAATAGAGATAAAGGAAAATGAAGATATATATACATAAACACACACACACACACACACACATATGTACCATATACACCAAAACTCAGAAAATGCAGCTGAACTATTGTCAGAGGAAAGATTTTATCAATAAATGCCTAAACTTAAATTTAAAAGACATAAATTAGTATAATCTTCTGCCTAAGGTTCTGGAAACAGATCAAACTAAACCTAAACAAACAGAAGTAAATAAATAATAAAAATTAGAATAAAATTAAATGGAAATACTTGATGCAAAAGTAATAGAAAAAAATGAACAAAATCAAGACTTGTTCTTTGAAAAGATAAACAAAATGTTTTAGTCAGCTTTTTCACCGCTGGGACTTGAAAGGATCCAACCAGAATAACTGTAGAGGAGGAAAAATTTATTTATGATCTCAAGGTTTCAGAGGTCTCAGTCCTCTCCACTCCTCAGGGCTTAAGGTGAGACAGGACATCATGGTGGAGGAGTGTGGCAGAGGGAAGCAGTTCACATGAAAAGCGGAAAGAGACTCCACTCTCCAGATACAAATATATACCCCATCAGCCCCACCCCCAGTGAGCCACTTCCTCCAGCCACACTCCACCTGCCTCCAGTTACCACTCAGTTAGTCCCATCAGGGATCATTTCACTGATTAGGTTGAGTATATAACCCAATCATTTCTCCTCCAAAGCTTCTTGCATTGTCTCACACATGAGCTTTTGGGGGATACCACATCTAAACCATAACACAAAAATAGACAGATCTTTAGATAAATTAAATAAGAAAAGAGGAAACTCAAACTATAAAATCAGGTGCTAGGACATTACTATGACTTTATAGAGAAAAAGAATCATCAGGAAATAAATAGTATGAATAATTTCATGGCAACAAATTAAATGCCAAGTGAAATGAAGACATTCCTAGAAAGACATAAACTTCTGTGACTCCAGAAGAAAAAGAAAATTCTTGTTAAGCCTATAATTTAAAAAGAGATAGAATTACTATTGTTAAAAAACAAAATAAAAAAAAAATAACCACCACAGGGGGGAAAAAATGGTCAGGCATTTGTGTTAGTGAGTTTTTCATCACTGTGTCTAAAATACCTGACAACAACAACATAAAGGAAGAAAACTTTATCTGGGCTCATGGTTTCAGAGGTTTTATTCATGGTTAGCCATGCCAAGGTGAGGCAGAACGTCTTGGTGGAAGGGCATGGTGGGGGAAAGCTGCTCAGCTCATGACAGCTGGGAAACAGGGAGAGTGAGTGAGGAGCTAGGGATAAAATATTATCCACAAGGGCGTACCTGCAGGGACCTACTTCCTCCATCCATGCTCCAGCTGCCTAAAGTCACCACCCAGTAATCCTTTCAAACTATTAATCCATTAAATGGATTAATTCACTGATTCGGTTACAGATCTCACAAGCTAATTATTTCACCTATGAAAATCCTGGATTGTTTATCACATTGGGGGAATCTTTATAGCCAAGCCATAAGAATTGGTGAATTCCACCAATATTTAAAATACAATTAAGCTGGGCATGGTGGCACATGCTTGTAATTCCAGCAGCCAAGGAGGCTAAGGCAGGAGGATTGCAGATTTGAAGCCAGCCTCAACAACTAAGTAAAGCTTTAAGCAATCTAGTGAGACCTTATCTCAAAATATAAAATAAAAAGGGCTGAAGATGTAGCTCAATAAAATAGAAATAAAATATATAAGTAATGACATGTTTTTTCACAAATTGTTCTAAAAATTAAAAAAGGAAGAACATCTTTCAATTCATTCTATGAGACTATTATTAACCAGATACCAAATCTACTCAAAGATATCATAAGATGAAAAACTTCTAACCAATATTGCTTTTGAATATAAACACAAAAATTCTAAACAAAATACTAGCAAACCAAACCCAGTAATCTATGAAAGAGTTTATACACTATGACTAAGTGGAATTTATCCCAGGAATCAGAAGTCCATTAAACATTCAAAAATTGATGAATATAATATACCATATTAGTAGAATAAAGGACAACAACTGCAGAATCATCTCAAAAAATGTAAAAAAGCATTTAACTAAATTCAATATTCCTTCAGCATAAAACACTCAATGAACAGAAACATAAGGATTTTTTTTATTGTGGAAAAGGGTATCTATGAAAAATGGGGGGTTCTCTTAAATAAAAATGAAGATACACACCAAAACAGATGACTGTGCAAATGCTGCAAGAATGGATTTTGAGTATATAAATAAATTTTAATGAGTAGGCAAATTCACAAATATGGAATCCACAAAAAACCAAGATCAACGGTAAAGATTTTATTCTCCCTTTTTAAAACCATGTTTATCATCATTGTCCTTCTTACCCCTTTCCCTCTCCTTGCAATAGGTTAACTGCATTTCCAGTTTTCCTTGGAGATAGGTGTGGTCTTATGATTGGCTTTTTGCCAACAGAGTGGACTTAGAAGTAATATACTCTCTTTACAAACTTGGCCTGTAAAACCCTCCCACCTGAGAGTCTCTGCCTGGAATGGAGATAACCCACATAATAATCTTGGGAATCCTAGGTTGAATTTGTCAGAACATAGGATGGGAGAAACAATAGGAAGGAAATTAGGAAACCATTATCCCTGAATCTCCATTTGAAAGTGAGTCGCCCAACATGAGAAAGAAATATATTTTTCTGTTAAATCATTAAGTTTTGGAGGTTAATTTGTAGCAACTAGAGCTACCATAAGTACATAGAACAGCTACAATATTAGTAAGTCTAAGAAGTTTTCCATTATACTTTGCATATGCCTCTATTTTCTTAATTCTCAGGAGGATGCACCCTTATTGTTCTGTAGAGTCTGATTGAGATATTTTATTTATTTCTTTTTTTTTTTAAGAGAGAGTGGGAGAGAGAAAGAAAGAGAGAATTTTTTTAATATTTATTTTTTAGTTCTCGGCAGACACAACATCTTTGTTTGTATGTGGTGCTGAGGATCGAACCCGGGCCGCACGCATGCCAGGAAAGCGCACTACCTACCGCTTGAGCCACATCCCCAGGCCCAATATTTTATTTCTTATCTCTGGTCAACTTCAGCATCAAGGCCAAAATGATAACAAAAGACTGAGTTATTGATTACACATTCAAAGTGTTCTTCCATGCAAAGATTCACATTGTTATTAGCTATCATATAATTACACTAGCAAGCTTAGGTTTATTGCAATGTTATTTATTAATTATGAAATATTAAATTATTTTATTAATTTACCAATATTCATTGAATTGTTGAGACATATTGAATATTTCTGTATCTTCTATGATAGACAGAGAGTTTGGCCTGAAAGAGATAGACTCCATGGGAAACCCACACTGAGTTCAGCAGGTCGAGCTACATTAAATGCATGTAAATCCAGGAAGTGAGAGGGAAAGTTGCACGTTTTAACTCTCATAACATTTCTGGAATGAACTTAGCTTCTGGCTCCGTATTCTCCTTTCACTTAATCTTCTCCTCTTCAGTTTTCTCTTCACAGAAAGCGTAATTTAAGAACCTGTTGGAAACTAGCATATTAAAATAGCTCCAAAAATGTTTTTCCCCTTCAATGATAGTGCTTTGGGGGGAAAAATTAAAGCTATCCTGAAGGCTTCCCTCATGGGAGTGCTAGGCGTTCCAGACTAGTTACTCAACCTTGGTCATGAACTGAGAGACTCCCTGTCTCTTGGCCAGCTTTTCAACTCTCAGGGCAATTTTTCTTGCATTAACAAACATTTACTGAGAAACTGTGTTTCAAGCCCAAGTTAGGTACTATGCTGAGAATTCAAAAATGACAAGGTCTCTCTGTTCTGGGAGCAAGATACCTGGATAACATATTGAACAATGTAATAAGCACAAAATGGAAGTTTTTACAGAATTTTGCAAAGACACAGAAGATAGAAAAATGAATTCTGAGATAGCAGGGACAGTGGAATGAGGGCATGTAAGACTCCACATTCAAGCCAGCACTCTGAGCTTGTGGGACCTTTATGTGGAGAGGCAGGAGAAGAGTTTTGAGTGGGACTATAGTTTTGCTTAAGATTCAGAGACATGAAACAGACAAACAATCAACAACAAAAAACCCATTATATCTTCAAAGAATAGTGAGGAAGTCAGCATAATTGAGTATAATAGGAGGTATGAAGGGCAAAACTAGAGGTAATATGAAAAAAAAAAATGAGCCAGCTGCAAAGTTCTTCTGTATGATATGGGAGGAAGATGCAAATCACACCTCATGGCAGTTAAAGGTTCAAATCAGCAGTTAAAGGGTCTTTATTTATTTTTTTCCTGAATAAGATGAGTATAGGTATGCATGTTCAGTACACCTGGTCTATTTTAAGTTATATGAGAAAGGTATGGGTAGAGAGAGTTGATATGAGTACAGGAGAAAGTTTGTGGAAAGTGTAGGGGCTTATAAAAAAAAGGCCCCAAATGGCTCACACAGCTGAAAAAAAGATTTTGATAGAGAATTAAAATGTGTGACTAGGATTTATTGAAGTGTTTGCTGATGGTGAGTGTGCTCTGCCCGTCCTATGAAATTGTAGGTAGCTTCTATGTTGCTGCTAATGTTTTGATGTGACAGTATCATATACTGAAGAAATCAAAGAAGTGCTGAGTTCACCTATGCTTCAAGACTGGTACTGGATGTAAACAGAAGCTACATACATGGAAATTGCACACTTAAGCTAAATTTTACATTAAACCCTTAGACAACCATAAGCTCAAACTCTTAGGACCATAGATTTTAAGTGAATGGGTAATAACACATTGGATTTTTAGGTCTAATAACTCTAGATTAAAATACATTAAACAAAAGATGGCATCACAGAGATGTGAACTGCTCATCAATATTCATAATTTTCTCTATCCTCACAACTAAAGTTGCATTTTCTTGTCTACCTTGCATTTACATATCACATATTATTGGATTCAAAGTAACAGAATGTGGTCAGAAATGATGGACGCTAGTCCATTAAAAACATATTTTATTCTCTTCCATACTATTTTTTTCCTAGCTGGCTGGAATGAAGAAGGCCCATAGAGCCACAGTGGAAACTAAATGTTAAAGACTGAAACACTTTCATCATTCTGGGCTCCCAAATGACTGTCATTCACCCATTTATAATGGGATAGTAATGTAAGCAAGAAGTAGACTTAGGTTTGAATCCTATACATTTTGGATTGACTTCTAATAGCTATTTCACTACTGTAACTGATACAGATGAGAAATAGAGGAAGCATTTTAAACAATTCAGAGGGGTGAGATGAAAGCCAGAGCTGCCACAGCAGTAATGGAAACAGAAAGGAAGAGCTACAATTCATGACCCAACCATCTCTCACAACATGCCTGAGATATTGCGGGCATTATGATATTAATAACCCCCAATTCTGTGGCTTATACCAACAAACATTTATTTTTCTCACAGAAAAATTCTACAGATTATGGGGATTTGGGTAATTTCTGCTGAACTCAGATGGGTTTGGCTTCAAGTTGCATTTTGGGTTCAGGTGTTTACAAGAAGCCTCATTCTGGGCCCTTCAGTGAACTGGAATGTGATCTTCTCATGGTAGAAGCATAAGGGAATAAAAAAAAACCCAAAACCAAAAAAACAAAACAAAACAAAAAAACCTTGTTTCTCTTAAGGTCTACTGCAGAACTTCAATATTATGGCCACAGTATATGATCAGTGTTTATAGAAGACAGAAAAGGCATTAAATTTGTGGTGAAAGACATGAACAGAAAACATGTTCCAATTGATAGCAACATGTTACATCAGAAAGTGTTGAGCCTCTATGAAGACTTCAGCAAAGGCTCCCCCAAAACAAGAGATGCCAAACCATTATTCTGCCTACATTTTATAGTGAAAGCAAATCACATGGCCAGAGCCAATATCAATATAATCCCGTCATAGAGGAGGGCTAGGGTTCATGGCAAAGGAAAGAAAAAAGAAAACATTGTGAAAAGAGGATTTAAGCTACCTCAGAATTGATCCCTTTTGTGAAAATTTCCACAATCATTCCAGCCTACCCTATCCTCTCTAGAAGTGCCCTCTTATTTGTGGGCACACATTCTAAGACACTCAGGGGATACCTGAAACTGCAGATAGTATTGAACTTTATATATACTATGATTTTTTCTATCTTTACATACTTATGATAAAGTTAAATTATTCATTAGACACAATAATAGATCAACAACTACAACTACTAATAAAATAGAACAATCATAATAATATTCTGTAATAGAAGTTGTGTGGCTGTGGTCTCTCTCAAAATAGTTTTTGTTTGTGAGAGCACACGTGTTCTTCACTCTTTACATTACACTGTATTTATCATATGCCTTGAAGTGTTGCTACAAAAAAAACATAGTTAATTTATTTTTTCCATGTTTTAACCCTGATGCTTCTTTTGCACTCTTATGAATGAAGGTTCTATTAGGCATTTTCTTTCAAAAGAGCCCAGTTTCACTGCAATTCAAGAGTTACTTTGGATGATACAATTTCTCCTTAATTTCTTAAATTCTGCTGGATGTGATAATGACTTTTTCATTGACAGATGCAGCCTCCCCAGTGACTTTCATAGATTTTATTCCAAACCTATTCCTCAACCTGTGTAATATCCCTTACTTGCAGGAAATGGCTTGGTGTTTGTTACTCATTTCAGGAGAGTACTCACTGAAGTCTTCACACAGCCTCAACACTCTGGTGCAACATGTTGCCATTAGTTGGAACAAGTTTTCTGTTTATATCTTTCACTCATAAATTTAACGCCTTTTCCATCTTAACCAGACATTTATCATGCACTGTGGTCATCATTTTTGAGATGTTACAGCAAAACTAGCAAGAATTTCCTTTTTCACAATTTCACAGAATATTTGTTCTTTCTGTAGATCTCAGCAATGTCAACAATATAATTTTTTTCTTTTATTAAATCAAGAACTTTTCACTTTTTCAGTTAAAAGAAGCACTTTCTCTTTGGCACACCCAAATTGCCAGCATTACTACTCTTGTTTTCTGGGGCTGTTATTAAGTAAAATAAAGATGACTTGCACACAAGACCTTGATACTGCCATAGTCAATCTGATAACTGAGATGGTGACTATGTGACAGGGACATGTAGTATATACAACAGGATGAGCTGGACAAAAGGATGGTTAATTTCCTAAGTAGAAACAGGATGATGTGAGACTTCATCAGAATTGTGTGTCATCTAAACCTTATAAATTATTTATTTATTTCTTGAATTTTCCATTTAATATTTTCAGAACATGGTTGGTCATGGGTAGTCAAAACTGGAATGTAAAACTGCAAATAAAGTAGACTATCATATATTTATCATCAGTTATCACATCGCTTACCTTGTTTTAGATAAGAGATTCACACCATGTGTTTGAATGTAGTAAGTAATTATAAAACAATATTATAATATGAACCCATTTTAAAAAGTTTTCTTTCTTTTAAAAAGTGATGCAAATAAAATGTTGAGAGTTATAATGTCTAGATAGGAATTTGATGGTTCACATTTTCTTATTTTGCTTATAAAAACTCAAATATTCTAAACAAATTTATATTTTTGTGATATTAATAATAGACTGCAGTTTTTAAATAGAAATTTTCTTAACAATAAATCAGATACTGGAAAGAATCTAAATATTTTAGATTTTATCCATCATTTTGAATTATGAAATAAGGATGTAAATCTCTAAACATGAGGAGAAACAACATTCACTTAAAAACATAAAATCTGAGATGATCAATACAATTATATTACTTAAGAATAAAAATTTCTACCTAATCAACTAACTGATTAAAAGCTTAGTACAGATAAGGTGAAATAGTGTCTCTCATAAGAAAAATTCAGCACACTGGTTATGAGAACATACTTCAGAAGGTGATTCCCAGAAATGCATTTACATTTAAAATTATTTAAATATATTCTATTTCCTGATTGTGCCTATTAATTTTAGTTCCTTTTATCCATCCCAAAGAAAAAGGTGAAAGTCTGGCAAAATTAACTTAATAATATTATGTTGTTACTCAAAGGTATAACAAATAATGCTGGTAAATTCTGCTTATGCTATATATTTGCATCATGTTTCATAAATTATAAAGCACTTTTATATACATTAATCAATTCAAAGCAGTTTTTATTTTAAGCTTGGAACTCTAAGGGGAAAACAAAGAAATAATAACAGATATTCAACCAGTGCTTTGCTCCAGTATCACAAGCATCTACAAATTTTGCTGACTCTTCCCTGTGGATAAAATACCTTACAAAGAAACACTTCACCCCTTGACTGACTTTCCTTTGTGAGATAAAACTTGGTTTTTGATCTCCTGGGAAAGCCTCCATCACTATATCTTTCTATACTTCTTTCCTGTTTGCCCTCTTAGACTATGCATCTTTAAGTTTTATTTATTTTTATTCTTAGCAGAGAACAAGGCCTATAGAAGTGTAAAATCAATATGTTTTTGAATGATGTTTTGAAATTATTATTAGTCATTGATTGTAATTTTTTAAAAAATACTTGAAATATAATCCAAATACTTTCTGAGATATAACAACAAAATATCCCAGAAAAGCTACTAACAATACAGACAAATAATATTAACTAGAGCTCTCTTTCAGTTGTTTTACAAGATTTTGATTTTACCCAGGCCTAAGGGCATAGAAAACTATTTCAGCTCTGAAATCTCTTGTCTCTGATACACAGGCTGTTTTCTTCTCTGAAGCTGAATTTTGGTTCTGAAATAAAAAATATCACATTCTGTCTAAACAACCCATTGAGACTTCCCCCAAAAGATGTCCATTGATAGATGAATAGAGTTTTAAAATACGGTAAAATTAAAAAATAGAATACTATTCATCCTCAAAAGGATGAAATCTGTCATTTTCCACAACTGGAGGACATTACTGTTAAGTTAAATGAGCTAAGCACAAAAAGACAACTATTGCATGTTCTCATTTGTGTACATAGAAGTACAGAGTAGAACAGAGGCCATGGGAGGCTAGGAAGGAGGTAGTGAGAGGGTAGATAATGAATACCTAAATAAAGTGTAGATGGAGGGAAGTATTTCTAATGTTTTATGGTACAACAGCGCAACTACAGTCTATAATTAATTACGCATTTAAGATAGCTAAAGGAGAAGAATATGAAGGTTCCAACCCATAAAAATTATAATATTTGAGAAGATGGAAAGCTTACTACCTTGACTTGATCTTCAGGAATCAAATATACATATATATACTCCAGCAAGAACTTTGGTTTTTTAATCTCATAGAGTTCTCACTGTAACAAGGAGATCTTAAGACAGATTGTGTTATATTAAAGCACTGTTGCTCTTCTGTTTGGTACAGAGTTCAGCTAGGAAGGTGATGTGATCTATGATCTTTCCCATGAAGCAGTTTATTGTGGAACATGATTGTCCTCTAAAGAATTTAAGGAGGGAAAGTCTCCTAATGAACTAATACTGGAAGGACACTGTATCAGTGGCAGAAAATCCAAAGAACAGAGATTCTTTCTCTAGCTAGTTTATATAGCTCCAATGTCAACTCTTTGCGGTAGGTGGTCAGAATCAACAGGAGTTCAAGTTATCCAACTGAAAGTTTACTTTCCAAAACAATTGGAAATAAATCATGATCTAGTTATCATTTCTTAATAAGATGATCATTAATCCCCTGAAAAAAAGAAAAAAAAAATCTGTGAAACGAAAGAGATGCTTTTGAAGAGCTTGGGGCAATGATGTTGAAGAAAATATAACACGACTCCTAAGTTATGATGCCCAAATGTGTACTGACTGCCATCTCTCAGGGAATACCAATATCAGATGCAAAGCTTGCCTAGTCGCCAAGAAATTCAGAGCCTACCACAGAAAACCATCAAGTGCAGTGGGGAAGCATTGAAGAGCAGCACGCATCCCATTTGGGGTGGGTTGTAAGGCCAAAAAGGTGAAGGCTACGCAGGTTTTAAAGGATGAGTCAGAGCTGGAGAATTCAATGAGAATGGAAAGGTTGCTGCAGAGATGAGGAAGGGAGGTATAAAAGCAGAGATTTGCTTGGGCAACTTCAAGGAGCTAGTTATGACTGCACTCAGCGTAAAAAAGAGATGAGACTGGACAGAAAATAAAAGAGACTGTGACATAAGGAGAATTTGTGACTTTGAACTTGTCTATATGAGTATCTATGAAAGACTTCATTATTTCCTTTCTTGATAATGGTAAACATGTAAGAAATGACAATGATAACTGCAGGCAGCCTTTATTAAATACTTCATATATATTAGACACAGAACTAGAACTTTATGTGATATTATCTTTAGTCTTTGCCTATAAAATAGATTCTATTATTATCCTTAGTAATATAGTTGTTTGATTCCTCAACCACTGTAACTCCCTTTGGGAGAGATAAATACTTGTTTTCCTATGGTCCTTAGCTAGAAGTGGCCATGTCATATGGTTTTGGTCAATCAGGAACGAGCAGAAATGTGGAGTCATAGGGAAGATTTTGTTTTCTGATTAAAATAAGAAAGATAGTAATAACTATTTCTGCCACTTCTATCTTCTTCCTCCTTGGAGGCAATGAAATATCTGCACTTGCAGCAATTCATTTTTTACTGTGAGGTATGGTACCGAGGAATGTCCTACAGAAGTCAGAAAATCTAGTTCTGAGATTGTCAGGCTATTATACCAAAATTAGCAGCTGCTTATCAATGTACTTCTTGGTTAGTGGAGAAAACAAACTCATTGATAGTTGGGGATTTTGCTATATACAGGTATAAATATTACCCAGCAATATACCTGTCTCAAAGAAGAAGAAAATGATGTTTTGAGTTATTACAAACTTTCCCAAGAGCATGCTTTCAGCAAACAGTAGCATCAGCATTCCACCCAGTTAATCTCTATTAGTGGGTTAATGCACTGATTAGGTTAAGGGTTTTATAACCAAATCATTACACCTCTAAACTTTCTTACATTGTCTCACATATGAGCTTTTGGGGGATGTATCATATCTAAACCACAACAACAAATAAGCAGTTTTATAATAAGAGGTAAATAAAGATTTAGGTTGAGCCATTACTTGAGATTTAGTAAAGTATTTCATACTATAATGTAAGAGACAATCTTACTTTGACATTATCTCTATGTCCCTAACATGACCACACACAGTCTAATTTTTTAAGATGTGGTCCTCCTTACCCTACTTTTAGGTTTTTTCCTCTACTTATTTTTTCAGAGCAACAAAAAGAGATGAAAGGCAAGCAACTATGTGTAATGAATGACACCTGCCTATATTTATAAATTTTAATTACAACGAAAGTGTTTTACCTAAATCTTGGCAAGGGCCTGAGCAAAACCAGGAATATTTTTTAAAATGTAAGTTTTGAGTTACTAGTACTCAGCTCTATTTCACCTCAGGATGAAAAAACAAAAAGAAAAAAATAAACAAAAAATATTTTTCAGGATAATGGTGAGCACCACACTTTCAAAACATGTAAACATTTTTTTGAACCTCCAAGTTTACTTTACCCTAGGTAACATCACATAGATAATAGAGTCTCCACATGTGCTGCCAACTGTACTTTAAGTCATTTTAGAAGTATTGCTATGAATCCAAATGAATTTCATCAGAATAGTACATAAAAAGTAAACTGGAAAATTAGCCTTCCAAAAAGAGAAAAAAATCAGAAAAATAGTAAGGATTATGCTTTGTTTGGAAAAAAAGTATTATATAACTATTGTTTTTCATTAGCATTAGGCCTAATAAATACAACTTAACCTTTGGAAATACAGCTCTGTCTAGATTGGCTGTGTAGCTAAAATTTCAAAACTGGTTTGAATATCTGTTTATCCATTTTAACTCAATCTGCAACATTACAGAACTATTTAATTAGAAGAAGAAAATAATTAACAATGTCAATTAAAGAATGACCTTATATGAAAAGAAGGGAGATTGAAGTAATTTAGTAAATTATTGTCCTAAAATAATTTAGTAACTTTTTGTCCCTTATGAACCCTCTTGAGAGTCTTATTAACAAAAATCCATCCATCCATTCCTCCTCCCTCCCTCCCTCTTTCTCTCTCTTTCCTTCCTTCCTTCCTTCCTTCCTTCCTTCCTTCCTTCCTTCCTTCCTTCCTTCTTTCTTTCTTTCTTTTTTTCTTTCTTTCTTTCTTGGTATTGGGTATTGAACCTAGGGCCTGGTGTATATGGTAGGCAATTATTCCACTACTGAGCTACATCACCAGCCCCTTTAATTATTTTTAAGTACATATAAATAGTTTTTTATGGTCTACAGGGTAAAACCAATCTTTTGTTATTATTTTTTTAATTAGTAAATGAAAAATTGCATATATTTATAGTGTCCTATGTGATGTTTTGATATATACACATATATACACACACATACATACACACACCCTGTGGAATATTAAACCAAGTCTAATTGACAGATCTATCAACCCACATACTTATTGTTTTAGGGGATAACATTGAAAATTTACTATTTCAGCAATGTTCAAGTATACAGTACTTCTTTGGTTAATGCACTCACCAAACCAAACTTTCACAGTGCAGTTGCCACCTCCCTTTCAAGCTATGTTCACCCTTTATCTTCTTCTTATTATTTTTTGTATGTTTTTAGTTGTAGATGTTGGAGAGGATGTGGGGAAAAGGTACACTCATACATTGCTAGTGGGACTGCAAATTAGTGCAGCCAATATGGAAAGCAGTATGGAGATCCCTTGGAAATCTGGGAATGGAACCACTATTTGACCCAGCTATCCCTCTCCTCAGACTATACCCAAAGGACTTAAAAACAGCATACTACAGGGGCACAGCCACATCAATATTTATAGCAGCACAGTTCACAATAGCTAAACTGTGGAACCAACCTAGATGACCTTCAGTGAGTGAATGGATTAAAAAATGTGTCATATATACACAATGGAATTTTACTCAGCATTAAAAGAGAATAAAATCATGGCATTTGCAGGTAAATGGATGGAGTTGGAGAATATAATGCTAAGTGAAGTTAGCCAATCCCAAAAAAACAAATGCTGAATGTTTTCTCTGATATAAGGAGGCTGACTCATAGTGGGGTAGGGAGGGGGAGCATGGGAGGAATAGATGAATTCTAGATAGGGAAGAGGGGTGTTAAGGGGCAGGGGTTATCAAGAGTGGTAAAATGTGATGGACATCATTATCCAAAGTACATGTATAAAGACTCAAATTGGGTGTCAACATACTTTATATATAGACAGAGATATGAAAATTGTGGTATATATGTGTAATAAGAATTATAATGCATTCTGCTGTGGTGTATTTAAAAAAATAAAATCAATAAAACTAAATACACACACACACACACACACACACACACACACACACACACATATATATATATATATATAAATTTAGTTGTAGATGGACACAATATTTTTATTTATTTTTATGTGGGGCTGAGGATCGAACCCAATGCCTCACATGTGAGGCGGGTGCTCTACCACTGAGCTAGAGTCCCAGCCCCACCCTTTATCTTCTTGCTTTTAAAACTTCAGTAATGCTGAACAACTTGCAGTTGCTCAAACAAGTCACAAACCTCAGGGCTTTCATACATTCATTATTCCTCTGCCTAGAAGAACTATGTTCTCTTTCTATTATCAGATGAACTTGTATTTATCTTATACATTACTGCTATTGTTTGGATCTTGAATGTCCCCCAGATGCCCATGTGTTAAATAAAGGCTTGGGCCCCAGATTGATGCTATTGGGAGATGTTTAGAACATTGGGGGTGTGCCATTGTCAAGTGAGCAACCTGATGAATTTCTGACATACATATATAATTAAACCATTATCACAATTCAAATAGTGAACACATCCATCATCCCCTGGAGTTACTTGTGTCCTTTTGTAATCCATTCCTCTCTTCACTCCAAATCTACATCCATAGGGAATAAGTGATGTATTTTCTGTCACCATGAATTGGTTTCTTTTCCCTAGAATTTAACTTGATTCATACATTGGTTTTCTTCTGGTAATAGCACATAGTATTTATGTTGTCAGGTGTAATAGAATCACACCAGCTTTCTTAGATTGGTGTAAAATGGTCTATTGTATTCTATCCTTTTATTTTAAAAATCTACATGTGCCCTTATATTTAAAAGTTAGTTACTTGGGCTGGGGATGTGGTGTGGCTCAAGCGGTAATGCACTCACCTGGCAAGCCTGGGTCACTGGGTTTGATCCTCAGCACCACATAAAAATAAAATAAAGATGTTGTGTCTGCTGAAAAATAAATATTAAAAAAATTCTCTCTCTCTCTCTCTTTAAAAAAAGTTACTTGCAGTTAGCATATATTTAGTTCTCACTTTTTATCAGTCTGACAATATTTACTTTTTCAACTGAGTTGCTTAGACCATTTATACTTACTGTGTTTATTGATACTATTAGCTTTGAGGCAGATAACTTGCTACTTGTTTTCTATTTTTCCAATGTTCTTATTTGTCTTTCTGATTCATTTTGGAATAATAGAATATTTTTATGAGCCTATTTTCCCTCTATTATTGGTTTACTATGTTAGACCATGACGCAAAGAAAAGACCACTGACTCCAATTAAAATCAAATTAAAGCAAGCTTATTATTTTGATCGGTCGGGCTACCTCTCCCAACAAAAACCATGGGAACAAAAGACAGCCCCCCAGCTCTCCAGGAGCACAGCTTTAGAGCCCAGAAAGTTACACAAAGTGGGGTTTGAGAACTTACAGATAACAAAACTTTGACGAGCATAACACAAAGGCTACTTTATATTTTTGCTAGCCCCGACATCAGAATTTATGAAGGTTGTATTTATGAAGGTCATTAGAGCCTCAGAGAGGGTTGTTATCTGGTCAGGGAAAGCCAGGCATGGGTGAGTCCAAGGCATGGGCAGGCATTCTAAGCAAGTTTAGAATTCACAGTAATTTATAGTAAAGCCAAAATTAGCTTTTCATGTCTTTGTGGCGAGATGGCTCCTAATCTTAAATGGGAATTAGGCTGTGTTTATCAATTAGCTATCTCTTTGTTTCATTTCTTTGGTAGTTTCTTTAGGGTTTATGATACAGATCTTCAACTTTTTGGGGGGAGGTACCGGGGATTGAACTCAGAGACACTCAACCACTGAGCCACACCTCCAGCCCTATTTTGTATTTTACTTAGAGATAGGGTCCCACTGTGTTGCTCAGTACCTTGCTTTTGCTGAGGCTGGCTTTGAACTCTCCATCCTCCTGTCTCAGCCTCCTCAGCCACTGGGATTACAGGCATGCACCACCGCGCCCAGCTACATCTTCAACTTCTTATAGTCAACATCCAAGTAATATAACACATCACTTACAGTGGGAGAATCTTACAATGTATAATCTTCTAGGCTTTGTGCTATCATGCAGTTTACATATTGTTATAAAGTTATACTTTTATTATTTTTTAATTTAAACAGTATACTAATGTCTCTCAACTTAATTATGGAGTTACATGCTGCAGTCCGGCTGCAGCAAAATAACCGGAGGGGGGGGGGTGACGAACAACTTGTGTAAGTTGATACAGCAGGAGTAGGAGCCGTTTATTGTAGGACAGGAGCGGTATTTATACATTCCATACAGCTTATCTAATTAACATAAACTAGATACAGCAGTCAACCAATCAGGAATCTCCACACTTAATGGCTCACTGGTGTTACTTCACAAACCACTTCCTCTGGCATTTTGCCAGGCGCCATCCAGACTTGTGTACAGACTCTAACAGTTACATTTTGATAAATACATTGTAAATAAAAAATGTATTTAATATGTTGATGAATCCATCATAAACTTGAAAAAATCATAAATCATAAGGGAAGCCATAATAAATCCAGATGTTCCTCAAATTATGATGGGGTTACAAGCTGATAAACCCATCACAAAGTCAAAAAATCTTAAGCCATTGTACATCAGGGGCCATCTGTATTTCTTTTAAATATATTTTTTAAATAATACACATTTTTATATTTTCCTGATATTTAACATTTTTATTATTCTTCAATCCTTGATATAGACAAATTACTATATAGTCTAATTTTCCTTTTATCTGGACTTCTTTTAACATTTCTTGTAGATCTCATCTTTATATTTTAGTTTTTTTAAAAAACTAAAAAGATCATTTCTCCTTTATTATTGGCAAATATTTCTGTTAGTTATAGAATTCTAACTTAACAAGTTCTTTTTATTTGTTTGTTCTAGTTCTGTAAAGATGTTGCTCCACTGTCTCCTAGATTTATTGTTTCTTATATACTATCTATTGTCATTCTCATTTTTGTTCTTTAGTACATAACGTTTTTCTCCCTCTAGCTACTTTTAAGATTTTCACTATATTACTCATTTTAAATAATTTTATTATGTTGTCCTACATTTTTTCCTACTTGAGTTTTGTTGAGCTTGTTTCTGTGGCTTTCTAATTTTCATCAAATTTGAAAAAAATTACATTCTTTATGTGATCCATAAACAATGAAATGAAAGAGGGTTCTGTGATTCAAGATTTTACATTCCTGAGTTCTTCACCTGATGAATCAAAAGTATGGCTTCAGACTCAGATTTTGATCTGTTATATTTTTTTTCCTTATAAAAACAAATGTATGCTTGCTATAGAAGAGAAGAATTAGACAATAAAAATCACTTATAATCCCCCCCCAAAATACAAACTATTTAAAAATTTTTCTATAAACTTCCAGGTTGATGGAGGCAAAGATCTTATCCAAACTTAAATTTCATAATATCATGCTTGCATAGAATTATTTAAAGTCACTTAATTCAAAAATCTAGAATTAGTGATATCATTGTGATTTTTCCTCTGTTATAATTGTTCATACTTCATTTTTAGCCTTTTCAATTAAAAAATGTTTACACCATGAAAAAAAATGAAAAAGTGATTCTTGAATATTTCTTCAAATATTTTTTAGTGATCCTTTCTACTCATCTTCTAGGAGTCAAATTACACATTCTGAGAAAGAAGGAAAAAAGTGAAATTCAAATGCAACTGAAAATATCTGACATCTGGATATTTTAAATTGAGCATCAGATATTTCCCAGTCTTTGCCTTGCTTTATCTTCTTGAATACCATAGTTCACTACAGCCAATATAGATCATATTTCTAAAAAATATTATGGAATATAAATAATTATTTATACAATATTTTCTCTTTCAGAAGGTACATGTCTCAGAACTGTAGCTATTTCAATACAAGTGTGTTTAATAATGATTGTCATTAAATTACTTGAATATCCAATTTCAGATATCTGATTACCCATGTAAATGGTACTTCCCTCCACCTGGGCAGAATGTGCTGTCATCCACTTGGACACTTAACCTGAAATAACCATCCTATTTCCATGCGCAAACACAATACAGTATCCCATATGAAATAATATAAATATAATTGATAATTAGAAGAAATACAGAGATAGAATTAGCTTCACAGGTGAAGAGGTTACAAAAGATTATCAACAGGATGGAAGTACTGGTTAGGAATTTGAAGGGCACCCACCTGGTGAAGAAAAGGGAAGAAATATTTAGAATCATGAAAGTATAAAAAAGACTATTGTTGGGCTGAGGATGTGGCTCAAGCGGTAGCACGCCCGCCTGGCAGGCGTGCGGCCCGGGTTCGATCCTCAGCACCACATACAAACAAAGATGTTGTGTCCACCGAAAACTGAAAAATAAATATTAAAATTCTCTCTCTCTCTCTTAAAAAAAAAAGACTATTGTAATGGGGTTTCTGGGGGTTTTAAAATATTGTGAAAAAAGAAAATTGGAGGAATAGAAAAATTATGGTTAGCGAGGGGGATATATTGTATGTCATAATGGGGAGTTTAAATGTAACAAGGGAGTCTCATGGTTGTTTCAGAAAAATTACTCTAGTGTAGCTATGTGAGAAAGGTTCCAAGTGGAGAAATAATAAAGGTTTAGAAATTAGAGAATAATTTAATCCATGAAAAATAATGAAATCCTAGTTTGAAGTAAGGCAGCAAGGAGAAATAAGATTGACAGGTTAAAGAAATAATTAACTTTTTATTATTTACTGTATGAGGCTGCTGATCTAAATGCCTAACATGCATTAACACATTTATTTCTTCTTAACAACATTATAAAGTATGTACAGTTTTATACTAAAGGATCTGAGATTATATTAATGCATTATCAGAATAGAAAGGGAAGAATTCTGATTCCACAGCCCATAACTTGACTTAAGGAAACAGAAAATAGGAACTGGAAACTGAATATAGGACGAGTAATGATTTTTACCACAACAAATAAATTGCTGTGATCTGAATGTTTATGTTCCCCCAAATTCATATATTGAGACCTTAAACACCAGTGTCATGACATCTGGAGGCAGGGCCTTTAGGGAAGTGATTAGGTTAGAAGACAGAGCCCCATGACTGAGATTAGTGTCCTTATGTAAAGGAGACCCAAAGAACACCTTGCCACTTCCATGTGAGGATATGGAAAGAAGCACCACCTATGAACTGGAAAGCAAGACCTCACTGAATCTGCCTGTGCCTTAATCTTGGACTTCCCTGCCTCCATCACTACAAGAAATAAATTTTGATTCTCTATAAGTTCACCCAGTTTATATATTTTGTTATAGAAACCCAAAATGGCTATTATATAAGTATTGGCTAAAAGTAGTGAATGAACAAGAAATAAAGAAATGGCTAGATATACCATCAGAGTTCAGTTCCTCACATTGATTACATATGTTCCAAATGTAGAATAGTCTAGGAAACATCAATCTTCTCTATATATTTTGATTCATTTAAGTGTTTCTAAACAAAACACAAAACTAGAATGCCAATAATTAGCTATAAGCTAATTTCAGGGATTCTAGAATAGAAACTTCCAATACCTCAGAATCACAACCAGAACATACATATACTCATGAATATTCCCTGAAGAAAGGAATGAAAAAAATCACTCCTCCCTTGCTCCTTACTTTCCTTCTCAGCTCTGACCAACATGTGGCTTCTCTAATTATTATGATGGAGTTACAAGCAGACCTAACAGTTGGGCTGCTTATCCAGGGAAGTATGGGCTCTTCATACACAGGGCTAAAGTTGGCTGCAACTATCACCTGCTGGTCCTTTAGCACAGAGACGGTATTCATTTCCAGCCTCCATCAACACTTTCACAAGTTGGCCCCATAATTAACCACATTGGCCCCTTTATTTAGAATTGCCCTAGTCCTGAAGTCTCATTATTCTCAGAGCCATCTCTTCCAGCCTATTTAGTGGGGGAGAAAAGAACTGTTTACAAAGGCAAACTTATCTTTGACATGAATCAGCACATTAACATGTATTTCAAATCAGCATTAAAAGACCATATTCTAGCTTCTCAGGCTCCACTGGCTCTGAGAAGATCACTAAGTCCATACTGCTTCATTTGTGTCTCATTAGGCATTCTGTTTCCTCTACATAGGCTAGAGAAACCAGCTCCTGACGGGAGATTACTGGTAGCTCCCAGATCCTCAAATCAAGAAATACAGAGGCTATACTCTAGAGTTGCTAGAATTATAGGCTTGCACCACTGTGTCTGGCTAACATTCGATATTTTTTTTAAAGAACCTAAACAAAAGAATATTAGCAGTACCTCAATGTATATTAGTGTTATTCTGAGAACTTTACAAGTATTATTTCATTTATTCTTTACATGAAGTTCTAGATGACATAGCAAGTTTTCTAATATTTATTGAGTACCTACTACTCTTGAGTCCAGTTGCTGCTGATATTCCAAGAAAAGAAAACCACAGTCCTTGTCCTTTTGGAGTTGTTGTTAAGGAGATACAGTATAAACTGGGTGTGGCAGCACAAGATTATAATCCCAACAACTCGCAAGACTGAGGCAGAAAAATCACAAGCAACTTGGTAAGATCCTGTCTCAAAATTTTACAAAAAAAGCTGGGCACAGCAGCTTGGGAAACTGAGGCAGGAGAATCACAAGTTCAAGGCCAGGCTCAGCAACTTAGTGAGGCCCTAAGCAACCTGTCTTTACATAAAATATAAAAAGGGCTGGAGACTTGGCCCAATGGTTAAGTGCCCTTGAATTTAATCACTAGTACCCAAAATAATTTTTTTTTAAAAAAGGAGATAAGATGTATTTTTAGGAGAGTGATATTGGCCAAAGTATATTATTATATTGTGTGCATATATGAATATGTAACAACAAATCCCATCATTATGAACAACTATAATGCACCAATAAAAATGTGGGAAGAAAAGATGTATTAAAAAAATATTGAAGCTATAAAGACAAATATCTAAATGATGGGAATTTGATAATACAAGAATGCCTCCCTCCCCTATCTGCGTTGTGTTATGGTGAGAGTGAGGTGGGAAGGAAGTTAATTCCCATGAGGGAAGCAGTGGAATATTTTTCACATTTTAATACTATTAGATTTAATTCAGTCTAGTTAATTAAACAGTCATTCATGTTTAATTATTTGTCAAGCATTTTCAAGGGCTTTGCAGTGGGTATATTTCTTTTTTCTTTTCATAACTTTATTTTATTTGTTTATTTTTTTATGTGGTGCTGAGAATCGAACCCAGTGCCTCATGTGTGCTAGGCAGGCACTCTACCACTAAGCCACAACCCCAGCCCATGCAGTGGATATATTTCTTTCCCATTTCTCTCTCTTTCTCTCTCTCTTTTTAAACCTCTAGTTCCTACGCACATTCTGACAAGGAAAAAAAATTCTTCATTAAAACCTTGAAATCAATAGTTCTTAGATCACATGAAACTTTTGAATCGCATCAAACAATAAGAACTTATTGTTGAAATGAAGTGCAGTGATTAAGAGAGTAAAGAGGATAAACACCAGGATCAATGGGATAATAGACCTTGAGGGAGACTTTGATGTACTACTCTGAGAAAGCATGACTTTCAATTTCTGAGAGAATTTACTGTTTCAGTTCATTACTATTTTTTTTTCCTTGGGAGGGAATTTCAGTTTGGTCACATTAAAAGCCCTAATAAACCTACAGTTTGACATCCTGATAAAGCAGGTAGGGTAGTATGGATATCTAATTAAACATTTAACAACCAAAACTAAATCAACTACCTTCAAGGAGGCTGGGGATATGACAGACACTGAGACACATGTTCATCTCTGAGTATTCATAATATTCTCCTAATTTAGTCTTCAGAATAACTCTATTAAATGGGAAAGGGACCCCACTAAGGTTGACAGGAATTAAAAATCCATCTTCTTTGTTAATAAGACAAAATAGAATATTCCTAGGTGAGGCTTAAGGAATTAAGATTGTAGAGGAAGACAAAAGTTGATGTGACTAAATTCCTTATAATTTCTAGGTCTACATTCCTCCTTGCAGAAGCAGTAGCCCAAAATTCCCTGCAGACTTTCAAATGTATATGTAATGAACACTCTTCTATTATCCAGTCTTCATATAATTCTCCTCACAAAGTTATTCAGGTATGGATGGGTTTTTTTTTTCTATTTTCAAATAAAGGATTGAATGTAATGTTGGTAATACTCAATTATTCATTCCACATATTTCCAGGTGCTGAGCATACAGAAGACATGCCCTTATCTTTGAGGAGACTAAATTCTAGTGAGGGAAACAAATCACAATTTAAAAATAAATACATAAATAAGATGTATTTAAAATTAAGATCTGTGTGGAAAATAAAGTAAATTATGGCCCTTCTCAAATAGCCCCCATGATTCTTGCCTGTTGGTAGCCCACTTCCCCCACTGAAGAGGGATAACTCCTTTAACCAATAGAATAGTGCAGAAATGATAAAGTCTAGGTCATAAAAAGTCTTCAGGGCTTTCCCCTGACTCCCTCCTAGAGCCACTGATTCCATTAGAAGTCTTCGTATCATGAAAATACCCAAGCAGTGCCATGGAAAGTTATACATGGGGGTAAACAGAGAACTCCTTCAAACAAAACTAGTATCAATTTTGTAGGTATGGGTGAGCTCCTTTGGAATTAGATCCTCCACAGTCTTCAGATGATCATATCTCAGAAGCCCTCAACAGAACTACCAGCTAAACTATTTCTGAGTTGATTCCCAGAATCAGAGATGACACATGTTTATTGATTTAAACCTCTGAGTTTGGGGTAATTTGTCATTTAGAAAGAGGTGAGCAATATAGGGGATAAAAGAGGAGCAACTGTGGTTGGAGGGAGTATTATGTGTGAGGTGGTCAGTGAAACAGCTCTGATGAAGTGAGACTGATAGAGAACTAAAAGGAAGTAAAGTATACGGGCATCTGAAGGATGTGTATTCCAGGCAGAGTGATAAGCAAGTGAAAATGCCCTAGGACTTATGAGTTCTTGAGAGAGTTTAAAAAGTAAGGAGTAGAGAAGATGAGTGTAGAGTAGCAGTGGGACAGAGGGGAAGATCATTGTGAAGACTGGTTTTCACTCTTAGGAAATAGGAAGATGTTAGCGACTTTTAAACAGATGAGTCACATAATCTGACTTTGGAAAACTATGACTTTCATGTTAAAAATACTTTATAGGGAAGTAATAATGAATGCAAAAATTAGGATAATATAGTAATAATTCAGGTAAGAAGAGATGAAGGTAACAGGTTGTGGAAGTTATAAGAAGTGACTGGATTTGGGATATAGAAATTGCTTGGTAATTGGCACTCAACCTCTGCACAAACCCTCTGTTCTCAAATAGGTTAGGCTAGAGTGTTCTTACCTTTTAGAGAAACATGGAGGAAAGGGTGAAATCAGGCAGAGAAATAATAGCTTTGAAAAGTTAGAGGCACTTAAATCCTGAATTTCAAATAGTTTCTTGATCCATTCTTTTGGTATAAGACCAAAAAAATAGATACCAAGAGATTGCTGGAACTGCTGTTCCTGTCCCTGCAGTCTCAGATAAGCTGAGATTCTAGAGCAGTTTCTCTGGCTATAACAAACTAAAATAAAAAACTATTACCAGGTGTGTTATAGTTTGGATGTGGAGTGCCCCTAAAAGCCCACATGTTGAAGGCTTGGTATCCAGTTTATTAAACTACCAGGAAGTGTTGGAACCTTTAGGAAGTGGGGCCTACAAGAAGGAAGTTATATCATTTAAGGTGTATCCTTAAAGTGGGTTAATGGAATGTTGCCCTGTTGCTGCTTTTCTTTAGCTTACCAGCTGCTATGAAAGGAGCAGCTTCCTTGGCCACACACTTCTGCTATGGTACACTGTGCCACCAAAGGCCTATGGCAACAGGTTAGGTGACATGAACTGAAACTTTTGAGCTGTCAGCAAAAATAAACCTTCTTCCTTATGAGTTGATTATCTCGGTGTTTTTTGTTGTTGTTGTTGTTGTTTTTTTGTTGTTACAGTGACAGAAAGTTGACTAATACAAGGTGCCAAACCATGGTGGAAACTAGGGTAGAGTTAGAGTTTAGCAGGACCTTGGAACTCCCAGTATGCTGAATAAAGGCTACTTTCTGCCATCTCATGTATGTTCCAATAACATGACCCATATTTTTGTAACTGAATTCTTAGGCAAAACTTTATTGCATTATGACAAGTTTCATCAGTTTGGAAGAGAAGCTAATAAGAGTTATTGAAGGATTGGATGTGGAATATGAGATTGTAATAAAAGAGTAAAAGATATTTCAATTTATTGACCAAAACAACTAGAATAATGAAGGTGCTACAAAAGGAATAGGTTGAAGAGCAAAAATCAGGATTCAGTTTGGGGTATGTTAAGTTTCTCAGTAGCTATTAGACATCCAATTAGAGACACATAGTGGGCCTTTGGAACTACACAATAGATATCCCTCATTGTTCAAGAGTACAGAAGGCCTGTGATGAGATATAAACTTAGAAGTCATCAGCCTATTGATGATTTCTAAGATCAGGGAAATCAATGAGATATTATTATGACCCAACACTTGCTCCTTTGCCAGACAATGTTTTGTATATACTGATGGGAATGTCCAGGATGAGGGAATAATGGATAATGCAGGAAAAGAGAAGTACAGCATTCCATGCATATTAGATGGTTTGGCCTTAGAAGCCAGAACAATCTATTTACTGTAAAAGGATTTAAAGGAAAAAAAATATTGCCACAGATGTTCATAGTCTGGTACACTGCTTTTGAAAGGATATAGAGATACACATCTTATATTATTCAGTGAAATAAGATATAAAGTTATCAGTAAAGCATTGATCTGATTTTTTTCTGGACATGACCACAAAGCACAGGCAATAAAAGCAAAAGTAAACAAAGAGGGTTATATCAAACTAAAATCTTCTGCACAGCAAACAAAACAACAGAATGAAGAGAGCACCTATAGAATGGGGTGGAATATTTTCAAACTATCCATATAATAAGGAATTAATATGCAAAATTTATAATGACTCAAACAACCCAATAGCAAGAAAGCAAATAAACCAATTTCAAAATGAGCACAATATCTGAATGAATATTTCTTACAGGAAAACATAAAAATGGACAAGTATATTAAAAAATTGTCAGCATCACTAATCATCAGGGAAATGCAAGTTAAAACCACAATGAAGTATCACTTCACACCTGTTACAATGACCATTATCAAAAAGACGAAAGATTAAGTGTTGATGGTAATGTGGAGAAAAGGGAATCTTTAAAGGCTTCTGGTGGGAATAAAAATTAGTGTAATCAATCCAGAAATCCCATCACAGGAGATTACATACACACACACACACACACACACACACACACACACACACACATACCCCTCTCAAAAGGAAATAAGGTCAGTGTGTGAAAGAGATATTAGCATTCTATGTTCATTTCAGTATTATTCACAACAGCCAAGAAGTGTTAATTTAAATGTACATTAGTCAGTGAACAGATGAAGAAAATATGATGTATACAATACTATTCAGTCATATAAAGGGAGGAAATCTTGTCATTTGAGGCAACATGAATGAGCCTGGAGGATTTTATGTTAAGTAAAACAAGTCAGGCACAGAAAGACAAGTAATGCAAGATCTTACTTATGTTTAGAATTTGAAACAGTTTATTTCTAGAAATAAGAGTGTAGATTAGGGGCTACCAGGAGTGGTGGTGGTTGGGGGAGGGGTTGAAAAGATGTTGGTCAAAGGATATGAGATTTCAGTAAGAAGAAGTGAATTCAAAAAGTCTCTTGTACAACATGTTGACTATTATTAATAAAACTATATTGTATTCTTAAATATCGCTAAGATGATGTTAAGTATTCTCACTACACAAGTAGTAATTATGCGAGGTAATACATGCTAATTAGCTAGAATTAGTCATTACATGATGCACATATGCTTCAAGACATCATGTTTTATACAATAAACATATACAATTTTATCTGTCAATTTAAATGGATAAATATATAAATAAATAGAATTTGGCATCAGAAGAGGGGAAAGAGTAGAAGGGGGGAGTGTTGTTGAAGTCTGAAGGTTTGTTTAGATATTGAGTTTAATAAGATATATAAGAATTTGTGAAAGCCTTTTACCTGTTTCTGTTTCTTGGTATTTGAAAAACTCACTTTGTTATTAAAAATCAAAGTGTGAATTAGCCCAAAGAATGCTCGCTCATATCTCACAGTGGCAGATTATAAAACATTTTTTATTATCTATTTGAAATTATCCTTCTGTGTACTTATATTATAAAATTATAAATACAAAATTTAATTAGGTTATAAAATTATAAGTATCATCTACTCATAATCTTTTATTACAAATAAAACTGAGCATCAGATAATTTCAGTGATTTGCTAGTAATTTCCTGGCTACATAGGGATAAGAACAGATTTTATATATCTTTTCATTCCAATGATATTCATTTATCTCATGCTTTAATAACTTTAATTTTCTAGTTGTCATTAAGCTAAATATTATTCCTGCATACCAAATGGAGGCCGTTATGATGTCCACTTTTATATCAATTATAAATTCCAGGCAATCCTTCATGAAGTATTTTCTTACTTCAAGTTATTGGATCTTTCTCACTAGTCAGGTACTGCTTCAAATGCCACTCTCTCAGAAAGGTGTTTCCTGACCATCTCCATGCACCCACTTTTGTGGATGTCATCATACTTTTATTTTATTTCCTTCATAGCAATATACCTGAAAGTAATTTTAATATTTGTTTCTTTTTCTATCATTTTATGTCCCAAAACACACCAACCCTTCACAAATATAAGTTCTATGAGTGCGGGGTTTGTCTTCCTTGAATATAAATTGAAGTCTAGCACCTACCATTTAGCACTTCATAAATATTTTAATGAATGAATAAATAAATGGAAAACCAGAGTTTTAAAACAGCCAGAGGTCATATTTTAGCAAAATTTCAAATCCCTAAAGCAGATATTTTAACCCTGCTTTTATATTTTAAATATTGTATTTAAAATATTTTCAAATGAAGTTATTAAGACAATATAAAGAATTCCTGTATATCCCTCATCTAGACCACCCAAATACAAATATTTACCACATCTGCTCTGTCACTTCCTCCCTTCCTACTCCTACAGATGTATTGCCTCTTTACCATAAATATGAATTTTAAAAACTGGAACACTTACCCCAATCTAATAGTATTAGCTAATCTATAGAATTTATTCAAATATTACCAATGGGCTCACTAATGTCCTTTATACTAAAATAATTTTTCCTTGGTCCAGAATCCAATCTAGTATCACACACTGGATGTAGTTGTCAGGTCTCCTTTGTTCTAGAAGTCTGAAGTCTCCCAGTCTTTAATTACCTTGATATTTTGTAGAATGTCTCTCAGTTCAGGTTTGTTTGATGTTTCCTCAAAATTGGATTCACTTTTCCACCTCTGACAGGAGTAACACAGAAAGCAGAGGTGTCTTCCAGGTCCATCCTAACAGGAAATGTACACTTGTCTCACTATTGACAACACTGACTATTTTATTAGTGCATTATAGTCATACATAATATTGGGACTCATTTTGACATAATTATACAAGCACAGAATATATTTGCTCCAATTCAGTTCCCCAGTACTTTCCCTTTCCCTCTGCTCCTCCCTTCCCCTATTCCCTATCCTCTACTCTGTTGATCTTCCTTCTATTTATTTATAGTAATTATTTTTTTTAAAAAAATAGTGCTTCATATACATACACAAAGGTGAAATTCACTGTGGTATAGTCACATATGTACATGGGATAATTTGATCAATTTAATTATACCTTTCTTCTCATTTCCCATCCCTTCTCCCCACACCCTACCTTTTGTCTACTTCACTATTCTTTCTTCTGAATTTTTCATGGTATTCTCCTTTTTTCTTCCTTAATTTGGTCTAGTTTCCACATAATGAGTGAAAATATTTGATCTTGACTTTTTAAGTCTAGCTTATTTCACTGAGAATGATGCCCTCCAGTTCCATCCATTTACCAGCAAATTCCATAGTTTTATTCTTCTTTATGACTGAGAAAAACTCCATTGTGTATACATACCACACTTTCTTTATCCATTCATCTGTTGATGAGCACCTGGGCTGGTCCCAATAACTTGGCTCTTTGAATCACACAGCTATAAGCATTGATGTGGCTGCATCCCTATAGTATGCTTATTTTAGATCTTTTGGATAAATACTGAGGAGTGGAATAGCTGGGTCACTTGGTGGTTCCATTCCTAGTTTTGCGAGGCAGCTCCATACTGCTTTCCAGAATGGTTGCACTAATTTGCAGTCCTACCAACAATATATCAGTGTACCATTTTCCTTCCTTCCCATTGGCATTTATTATTGTTTGTATTCTTGATAATTGCCATTCTGACTGAAGTAAGATGAAATCTCAATAAAGTTTTAATTTGCATGTATATAATTGTTATATATGTTGAACATTTTTTCATAGAGTTGTCGGCCATTTGTATTTCTTTTTTTGAAAAATGTTTGCTTAGTTCTTTTGCCAATTTACTTATTGGGTTATTTTTTTCCCATGGTAAGCATTTTGAGTTCTTTATATATTCTGTTTATATTCTATATATTATATTTTGTTTAAAGAAAGGCAAATAGGAACACAAATGCATTTGCTTATTTGTGCAAAGCAAAACAAAAACTAATTGGCTAGCACTACCAATGATGGCTAAGAATGAGGTAGAAAAAGTGAGAAAGAAGGCTGGGGATATAGCTCAGTGGTAGTGGTATAATTATAAGTCATAGTGGTATAATTATAAATTATATAATATATAATGCAAATTGGTGCAACCAAATGGAAAGCAGTATGGAGATTCCTTGGAAATCTGGGACTGGAACCACCATTTGACCCAGCTATTCCTCTCCTTGGTCTATACTTAAAAATAGCATACTACAGGGACACAGCCACATCAATGTTTATAGCAGCACAATTCACAATAGCTAAACTGTGGAACCAACCTAGATGTCCTTCAGTAGATGAATGGATTAAAAAAAATGTGGCATATATACACAATGGAATATTACTCAGCAATAAAAGAGAATAAAATCATGACATTTGCAGATAAATGGATGGAGTTGGAGAAGATAATGCTAAGTGAAGTTAGCCACCCCCCCCCACCAAACAAATGCTGAATATTTTCTCTATATAAGGTGATTGATTCATAGTGGGGTAGGGAGAGGGAGCATGGGAGGAATAGACAAACTCTAAATAGGGCAGAAGGGTGGCAGGGGAAAAAGGGGACAGGGGGTTAGCAAAGATGGTGGAATGTAATGGACATTATTACCCAAAGTACATGTATGAAGACATGAATTGGTGTGAACATACTTTATACACAAATAGAGATATGAAAAATTGTGCTCTGTATGTGTAATAAGAATTATAATGTATTCCACTATCATGTATTTAAAAAATAAAATAAATTTTAAAAATTTATATAATTTTCTGTCTGAGGAATATGTGACAAATATATTCTCCCATTCTATAGGTTCTCTCTTTACACTCTCAATTGTTTCCTTTGCAGAAGTTTTTTAATTTGATGTCATCCTACTTACTGATTCTTGGTTTTATTTCTTGCACTTCAGGAGTCTTGTTAAGAAGTTAGTGTCTGTGCCAATATGTTGGAGTGTTGAGTCTACATTTTCTTCTAGCATTTGCAGAGTTTTGGGTCTAATTTCTAGGTCTTTGATCCACTTTTACTTGCCTTTCTTGCAGAGTGAGAGATAGGAATCTAAATCCATTCTTGTATGTATGGATCTCCAATTTTTCCAGCACCATTTAGGCAACATTTTCTTTCATCACTTGATTATGGTGGTGCCTCTAAGTTTGTCAACTGTAAAGTTACTCTTTTCCTTTTTGTTATAAATAATTTTTATGGGGAGTACGTTAAGATTATGTAAAAGCTTTATTTCTCATTAGGATATTTCTGCCACTAGTTTTATTGATGATTCTTGACTGAAACATTTATTACCATGATGGAGCTTGATATTTTCCCCTGATTCTCTCATTCATCCACATTAACCATTTGGAATTTTTCTATGGGAAACAGTGTTCCTTAACTTACGTATTCACATAAGAAAAAGGCTCATGAATTTGAATCTATCATTATTTTGATGCTCAATTGCCTAATATTTGGCCCATGGGAGCCCTTCAAAATAGTTTCTGTGGCTCTTCTCCCTCATGTTCCATCATTTTTTGATCAGTTTTTGTTATTAGCATACACAAAAGATATTCAAATCTCAACTTGAACCTAAAACAGCCCTATAACCAGTCATTTTTCTAAGGAGGACTGTTTTCTTTCAATGAATAATGGGATTTAGAAACCACCATATGAATGATAAGAATTCTCATTAGTATTAGGGAACATTGTTTCTGGGTCTCAATGGACAGAGGAAAGAAAAATAAAGAAAAAAGCCATACACAGGGATATATATCTATTTATGTATCTATCATTATATACTTTGAGATGATTGATTCATACTTTCATAATGACATCATTCCTTTGTAACACCAAAGAATTTATTTTGTTTTTTCTCCTTTATGTATCTATAACTTGCTTTTCTGACAATAAGAAACCTTTCTCATAATCAAATATGTTTTATTTGCTCTACATTAGGGTATGCTCCAAATTTTTCTAGAATTGTTAACTTACAAAATACAGAAAACACAAACATACAGACTAGGATCAACATTTGTTTTGTTTGTAACCTGAGAGTATGTAGTCAAAGTACAATGTTTTATTCCTTTCCCACTTAGCAAAGCCATATTATTAATTTGTAATTCAATAGGATCATTTTTTTTCTATTGGTATTCATTTTCATTTTGGTTTTCTTTCACCTTTGTTGGCTTCATCCATTTATTCATTATTTTAGGATATGAAACATCATCTTGTTACTGAAGATCAGAACTACACAAATATTGTATGTATCCTTGGAGAATTATCTCCCCACAACTCATGCATTCTACTCCACCATTCCTCTTTCCCACATTTTTTTTTTTCCTTTGTGGTGCTGGAGAATGAATACAAGACTTCTCACATATTAGGCAAGCTCTCTACCACTGAGCTATATCCCCAGCCTTCATTCTCACTTTTTTCTATCTCATTCTTAGCCATCATTGGTAGTGCTAGCCAATTCGTTTTTGGTTTATGTTTTCTGAGTTTTGCTTTGCACAAATAAGCAAATGCATTTGCATTTCTATTTACCTTTTTTCTTAAACAAAATATAATTTTTTCTAAGTTCAGTCAATTCACTTTTGTCTAACCCATCTTGTGGGTCCATAGTGGCTTACAAAATTTATAGTTCAATGGTGCCCTCTTCTGTCAGTGTAGCTGAGTCCAGAATTTTTAATGAATCATTTAATGAGGGGAGGAAAATAAGGTAGTCAATTTTTTTTCACTTAAAAATAAAATAAAATAATCTTTCCCTAGTGGAACCTGAAGTATTTCTTTATTATTTTTTTTCATACTTTTTAATCCTTTGACTGAGTCTTTATTTAATACCTTTTGATGAAAAATTATATTTTAATTTAATTAAAAATTAAATTTAATATGTATTGCTAAATTAGTCTTCATAGAAACTACTAAAATAATTCCCCTTCAGTAAGAACTAAAAACAGGAAAGATATTCAGTGATAAATAAGGATGAGAGATGGTGTAACTCTGGAAGATGTAAATAGATTTTTATTTTGTTTTGGTGTGATGGGAATTTTATTTTTATCAATGTTTTTGAGATTGCCCATTGTAGCCTTTTGAAAAAACATTACCTTTTTACTTTGAATGAGTTTCTTTGTATTTCCTTTCTTAATTAGAATACTTTGCTTATGGAAAACATGAATTTTATTCTCTCTTGCTCCAAGGGATAAAAGTAGAACCAAGTGATTAAAGATACAAGGAATCAGAATGTTCAGCTTATGGAATGCACTGTCTCAGGAAAATGTTTCCTTTTACTAGATGAATTCCATCACACACTGGGCAACCCAGGCAGGATGCCAAAGACAGGACAGTAGCATTAAAAACATGAGTGACTTAAATGCTATTTAAGCTTTCTTTCACAAGTCAAATTTAATTTTTTTATCTATTGTCTTATTGTCCATTTAATACTTGTTTATGGATGAATTTAAAAAATTAAATTAAAAATACTTTCATTATAATAAAATATCCTTCATGTTTGGAAGACATAATTCTTTCAAAACATCCAGAAAACAACTTTTCTTGTTGGTGAAAAAGAAATCAGCTTTTGACCCCCAGGAACTGGTCTAATGTGTATAGCTAGGAATTTCTGCTGTAAAGAAGATGGCCTTGTGCTCACCACATAGACCATGTTATTCATTTGTTGGCCATAGTCAACCTCACATGACACCAATAATAGAAGAGGTCACTCTGAGACCATGACAACATGAGACAAAACAAGGTCAGTTTGTAATTTTATCTAAACATATAGAAATCAAGATTACTACTATGTCAACCACAAAGTACCAAATATCCCTATTTCCTGGATAACATGAGGTCTGTTTTTTCTTTACCAATGATAGTTTTATCCTCTTTCTTGTCTGCATTCTTTGTTTATTGAGATATACAATTATGAAATTGTCCCCTACTTTCTGACAGTGCCCAATCTTCAATATATACCTGCTTTCTTAGACCTTTCCTCAAATCACCCAAACAAAGCTCAAATGGTATAATATATTCTTTGCAACACCTTTGGAAGTCAATTTGGGCTGTCATAAAAAAAAAAAAAAAAATCCACAGAATGAGTGGCTTAAACAACAGAGATTTTGGGGCTGGGGATGTGGCTCAAGCGGTGGTGCACTCGCCTGGCATGCGTGCGGCCCGGGTTCCATCCTCAGCACCACATACAAACAAAGATGTTGTGCCCGCCGAAAACTAAAAAATAAATATTAAAAAAAAATTCTCTTACTCTCTCTCTGTCTCTCACTCTCTCTTTAAAAAAAAAAAAAAAACCAGAGATTTATTTTCTCATCGTTTTGAATGTTGGAAGTCTGAGGTAAGGATTCCAGTGTGGTCAGTTTCTGGGGAGAGCTCTCTTTCTTTTGCAGACTGCCACTGGCATCCAACTGTGTCCACACAGTAGGAGGGTAGGGAGACAGCAAATTCCCTAGCATCTCTTCTTCTGAGGGCATTAATTCCACCATAAGAGTCCTATTCTCCTATCATCTAACTTTGATTACTTCCCAAAGGCCCATATCCAAATACCATCACATTAGGGTTAGGAGACAGCAATATATACAGTTTGAGAAGACACAAATTTTCAGTTGATAAAAAGCATCTATAAAAATGCCTCACAATTTCATGATGCTTATTCTCTTACTTTATCAAATCAATTTATTCAACTAAACTATATTCCTGACATCCTTTGGCTGGAAACCATTTACATTAGAAAATGCCCCTTTTTGCAAAAATTCCTGCCACATTGCTTCACTGTTTAGAGTACTGGGAATGTGGGAAGTGTTTAGCAGATATGGGTATTCATTGGAAGAAAATTAAATCACAGTCTTGAGAAAGTTGCTTAAATTATACTTCTCTAAAGACAAAAGCCCAAATATTTGCATTCTATTTACTTTTTTCCATTCCCATCACACTACAAATTGGATGGGTTTCTGGAGGATGAAGTTATAATTTAATTAATAAAACTGACCATTTATTGTGACTACAACTTGTATCAATAAATTCAAGTTGTCAGTTGCTTAGTGCATCATGACCTCATTCAATCAGCTAATATTTGTCCAGAATATTTAGGTTAATATTCTCTCTATGGTCCTGAATTTAATGAACGTTCTACTCTTTAAATATGTCAACAATTTTTCAAATGTCCTCAGGCAATGATAATGGAATCCTAAATTCTCAAACTTAAGTAAACACAATTTAAAGATTTTTTCTTTAAAACTCATATTTTCTACTATGGATTTATATCAAAGTATACTAGCAGAAAAATCTCAAGACAGGCTGAATAAATATGGTCAAGGCTATAAACATCCCTGTTAGCCAAAGAGGCAAAAATAATATCCTCATTTTTGGAAGACAAATGTCTGCAAAAACTGACTTCCTTATAATGACTTTTTTAGAAAATTTATTTTGTAGTTGTAGATGGACAGCATTCCTTTATTTTTTTTATTTGTTTATTTTTATGTGGTGCTGAGGATCGAACCCAGTGCCTCACACATGCTAGGCAAGCGCTCTTTACTGAGCTACAGCTCCAACCTTCATAATGACTTTTTATGCCCAGAACTTTGAACAACAAGCTAAATTCAAAAGTCAAGGAATTTAAATTACTTCATAATATTTAATTGGAAAATTTGGCTTACTTATGTGGAGTAGACATCATCTCTGTGGCTGAGTTTTGGAGGAAGTAGAGGTCCTCGTGCCATATACCTCTTTTCCCCTTTATTCAGAAATTACAAGAAATCCTGTGTTTTTGTAGCTTAAGACTTGAAGCTTTTTATCTAAGTGTTAAAGTTGGACTCTTACACTTTCAACTGAGGGTAGAACCTTCCACCTAGCAGAATACTATGAATATAGAAAAGCTTATAAATACTGCCAGGGAAGGTTACCTTAACTAGGGCGTCTTAAATTTAAATGTGTATAGGAAACGCATTCTCTTATTAAAAGACACATTCTGATTCAGTGGGACAATAGGAAGACATCTGACATGCACATGCCCAGGCTTGTGGTCATTCATTCATTCTTCTTCTTTCTTTGATAGTAAAAAGCCATAAAGTTGTTATTTTGTTGCAGAAATCAAAATATCACCTTGATATTTCCCTTCTCTTTTACTATTCTCATTTATTCCATTCCCTGGTTAAGATCATTTTTTTAGTATAAAGTACAAGTTAGGTAACTGAAACAATTGTATTTTCTACAATATGTCAGATATTAAAACACAAAAAATTACCATGATCTGCATGACAAAATCAAATACTTTGCATTGATTTCCCTGTATGATTAAAATTAAAACAACTTATCTAATGTTTAAAATCTATACACATATATACTGTTAAAAGTATTTTATAAATATTGTATAGCAAGGATAATTGAGTTGTGTTCAACCTAACTCTGCCATTATTCACATGTACTACCCCCATAACAATTAATGCTGCTTTGCTGTTTTTTCTTTATTATAAAGAAAAAATATCAAAGAAAAATTATGATCATTTGTAACACACATAAAAAGTCTTTTCACAATACTTGTCATTCTTCTCAGGCTGGAATAATTAATATTTATGCTCATTCTTCAATCCAACTCAAGCCCTAAAATCAATAATAGGTTGATTATTAGGGGAAAAGATGACAAATTATCCATGGTTGCATGGAATTCAAAAACCTAAATAAAAATTCAATTATGCCAAACAACTGGTTTGATTAATCCTTTTACTTCTTGAATTGATCAAATCAATTGAATGTGTTGACATTATCCTAGGCCTACTTCCAAAGAATTTTCAACTGAATCTTGAAGTTAACAGAAGATTTTTCCAAAATGACATTTTGTCTGCTGTTTTTCAATTCTAGGGATAATGTCAGGGGAGAGGTTTCTTCTAAATTTCTCAACCATAAAAGTTGAGATTACATTTTAGTGTCAAATAATCTTTCTCTTAGACCACTGACTGTCAAAGCCTTAGGGTGCCTGTGTTTTTCTTTTCAACTGCATTGTTGTTTTTTAAAGGAAATTCAATTTTATATAACATGTTTTTCTAACTAAAAGAAAGCATGAGTGTTTCACAGAACAAACATCTCTGTGGCAAATTCAATGGAACTTACAACTACTAAAGGGCTTCTAATGGAAGAAATGAAAAGTGATGGCCATTTGTGACCTATGGTCAGCCATAGACAGAGTGCTCTTCAGGCTGTGACCCTCTGGCTGGGCCCACCATCACTAAGATGACATCACAACACTTAACGTCTGTATTTTGGCACTGGTGTTTGGCCTCTTCTATATCTAATTTTTGCCTTTATATATCTCATTCTTGTTTAGAATTTTTTTAGTTGTAGGTAGACACAATACCTTTATTTTATTTATTTATTTTTATGTGGTTCTGAGGATTGAATCCAGTGCCTCACCCATACTAGGCAAGTGCTCTGCCCCTGAACTGTAACTCCTGTCCCTATATATCTCATTCCTGATTTGTCAAAATCATTGGTGTCCATATTCTACTTTTATTCCATCTTCATATTTTCTTATCCTTAAGAAGTTTGCTAATAATTTAGATAATATTGTTATGAGTAAAATCCTTCTATTAGTTGGTATTTTTGTTTCTTAACATGATCAGACACTCCTTAACAAAGATATGTTAGAGTCTTATACTGGCACCAATTTTAGAGGAGGTCTGGAGATACCTACAGATTGGCTAAGTGATAGCAATTGATTCTGACAAAGTAAATTGATTTATATATATATATATATATATATATATATATATATATATATATATATATATATAATTGAATCTGACAGAATATAACAAAGGAACATAAAAGACTCTCATTCAAATAAGGTGTATTTTCTCTATGTTGCTGCTCATTCTTCTTTATCTGTAAGTATCACTTTATTCTGGTTATATTTTTAAAGTTTTTTATTTTTTGGTATTAGGGATTGAACCCAGGATTACTCAACCATTGAGCCACACCCCCAGCCCTTTTTATATTTTATTTACAGACAGGGTCTCACTAAGTTGCTTAGGGCCTTGGTAAGTGCTGGGACTGGCTTTGAATTCATGATCCTCCTGCCTCAGCCTCCCAAGTCACTGGGATTATAGGCATGAGCCACTGCACTGGAATATTCATTTGAAGAAAATTTATTTAAATTATATTCATTAATTAATTTTGGGATGTTAAACTAAACTTCATTCCTAGAATAATCTACCTTGGTCATATATTTTGTTATTATTATTTTGCTGGCTTCACTTTTCTACTATTTTCTTGAGGATTTCTGTGTCCCTCTGTATAAAATATATTGATTTGTTGTTTTCTTATGGTAAGTTTGTCTGGTTCTGGTTTTAGGTTAATACTTTCCTCATGTAATGAGTTGGGAAGTATTCCTTTTAGGGAAAAGACTGTGAAAAATTAATAATTTTTTTAAATGTTTGGTGAGAATTTAACACAGAAGCCATTCTGGCTTAGGTTTTTCTTTGTGGGTTTTGTTTTGCTTTGTTTTGACTTACTAATTCAATCTCTGTATTCCTTAAAGGTCTATGTAGATTGTCTATTCCTTGAGTTAGTTTCAGTATGCTGGTGTCTTTCTCAGAATCTGCCCACTTTATATAAGTTGTCTAATGTTTTGACATACAGTTGTTTGTAGTATCTATAAATTCTCTGGTCAGTAACTAGGTTTTCACTTTTGACTCTAGTAATAACAGTCTTCTCTTTTTTACTTGGCTAACTGAGCCAAAGGTTTTTCAGTTTTGTTAATCTTTTTCAGAAGGCAGGTTTTGATTTTATTGCTTTTATTTATTGTTTTTTTTAATTCTGTACTTTATTAATTTCCTCCCTAATATTTATTCTTTCCTTGCTTCCAATTGCTTTAGGTTTAGTTTGTTCTTCTTTCCCTAGTGTCTTAATTTAAAAGTCTAGGCTCTATTTTAATATAGTCATTTATAGCATAAATCCTTTAATTATGGCTTTCACTGAATCACATATCTGTTGTTTTCTTTCATTTAATTCATGTCACATTTTAATTTTTTTGGTCTCTTTTTTGGTTATTTAATAGTGTGTTGTTTGGTTTCTACTTATTTATGAGCTTCTCAAATTTTGTGTATTTTTTTTATCTAATTTCATTTTGTTATAGAAAAAATATTTCATAATATTTCTATCTTTAAATACATGAGGTTTATTTTGTGGTTTATAATGTGGTGTATCCTATATAATATTCCATAAACATTTCAGAAGAATTAATATTCTACTTATTGTTGAGTACATTTATAGAGGTGTGCTAAATCTAGTGTTGTTCAAGACAACACGTATGTTACATGCTGTTCAAGTCTTCTAGCTCCTTTTTGAAGTTATCCTTAATTGTTATATCCATTATTAAATGTGAAAATTGAAATCGTTAACTTTGAATGGCCTATTCTTATTTCATTTCTGACAGTTTTTGTTTTATGTATTTTAGTTTTATATTATTAAGTGTATATATGTGTATAATTGCCATATCTTTCTGATGGATGGATCTTCTTATTATAAAAGACCCTTTATTTCTGGTAACATTTTATGCTTTAAAAGGGTTTGTTTTGTCTGCTATTAGTGTAGCCTCCAATTGTTTTATAGTTTTTCATACATGGTATGTTTTCATCCTTTTATTGTCAATCTTTTTCTTTCTTTGAATATAAAGTGACACTAAATAGAGAGCATAGTGTAAGATCTTGTTTTTATCCAGTGTGAAAATTTCTATCATTTGATGAGGATCTTTAACCCATCACATTTAATGTAATAATTGATAGATTTTTATTCAAATCTGCCACTTTGTTTTTTGTTTTCTACGTTTCACGTATTTTTTATCCTTCTACTTCTTTTGTTTTTTTTATTTGCATTCAGTGGGTATTTTCTAATGTAGAAATTCAGTTTCTTTAATTTTTTGCTATTTTTTAGTTATTTCCTTAGTTCTTGCTCCAAGGCTTACTAGAATACATGTCAACTCATCAGAATTAACTTCAGATTTATACTAAGTTAATTCCAATGACATATAGAAACATTACTTGTAGTCCCTTTCCCTTTTGTGATGTTATTGTTATACCCATTACATCTATAAATTTACAAATCCAACAACAAATTGTTATAATTACTATTTTATATAACTTTATCTTTTAAAGAATCTAAGAAACAAGAGAAAAATATATGTTTATTTATTTATTTATTTATTTTGGTATAGTCTTCTTATTTTTACTTCTGATTCTTTTTATTCTTGTGGATTCAAATTATCATCTGGGGTCATCTCCTTGGTTCAATATGGCTTTGCTCCCATCCATGTCTTTTGTGCTATTATTGGCAGATATATTCCCATGTGTTACAATTCAACCTATTTATGTATTATATACATGTTTTAACAATCATTTTCATGCCAGTTAAGATAAAAAAAGAGAAGAAATGTTAATTTACATTGTCATCTATAATTACATAATTAACTTGACTGATGTTCTTTATTTAATTTTTGTGTGAACTCAAATTGGTCTCTGGGGCATTTGCTTTCAGCCTGAAGAACTTCATTCAATATTTCTTGTAAGAGTGGTTTGCTAGCAACACATTTGTTCATCCAGGAATGTCTTTATTTTGCCTTTACTTTTAAAAGATAGCTTTCTTTTGTATAGGATTCTTGGTTGACAGATTATTTTTCAGTGCTTTGAAAATGTTATCCTATTGTCTTCTGGCCAACAATTGTTTCTGATGAGAAGTGAGCTGCTAATTTTATTGGGGTGCCATTGTGAGTAATGAGTCATTTTTCTCTATTTTCAAGATTTTATCTTCTCTTTAGCTGTCAGTATATTTACCATAATGTGTCTATTTGTGGATCTTTTCACATTTTTGTATTTGGAATTTGTTGACCTTGCTAGATTTAAGAGTAATGTTTTTTCAAAACTGATGGACATCATTTTTTTCAGAATTTTTTTTTTCTGTTTCTCTCTTTTTCCCCTCCCTTTCTGGTATCTTCATTATCCATATAGTGGTACACTTAATTTTATTCCTTGTTTTCCTGAGGCTTTGTTTTTTTCTTCATTCTTTTCTTTGAAATTATTTATTCATTTTTTAAAAATTATTTATTCTAATTAGGTATATATGACAGCAGAATGCATTTTGATTTAGTGTACACAATTGCAGCACAACTCTTCATTTCTCTGGTTGTATACAATGTAGCATAGCACCCTATGTGCAGTCACACATGTAGCTAGGGTAATGATGTCCATCTCATTCCAACATCTTTCCAGATCCCATGATTCCTCCTGTCCACGTTTGCCCAATCACAGTTCCTCCATTTTTCCCATGCCCCCTCCCCATTATGGATCAGCATCCACTTATCAGAGAGAACATTTGGCCTTTGTTTTTTTTTAGGATTGGCTTACTTTGCTTAGCATGATATTCTCCAACTCTATCCATTTACCTGAACATGCCATAATTTTATTCTCTTTTAATGCTGAATAATATTCCACTGTGTATATATACAACAGTTCCTTTATTCATTCATGTATTGAAGGGCTTCTACAGTTGCTTCTACAGTTTAACTATTGTGAATTGAGCTGCTATCAACAGTGATGTGGCTGCGTTATTATAGTATACTGATTTGAAGTCCTTTGGGTATCAACTGAGGAGTGGGATAGTTGGGTCAAATGGTAGATCCACTCCAAGTTTTCTAAGGAATCTCCATACTGCTTTCCAGATTGGTTGCACCAATTTGCAGTCCCACCAGCAATTTATGAGTATGCCTTTTCCTCCACCTCCTCACCAACAGTTATTGTAGTTTGTATTCTTGATAACAGTCATTCTGACAGGAGTGAGATGAAATCTTAGAGAAGTTTTGATTTGCATTTCTCTAATTACTAGAGCTGTTAAACATTTTTTTCATATATTTGTTGATCAATTGTATTTCTTCGTCTGAGAAGCGTCTATTCATTTCCTATCCCATTTATTGATTGGGCTGTTTGGTTTTTTTGGTTTTAAGTCTTTTGAGGTCTTTATATATCCTGGAGGTTAGTACTGTGATGTGTGTAAGGCAAAAATTTGCTTCCAAAATGTAAGTTCTCTCTTCAACTCATTGATTATTTCTTTTGTTGAGATGAAGCTTTTTAGTTTGAATCCATCCCATTTATTGATTCTTGATTTTATTTCTTGCACTTTTGGAGTTGGGGCCTAATCTGATGTGATGAATATTTGGGCCTACTTTTTCTGGTCTAATTCCTCTTATTTTTTCTTTCTATTCTTCAGATTGCATAATCTGCATTGTTCTATCTTTCAGTTAATGAATTCTTTCTTCTTACATCTCAAATCTACTGCTGAATCCTTCCAATAAATATTTCATCCCAAATATTGTACTTCTCAACTCCGGAGTTTACAATTGCATTTTTCATTAAAAGTATATATTTGCTATATTGATAGTCTCTATTTCATGTGATATTGTCATTATATTTCTATATTTCTTAAACATAGCTTCCTTTAGTTTTCTGAACATATTTATAATGGATACTTAGAAGTTTTGTCTGTTTAATTTGGCATCTGGTTGCTCTCACTGACAATTTCTGTAGCCTGCAGTGTTTCTAGCTATATGGGTAATACAGGTTTCATTGCATGTGTCAAGTTTTGGTTGGAAACTGGACATTTTGATAATATGCTGCAGCAACTCTGATATTGGTTCTCTCTTTGTGGCTTGTTATTGTTCTTTGTTTACTTGTTTAGAGACTAGCTAAATTATTTTAGCTAAGTCTATCCACTCCCACACAAGTGAAGCCTTTGATGTTGTTCTTTGGATGTTGTTCTCATAATCATCCTAGGGACAGTGGTTAAAGCATGGCTTTCTTTGTCCCTTTCCCAGACCATACTCAGCTGTAAAGCTCCACTAATTGATAAGTGAATGCTGTTTTTTTCAACAATGTAGGTTGCTTCACAGGCTAACTCTGTCAAATTCAGGCTCCCTTCAAGGAACAGTTGCTGAGTTCAGTATTTGAGATTTGTTCTGACCCCAGAAAGGCTCTTCTCAAGTATCTCTTTCCTTGATTTTCACCATCAACCTAGCCATCCTACAGTTTATCCTGTATCTCCAGAGAACCCATCAATCTCCTCCCAGTTATCTTTTACTACAACGTAAGAGTGGTCTTAAGCTTAAATTTCTCTACCTTCTCTTGCAAATGAAGTCAGTTCATTTGAGTATAATTTGGAGTCTTATTTTCTCTCTACTTCATCCCCTCTCCTCTGAGAAAAATCTCTGATCCCTGATTCTGATGCTAGGAATAGGGGCAAGGATGATTTTTTTTTTTTTTTTTCTGAGTAAAACTCTGTGTTGAGAATTGAGTGCTCAGTTGAAGGAGGACAGACAGCATTTTAAAGATCTACTCTGCTTGCTTCCTTTGTGAAATTTCCAGATCATGAGAAGAGAAGCAAGGACCTTGAGGGCTTCAGTGTTCTCGCCAGAACAATGCCCTGGGCAGAACCTCTGCCCAAGGAAGAAGGGAACTTGCAGCCCTCAGGTAGGTTCACCCAGAATTTGGCCTAAGTGATAGGTATGAGAAAAGAGGAATAGGAAATGATGGCATTCCACTCCTTCAGAGAAGCTGTACTAGTCTGGTTTTAGTTGCTGTCTTGCTAAGCTGGTAGAGCTAGGGGAGGGCCTGCATCTTTGTCCAAATATCACAAACTCACAGATTTTACTGTTTTACTAGATTTTCTTGAATAAATGTTTCTTCAATTTCTCTAAGTCCTTAAAGCTGTGTCCAGAGACTTTATATGCTTCTTTTTAAAAATATTTTTTACAAGTTTCTACAGTGAGCACATCCGTGGAGCTCTTCACACCATGATGCTGGAAGAGGAACCGTGGCATTTATTTTTATATATGAATGGTTGAGGTAGAGTTAAAAATTATTTTTTCAAGAAGGAAATTGTGTATTCACTATTCATTTTAAAAGTATCCTCTTTTTAATGAACTAAAATATCAACTTTTTTATGAAGCAAATTCTGATATATACCAAAATATTTCCTTTTCCAGTTATTGTTATTATTATTTGCTCACAATAGGAAAGTGCATTAATTTTCTTAATATTGATATTAGTCAAATAATTTAAATGTTAATTTCATTATTATTAACTTTTATGTTATATCCTAACTCTAAGTTCTCAATAGTCACCTTTTTTCCTTCAATTCATTCATCCAATTTTATAATCCAAAACTTATGCATTGTAGGTCTTTTCCTGCATTTCTATTAGTCAGCATTCACCAGAAAAACAAAAACAATGGGAAATATAAATGTTCAATTTCTTGTTTGACTTGTTGAGTAGATAGTAAAAATGAAAAAAGGGAATAGAATGTTGTATAGTTGTAACCACCATTCCTAACCACATGTATACGTGACTTATTATCAAGTTTTTCTGATCAAAGTGAAATTTATCAACTGTTTATTAAGAAGAAAAGAGTTTAGTGCTTTCATGTTTGTGAATGTTTTTAATGAGTCACAGATTATAGGCAAAGACAGTATATCTTGGATATCAGAGAAATTGCCCTAGCCTAAGTAGATGTTCTAGAGGGATTTTCTTATCTTCTTGGATCCCAAGAAACATGGAAAGCTTAACAGACGGGCTGGCTGTGCCCTCTCTAGCACGGACTCAGATGGATTCCAGGCATGATTGGGAGGTGGTGGAAATCTGGGAGAAAGGGCCTAGTTTTGACAGTGGGCAGGACTTTGAAGGGCATATCTTGTCTCCAGAACTTTCTTCTCACTTCTCTCTCTCTCTCTCTTTCTCCCCCTCTCTCTCTCTGCTTCCTGAGTGCCATGAAGTGAGAAGCTCTATTCTGCCATGTGTTCCCCATCATAATGTTCTGTCTACCACAGTCATATGGACATGAGATCAAATGTACACGAACTGAAATCGTGAGCTAAAATTAATCTTTCTTTCTTTAAGGTGACTTTTCAGGTGTTTTGTCATAGTAATGGCAAGCTGATCAAACAGCTTTGATGGTTAATTATATGTATCAATTAGACTGGGCCACAGGATGCCCAAATATTGGTCAAATATTATTCTGTATGCTTCTGTGAGATTTTTTTTATGTGATTAACATTTAAATCAGTGAACCGAGTAAAGCAGATTTCCCTCCCTAATGTGGTAGGCCTCACTAGATCAGTTAAAGGCCTGGAGAGATTAAAAGGTGGACTCTTTTTTAATTAATAGTAGACTCTCTCTACCTAACTACTTTCAAAGGGAAACATGAATTTTTTCCTGCTTTCATATTTGAACTGAAACCTCCTAGATTTTGAGGATGCTGGCCCTTGTACTAAAATTATATAATTTGTTTTTCAGGTATTCAGACCTTCGTGCTTAGACTAGAGCTATAGTATCAACTCTCCTGGATCCCCAGCTCAGCAACTCACCCTGTAGATCCTGGAACTTGCCAGCCTCTATGATTATAATAAACCAATTCCTTATATTCTCTCTCTCTCTCTCTCTCTCTCTCTCTCTCTCTGTATATATATGTGAAAAAATTAACATATAATCATATATTTATATTAATATATTTATATATTTGTATATAATATCATCTAAGAAATCTAAGAAAAGAAGTACTGGTGATTGAAGTATAAGTACAAATTTTATACTTTTGAACAACATATTCTTTTCTATTCTTGACTTCTTTGGAAAAGGCTTTCTATTACTATTCAGTAAAGAATTATTATGGCCTGGGAATAAATGTTTCAGGAGCTTCTCTGAGTATTTACCATTGTCCAAGAACTGAGGATCATTCTATTTTTTTTTTTTTTTTACAAACTAATAAAATAGATCTCAGAAACCCTGAGGATTCCAAAGTTTTTTGTTTTGCCTTGAATCAGTGGATACCATGTCAGAGAGAAGATTCTTGGACCTAGGATAAAGAGTATTGGCCTCTTTTCTTTAAATCAAGCAATCAACCCTAATATATGAAATCTGTTCACTTGGGAAGTTGACCTAATCTAGATAGCAAACACCAAAAAGGGGAGGAAAAGGAAAGGGAAAAAATCAGTCATTTATTTAGAGGAATCATTCAGTTTTTCCTTAAAAACAAATGGTATGTTTATTTATTTCCTACTATTTCACCTACACCCTATCAGTTGAAAGCAAGAACAATGTGAAAATAAATAAATAAATAGAAACAGATGAACAGAGAAAATTCCTAATTCCAAAGAAGTAAGAGTTCAGCATAGGCCAAAAGCTTGTTTTAATATTAAAAATAAATTGTTTAATCCTTGAACTAATGGCTGAGAAAATCAGGTCTGTCCTGATACATGACAGGACCTCTTCTTGGGGACAATATCTGCCATTGGCTTTCACTCTTGGTTCATTGATACAAGGGTACTCAAAACTAGAGCCCAAAATCAAGTCACTCTAGAGAGTGCAGAATGATTTTAATAAATAGCAGTTCACAGATTGACAATTTCTAAAAATATTTTTACTATATTAAATGTTTTGAGTTTTCTGCTCTTTCTCTTTTACTTGTAAAAATCACTTTTCTTAAAGTTGCTAGTTGTAAATCTATTGCTAAATTACTTTTCCCCTTAAAGAACCTTTAGACGTGGATCTACATATTGAACAAAATCATGTATTCTCTTAAAGTGAGATGCACTTACTATATAAAATCCTTTCAAAATATTTCATGTTAATCTTCATTTCAACTGAGAACAAGGTTATCAATCTAATTCAAAAATTTACCTCAGACTACAAATGAGAGTTTAATGAACAAGATATTGAATTCATATTTATTCATATGCACATATAAATGACATATTTTGCTTAGATACTTCAACACATTTGGGATATTGCTAAATAGCCTACTAAAATTTTATTTACTCTGAGTCAGCTGATTCTCACAATTATACATACTCTTTTCTTATTCTTGGTTACACAGCTAGAATACCTTTTCCAGTCTACAATTAGGCACAACCACGTGAATGAGTTAAGATCAATAGAATGTGAATGAAAAGAAATGCACACTTCTATACCTCATGTGATTATTTCCTGAATGGCTGAGATGCCAAGAAATGAGAGATGCAGCCACAAGATGGAAAGACCAGGCTTCTGAATGGTGTAGCACAAGCACCAGCAAATAGTAATAATGCATGTAAGCAGGAAATGAAACTTCCTTGTGTTAAGCCACTGAGATTTTGGACATTGTTGGAACATCTAGAATAAAAAAAATTAAATAAAACAAGATTTGCTGGGGTTTTTTTCCATTCATAAGGAGTGGCATGGCACATTATCTTAAAGACACCAATAAGTAATGTTCAGAAATTTCTGTTATTTGATTTCTGCTCTAATTTTATAGTTACTAATCCCAAACGCTAGCTCCTCATGATCAGAATGTTACCCCAATGATACACAAATCTTAGTTTCATATAAGCAAGAACTAAATGGTAAGGGATATAAGAGAGGAAAAAAAATCTAAAACTATCTCTAAAGAGGATACTTATTTAAAAGCCAGTCTAAAGAGACAGATTTTATGAGCTAGTGATAGTGATGTTGCATCTGAAGAACACTTGAGATATCTCTGAAAGACATATAGAATCAAAGGGCAGATAAGATTAAGAACCAATATGAATAAAAAGTGAGCAACCAAAGAGACAGACAGTAACTTTTAAAAGAGCTATATCCAAGATATAATATACTGTGACTGCCTTCAAAAAGGCAGTTGAAGCCAAAGTCTGACCCAAGCGATATTTGATTGCCAATTCAAAAAGATGTAAAAAGAATTAAGATGTTGTGGACAAGTCAAGACATGGTTTCAAAATAAGAAATTAAGTATGCTGAAGAAATTTAACATCTGCTGAATGTCTGCCTTTTTTTCTCAAGCTTTGAAACACAATGGTAAACCTAATATTATATCCAATTACACTGTTAAATCATGCCAGACTATTAAAATCAGAATTAACATAATAATATGTAGCAATTAGAGATTAAAATATCAGAACCAAAATTTATGTTTTATATGGAGCTTAATAAAGTAAAATTTGTTTACTAAAAAAAAACCCAAAAATATTTACTCCTAAATGTCTCCAAATCCCTAGAACTACTTCCCTTTATTTTTCACAGGTCACCAGTTCCCAGTGAGCATCTGTTCCATGGACCTTAATAAATCACAAGATTAATCTCTGAAATGCAGATGTTGTTTTGAAATTAAGTTGATACTTGCATAAGCATTGAATCTAAAAAACACACATTTCTCCATATTTTAATATTTCTGAAATCAGGATCTGTCTTATAGTAAGTGGCACCTTATAATCTCTGTCAGCTGTAAAGTTTGTAGACACTGCAAAGGTGAAGTAGATTTATACTCCTAGATGTGACCAGACAATTGCAATGACTTGATCTTTATTTCTACAACCATATAAACATAATTTTTGGGAAGACATATGAGACTGGTTGCCTAAAAACTTTTTACTAAAATCTTCTGGAAGACTAAAAAATTCCAACTTCAAAACTGGAAGACTGCATTATGTCAGTGACTTGGAAAAAAATATAAAAGGTGATATTGGAATACCATTTTAAGCAATGTATAGTATTACAGTTCTTAATTACCAAAAACATGATATATACAGGAAAATAGATATTGACAGTTTTGAGTTTAAAAGTAATTCAGAAGAATTGCACTTTTAATGCAAAGAAATTTGGGGAATATAATAAATTCATTTTGTTTATATTTTCTCTTTACCTAAATGCTAAAATGTAAATATAAAATGTCTAACTGTGAGTCTGTACAGTTCTTATAGCAAATTTAAAATCCTAAGTGATAAGAATGCATTAATGTCATAATTTTAGTTTTATGAAAAATAAACTGTATAAGAGTGGACAGAAAATATTTTTTATTCAATACAAAAAAGTCAATCAATCACCTAACTTTTATGCTTGTGTTTATGTCATCTGTGAATAATCATACATCAATAAAATATTCAAAAGTATTATGCTTGTGTGGTTGGTGTTAAAGTATCAATAGTTCTAACCTTACAAAATAATTTGTAATATAGTACTCATTTTCCTGGTTGCAGTTAAAATAGCAAGTTTTAGTGTTCACAGAAATCACTGATCAAATAGAACTGAACACAGAATCATTTTTTCCATGAATATAGAAGATGGTTGATGAGTTATTGTAATAGAAAATAAACCTGAGAAAGCACTTGAAAAAATAATATAAAAAATAAATTTTGATTTTTTGTGGCAAGAATTTGAGATTTTTCACATTAGGAATGGTCATTATATGGAATAAACAAGTTCCTGCAAAAATATTTTAATAAGTTTAGAATATTCATAAAATAACCCCATGAATAGGGTACATGTGTGAGCATTGGGAAAATTAAAAATCATTTGGCTATTTTACAAAACAAACTATAATAAGGTGGGAAATTATATTTATAACCAAGGGAAAGAGTTTTCTAAGATTAAGAATCATGCACAACTTGGAAAAAATGTCAAACTGCCTTTATAAGCTGACTGAAATTAAATATTTTGTTTGTATATTGTTTTTCTATGTTCCATATGGATATAAGCAGAGCAACTCTCAGGAACAACTGCATAATTATTCTGTAGACTTTGACCTATATTAAGTATTTAATAACTAGTTGCAAAGTTTTGACCTGAAATGTTCTTCAAAGGCCCGTGTGTTAAAGGCTTGGTCCCCAGCCCATAGTGCTACTGGGAGAAGGTGGAAGTTTTAAGGGGTATGTCTTAGTTGAAAACATTAGATTATTGAGGGAATGTCCTTGCCCCATGTTCCCTACCAGAATGTTCTGCCTTGTCACAGGCCTGAAAACATTGGGGCCAAGTGACTATGGTTTGAAATATCAAAAATTGAATGTGAAATAAACCTTTACTTCTTGTAAGCCAATTATCTTGGGTATTTTGTCATGGTGATAAAAAGTTGATTAATAGACTGTCTTCAAATGTCTTTATTTCTCTAAATAGAGTCTCTTAGTAACAGGCCTTATCTTATTCCTTGTTCAAATTCAACATATTACCCCAATATCTCAGGAAGAAATCCCCAGATTGAGTAAGTCCCATCAGTCAGCTCATCTCTACTATCCATAAGTGCATCGGAGCTGGGCACCTGATTAACCAAATAAAAATTTCAAGATGGTTGAAATTATCAACAGAATTGAGCTGGAAATCATACTCTACTGTACTTTTGTTGTTCTTTCCCATGGTCCACATCTTTCATCAGTGGGAGATAATGCATCTAAAAACTGCTGAGAAAAAGTTTCCTCAGTACAGCACAACCTGTTTAAGCATGCAGACACACTTAATGCTTATTTTAAGCAATATTTCAATAAGTATATTTGTAATTGATGCTTTAATAATTAGATAAACATAGACAAATGTTGACATATACTTATGTGCATGCCTCAATCTTATTTTTCAAATATGACTTTCCTCCGACCCTGGAAAAGGGTCCAGAATAAGGAAAAAGCTCATGCAGCTTCAGTTATACCATGAGAACAAAACGAAACAAAGTTATCATTGAAAGACACCTACACAAAACATACCTCTTGAACCAACTCTAAGAAAATGTGACGAAGAGAAAAAAATCTTTTGCAATCCTATGTTAAATAATCAGTAATTAGTAAATAAAGAACAACCCCTTCACAGACACTATTAAGAATTCCAAGGAACTAAGTAACCTCAGAAAGAAAATTTTTACAGTAATTAGTTTGTTCAAGATATGTTCCTTTTAAATAAAACTTGGTTATTTTATTTTACCATGTTTGTAACACATGGCACCACAGAAAGCAAGGTAGAGTATGTTCGGGAATCATTGTGTAACTAAGCACATTGCTGGATACCCTTTAAATGTAAGGGGTTAAGGAGAAAAAAATGCCCATGTTTTTAAATGGTAAGCTTCACTTGAAGATGAAAAATAATATTTCAATAAATAAAACATTTATGCAAATCCAGGTTTTAATTTTTAAAAGAAGATATATTGATCTTAAAAGCAGACCATGTTGGGGTTGGGGGAGTCAAGTTTCTTCATCATGTGTCCAAATAAACAACAGTCAAGAATTATAGCAAAATTGACAAAGCTAAAAACAATGTTTGACAGAAGCAAATCAAGAGTCACTGAGTACACAGACCTGCCCTGAAGATTTACTTTGAGGATAATAAAGTCATGAGAGACCCATTTTCTTCCAGTAAGAAAAGATCAAGACTTTGGAAACTTTTCTTTTCTCAATATTTAATGATGCTAAGAAAGTTTGTTGAATAGAATTCTTTTTAACTCCACAATACCCCCAAATCTGTGTTTTCAAGTCTAACAGGGTAGTGAATGCCAAGGTATTTGTGTTCAACTCTTCATGTAAGAGAGTCAACTTCCATACATGGTAACCTTGTCACAAGAGTAACTAATGGTTGTTTTCTCAGACTGGATACTTGTGAGTAAAGAAGATATTCATGCAGAGAAACTTATTAATACCTTTCAATTTGTACATCCCAGATGGTGTTTACACCAACAGCTGACTCAAAAACATGCACAAACTATCTTGCTGGCATTTGTATGACTGGACTATACGCACAGGGCTTATGGTGTTAGTCAGCTTTCCACCACAGTGACAAAATACCTGAGATAATCAATTTACAAGAAGGAAAGTTTTATGTTGGCTCACAGTTCAGGAAGTTTCAGTCCTTATTAACTTGGCCCTATTGCCCTTGCCTGTGGCAAGGCAGAAAATCAAGGTGCAGATGTGGAAGAGGCCTATTCACCTCATGGCAGCTGGTAAGCAAAAAGAGAGAGCAAGGGGCTTGGGTTCCAATACTCCCTGCAAGGACATGTCCCTAATAACTTCTTCTAACTATATCCTATCTCTTAAAGGTTCCACCATTTACCCCTAGCACCATGGGCTATAGACCAAGACTTTACTACCTAGCCTGTCAGGGCATTCTAGGTCCAAACCATAGTACCTAAGTAAATTGGAATGTGAAAGTGGGGAAAATAAAATAGCTCAGACTGTTTACTTTCGGGTTGTGTCAATGTAAGTCTATAACAGAAGAGATTTGATTTATGCATTTTTTTCTTCATTAGGTTCTTATTCTTGAAAATAAAAGCTATCATCAGAACACAGTCCAGAAATAGAGGCATGAGTGGAAATTTGATGTATGACTAAGGACTTGAATTCAGAGAAGAAAAATATGGCTTATACCAAAAATGTGCTGGTATCAACAGCTTTCTAATTAAATAAAACAAATATATATCCTATCTTACATTACAGAAAAAAATAAATTCCTCACATTAACTTTTAGAAATATAAATAAAATACAAAAATGGAGGAAAACTTAGGGGTATAGTTCTAGGCTTGCAGTGGGGAAGACCTTTCTAAACAACATAAGAAAGAAGGAACATATGAAGAAGGAAGTTAGTAATTCCAAGGACAAAAGACAACATACTAAAGATATGACTAACACAGAGGGCCTCCTATGGTAACATTGCATCTGTGTGGTTGGGAAGTAAAAGAAGCAGGATGTCTTGGGGCCTCATTTTTCCAAACTGTTATCTGCAAAGAAGTATATCATCCTAATGGTCTTCATTTATAGATTTATATTCTAGAGTTTCGTTGCTACTAGGAAGACAGAAAGGCTGAGCCAGGAATTATACTCAGCCTCAGTTACTTCCACACCATCCAAATGTGATAGCCAAATGGCACCTACAAATATGTCTATACCATAATCTCTGTAACCTATGAGTATCTCACCTTATATAGCAAAGAGAACTTGACAAATATGATTAAGTTACAGATTTTAAAATTCCAGATATCATTTATGTGCCATAAAGTTCACATTTTAAAGTATAATTTAGTGTTTTTAGTATATTCACTGAATTGTACAATCATCATCACAATCAAGTTTGGAACATTTTCATTTCCTTAAAAAGAAACTCCACGCCCATTAGCAGTTACTCCCCATTCCTGTGTAAGTCTCTCAGTCCTTGGAAACTACCTACTTTTATTCTCTATAAATTTGCTTATACCGGATTTACATACAAGTGAAACCATATAATATGCAGTCTTTTGTGACTGTCTTCCTTCACTTAGCAAAAAGTTTTCCAGGACGTAGTATGTATCAGTATTTCTTTCCTTTTCTATTGCCAAATGGTTATGTCTTATTTCATTTATTCATTTATCAGTTGATAGACATTTGTGCGGTTTCCATGTTATGGCTATAAAGACTAAACTTATTATGAACATTCACAAACAAGTTGTTGTGTGAATACACATTTTAATTTCTCTTGGATATAATTTAGAAGTAGAAGTGTTAGATCACACAGTGTTTTGGTTTATTTATGAAGTGTCCCCAAAAGACAATGCAAGGAAGTTCAGAAGTAAAGTCATTGGGTTACAGGAGCCTTAACCTAATCAGTGCCATTAATCCCCTGAGAGGTGTTACCTGGGTGAACCTGTAGGCATGTAGGCTGTGGCTGGAGGAGGTGGGTCATTGAAAGTATATCTTTATTTATTTGTCCTTGTTGAGCAATATATTGTGTGACATATTCTACATTTCGATTTTTTTACCCTGGCTATTCCACATTTCAATTTTTTACCCTGGGTATATATTTATTTGTCCTTGTTGAACAATGTTCTCTCTCTGCTTCCTGATTGTAATGTTCTAAATACCTTTCCTCTGTCCCACCCTTCTGCCATGATGTCCTGCCTCACCTGGGTCCAGAGCTCTGGAGTCAGCCATCTGTGGACCAAGATCTCTGAAACTGGGAGACCAAATTAACTTTTCCCCCTCTAAAATTTTTCTTGTCAGGTGTTTTGGTCACAGCAACAAAAAGGTTGACTAAAACAGATGGTAACTCAATGTTTATGCCAACCATGTTACAAACAAACTACACCATTTTATAAAGTTACTAGCAATTTCTGAAGATTCTAATTTCTCCACATCCTTACAAACACTAGCTATTATCTATATGATTTTGATTATAGCCAACCTAGTGGAGGTGAAGTGGATGTCACTGTGATTTTGATATGCAGTTCCTTAACGTTAAGGATGTTGAGCTTTTTTCTTCTTTAAAACAATGCTTATTTGTATCCTCTGCCCACTCTCAATTAGGCTATTTGACATTTTATTATTGAGCTGTAAGCATTCTTACATATTCCAGATACAAGTTCCTTATCATGTATCTGATAAGGAACTCATCATGGGAATATTTTCTCCCATCCTGTGACTTAACTTTTCATAATCTTAATGGATTTTTATCTTATATTACAGAAAAAAAATAAATTCCACACATTAACTTTTAGAAATATAAATAAAATACAAAAAATTAAAGCACAAAGATCTTTAATTTTGATGAAGTTTTAGTTATCTGTTTCTTTTTTATCACTTGTGGTTTTGGTATTGTACCTAAGGAAGTTTTACTTAACTCAAAGTTATGAAGATTTTATCCCATATTTTTTGAAGGAATTTTATAGTTTTAGATCTTATATTCACATTGATGATGGAATTAGAGTAATTCTTATGTATGGTTCAAGGAAGGGAAACAAATTCATTGTTTTGTATATGAATATCCAGTTGTCATATTATTTGTTGAAAAGGCAACTCCTTCCCCACTCCTTGAAAAGGATTGTTTTAACATCCTTGTCAAAAAACAGATGAGTTACATTTTAAGAAATTACTTTAAATGGTAAATGAAAAAGAAATTATAGAGTAATGCGTGAAACGTGGTCTCCTTTTAATACTAACTTTATATGTGTGTATTTGTGTTTAGATATTAGATGTCCCCCCAAAACTCATGTGTGAGACAGTGCAAGAAAGTTTAGACTAGGCTATGAGAGACTTAACCTAATCAGTGCATTAATTCCCTGATAGGGATTAACTGGGTGGTTACTGTATGCAGGAAGGTAGGGTGTGGTTGGAGGAAGTGTCATTGGGGCATGCTTTTGGGGTTTATATTTTGTCCTAGGTGTGCTATCTCTCCTCTCTTCTTCTTCCTACACACTCTCCTTCTCCCTCCCCCAACCCTTCTCCCTTCTTGGTGGTTCCATCCAGACCTGCTTTTCTGTGCCACATACTTTTGACATGATGTTCTGACTCACCTCAGGCCTTGAGGGAAAAACTTGGCCATCTATTGACTGAGACCTCTGAAACAGTGAGCCTCAAAACAAACTTTTTCTTCTGTAAATTTTTTTTTCATCAGGTCCTTTGCTCACAGCAACAAAAAAGCTGACTAAAACAATGTGTGCATATTTATATTTGTGTAAACTTAGGGCATCCCTCATTTATAACTTCTACAGAGATATATTCCACATTTCAATTTTTTACCCTGGGTATTGTTTCACTCTCTTTAGATGTCCTAAAGTCTCACACCATAGTCAGTGTAGCTTGTCTGTACAACTGTTGGTCACTTCTTCCCAGCTGTAGAGATATGTATATGATGCCTATCACAATATCCAAGGGCTTCTATCCATGACTGAAATCTGCTAAACTTTATAATCTGGCCTCTTGAATTAAAAAAAAATCCTTTTTGTTGCTTTCTTGCTGTCAACCAATGAAAAACTTCATTTTCACAAGTAACAACATACTATTCTTCAACACTCTGGAACTTTTAGGCAAATTACACGTGTGCATTTAATTAGGTATTTATGGACATAAACTTTTCATCTGAGCATAAATAAATAAAAGAAATAAGGAACATAGACCATGTTGGTCTTAAAAATAAAAATAGGTTTAAAAAATTATAAAAAAGAAAAGAATTGACCAGCAACCATCATACTAGTTGAAGAAAGCATGGGATGGAACACTGGTATTAATGGGGCTAAAATTAGAGAAAAATACAGACAAGCCATTCTTATTAGGTATAATCTTTGATTGGCCACTCTGGATTACACTGGATGACCCATCATAAGAAAAATACAAACACCGTATGATATGGTCTCAGTGTTTGTGACCTACTCCCTGTAAAATCAACAACAATAACAAAAACTCATGTGTTGAAACCTACTTCCCAGTATGAGGGTATCTGCAGGTGAGAGCTTGGGGAGGTGATTGGGACAGAAGGGCAAAGCCCTCGTGAATGGAATTAGTGCCCTTTTTAAAAGAGCCCCAAGAAAGATTTCATCACTTACACTGTGTGAAGACACAGAAAAAAGGCTGCTGTCTCTGAACCAGGAAGTGAACTTTCACCAGACACCAGATCCACTAGTACTTTGATCTTGTCCTTCCCAGTCTCCATAACTTTCAGTCAGCTTTTTCATTGCTGTGAGTAAAGACCTGATGAGAACAATTAGAGAAGGAATAGATTTTTTGGCTCATGGTTTCAGACATCACAATCCATAGATGGCTGATTCCATTGTTCTGGGTTCAAAGTGAGGCAGAACATTATGGAGGAAGAGCATGGTACAGGGAAACAGCTCAGGGCATGGCCACCAATGATGAAGTTGGATATTTAAATGGGAAATTTTCAATCAATACACAGAAGATAAAGTCTTGTTTCATTGTCTGAGAAAAGCAAATGTTTTAGTCTGATGTTTTACCACTGTGACCAAAGGACACCGACAAGAAAAATTTTAGAGGAGGAAAAGTTTATTGGACCCTCATGGTTTCAGAGGTCTCAGTCCACAGACATCCAACTCCATTTCTCTGGGTCTGAGGTGAAGCAAAACTTCATGGTGTGGAGGAGGAAAGCATCTTGGGACATAGCAATCAAGAAGCAGGGAGAGAGAACTCTGTTTACCAGAGACAAATTATAAACCCCAAAAGCACAGCCCTGGTGACCTACCTCCTCAAGCCACACCCTACCTGCCCACTTTTCTATCCAGTTAAGCCATTCAAGTGGATTAATGCACTGATTAGGTTAAGGCTTTCATAACCAATCATTTCACCTCTAAACTTTTTTATATCATCTCACCCATGAGCTTTCAGGACAATTCATATTTAAACTATAACAAACTATTAAAAAAATCAATTTTTGTTGCTTATAAGCCACCCAGTCTATGGTATTGTATTATAGCAGCCGGAATGGACTAGTCACTGTATTTTGGGGGGATTGTGTTGGATCAATATGCAGAGATATTGAACAATTTTTGTTAATGATCAATTTCATAAGTGATCCAAAAATAATAAGACTGGATACTTACTGAGTTATAAACATATTAATGGTTAACTCATATTAGCTCTTTAGTAAACCATTTAACTATTTGGCTAATGGTCTTTATAGTGCTTACAAAGCAAATCAACCATATTTTGGTAAAAGTAAGACACATAATACACAACCTGTATGTGCATAGGTTAAGATTTTACTCAGAGATTACTTTTCCCTACTACCTAAACAATAATTTTTTTCTGTATTAAGTAACTCCCATTAAAAATAAACCCATTTATAACCTATTGCTGATTCTAAAATAAATATTTTCTATTGTCAAGTGTTTCATAGCATCTGAATTTCCAAAATAATATTCTGCTGTCATTCAGTCATCTTTCTTCACAATAATATTGTCTTTAAATTTAAAAAAGGAGAAAAGATGTAAATTTGTCCATTGTTACACAACATTTTAGGATTTTATCAAGAAAATCATGAAATAACCATTTTATAACTTATCAAGTTAAAAGGGCAAAAACACAGGGAAAGGAACGATCCTGGGGAATAAGGCTGATCAAATTATGTTAATTGCTGTACCAATGTGGCCTAATGAACTCCACTAACATGATTAATTTTAATGTACTAATAAAAATGTAAAAAATATGATAAATTCACAGAATCCTAAGTGGAGAGCTAATGTGTATTTGTAACAGGAAAATACTAGGAAAGATGGTGGAGCTCTTTCTGGGAAGTATTCAATTCAACATTAGAATAATCAATGTGTTATGTAATGTATTGCTGATTTGTCCTTATGCACCAATGAACCTGACAAGTCAGAAATGAGACAGGGAGTAAAATTAGATCAGAAGGCACCTCTGGATACACTGCACTACGGGAATCAAGAGAACCCAGTGAAGGAGGCCTGGTAGGAGGCATATAGAGGGGAGAATACAAAAAAAAAGGGGGGGGGGACAAAATGGATCTTGGAGTTCACAGAGGGTAACACAAGAAGTTCCTTGGCCACTTGCCCCACTAAAAATAGCAGTATCACCAGAGACATTTGGCAGGATACCAATGACCCTGAGCTCAGAGTTCAGAGAAGAATTCTTCAGTTAGAAATATTTGGAGTCAAGGGTGAATGACTTGATTCTGATGAGAGACAGTATGATTTAGCGGTTGAGAATTAAGGCTCTGAAACTTGACTGCCTTGTTTACAGGCCACTATTTTCTGTTGGACTTTGCAAAACCTATTTAATCTCTATTTACTTTGGTCTTCATTTCTAAAATGGAGAAAATAATAACACCTACCTCATAGAATTGTTATATGAATTAGAGTGGTAATATGTCAAGTGCTTAGAAAAATTGGGATAAAGGCAGAGAAACCAAACCCTAGGGAACTATTTTCAAATATGTTGGAAGTGCTGGAAGTTAAGCAGAGAGTTGAGGAGAAAACCACAAATTAACAAGAACAGGAAGCCTCTACCATCCAATAGGACTTCAAGGCAAAGGGAGGAAGTCATTTAAACCAAGTATAGGATCTGGAACTTTCTAGAAGAGCTGGAACCATGAAAAAGACAAAGACACTTCTGGCGATCAATCCCGAAATATATAAAGACATGAGGATTTACCCTGGCTCTAAACCTCCAACCTTCTTCCAGTACCTCTGTTTTCTGAAACTCCTTAAATGTCAGTTGGTAAGGGAATTCTGGAAATGCAATTTGCTATGAAAATGAAAGGGCAGGAAATAAATCTGAGGCCTCATTGATGAGTGACTGGTAGGTCTCTCAGGAAATGTTAGCAACCACTATATATTTTATATTAGACCTGAGATACAGCACTGTTTTCCCTCCATAATTCCAAGACACGCTGATTCTAGGCTGATTATAAATTATTCTTTGGGAAGCTTCTTTGAGCAAAAGTTAATATAAGTTATGTTATTCTCAGACCTTTTAAGATTGCCTCTTTGTATCTGGAATTACTTACTATAATATAAGTGTATCATGTAATAAAAGAGCCCTTTCTTGAAAGCTTTGATACTTTCTGGATATGTACCTGATTAATGTAGGAATTAAAATTTGGCTCATATTTTTTTCTTTACTTTATGTACATCTGGTAGAAAATTCAAATTATTGCAATAGGCCTGTGTCAAAACTTAAACCTAGTATATAATTTCTAATACTCACAGTCCCCACAGACTCAATATCAACAAATTTTCCTGATTACCACAGCCTACATATGCTCATTTTGTTCTCTCCATCAAGGAAGAAGGAAAGTAAAATAGAATAAAGAGAAGGAGTAACTCAGTATACTGGGTCAGCAACATTAAAATATATTTAAATCTTTTAAATATTGTTTCTTAATGTTTTATTAATGAGATTGTGGAACAAGAGAAGTTTAATTTATACTTTGAAAACAAGTTGTTGTTGTTATTGTTGTTGTTGTTTTATCCTGAGCATGTTTTGTTAACAAAGAAACTGCTGCAAGTCCTAAGCAATTTTTTAAAGTAATAGTATGCCATGAAATCTTGTTTATGATCTCAATTTGCTGAGCAAAGCTTTTTTCTGATGCATGGTAAAAAGACAACTATAATAGAATAAACTGAACTATTAGTTTTGGAAAAATAGTCAATAGCATTATAAACCATATTATATGGAAAACAACTTCACTTTCCCTAAGCCAACTGTAGCAATTATCTCTGGAGGCCCATGTCAATCCCTGAAGTTCACCTCTGATTTCAGCTGCAGCTATGGTTGACAGTTTCATGCAAACTCAGGCTCAGTTCACACTGACAGGATCACATTAGAGAATATGTGCATCTTTTCTGTTTCTGCCCCCAAGACCTTCTCTAGTATATGACAACCTACTCAACCCACCTGTAAGCACAATCTGGATGTATGAGAGAATTTAAGCCCCAGAAGTATACCTCAGCCGATGAGAGGGTGGAATTGGTGAGTATATGCTACCCTCTTCTATCCCTCTTAGGACAATTCGAAGAGGCATCTTGAATGTTCCTCAAAAGATCATGATGGAATCTAGTCTCTATTATCTATAACAACAATCTGCTATGGTTTTAATATGGTTTGGTCACCAAAGATTCATGCTGGATGCTTGTCTCCAGTATGGTAGTGTTTTGTTAAGGAAACCTTTAAGAGGTGGGGCTTAGTGATTAGGTAATGGGGCTCAACCTTTATGAATGGATTAATTCTCTCTCAGTCTCTCAGTCAAAAGTACAGTTATGAAGACACGAATTGGTATGAATATACTTTGTATACAATCAGAGATATGAAAAATTGTGCTCTATATGTGTAATAAGAATTGTAATGCATTCCACTGTCATATATAAATTTTAAAAAAAGTGGATAAGGTCGGGTTGCTTCCTGAGGGAGCAAGTTGTTATAAAAAGAGAGAGCCTGGTTCTTGCTCTTATCCATGCCCTTTTTGCATATGACCGGTTCCCTTCCACTTCTCTTTTCATACTATTATGTAGTCAGAAGGGGCTACATAAAAGATGGAGCTGACTGATCTTGGACTTTCAGTCTCTAAAACTGTGAGATAAATAAAATATCCAAATTCAGACATATTGTTCTATCAACAAAAAATGGGCTAAGATCCCCTTTATCTTGACTATTTTTTCCTCTGTCACATTCTCTCCATTTCTTTATTCTTGCTTTCTTGACCCAAGTCCTTGTCCCAGAATCTGCTTCGGTGGATGACAAACTAAGACAGCAGTGTTACAAAGTGTTAAAAATATTCTCTTAATCTAACCCAGGATTTCTCAATCCCAAATGTTACTATTTGGGATTAGATACTATTTTGTTATGGGAATCTATCCTGTTTATTTTAGGGTGTTTTGCCACATCCCTGGTCTCCTCTCATTAGATGCCAGAAATATCCCTTCCCTATTTGTGACAATAAAAATGCCTCCAGACATGACCAAATGTCCCTTGAGGGACAAAACTGTCCCTGATTGAGAAACTCTGACTTAAATCCTTCAGCAGTGCAGAATGGACTTTTCTCTGTGTCTATACATATGCCAATGGAAGCATTTCCACTCATGATGGGATACAAGTACCAAAGAACAGATTCAAGTCCAGAAGAAAGCATTTTGAAGTAGCAATAATTAATGCAGAGTAACAGTACTTTTTATTGTTTGTTCATTTTGGCTAAACTGGATTAACTATTCAGCAATCTATCTAGCCAAATTACTAGAACTTGCCTATAACATGATATAAATTGCCCTCAATGACTTACTTCCTTTACAGTTTTCTCTCTCAATACTGAATGAATGCCTGGTTCTCAGTAAAGGTTTATGTTACTGAATGAATGGGTCTGAACACAATGACATGAAGCATGGACATATATAAATAACCTGAAGGGAGAAGACAAACCTAGTCTTCCTATTGAATCAATAACCTTCAGTCTGTTGGCCCAGTATAACTCACAAACTTTCACACTGTAACCTAACCTCTAGCTTGGCCTTGGTAATTCTGCAATTAGGTGAAAAGCAAGTGACTACATTCCCCGGGGTGACTGGAACACTGCCAATGTGTACCTATTGTTCCCAAATAATTATTAATAGTCTCTCTTTTCATTTTCAAAAGTTTCCCAGTTTGGATAATAAATTATAGGGTCACATATTACTAATAAGTGTCTCAGAGGCAGAAACAGTATGCATTCTCTGATAATGTTGTGCCCAGAATTTTATAAACAAAGGTCTATACAAAAGTAAGCCATTGTTATAATTTTCTATGCAATATCCTGGTACTAGTTTTATCTGTGGAAAAGAAGAGCAGATTGGAGGAATTCCCTATCTTACTTACAGCAGGAGGGCTAAGATCTGCTCAAGAAATATAACATTCTAAGTCTCAGTTTCCTTAGCTGCAAACAGAGAGCTGGTTAAATTACCTCTAAGGTCCATTCCCATTGAATGAAACGAAACAAAAGACCCTGCCATCCATACCTTCCTGATTCTACATAGCACCTCTGGACATTGCATAATCTTTGCAGAGATTATCATTTCCCTCTAAATTGTGTGATTCTTCACCCCAACCTTGTTGACATTTAGCCTAAAAGCCCTCTATACAGAGAGGAATCTTGACCACAGCATTATATTCTAAGAGTTCTAAGTTTGATACTTTGTATATTTTTGCCCTTCTTTCCAATGAAACTCCATACCTGCTTTTACCTCTTATATATTAACATCTCTGAGTGTATTAATACCCAACTTAGAAATATTCAGACTTACCTCTGACTAGACAAGTTTTTCTCTTGCCATCATCCACTTGAGGATAGACACCTTTGTGGACGATGGCATTCTTCCTAGGCTAGAGAAAATTGTAACAGGCTATATAATCTCACTATCCTTTTTCTTCAATCCCTTCTTCCTTCTCTACTATTTCTTCTTCTCACATGGCTTCCTGTCATTAAGAAAAACAATTTTATCGAGTCTCATTTATGTATAAAATATTGAAAAAGCTATTTCCCAGAAATGTTTATATTTATGCTTAGTATTTAAAAACTTATTTAAAATAGGAACATTATATTGTGTTGGTTGCCAGGGTTCTTTGTACATAGTAGGCTCTTAGTAAACTCTACTTGACAATCAAACAAGAATATCAGAAAGAACTCATAAGAATTCACGGACATTTTCTAAGTGGAGGAGGAAGGACACTTTTTAGGCAGAAATTCTTCCAGCTTTATATGTCTAAATATCTCAAAGTTACAAAAAAACATGGTGTGTTCACTAATAGCAGTAAGTTCTGAATAGCTATAAGAGAATGGAAGTAGAAGTTGGAGAGATCATATTGGAGCTTCAGTTGGAAGTAACTTTCATGCCATATCATGTCTAAGATTAAGCCAATGAACAATTTTAGGAATACAAGTTAAATGTAGAAGTCAGATTTAATAAGATCACCTGACATCACTGTGCAGAATATACTAAAAGTAGAAAACATGGAACTCAGGACTTCTATTTAGAAGCCTCATTTATCTGGGACTTTGTAGATTTCAACTGCACCAATTAAGGACACTTACACGGAAATAGCACATAGGGCTATATTTAAGCAATATATTGAAGATATACTTCACAGGATTTAATGACTAATAGATATTTGGAAAAAGTAAAGGTGTGAGAAAGACATTATAGATATTTAATATGTTTTTTAAAATATGAGAAACCCTAAACTAGGATTTAAACCCCCACTGAGACAGGGAATTAGGAGAAGGTTGAGGAAGAGGTTTAGAAAATCAGTTTTGTTTTAAAGATACTATGTTAGATTTAGGAATTGTCCAGTTGTAGTTATAAATAGAATCTGAAACTCAGATTAGAAATCAAAGCCAGAGGAATTAGACAGTAGCTAACATTATAAAATCACCCATGGAGTATGTGGGGGGCAGTGAAGAGCACATGAAGATGCAGCACTAGGGAACACTGACATTTCAAGAGTGGTTACTTCTCTGCCATTTTTTGCAGAGACTCCTATTACATTTGTAATCAAATGTAAACAATATTTCTTTTTTAAAATATTTCCAGTTGTAATAGTTGTTGTGTTCCTAGATTTCAGCCTGGAAAAACAGAACTGGATACTATATTTAAAGTGTATCAACTTTCTACTTTGGCTAGTATATATTTAGCATTTGTTGCATAATTTAGGAGTGATTTTTAAGAACCTCTAAGGGATAAATTATCCTATCTAAATTAAGATAAGTTTCCCTTGTGAGCTCAATAATAGACCAAGCAATTCCTGGGCACTATGAAGATGATATAGTACACCTAACTACTCTTCCTTTTCCCTCCAACCTGAAGCTAAAAACAACTTTTGCTTTCTCCTTCCTACTCCATTCAACTTACTTACTTCTTGATTTTCACCATTGAAATCATTAAAACTGAAAAATGGGACAACATGGAACTAGACAAGATTAAACAACTTATGCCTCAACTTCAATCCCTAGATTCTCAAATTTAGCCAGCCCTATTTGCAACCTGGTCATATCTACTCCTGTGATTTTCAATCACTACCTATACTTCAACTTTCAGGAGAATCCCATTTATAGACATCTAACCTAACACTCCAATAATTTCTTCATTTATTTATTTATTTTATTTTTAATATATATTTTTAGTTGTAGTTGGACACAATATTTTTGTTTTGTTTATTTATTTTTGTGTGGTGCTAAGGATTGAATGCATCACCTTGCACATGCTAGGCAAACAATCTACCACTGAGCTATGACCTCAGCCCCATAATAACTTCATTTAGAAAAGGACATGGGATATGATTGGCATAGACTCTGTTTTCAAATTCTATTTCTGTCACTTTCTAACTGAATATCAATGATCTAAGGCTACCATAACAAATTACCACAAATCGGTGATGTAAAACAATAGAAATTTATCATCTCACAGTTCAGGGGGATAGAAGTCCAAAATCAAGGTGTCAGCAGGGCCATGCTCCTTCTCAAAACTGAAAAGGACTCCTTCCTTACCTCTTTCTAGCATCTGATGTTTTACTGGCAATTCTTTATACTTTTCTACTTGCCCAGCCACATAATCCCATCTTTTCCTTCATTATCAGAGGGCAATTTCCTTATGTGTCTTTGTCTTACATGACAGTCTTCTATTAAGGATGCCAGTCATATAGTATTTAGAGGCTACCCACCCCAATACGACTTTATCTTAACAAATTATATCCATAATTATCCTATCTAAATTAAGTCACATTCTGAGGTGTTGCCGGGTAGGACTTCAGTAAAGAGTTCTGTGGGGGATATGACTCAGAGGAGTCACTTAGGCAAATTACTATCTCTGAGATTCATTTTCCTCATTATAAAATAAGTATTATAATATCTCAGGCCTATTAGAAGGACTTATCTTAATTGATATATAAATAGTTTTGCTAATGTAATATATGAAAAAAAAACCTGTATAGAAAATACATCAATAAATTTTAACACTCAGTAATAGGAAAGCAAATAATCCAATTAAAAATAAGACAGATATCTGAATACACAGCTCATCAGAGAAGGCAGCTAAATGTATGAAAAATGCTCAAACGTTATCCATTCAGGAAATACAAGAAGCAGCAAGAAGGTATGACTCCACACTTACCAGAACTACTCAAATCCCCAAAAAGTGACAATATCAATAACTGATAGGTTGCAAAGCAAAAGGCATTGTTATTCATTGGTGGTAGGAATGTAAAATGGCATAGCCACTTTGAAAGACAGTTTGGCAATTTCTTACAAAGCCTAACATAGTCTATCTAGCTATATGATCCAGCAAGCACACTGTATTACAAATGAATAAAACAACTGCACTGAATGGGGAGGGGGCATTTCTAGTCTAAACGATTTTATAATTGAATAGACTATGTAAGATAAAGGCAAAAAGAAGTATACATAAGTACAATAGTCTGGTTGGTAAAGTTATTTACCATGGGGCATGGGTTAACATTTCTAAAACCACTATACATGTACACTGGAATAGAACAATTCAGTAAGTGCATGGTTTGATGGTGGGAGCCATACCAATGATATCACTGCTTATGTAGCCTAACATAAAAACCCTTTCTGAATGGGGACAGGTGTGGAATTGAGGACACCGTGAAATGGATACATGTCACTTGTCCAGCCCGCTGCCACTGGGTAAACACAATGAGGGAGAGGAGGCACTGCTTGCCAAAGCACGTAGTGTTTGAAGGAAGTACACAGTGCTTCAAAAAAGTACAGAATGGAATAGGGATGGGAGCAAACTATAGTGGAAAGCTTTAAAAACTGCCTCAGCCAGGTGATCCATGTTAACATCTTAACATCAATAGTGATAAGTTATGTTGATATTATTACTTCTTAATAAGACATGATATGAATAGCACTTTATTTCTGCAACCCTATTCCCAAAACCCAATAAAGTCCCATCTCTTCATGAGAAAACACAAGGAAAATAAAAATTAAGGGACATTTTAGAAAATATCCAACCAGTACTCTTCAAAACTTTCTAGGTCATCAAAAACAAGGAGAGTTTGAGAAATTGTCAGAGTCACAAGCAGCCTGAGAAGACATGATGATGAAATGTGACGTAGTATCCCAAATAAGATCCTGGAACCAAAAGGAACATTAGGAAAAGCTAAGAAAACGCCAGTAAACTATAGACTTGAGCTAATAGAAATGTATCAGTATTGGTTTATTAATTGTGACAAACATGCCCATTAATGAAATGTGTTAACATAGGGGAACATGAGTGGTGGTTGTAGGGAGGAATATGGAAACTCTCTAGTATCTCTAGAACTTTTCTGTAATCTAAAATTGCCCTAAAATAAGAAGCTTATTTTTAAAAATCTAGAACTTTGTTTGGTACTTAATAGATTTTTATTTACAGAAAATCATATTAGAATTAACAGTGGTGTCAGCCAGGGGAAAAGAGAAAAAGGAAGATAAATATCTCCAATTTTACTCACCAAATCCATTCATAACATGTCAATCCATTAATTGTTGAGGGCCACAGACAAGTCAAGATGGCACCTGGCACTTTGCCAGGAGGACTGGTTTGAGAAGTAACACCAGTCAGCCATTAAGATGATGGAGATTCCTTAAAGACTGACTGCTGTGTCTAGATTATGTTAATTAAGTTAAACTGTGTATAATTACTAAGATAATGAGGATTCCTTAACGACTGATTGCTGTAACTGGATGATGCTAAATTGAGTCAAGCTGTGTATTCAGTTATGTATATATACCTCTGCTGTCCTACAATAAAGCGGCGCCCGCTGTTTCAATCTTCACAAGTTGCTTGTCACCGCCCCCCACCCCCCGTTATTTTGCCCAGCCAGACTGCAGCAATTAATAGCCGTTATCTCCATCTAATATTAATGTCAACTGTAGTTGATATATTTATTCATTATAATGATTCCCATTCATTGAGGATTTATAATGGGATGAATGCTTATGAATTATCTCATTTAATCATTGAAAACCCCATTGGACTTGTACTATTCATTTTACAACTTTACAGATGAAGAATTACAGATTTGAGTTAAAAACCTAAAACCCACAGCTAGTAAGTGAACATTCTGAACCCCAAAAGTTATTATCACCTGTACTTTTAACCAGTCTGCTAAAGGATCTCCTGCATGTGTAGCTGTGCCCACCTCCATACAATGCACACTCCCTTATTCTTCCTCCTTCCTTTTTCTACAGCTCTTAGGACCAACTTTCTACTCTACCTCCTTATTTTCTATCTACAAATGTTAATATAAAACCAGAAAAGACTGCACCAGATCATCCCAGTACACTGAGCCTTGTCAAACCCTCTGTTTTATAACTCTAGTACATCTCCTTATTACTGAATATGTACTACAAATGATATTCCAACTTCTGCAAATTCACTACCATGACTTTTTTTCCTTTGAGGAATATGCTGAAAGCAACTGCTTCCCTCTAGGTGGGAAGTGCTTCCCAATAGGTAGCACTCCTGGGTCAACCTTTTATTTTGCATCTTCAACTCTTACCCTTTCCTCCAACTCACTAAAGCAAAGGCTGAAGAAAGGAAGCAGTGTTTCCATCAGACATGCACTTTCATAATGCAGCCCACTTTCTGTCTTCAGGTTATGAGGTGGCAAGGGTTTTCTATTCATGCATACCAATAGTGTCTCCCAGATTTTATATATCTAAAGCAGTCTTGTTTTCTTTTCTGTGATAGGGCTGTATAAGCCAGTCCATATCTGACTGACTCAGCAATCCATGTGTTGTGGTGGAGAGTCACTATTCCAGACTTGGGCTGTCAAATGCCTTTATCTGTGCCTGTGGCATAAAAAGAACAAAGGAAAATATTTTCCTGAGGTACAACCTTGAAAGCCCAGAGATGTAATCCTTTTCTCACACTGTGAGGTGGGATCGGGGAGCCATAAAACAACAAACAAACCCACGTCCTTCTTGAGTTTTCCTGTCTTCAAAGGGCTTCCCAGCCCAAGTGAGTTCCTTTACAGACACTGCCTGACAATGTTAAAATCACCCAACCAGCTCTTACCACAAGAGAGTTAGCCATTCCTGAATTTACTTCCCTTGAGGATAAATATCTTAACCTATACTTTTCCCCTCCTGTATTCAACTACAGGAAACCTTGTAAAGAGTTCTGACAACTATCCTCTAGGTTTGCTCTTCTTTTTATAAGTGGCACCTTTGGATGGAGAATCATCCTTTTGATTGTTAGGAAGTGGCATATGCAGTAAATAGAGATTCTCTCTTTAATGGATGTCAAATCTTTCTCCCTTCTCCTGTGGATTCCTTCCTTCAGCTAATAAAGGAACATGGGACCTCTATTAGTTTGTACCCAATTCTCTCTTTGCTTTGAGAGCACTTCATTTTCCTGTTGCAGCACGCAGTACCCCCAGTCTTGCAGCATAGTCCAAGACAGCCATATAAGCATATATTTCTCAGTAGACTGTAAAATCCTTAATATCAAGGATTCTGTATTTCACTAACCCCACTCCACTGAAGTAGGACAGAAGAGGCTGGACACCTGAGGAATTTTGAGGAAGCAGGTTTATTGATTGTAGAGTTCAGAGAGGGCTATTGCCTAAAATTCTCTGAACAAAGATTTTGGAAATTCTTTGAACTTTATACCTGGAATTGGAGATTCACATTACAAGTGCTTTCAGTTCCATCCTCTAGACCAGATACAAGTTTCACAAATTTTTACCATGAAAACAGAGGTAATATTTTTTTGTACAACAAGCTTGTAGACTAACTCTATTACACTTTTGTGTGCAAATCTGGCATTTACAAGAAAGAGGAAACTTCAAACCATAAGTCATCCCACTAATCTGACAACATAAAAAGCTTAATTATGGCAAGGGTCTTTTAAGGGGGGGTGGTCTCTGGCCTGCTTCACCATAGTGCCTGGCATCTTTCTCAAAAGTGTTTGTTAAACCAAAACTTTGCAAGTGCATTTATAAACTTCATTCAACATGTCCATTAACTCTTGAACTATCAGACCATTACTATTTCTTTGGAAATACTGCTTAGTATGTTAATGCCACCCCCTTCTTCCCTTATATTGTACTTATAGACACACACACACACACACACACACACACACACTTTGCTTGTAGTTTTAGCAAAGTTAACAAACAATAAATTAACAAATACTTCATGAGGTATAGCAATATGCCTATTTTAGCCAACTTTTCGTCACAGTGATCAAAATACCTCATGTGAACAATTTAAAGGAGGGAGAGTTTATTTGGGGTCACAGTTTCAGAGATTCAGTCCATGGTTGGCTGACTCCAAAGCTCTGGGCTTGAGTTGAGGCAGAACATCATGGTAGAAGGGTGTGGCAGAGGAAAGCAGCTCAGGACATGGCAACCAGGAAGCAGAGGAGAGCTCCACTTATGAGGAACAAAATATAAATCCCAAAGTCATGCTGCCAGTGACCTACTTCCTTCAGCCATGACCTACCTGCCTATAGTTACCATCCTGTTAATCCATATTAGTAGATCAATTCACTGATCAGGCTAACTTTCATAATCTAAGAATTTCTCCTCTGAACATTCTTGCATCGTCTCATAGATGAGCTTTTGGAACACCCCTCATATCTAAATCATGATGATCCATTACCTGATTATATAATAAGTCATGTCTAAGGAAAATATAGCAGGCCAGAGAATAGAGGGAGGAGCAGATTGGAGACCAGGGATGCTTTTGCAATGAATTGATATTTGAGTAGAGAGACCTGAATGGTCTTAAAGATGAACCATGAGTAAATAGGGTGGAAGAACATTTTAGGGAGAAGAAATTGTAAATTTATAATCCCTCAAATGGGAGCAAGGTTAGCACATTTTAATGACAGCAAGGACAACAATGTGAACAGAGAGGAGTGAGAAAGGGTGGCAAAGGGGAATTAGGAGGTGCAGTACCTTGCATAGTAGAGAACCCTTCAGAAACTGGCATTAATATTATCCCTCACCAAAGAAAAAGGCTTAAAATAAAGTAATAATAAAGCAATCTCAAAGAAGGAAGGGAAACAAGGAGGGAGGGAGGAAGGGAGGTGGAGGGGGGAAATCACAAGGCTACATGTAGATTTATTTCTTTGTTGTTAGTAGGCATGCTATTTTTAATTTCAGAAAGAAGCTTGCCAAAATCTCTCACTCTTCTAAAAAATCATTCTCTGAAGTCATCATATTATCACCTTTTTCTGTCACCTGACCCGAATAATATATACTTTCTGTTTCCTTGCCTTCGTTTGTTCTTTATTCCTCAATGTAGAAAAGTCTAGATTCTGCTGCTGTAACAGAATTAAACTTCTCACAATGCTGACAAAATGAACCCCTCCAGTGGCAAATCCAATGGTCCACTTAAAATTTTCATCCAACAGCATGAACTACCTTGCTTGACAACTTTTCCCTTACTGCTATAGCAACATTCTCCTGCTTTGTTTTGTTTTTCCCTCTTCTCCCTCTGATTATATTTTTCTTGATTATTCTTCATCTATCTACTCTTAAATGTTGGTACAGCTCAGCCTTATCCTGGAGAATCTTATCTCACTAATCTTCTCCCTAGCAAGGTTATCCATTTCCACTGCTTCTTTCTCTTATGCAATACATTTATATTTCAGACAGCTCACTAGAAATTTCAGATGGGCAACCAACATGCATCTCCTGTTTGCCATGTCCGGGGGGGAAAAAAAAGGTAGCTAGCTACATTCAATAGCTACTCAAATTAGAAACCTCAAAGTATTCTCCCTTATTCACTGTAGCTAGTCATCCCCTTCTATAAATTCAACCATTTTATCTTACATGCCCTTTGGTCTCTATCCATAATGTCACTATTTTGTTTTTCTTTGCTTGGGATCAAACCCAGGACCCCATGCATGCTAGGTAAGCACTCTACCATTGAGCTACATGTATGCATCCCCAGTCCCTACTGTGTTACTTTTGATTCTCCTCATCTATGGCCATCATTACTCACAAGTCCTCCTGACAAGACTCCTTCTTCATCCTGTCCCTTTCATTGCTGTTTCAGAAATCTTGCAAAAATCTAAATCTTAACTATATTTCTTTCATCTTATCCCAGTCTTCCTTTACATTTCTTTCCCTAATCCAAGTCCTTCACACTATTCCCAACTGGAGGCCTCACACCAGCTTTAATGGCAGCTTCACACTGTCTTCCATACTTCACCTGGAATGCATGCCCCAATACCTCTTAGTTCTATATGTCCAACTCAAACTCTTCCACCTCTGTAAACCTTCAACAATATCCTTATGTATATTCTGTCCCCATGGAAGAATTAATCTTTCCATCTCATTGCTCATAGGGAACATTGTCATATGTCACTACCACAGTCCTTATATTTTACTATGATGTGCTTACTATTTGACTCTTTCCCCATCTAGCATATGAGTTCTTTAAGGTCAGGAATATCATATTCTTCATCTTTATATGCCAAATATTTAGCAGAACAACATATTAAAAGGTTGTTTAATAAATCAGTCTTCTCTCTTTCTCTCTCTCTCTCTCTCTCTCTCTCTCTCTCTCTCTCTTGGTACTGGGGAATGAACCCAGCGGTGTTTTACCACTAAGTTTTAACCCTAGCCCCCCTCCTTTTTTTAACCAGTGTGAGATTTTTATCATGCTAATCAAAAGGGTATGTAATTTAAAACTTATGAATTGTTTATTTCTGAAAATTTCCATTAATGCTTTCCCACATGAATTGACTACAAGTAACTAAAACTGCAGAAAGCAAAGACACTGATGGTGGCAGGGGTGGAGGGACTACTATAACTCCTAATGGATACAATTGATTCACTTTCTACTTGTAGTTTTCCTTTTGACTATAAGCTATTCTTTCTTTCTTTTTTTTTTTTTTGAGTATAATTTCTCACTCTTCTGGTTGTACATGATGTAGAATCACACCGGTTGTGTAGTCATATAGGTACATAGGTTAATGTCAGATTTAATCTACTATTCTTCTTACCCCCATACTACTCCTCTCCCTTCACTACCCTCTACCCAATCCAAAGTAACTGTTCTTCTCTAGCCCATCCCCCTTCTTGTGAATTAGTATCTGCATATCAGAGAAAACATTTGGCCCTTGGTTTTTTGGGATTGGCTTATTTTGCTTAGCCTGATATTCTCTAGCTCCATCCATTTACCAGCAAATGCCATAATTTCATTCCTCTTTAAGACTGAGTAATACTCCATTGTGTATATATACCACATTTTCTTTTCTGTTGAAGGAAGGTTGGTTCTATAGTTTAGCTATTGTGAGTTGAGCTGCTATAAACATTGATGTGGCTGCATCATTATAATATGCTGATTTTAAGTCCTTTGTAAACCCTAGTCCTTTCTATTTTTTTATTTTTATTTTGAGACAGGGTCTTGCTAAGTTGCTTAGGACCTCACTAAGTTGCTAAGGCAGGCCTTGAACTTGCCATTCTCCTGCCTCAGCCTCCAGAGTTGCTGTAATCCCACTGACTCTGGGGGAGAATGATTCAGGAGAGTCAAAATAGTCAAAACTTTGAGACCAACCTGGGTGACATAGCAAGACCCCATCTGAAAATTTAAAAACTAAATAAAAGGGTCTAGGGATGTAGCTCAGTGGTAGAGCATTTGCCCAAGTGGGCTTGTGTGAGGCCCTGGATTTAATCCCCAGCACTAAAAAGAAAAAAGAAATGAGATTAAAAAAAAAAGATGAAAAGTCTAAAAGTAGAATCAGAAAACAGGAGAAATCAAAACGGTAAAGAGATTTGCTGACAGAAAAAAAACAGCACATCACAAAATTTTAAAGCCAAAACAAACATTGTAATCTTCTCCAGTCATCTCATGTAACTATTTTTCTTAGCACCAGGATTCAGAAAACTCAAGGGTCAAATAAGTAGAAATGCTTGAACCTCAGCTTCAATGTTTTATCCACAGTTCTTAGAGAACAATACTAACTACAGATACAGAGCACCTATCTATCATGCTGTTCATCTGTACACCATGCCTAACCGAGATGGAAAATGCAGGAACAATAAGTATTTTTATTTTCCTCTTACTGACTTTAAAATTTTTTCACATGACAATTTTATTCTCCAGCATATATTTTATTACATGTGTATTGATATACCACTTAACAGTTTATGAACCATTAACCTACCATTTCACTGAATTCTTTTGGCAGTTTGAGACTTTGGTTTCAATTAGATTTTTTTCTCTGTCCCAATGTTTCCTATAACTAATAAATTTCATTTAATATGTCAAATAGGAAGCTGACAATACTATGTATGCCTCTGTGCTTTAATATAGATGCATTAAAATGGCACATCAGGAACACCAGCTATGATACTGGGCTTTGCCAATCTTAAACTGAGTGTCACTTCACCATTGGTGCCTCAGTTTATGCATCTGGAAATCAGGGAATCTTGACCAAATTATTGGTCTCCAATCCCTGACAGGTACCAAAACTATCAGGAAGCTTTAATAAATCTGTTTGTACACCCCCCTAGAATATCTCAGGGGATGAGGACCAGAAATCTGTATTTTAAATGCAATTTGGGTAAGGAGCAGTCAGGTCTGAAAATCTCTAAGCCATATAATGTTTCAAGTCCTTTTTGGCTCTGAAACTATGACTAAACCATGTTTTTCTACATATTTGTTGCTATTTGTGTAATTCAGTCTTAGACCCAGACTGGGTTCCTCTATGTGGCATGGAGAGAACAGACTCAGGATGGTGAGTCTAGCAAGATCTCAGAATTAATGACTTTGTCTATATTCTAGGCCAACAGGACCACATGAGAGCATGGTTTTCTTTTCTTTATTTTCCAACAGTAGCTTCTTAAATGAAAGAACTCACATATTTTCCAAGAGTCTGACTATTCTCAACAATATAAGAGGTTCATTATTATTTTCATCTGCTAACATTTCCTGTTGGACTTCAATAACTATTTTAAAAATTTAAATAAATTCTGTCATGTGTTTTATTTAACAAAAATACATTAAATAAAAACAGAAGGAAAAGACCTGTAGTTTTCAACAAATTACTGTTATTAGATGGAGTCAAAGAGAAAACACACAAGGAGAGAGATGCTTTGCTGTTGCAAGTTTAAAACCTTTAACCTTATTATTACTTTGTTTTTCTTTTTCTTTTTTGTTCAACCAGGAATTTCTAGCCTCTGTAAATACAAATGAATAACCCAACTCAAAAGAAGAGTAAAATGTATAATATATTGTTGATAAAACAAAGGGCATGCTACCTTAGGAACTGTTTAAAATTTAAAGGCTACCAGGGTTTGAATAAATGCAGTTAATTAATTTAATCTTCTTGTATTTATTTTTTTGAATTCACTGATTATGCATTGTCAGATTCAGTTTAACACAAAATCTTAAAGTTTTCGGAAAGACAGCAGAATACAACAGTCACTAATATGGCATTATGTAAACATTGTGAATGTGTAACTGATGTGATTCTGCAATTTGTATTGGGGTAAAAATGGAAAAGCATAACTCACATGAATCAAATGTATGAAAGATGAAAAAAATTAAAAAAAATAAAAAGTTTTCACTAGATATTCCCCTAGACTCATATTGACTTCCTAGACTAGTAAAGGCAGATAGACAATCATAAATCCACTAATACTTTGTTAAAACTGGAGTTCATTATTTTGTTCACAATTATATCATGAGAAACAGTTATATGTTTTTCTGAAATCATAATATTCAATATTCATTTATTTGTTTAATAAGAATGTACTTTACTCTTACTATGAATTAGGTACCTAGAGGACTATGACAGTCTATGTCTGTTTTGAACAGTCTAGAAGAGAAGGCACATAAGCAAATAATTTTGAAAGTTCAATTAGTGAAATAAGAAACAAAGTTTTATAAGGGAACAGGGATAGTTTCATGGCAAAGAACATATCTGAGCTGAGACATGAAAAATAAGCAGGAGTTTGACAGGCACTCAGAGGAATAAAGAACTTACAAGCAGAAAAAAGCATCAAGCAAAAGGATAGTTGATGCTGGAATTAGGAAACTAAATAATTTCATATGGCCTAGGCCTGGGGAAGACTGGTGGGACACACATTTGAAGAGATTGTATAAGCCAACTGATATCTTAGGATAGCTGGACAGCATTTCCATTGTAGTTCTTTCTGTGTTACAGTCATGATAACTTCTTTTTCAATCTGGCCTCCTCTCAAGAATCATTTTAAGGCTTCTACAACATTAGCAAATACCCTGAAAGTAATATTCTTCTTGGCCTTCCAGAAATAATTTATCCCTTTCTATCTCCCAATACTCTGGTCCATTCAGAAAATCAAATCTTAAAAAAATTAGTTCCTCTAATTAGTGTCCATTCTCCATATCCTCCTTTCTGATTCTACCTGCTTCTCCCAGTTCTCTACACACAGACTTTAGTTGTCTACAGTGAATTTTAAAGTGAATTGAGATACATTTTAGGTTCTTTATTGACTGTGTTAATATTCAGTGAAAAATAAGTAGCCTTTTTAGATTTAATGAATGTGGAGTTTTAGGCATATACTTAGTAATTATCATGCTTTAGTACTCAAAGTTTGAATTTTAATGGAAAAATAATTGAATAGAAAAATATTCTTTAATTAAGTGGGCTATATCTCTCAGGAACCAACCTATTCAACTTCAAGGGCCTGGTACAGATACCACCAGCTATTGATTAAAGTGTATATAAATGGCATCATATTAGAAGGAAATCGCCTTGAAAATGCTAGGATTTTATAAAAAAATATTATATTGTAACGCTAAGTTGGCACTCAAAGTTTCAATACACAGTTTGGTTCTGAGCAAATTTACCAGTTTTGTTGTCATCTATAGGAGTCAAAAGCTGGCGGGTCTGTGCCTCAAAGCAGGTTCACCTCATACATACTTATCTTTATAAACACGGCCAAGACTCTCTTCTCTTCTAAATCTAAACGTTTGAAAGAACTGAGGCTGAACATATGCCTCACACAGCACAGCTGGGCAAGGTCTATGTTCTAAAACTCAGGGTGTGCTTATGCCATATTTCATGACAAACAACAAACAAAACAAAACAGGAAAACTGAATGAACCTGTCGAGCAGGGCAGGGGTGGTCAGCCTGCATTCACTTTGCTCTGACCTTCCTTTGATCTGTCCTGTTACCTTCTTAGGGATCATCTATTTGCATATGTTTTTCAATAATCCTTTAATGGGACAGCCAAAAAGGTTTTAGCCTATAAAATGTAAATGTATATTTTAACAATGTTCTCATTTTAAATTAAAAAACTAATCATAAGAGTTCTGGAATTTCTGATTTGAAAATAAACATTTGTTTCATAGCACTGTGTCTCATAACAGGTCCCTGCTGCCAATAGGGAATGATCACATCAGAACCAAATCCATCTATCCTCACATAACAGACATTGGCAGACACATTACATTCTGGGACTGTTTGTCAGTCCTTGGCTGGTAAGGTTTAAATTCTGATTCACATTGGCTGCTCCAAAGATAAGACTTAGAATTCCACAATCACTGAAATGGGCTCTGATTCCAACAATACAGACAGACAGACAGAGAAATGAGAGATAATGGTAGTTCAAAGTAGAGAAAAATGATTTGAAAGTCAATGAAAAAAGACATACACACACACACACACACACACACATACACATACACATACACACACACAGGCAAGGACGGGTGAGAGAGGGAAGGTATGCACACTATATGTCCTCTACATTTAATCAAACCACTTTAAGTTATCCAGGTTTCATTAGTGTAGAATAAGGTACAGTGTAATGTAGACTCCATAGCTCCAACAGGAATATAGAGTTTGACTATATTTTATAAGGTCATGAAAAAAATATTTGTGGAATTTATCCCAATAAATATGGTGCATTAAAGGCAGAAATAAGAATACAAATTTAAACTTTATGGCTCACATTGTTTTAAATCTATAATTTCATATTCTCTTATTAGTTCATTCTTTTTCAAATAAGTCATGTTATCATAAGTGATTGCTGGTGTGATGACGAGGCACATTTGGACACATGCCAAGTGTGCAGGTGAGAGTGTGTGCACCATCACGGGAGTACACTGCCCACATATCAAGGGCAGCTTGTCATACTAAGAGAAGTCTGCCAACTTCATCCATCAACCAATTTAATCTCATCTTCTTGTACTAGACCCCAGAAGTTCAGCTGTTCTTCTATTTGCCACTGTCTTCTTCAGGAACTTTCTTTAAAAACAAAACAAAAGATGGAAAGTCAAAAATCATAGAGTTCCAAAAGTACTATATTAAGGGCTCCCCTGGTCTACAATGAGACCATCCAAGGCTCTGTCCTACTTGAATTTAAATCACTGTCTACTTACTCTGCAGCTATCTCTTTGCTTTTAATTCCTGGCCTTACATGCCAAAGGCCACTTCCTATATAATACTAAAATGTAAACAGCTTGAAATCAAAGCATTCTAAAGTGACTTTAGGATATCCTCCTCTCAAATTAATTTTGTCTTAATTCTAAATGCAGAAATCAGATTCTACATTTATTTTCTCTATGGACAATCATATCTTGTGTATTTTGGTTCTTTTGTCTGACCAAGTAGTCTCTAGTTAGTTCCTATGGCTGGTCAGTTATCTACTAGATATGTCACAACTTCTCCCCTATTATCTGGGCTCAATTTCCTAAATAGCCATGTATTCAAGACTCCTTTTTTTTCTCTTGTTATATGTCTACATTTTTCCTTTCATATGTGACAGCTTCTCCTAATGCCTCCAAAAGAGTCATAAATTTCCTTTTATGTAACTGACCTCCTCATTATGGACTGAATATGTCCTCTCAAAAACATATGCCGAAGCCCAAACACCCAATGTGATGGTACCTGAAGGCAGGACCTTTGGGAAGTGATTGAGTTTCATGAGGCCATGAAGATAGAACCTTTATGATGGAATTAGTGTCCTTATAAGAAAAGGAAGAGACCAAAATTTCCCTCTGTGTATACACAAGAGGTCTTGTGAGCACACAGCAAGATGGTAGTCACCTTCAGACCAAGAGAATAGGACTCAGAATGAAACCTATCTGCTGTAACTTTGATCTTGGACTTCCCAACCTCCACACTGTGAGAAATAAATGTCAGCCACTCTATACTATTATGGCAATTCCAGATGACTAAGGTAATCCCTCTATTCTCTCCATTAAGAAAAGCCAGAAAGAGTGCTTTCTCTACCTCATTGCCAGATTTATCAGAAGGACTGACCTTCCACCCAGAGTCTGTGTATTAGGAGTGGGGATAAAGAAGGAGAGATTTTCAATATCACTTCAAGACTTTTTTACTGGGCATTCTATCTGAACAATTTGTTTTACTTTAGCATATAAATCCTCCCATGAGATGGTGTGAGGCAGCCCAGTGCCCCCATCAATCTGCCTTCTACCAATACAATCACTTTGAGGTCCATTTCAGGCTCATTTTATCCAAGGAATGGCCTATGATGATTCTCCCATTTTAGTCTCTCCATTTTCTAAACTTCTCCAGCATTAATGTTCACATCAAACAACTTGTATATTGAGCAAAATCATGTTTTCTTTTCTCTCGGAACATCCCAGAACTGTTACTCAGCTCCTGCTAATCTACCACCACCACCCTACTGTTACATTTTTCTATCTTCACACCACACATACATACATATACTCCTACAATCTTCTATTTCTGGCCAGTTCTTCAATTTACCAAAGATGTTTTCGAGTCTAAGCATTTCTTTACTTTCCTCAGCACTTGGTGACTTCAGCATAAAATGAACTTTCATGCTATCATCTAGTTTGCTAATTTTATTTTTACATAGCCTCTCCATGAAACAAATTTGTAGAATCTGTCTGGGTCACCCAAGGGCCTTTAATAGAGTCTCTGATTACCTAAGTTATTTTTATGTCTCTTTATTTTTGAAGGAGTGAGAATGTGGGAACAAAAAATAGCAAGGGTTCTCTGGAGTACATTGTGCCTACTCACAAGTAAGAAAACAAAAGAAGGAAGAATCAGTGAGCCAAATACCTCTTGTACTATTGTCCTTGTGTCCTTTCTAGAGCTGGTTCAGTGGGTAAACCAGCAGTTACTATTCCCAGGACTATTTATCTTAAAAATGCAAATATTTACCCTGAACATGGGTTTACCTGGTCTTCAGAAGTACCACTGCTTTTATTAATTAGCTTTGGGAAGACCAGATGGAAAAGCATTGTTATTTTCATCATCAATATTTGTTTTGTAAGATCATTTTACTGGGCTTCAACATAGTAAGATGAGAACAAGGAGGGAAAGTTTCTCCCCATGAAATCAAAGTCCTGTATGTGCCAAATCACACAAGAAAACACACACATAAAACACAACAGATGTCCATAAAATCTTCACTTGTTAAACAAATTCTTTCCACGCATGCAAAGTGAGGGTCATGCTAATCAGGGAGAGCATACTCTTTTAGAAAACCAGTGAATGTCCACTATCAGGTTTGGGAAGTCTCAATGTCAACAAATGTGTACTGAATACCCAGCCATTCATTTCCCAAGAGTTCAGCAAATACACGCTTAACAGTATGTGAGTTACTATAAGTCATAAAAAGAAAAAAAAATATCTAAGATATGATCCCTGATCAAAGGAACATTATAAAGAAGGTTTACAGTCTCACAGATATGTGAGTCATATACAAGATGCATTACAAGGGATTAAAAATGCAGAGCAGGAACTGAGGTATATTAAGATCTGCTCTATGTCTTCCCAGGTCTGAATTCACACTGCTGGAATAGGGAACAGATATAGGGGAAACTTAAGGATGTTTTATATTTAGCTCTGGAAGGCATGAAACAGAGGATTTCCTTTCCTGCTTCTGCTTGCCTTTAGTCAACTCAAAATGGCATTCCCAAAGCCTGTATCACTTTGTCATTGGGGGAGGGTATGAAGAACATATCAACTATCTGAGGAAAGCTGCTCAGGGATTACACATTATCAGATTATTTGCTATTCAGTTTTTTTGTTTTGTTTTGTTTTGTTTTTGGTGCTGGGGATTGAACCTAGGGCCTTATACATGCAAGGCCAGCACTCTACTAACTAAGCTATAGCCCCTGCCCTCAGTTAGCATTTTTATGACACTTTTATAAATTCAAATGGCTCATTAGTCCTCCTAACAGAATATAGGTACTATCCAGTTTTACCAATATGAAAACAAAAAGTCAGAGAGATTGTCTGACTTGTTCAAGAAACTGGATATCTCCCTTGGACTTCTGGCAGGATACAGAAGGCATATCTAAGGTGTTTGACTGAAAGATCAAGGGCAAGGGACCAACAAGGATGGTAAAGCACTCTGGGACTAAAAGCAGGAAGCAGAATCACAACTCAAGGTCTAAAAAGAGAGCTGTTTCTAGAGCCTGGTGAGAGCTGCTACTGGGAAAAGGGGGCTGTGTGACAAGAGCCACAGCCTTAGAGAGTGAACCTAGAAACTGCTGTAAGTGTGGCAAAACTCGGGTAAAAACAGTGAAGAAACACTAATCTTTCCCTTTTGTTACTCTGAAATTCTGTTAGTGCTTCCCTCTGGTTAAATTAAACCAGAAGCCCAAAAGTAAGAATCTCAGGTAATGGAGTGGAAAGAAGCCAGCTCCCAGCCACAGAACTGGCTAGACAAGGGCCAGAGATTTGATAGATTTGAAGGAAGTAGAGGGGAGCAGTGTGAAATTAGAATGATCTAATTTCATGCCTACAAATCTCATGCTCTTTTCCTGGTAGGTAACACTAAGAAACGCTCCAGATGAACACAAGAGTTAACTGTAATTATTTGAGTCTTCTTAGGACCATTTCTCCTTTAGATTAGGCTGAAGCCTCTATACCTCCTGATGCCTTGTGGCTAGGCTGGAATCCTTTCTACCTGGGCAGAAGTCACACTTTGTAACCTGTTCTCTTTAGTATATATTTTTATCTTTTCAAAAAAATATATAATCCCCAGAGATCATATTATTGTTTCAGTTGAATGCTAAGTTCTACAAAGTTCTACATCAACAAAAACATAAATTTAAAAAGATGATAAAAGACTGCTTAGGATGCTGTATATGACAAACATTGCCAGGAAAAAAAAAAAACAAGTTTATTTATTGCGAGTAAGATAAATTTCTCTGGGAAGGACCCAAAATAAAATGAGACAGAATGAAGTTGTAACTCAGCCTACTTCATAATAATCTTTTGTTAAGAGTGGAGACACAGATTTGGAAACCAACACTTAATACTATGAGCATCCTCTATGCAATTTTATTCACTCAGTTATTCTTTTCAAGTGTTTGCTCATAGCTGCTTCTCACGTCCTCAGGTATCTAAAAATCCCTTAAGAGCAGTAGTTTCCAAGTATTATATTATCACAAAGATCTCCAGAAAGAGTCAAAAATTTATTTTCTGAGACTCAAATATTATCTCAGTAGCCATTCAGTTTACCAAACTACTTTCCTCCTTTGGAGAACTTTGAACTACAGAAGGAAAACACATGAAATGCTTTTAGCAATCGAAAAAACAACTAATTAAAATGCCTTAAATCTTGGGAAAGAAAGAAGAGAAAGGAACTAGGGAATGTGGAGAGGTTGAAGGAGGAGGTGATGGGCCCTGGGGAGAGAAGAAGACAATCTTCCCTGCTATTCTTCCATAGGGCAGGTCTGCCCAGAGCTGGTCACTATTGGCAGAGACCCTACTTCCCCTACCCAGGGGTCTCACCCAGCTAACTAGTATTTGTGATTGTACTGAACATGAAACAAACCATCATCAAGTATTTCACCTTCCTTCACAGTATTTTGGCTTTAACTTCTTCAAAGAACTAATCCAGTTTCCTTGAGAAACATTTCCTCTATGCTTAAACTAACTACACATCCTTCCGCAGCTTAAACCAAGGCTCTGGCTTATCCACTGTCATTTCCCATCCTTTGTTTTCTTTTTTCCTAGAACAATGAAGATGGTAGTGAGTTCTGGCTAATGGACCTCAACACCTGAGATACCCTTTATCAATTCTACTACTTGGCAGCCTCCAAAGGTGTGACAAATGTAATCTTTCCTTTGGAAAAAGATTTAAATAAAGACTATTGAGAGTATCTAATGGAAATGATGAAGTAGTTAAATAATTAAAATTGTTTAATTTTACAGTAACTTAGATACAATAATATGATTGGGCTTTTGTGACCTGTTTGCCAACTAGGGCAGAGTCGCAGCTCCCGGAATAGAAGAGAAATCTGGTCAAGATCCTTACAAGTAATTTGCTTTTAGTTTTTGTTTCCCAGCTAGCTTGTTTTTAAGTATATCAGAATATCCAGTAGAGTAGTTGGCCAGAGGCTGCAGGTATGGTCCTCAGAGGATGAAGGCTTTTCCCCTTGCCTTTCCTTCTGCTCACAATGTAAATAAATAAACACTATTATCAACCTGCACATCATCTGGACGGCACTCCTTAGCCCAAGAAAGACTTCTAAAAAAAAGACTATCATTATATATTTTTATTATAGATTACTTAATTCCATATAGCCAAATTTATCCTGCCATGAGATTCTTCAACTATCCAATGTTTGCTCTTTGTAAGTTTCTTTATATCTAAGAAGTTTTGGCTGTCTCAAGGTTCTCAACACAGATGGAAAGGCTTCTCTTAAAATTGTTCTTTTACTTTAAAAAGGAATGCAATCATAATATAGAAAGTTCCATACTTACTCACTAATAAGTATTTTACACATTTTATATCTGCATTTAATGATTCTATAGATACTCAATACAATGTTTTTGTTTTAATTTTAGATTCCTATTTACTGTTAGTTGAATAACTCCCAGGTGTCAGGCACTGTGTTAGGTACAACCTTATGTGTTGTCTAAATTCATCCCAACAATCCTGAGTAGATGATATTACCTTCAAGAGAGTTTGCTATGGGTACCACCAGGGATAGGTACAGGCCCTGTTCTTATATCAGTATCAAATTGGATATATAAACATATCCAAGTTTAACATCATTTAAAAACTTATTTTCAAGTTTTTTAATCAAAGAGTTATTGCTTCACCTTTATATTTTTAAAAAATTTCTGTTCCCGAAGATCATGTGCTATTAAGCAAATCTGTTCCAGAGCACACTTATTCCTGGTTTAAAAAAGAATCTTATAAATGCATGCTTTTGGTCACAAGATTAAAATGCATTAAATGATTTGGCCCAAATTCATCACTTAAATGAAAACAACTTGATATATACCACACAATGATACTGAGACTCTTATGTCACTTTTACCTATAAAGATCACTTTTCAATTTAATGCTTCGGTATGTTCCATCAATTTCAGAAAGCAAAGATGTATCAGTATTTTGTCAATGTTTCCAAGGCAAAGATAGGGGCTATAAATGAGCTGAGCTAAAACACAGAGTCTAGGACATTTTAAGGTTAATGGAAAAGGGATTCTCAAGAGCATTTTATAGGCAAAAAAAGCAAATGACAAAAATGAAATAACAAGAACATATAGTGCTAATGTATCCAAGGAAAAATTAATTGGCAGAGGCTAAAATGCATTATAGTTGAATCACTGCCAATATTATCCTTAAGAGTTAATAATATTTCTTCAACCTTCTTTCTAAAAGGATCAGGTCAAACCAGCCATAGTGGAAACTCCACTTACCTCAACAGTGTTGTGTTATTACAGGATTACTCCCTTGGTTACTTTCTGATATCTGGATCCTTATTATTACCTGGGTCTCAGACATCTTTTATTTACATTAAAGGAAATCTGCTTGGGTTTTCAGAAAGTTTGAGAAAAGTCATTCAGGTTAATCTCTCTTACTTAATAGAATATCGCCTCATTTTTTACAACTCCTCCCATAAGAGACTACAGGCAATGGAGACTTCTGCCTCCTCTTCAGATCTATGTTTTATATCTTTGTAGATCTGGCATGCCTCCATAAATCCCTTTAAATGAAGTGTTATTTCTAAACATTTTGGTTCATTCTTGGGGCAAATATACTTTATTCACTCATAAAAGAAAATATTAAATTTTAGCCCAGGATACTTGTGGATATCAAGCCTATGAATTTTGGCAATGCCAGCTAGGTATATTCTTCAGTGTTTTAAAAATCTTTCTTGATGTATAAAGGACATTTAAAAGCCCCCTTTTCAGTGAAGTTGGCAGAGTAACTAAGACGGTAACAAGTTACTTCCCCAGTAAATGTCATTCTGCCTTAACCACAGGGATGTAACTCAAAAAGATATATATATTTTTTTAAGAGAAGTGTTAAAAAAAATCCCTCTGGAAATGAAACCTAGGATTTCCCATCTATGAAAAACAAAGTTGCTATGGAGTGTGAGACTGGCTAGAGGCCAAGAGCTTAGAGTTATTGCTTTCAAAATGACTTTTCAGACCAACTATCACAGAGGGAGGAGGAGCTATATGTCTAGTTTAACCATGGCAACAGGCAAGGGGACCAAAGAGAAGACAGGTGGCAGGAGGTTAGTGCAACTCAGTGGTTAAATGTAAACCTCTGGAGCAAGAAACCAAGTTCAAATAAAAATTCTAGCACTTACTGGTTTATAAGCTTAGGTAAGTTAGACTACTTCTTTGTACCTCAGTTTCCCTATTATAAAACAGAGATAATGATAGCACGAGTGTATTAGTTTTCTATCATTGCCTAATGAATTACAAAAACTTAGCTGTCTCTTGTGAACACAAATTTAGTGGCTTAAAAAAACACAAATATACTGTCTCAATTTCCTTGGGTCAGAAGTCAGTCACATTTTAGTGACTATGAGGTGTGGGCCAGGTGCATCCTCATCTGGAGGCTTTACTAAAGAAAGATCTATTTCTAAGCTCCTCCAACTCATTTCCTTGCAACAGTATGACTGGTTCCTGCTTCGTTGTTGATTGCAAATGGAAGTTCTATTTTCAGTTCCTACAGGCTACCTGCTATTCCCTGCCAGGTGGCCCTCTTGACAACACCATAGCTTGCCACATCAAGCCAGCAATAGAGCCCCTCTCATACTTTCGATCTCTTCTTTCAAGGTAGCTCAGTCCCTTTTTAAGAGTTCATCTGATTAGGTCAGGCTCACGTAGGATAATCTCTGTTTTATTAACTCAGGGCCACTAATTAGAGATCTTAATTGCATCTACAAAATTCTTTTATTTTAGAGTAACAATAACAGCGTGATAACTTTTACACTGGCAAGTCCCCTTTACACTCAAGGAGAGGATTGGGGCAAGGTTATAAACAGTATATACACAAGGGGCATGAATCTTTGGAGTCATTTTAGAGTTCTGCCTAAGACAAGCTTCAAGGACCCCTTGGGAGGATTAACTGGGTTAAAGTAGAAAACACTTGTGCCCAAGTTGGAATAAGTACTATGTGGATTTTACTATGATGATTTTCCACAGGTTTCATTTCTTAGGAAGAGACAATGGGACCATCCAATCATTGTAACCTATCCAATGAACATGTTCCTATGTTAAAAGTTGGGAGATAGGATTAAGTCCAAGCCTCCCTGATCTACTCAATCTTTTCTTCCCCTTCCCCCTTCCCCTTCCTCCTTTCCCCTTCCCACTCTCCTTCTTCCCCTCCTCCTCCTCCTTCTTCTTCCTTCTTATTTATTTATTTATTTATTTATTGGTACTGGGGATTGAATCCTGGGGAACTTTACCACTGAGCTACATTCTCCACGACCCCTGACCCCACACACATACACTTTTTTTTTTGGGGGGGGCAGGGTCTCCCTAAGTTGCTTAGGGCCTTGCTAAATTGCTGAGGCCGACCTTGAACTTTTGATCCTCCTTCTTCAGCCTCCCAAGTCACTGGAATTACAGGTGTGCACCACTTTGCCCAGCAAGCTTTTCTTTTTCATGCCACATTCCCAATAACAATTGGTTTAGGTTGATCTTCCTGGAAAATGCTTCTTCCTCTGGCTGTTTCTTTTGCTCCTAAAATAACTATTTCAAAAGAAACAGTACCTACTCAACAAGTATAAATCAACAAGTAATAAATCCCTTCATGGGGCCTCTGTGGTGGGTAAATTCTTTCATCTAGTCCTCAAGAGTATACATGGGTGCTGGGAAAGGGTGTCACACAAGGGGTCCAAGGTGTAGACTTTTTTTGTATAAGTTATTGCAGATGTACAGCTTTGGCTTAGAAGAAGCCAGCCAGCCAGAGCCAGGAACAGAGAGTATTTAGAAGAAGTTGCCATTTCCAAAGTCATTTCTCCTCTCCATTAAAGTATAAATCATAGTTTGAGCCCGTAGGTTAGCTGCTCCTGTCAGTTGACCTGGTTCTCAAATAAATATACAAAACTCCCACAGTCAATTTGGGAAAGAAAATTCTTTAGTTTGACCTCATATCTAATTAGATTCAGGGGCATATTTTGCATTCTGAAGACTGAAACACACTTAGAGTGACGTACCAGATCTCTCTTCTGCGCACGTCTCAGCAGGATGTTTCTAAACAGAAAGTTAAAAATAATAATGATCAGTGATCCCTTTTCACCCAGCTGCTCTCCTCCTCAGAGAGCCATGATGTGCTGGGCAGGCATGTTATGACAGTCCCTGGAAGGTCTGAAACAACTGGGTGCAGAGTTTCTAGGTGTTATTCCAGTGCCAATAGTGGAAAGTACGGATGGCGGGCAGAGGATATGGGCACATAATAGCTTTCCTAATCTATATGATGAGGAATTTAAAAATGATGTGCTGTTACTGAGTGTTCTTTATTGTGTGTTTTAGTTTGCTATGACTGTCACAACAAACTAGGTGGCTTCAATAACAGAAATTGATTTTTTCAGTTTAGAGATTAGCAGGACCAAGACATTAGAAGGATTGTTTTCCTCTAGGCCTGCACTCTCTTAAGCTTGCAGATGGTGCCTTGTCCCTGTGTCCCCACAAGGTCTTTCCTTTGTGTACTCATGTCCCTGGTGTCTTTCCCTCTTAGAAAAACTCCAGTCATTTTGTTTAGTCATTTTGGATTAGGGCCCATCCACATGACTTCATTTTACCTAAATTAACTTTTTCACATGCCCTATCTCCAAATCTAATCACATTCTGAGGTAAGGGGGTTTAGGACTTCAATATATGAACATTGAGGTGACATAATTGAATCCATAACACCATGTTATCTTACAAAGTACATCAGGTTTCTATTGTATTGTTGAAATGCAGAGATATTTAGTTTTCTGAAACTCCTTTTTCCTATGATAAATATGGTGATTAGGTTAGATGATCTTCCTGGTTCCTTAGGACTTCAATATGTGAACACTGGGGTGACACAGATGAGTCCATAACACCATGTTCTTACAAAGTACATCAGGTTTCTATTGTATTGTTGCCAGTATATTAAGTCTCCCCATCCTTGGTAAGGCTCAACATTTTCTCTACCCTGTGAAATAAATTATTGTGAGAACCAGAGATGACAGCATATTGACATGAGCTACAGGGAACTGTTAAGGATGGGCTCTGGTAAGGCAGACTGATTTTAGAATGTGATAGTTTAAAACAAAATGCAGATTGAACCCACTGATCACTCTGTCTCTTTTGTTTATAATAATGTTTTTCATCTTCTCCTTTCCTGTTGCCATTGTCTTCTTTTTTTGGAAACAAATACTCACAATTCTACAATGCTGTGGAATAATCTGTCTGTGTTTGTGACTTACCTAACCATTAATTTATTAAATCCTGTGGCAACAACATCCAATCTCAGATCATCACAAAAATCTTCTTTACAAAGTATTCCTAAAAATATATATAAATATATATTTCTTCTTGAATAATTTAGGAATGGAAGGGTCCCTCACTGAAAGCCAATGTCTTCTTCTTCATTACTGAATCGGTCTTTCAGAAAGGTTTTCAATTCACTGTAGTTAGAGCGATTCCTTATAGCATCTTCCCAATGGTCTTGATTATGCCCTGTGTAGCCACATAGATGTTAAATCAATTCTATAACTTTCTACATTTAAAATTTTCTTTTCTCTATAGAATTTCTATCTACATTGTCTTTTGTTTTGTGCTCTATATTTTTTTGTTGCTCTTTTTGGTCACAGTGCTGAAAAGTGATGAACAATGACAAAAGTATTTATAAGAACTTGAAACTTTTGGAGCTAGGCGGAACCAGAAAGATCATCTAACCTAATCACTATATTTATCATAGGAAAAAGGACTTTCAGAAAACTAAAATATGCATACAAAGTTAGAGCCCTAAGTAATTTTGGCTTGGCATTATAACGTACATGTCTCTAGTATCCTTTCCAATATGTCAGATGACTTCTAATTTACAATGCTGTGATGTTTCAAACTATTCATATTAATTTCATCCTTATACCCTCTATATAAGATAAATAGAACATATTTCTTGTCCTTATTTAGTAGAATAGGGACTGAGGCTCATGGGTACTCATAAGAAAAGAGCTTTATTTAATAGAAGAACTAGAACAAGAATCCAAGTCTTCCAACCTCCAGTTCAATATTAATTAAATACTCCATCAAAAATTCTTTCCACTAAAAATCTGATAGATCCTGCATTATTGAGAGTTCCACCATCAAGCAGATGGCATACTAAAGAAGGCCTCCCTGGCCTCTCTATTTACTAGATGCCCCAGTGTGATAAGCAAAAACATCTCACTGCTTGCCAAACGTCTCCAGGGAGAAAAATTTTGAGAACAACCTCTGTGAATGCTGGGAAAGGAAACCCAAAGTTCAAATTCATCTGGCTGCACCCAAACTCCTCCAGCTGCTTCATGTTTGTAATAACCCTAGCTCACCCAATTAGATCCAAAGAAAATGAGGCAAAGATCATAAACTGCTTAAAGGGGAGAAATTAATTGAACCCCATTTTGTTTTGTCAGCCAGAAAGAGAAAAACCCACATCCAGATGCTTGCTTAAGACCAAAAAAATAAATTATATACTCCAAACCCCACAAACTCTAAAATAAGGCTTTATGAGGTGTCAGATTGTGAACTGATTTTCCCTTGCTACAATCCCTACCAAATGGTTTTATGTGGCTTATAACTCAAATGTTTAGTCTGAAAGAGTCAAGGAAGAACTGAATCCTCACCAGCCTTGAACCAAAGCCTTTCAAAGATCTGAATCACCTGCATGCATGGGTCTCAGTGCAGACTGGACCCTTGCCCACAAAGAAGAAGAAAGGACCTTCACAGGACTATTTTGAAGGTAACTGTAAGAGAATATAGTACAAGCACATTTGTGCTTTCAAAACCTCATGAAGTTTTCTTTCTCCCCAAGGGCACTGTTTTAGTTTATCTCTGTGATGTAGGCAATCTTCTTAACCTAAATCACAGAGATAACTAGGTTCCAAAATGTTGGGCAAAATGCTGTGAATAGTCCTCATTCGTTCTCATGGGAGAGGTATAGTTTTTACTTTTAATGAAACACCAACCTGAAGATTAGAAGATTGAAGGAACCTTAGAGAGATATTTAGTCTAGTAGTGTAGTTTTCAAACTTTTGCTTGTTTAAAAATCATCTAGAGGTGGAAACACAGCTGAAATGAGAATCTAGGTCTGTTGGTTTCATTGTCCAATACTGCTTCCTCAGCCTCACCATAAAGTATATTATCTATATACCATAAAATAGTAAATAACATCAAATCTCAGAATACCACTTACAGTGCTATATTTTACATTTTTCAACAGAAATATTTAGGAGGGGTGCCATATTTTTCCCTGTTTTATAAAGACATAAAACATACAACTCTCACAACTGTTTCATTACAAAAGGCATTTAACCCCCATTAATAGAAAATAATCACTTTTTTAAAAAGTTAGTCTTCTGAAAACTTGGTTGCTACTGTGCTGTGCTTTATTATAGAGAGTAACAGAGTAACAACAATGTTTTGGACTAATATTTGTGGTCTCAATGTGGCCACAAATTAGGCCATACTGAAAAAATGATTTCATAAGCAGATCTCACTGGCTATCATAGCGTATTGCTCTTACACAACTGTCCCTTGTGCCCAATTTGTTTGTTTAATCAGATGTGCCACAGCTTCCTTGTCTGGTGACTCCTCAGATCTTGAGATGGTATTTTCCAGAAGCTAAATCTGCTCTGAGTTACAAAAAGTTCTTATTTTTTTCTTTTGTGAAAGAGAAACTCGTGTATGTCATCATTGTTCTATTCTCCTTGTTTCCTGTTATTCATCAAGGTATAGAAGGAAAATAATCTGACAATTGATATGAACTGCTGTACAATGTGACCTTCCTATCTAAGCATTCACACTCAAGGGCAGAATATGTATCTTTTTGGTTTTGATTTTTAAAAGCATTCATTGAGGCTACTTCCCTCAAAACATAGAGATAAGGGGCTCCCAATTTCTCATTATGTCAATTTCAGTGGAAGTGGCATGAAGATAATAAAAGACATTTAATACCGTTGCATGTGGAAGTCACTGTTCTCCACTGAGAAGTGTGGTAAGAAAAGCTGTTTTCAGCTCATAAACTTGTGGTTATTATTTCATATTTTTATAGAAATAATAACTACATAAATGCACAGGGTGTTGACAATATTTGAAGTGGGGCCAAGCAAATCAAATTCCTGGTCCAAAGCTGACAGAGTCCAAATGTAGACCCAATCCAGTACCAAACCAATGACTTAAAATAAACATGGTATAGCTCAGGGCCATTGCAAAGGTGGGCAGGGTTTTGCGGGGGTGCCTGTAGAAGGGGAAGTGATTTCAGGGCAAAGAAAAGAGAGATTCCCCTAAAATATAATGAAATAATAGAACATTTTGAATAAGCTCTGGAGGCTTAAAATATCTTCTCCAAACCAGCATTTTCTTTAAGAAACCTTTCACCGTCTGCTTTTCTGGCAAACAAAAACAAATATACTCCAGGATGATAAATTGGATGTCAAGTGCACACACATATAATACATGTAGATGTGGGAGCATTGATCCCTAGACACAAAGCCACTCAGCCCTCATCAGTTATTGAACTGATCTTTCTCCTGAAACAAAAAGAAAAATTCTCTAAATGATGAAAGTTCTTTGAACCTTATTAATAAATCAATGTTAGAACCTTCTGTGCACAACATGATCAATCAAAAGCCACACAGAAAATGGAAAAAAAAAAAATCTTTCAGATAGTGCCAAGGGCCTTATCACAATTGCTTCCTGTCAGAAAGAGTAGATAAAGGAGCTCTGGACAAGGCCAAAAATGAAAGGCTGGTCCAGAGACCTTGTTTCTTGTTGCTGTAGGTATCAAAATAGGAAGTAAACAGCTTCGAAACAGTTCTGAGAATTGCCTGGAGGAAGTGCTGCTTCCTCTCCCTACACTTGCTAAGACTGCTTATCTTTCATCCTCCCAGCACAGCCCTCTGCAAGCTGGCCAGGCCCTTAGCAAAGACCATCTTATCCCTTCTGCCTCTGACCTAGTGCCATCCCACTGACTGAACACATTTCCCCCTCCCTTTCCAACAAAATGTGATAAGGAAATGAAAGCACAAACAAACCCCATGATTTTCATGCAATGGATCCCTTAAGCAAACAAACAAAAGGCAGACCTCTAGTTCATGGAAATATCCACCACACTGTGGGAGAAAAAGGGCAGCTATGCTGGGTCAGTTTCCAGCACCACCCAAGCAGCATCTCAGCATGACTGAACTACTTCATCAGGCTCCTCAGCAGTAACCAATAAACAGCTCTAGAGCTCATTAACTGTCCAGCCCAGTGTAGGTTCCTACCAAAAAAAACATGTAAGCTTATTTTACGAGGAGCCTGGATTTGTGTTACCACCTATCGGGTGATTTTTAGTACACCATCATCACCAGCCTGGCACCTGACACTTACATAAGGCTTTTCATGCATGTATGCCCACAGAGCATCAATGCATCTGGCTGCCCAAGCTCTTCTGTGAGCCAAAGAAAGCTCATGGGTTCACTTGGTTGCCTCTGCTTAGCTTTGCTTATCCTATTTCTAATTCTTGTAAAGATGTTCTTAAAGTCTGTCCTAGAATCATCTGAATTCCATCTAACCTGATACTTTTGATATGAAACACAAATGCTTTAAGAAGGCAACTAATAATTCAGGATTGTCTCAGAGAAACGGGCCAGCTTCCCGGAGTAGATACAATACCCATCTTGATTTCTACTTTGCCTTCAATTCTTCAACACTATAAAACGTTTGACACTGGATGATCTTTTAAATGACTATATTCTTTAAAATTGAATATGCTTTGAACTACAGGAAATCAGGCTTTTAAAAGGACATCCAATTATGCTGGGTGGTTTTTTGTTGTTGTTGTTGTCATTTTGTTTTGTTTTAGCATGAAGAGGACAAATTGCTAGATAATTGTTTATATTTTTTTTATTTTCCTTTCCAACCCAGTAAATCATTCTTTGACAAAACTTACAAAAGGATCAACCTTTATGATAAGGTGAAACTATCATCACTTCTTTAGGTCTCTTTTAGCAAAGATGAAAAGAGAATTTGCACTGATTTCTATAGAATACTCATATGATCTGACAGTATCTAGAGTATTACCTTTAGAGTGTTAATTATATAAATATTATTTTTCTGTGGCTTTACAGTGAACTAATAACATCAAACATCACATTAAGGAAGTTATTTTAGTAGAAGCTTTATTTATGGAGAAAATTTCAGCCAAAGTGTATGCAGAAAAATTATGATTTGGTTGGAAAAGCAAAAATACAAGCTAAATCAGTCTATAAATGCTGCTCTGTGGGGGAACAAGAGAATTCATTTGGACAGAATATTTAATTTCCCACATTGAACTGTTAAGAATTCATTCTTTCTTCACACATATTACATTAATATAAAACTATAGTAGCTCTCTAGCAGACAAATTTCTATGTCTTCTTTTGGGAAAACTGAACTGATTTGAAGCTTAAAGACTGAACAAAAGTGTCTCTAACAAGAACCACCACTGAGGACGTGATATCTGCCTCAGGTCCTTCAAACTACTGTAAGTAGTGACTTAAGAATATAGCAGAAGGAAGACAGTGATGGCTCACAGGCCAGTCCTAGATATGTACCTTTTCAATCTATAAACTACATCTCCATAGTTCCCTTCTTCAACTATTTCCTATTCTTTCTTTCTATCAATGAGATAAATGCACATTCCCATTGTTCGGAAAATAGGAATGTGGAAATGTAATAGGAATTTTGTTGCAGATGCTATAAGGGCTAAGAAGCAAAACAGGGGAATCTAAAGTAATCAAGGATTAGCCAAGGCAAGAAACTGTCACCACCATGCTGAGCTGGAAGATCAATTATATAATTACAACTAAGTAGTTAGATGATTCATTTACACTCATTTCCAATTATGTAATGGAATTCATGCAGTGATATTTGTTCATTTCAAATATCATCTCTCCCATCCCACTCTCAGATGAATATTTCATTGTTTAAAGAGGATGATGAATTTGGATAGTGATTGATTTATGAAGGTATAGTGCCGTGTCTTCAATGAATTAAAAACGTCTAATTCATGAAAGCATAATTATTCCAGAAGAATGTTGTGGTTATCAACATCAGTGGTCTCTTTCTGAAGTTTTAAAAAAACAAGTTGAAGAATCCTGAAATGACATGTACTTCCATTTACTTCCACTCAGTCAAAATATAGAGTAAGGGTTTACAAAACTATACTTTTCTTCATAGTGCATTAGAAGTTCAGACCACTGCTACAAGTTTCTTTCACCTAAGAAAGTAGGGAATTTCATTTTCTAATTTATCAGAGTAGGCCCTTTTTCCATCCTGAAGCCTACCTTCCAGTTTGCTATAGCAATTACCTTTTCTCATTAACAACACAATAGGCCTATCAACCTTACACTCATCAGTCAACCCTCAGTAAGTGTAGCCACAGACAGGCCCACTAAACCACAAGCTGGAAAGTTAAGACATATTTTAGTATGTGAGTTAAAACTGTAAAAGATTATTACAAGGAAGTAGAATAACATGATGTTTACAACTGTATTCCAGTGAATCCAGTTGGGATTTCTGCATGATCTCCACCCAGGAAAACCAGCTTGAATTCTTGTACTTAGGCCAGATTCCAAGAGGCATCATAATTAAATCCCAGAAGAACACATTGCATTTGAAGAGGAAATCCTCCACAGAATTATATGGGGGAAAGGCTGGCCTAAGCAATACTTTATCCCATTAATTGCACAAGGTGAACCGAGTCATTATAATTATGGCTAAGTTCATGCTAGTATTAGGCTAGTTCCAAAAAAAAAAAAAAAAAAGTGTATTTTGAAAAAGAACATAATTCTGAAGCAAACCCTTCACAATGTACCACGCTCGCTCTCTCCTTCTCAAGTGAAAGGTCATTGAAACAAAGGTTTTAGCAGATCTCAAAGCTTAATGGGAAAGATGACCAAGTGTAAGTAACTTAAACACTTTGGTCAACTCTATTATACCTCACATTAGCTTTTCCTAGACATTCAGACATTCATTTATACTCTTGCATTTTAGTTAAAAAGCCAACAACTTAGGGTTTTTAATAAAGGAAATCATTGGGGGAGCTTTGAAGAAAGGTTATGAAGTATAGGAAGTGTTCAGGGTTGGAGATGGGAGGGAGGAGGGCAAGAAAGTCACCTCTGTGGTGTTTATTCTGCTCTGGGCTTTGTTACAGCTGTTTTTGTTGTTCTTGTTTCCCTTTTTATTTACTCTCATCTGTTATTAACTTAAATTTTCAGGTCAATTAATAAAAAAGATTTACTGAGTGCCTGTTATTTTTTAGATTCTGTAAGATAGCAAATATCACATTAACAGAAATTCTTGGCCAATATTTTAAGAATACAAATTTAAATACCAGAAAGAAGTAAGTCAATTTCTTGTATATGTATTTATTTTTTTCAACATATTTTATAATTAACAGAATTTCAGCTGTAAGGGTGAAAAGAAAATCTAATATAATTATAGTAGACTTGAAAATAATTCATTTCAAATTCATTTGAACTTGAAATTCTTTATTTCATTTAGACAGTATAATCTTGAGATTTAAATTTCAGTTTTTTATTTGTACAAATAAGCAGCACATTGCATTTCATATAACTATTGTTAAATTTATATAAGTATACAATAATTTTTAGTAAGCCCTTTAGCTAGTGAGGGAAAAATGGTACTTACATTTTATACACAAAGCAATGCATGGGGCTATAAGAAAGTAAAACATATACTTTATTCTATGATAATATAATCATGTTTAATCTTAAAATGATATTCAACAAAATTTAATCATATTCTTTTGTTTCAATTATAGAAAGCATTTCGATTGACATTGTATAGTGTCCTATAGTAAGTACTTAAACCAACTATTTTAAGGTAAAACAAGTAACAGTCAACAGAAGTTATTAACCAATAAAAATTTAGAAGGCTAAGGGAGCATCACTAGTGTTGAGTAGTGTAATTAGAAAATAAGTGAATATAATGCTATATTTATGACTTATTTTATCCCACATTGTTTTAAATCTTTTAATATAAGTAGCATGTTTCCTAATTTTTCTTTCTTTCTTTTTTTTTTTTTTTTTTGGTACTAAGGATTGAACCAAGGGGTACTAAACCACTGAGCCACATCCTCAGCCCTTTTTTATATTTTATTTAGAGAGAGGATCTCACTGATTTGCTAAGTGCTTTGTTAAATGGCTGAGGCTGGCTTTGAGCTCACAATCCTCCTGCCTCAGGCTCCCAAACTGATGGGATTACAGGCATGTGCCACCATGCCCAGCCCATTTCTTCACAACACCCAACAGTGATACACAATAACTTAACTGCAAAATAAAGAAATGGCAAGACACAGTGCTGCTTCTTTTTTATTCTTCTGAAAAAGAAAGGGCTAATCTGATTTTAATTAAAATATATTGATTGATTATATACCCAATATATGCATTCTTATTTTTAGCAAAAAATAAATTGTCTATAGTATGGATGAATAACTTTATATATTTCTTCCAGGAACAGTTGTCTGAGAAATATGGCTCTGAGAAATAGCTGTAATTTGTCAACATTATTATATCTTCATCTCTATAATTCTAACAAACAATTAAGGCTGAATTATATATATGATGGTTGTTGCAAATTACTATTGGCATTGCTCTCCCCCAATTTAATAATATCACCATCTTAGATTTGTATAATTGCTTTGTCAGTTTTTTTGATGCTGTGACAAAAAGGCCCCATAGGCACAATTAGAGGAGGAAAAGTTTATGTGGCTCACAGTTTCAGAGGTTTCAGTCTATACACTGCTCCACAGCTGTGGTCCCAAGGTAAGGAGAACATCAGGGAAGAAGAATATGGTAAAGGTAAGCAGCTCAGGACAAGGCAATTAGGAAGCACAGAGAGTTCAGCTCACCAATAAACTCCAAAGGCATGCCCCCAGTAACCCACCTCCTCCAGCCACACCCTACTTGCATACAGTTTCTGCCCAACTAATTCATATCAGTGGATTAATGCACCCATTAGGTCAAAGCTCTCATAACCCAATCATTTCACTTCTAAATTTCTTGCATTGTTTTCCACATGAGGTTTTTGGGGATACCATAACTTTAATCAATAACAATAATATCTTAATTTTTAAAAATACATATAGGTTTTACTTCATTCTTATTTACCAATAATAGTATAAAATAGGAAAGACTGAATTATTCCTATTTTATTGTTCCTACTTGACCATTACATAAAGAGATTAAATAAAATCTCAAATAAAATTTCAAGGTTATTTGGGGAAAAAACAAAACAAAACAGAAACACCTGCATTCCAGTGTTATATCTTACTTCTGATTCCCCAGGCAAGACAAGACTTGTTCTAACATCACAACAACAGCAAAATCTATCCCTTCCATCTCCCAGGAAGATGGCTATGCTGTAATCAATGAATTGTATATTTGAAATAAATCTAGTTAAGATACAAGACTAGATTGTTTTGCCAATACCTAATGTAATGAATAAAGAGGCTAACATTTAGGGAATGCCTAAAGAAACTACTTTTTTTCTTTTTCTTTTTCTTTTTAGTACCAGGGATTGAACCCAGGAAGCCTTAACCACTGAGCAACATCCCCAGTCCTTTTGTTAGTTTTTGTTTTGAGACATAGTCTCCCTGAATTGCTTAGGGCCCTCACTAAATTGCTGAGGTTGGCTTTGAACTGGCAATCCTCCTGTTGCCTCAATCTCCCAAGCCACTGGGATTACAGACATGTGTCACAGCTCTCAGCTAGAAACTACCTTCTTATTTTATTGTAAAACTAAAGTTGAGTACATAGGTAATGACAGAGTTAAAACAGTATTTCCTTCAAGCTCATCCAAACTTGGAATACTGAGTTTTGTCACAGTAGCATAACAGATGAGTTGATTCTGAAATTGCTGGTTGACAGGTTGCTGTGACAGGAAGTAGAAAAGTGTTATTCCTAAATTTCTAAAAATAATATTTTAAAAACCTACATTTCTTTAAAAGCATACATCACAACAAAGAGGTCACAACTGTTGGTATTTGACTTCAGATATCTCTTGGTGAAAAAGAATTAACCATTTTTGTGAGGTTTTTAAAGAACTTTCACCCTTATTTCTACTCAGGAATCATATTTTGCAGAGGGATTTTTTTTAAAGCCTTTTTAATCTCCTTCTTCATGTGAATTCCTAGTCCTTCCTCTACACATCTGCCCAGATTCACTAAAGGGCAATGTTAAGTAAAAGCAGTTAAATTCAGTACACACAAGTCCTAACTACTTCTAACAAAATTAAAAAATAATATTTTCAAGTTCTTTTAATGTTCATGTCTACCAAAACAAATACAACCTAAAGAAAAAGGCACTTTCATATACCTAATAAAACTCTTTCAGAACCAAGACTTAAGTTCTTTGATCTTAAACTTAGTTTGTGCTCTTCTTTTTAGTTAACCTGATTTTCTTGAGTGTTTTTTAAATTTATTTTTTATTGATTCAATTAGACAATTTCTTCCCAAAATACAGTTTTTTACAATTTCAACAGGAGACTGGGGAAGGGTGGAGTGGGGGAGGCAGGACGCAAAATATGACAATGTATGCTACAAAAATTGGAAGAAGTTTCAGTACAAAATTTTTGAAGAAATCAATGAAAGGCAAAGCTTTTCAGAAGATTCTATGACCTGCTCTTTAGATGCTGGCTAAGCTCCTTATCTTTATTTAACCATTAAACTGATCTCCAGAACTTACCCAGTGCAATCAGTTGTATTAATATGTTGATCTGGAATGATTAGGGATTAAACTACCTCTTCCACTTCCTTGCCTATCAACTACATTTTTAAAAATTCAGATTTAAAAATTCATAAAATCTCCTACTCATAAATGACTTAAAATTTGTCTATAAAATATATTTTTTTAAGTTTTTGAATGAAGTAGAAAAAGGCACTTAATCATCAGATGTTTCTTCACTCAGCAGAATAATATATGACATGAAACAAAGCAGTTTACATATACAAACCTACTTTTAAAGGTAAGTTCCTTTTGGAAGGAACAGCCAAGAGTGGATACAACCCTTAACCATAATCCTCTTCAAAGGAAACCACTCCAAGTGGAATCACAACATTAAACTTTTACAGATCACGCAGTACAATGACTAATTCAAGGATTTACGACCTCAAAGGAACAACCAAGAAATTCTGGATTACTCTTCTTTTTTCAGTGCTGGGAATTGAACCCAGGGCCTCGTGTATGCTAATCAAGACTGTAACACCAAGCCACATCCAGACCTTACTTTTCTCACAGACATTGGTTAGGAAAGGCAGCATAATACAACATACACTAGTATGGCAGTAGGTAAAAAAGTGGATGTGTAACCGATGTGAATCTGCATTATGTATATAGGGTAAAAATGGGAGTTCATAATCCGCTTGAATCAAATGTATGAAATATGATATGTCAAGAACTTTGTAATGTTTTGAACAACTAATAAAAAATAAAAGATAAATTTAGGTGAGTCAATTCATAATAATCTTTAGCTTTGATAACTGTGAAAAGCCAAAATGATTAAAACCTAGAGCAATAAGATAATTATTTGTATTTGAGGAAGATATAATAGACAACAAAACATAAGTAGAGCAAATATTAAACTATTTCAATTAAACTCTTTTATCATTTCATTGCTTAGTGAGAAGGTGAAAAACCCTGACCCAAGGAACCTAAATATACCTTGGCATACCTTGCTCTATAGACAAGATGCCCATGATTTCATTCAGCAAGCAAAAAATAAAATGCACAGAATGGTCTTAAATTGTATAGCTAAAAACAAAAGGTCAACTACTTTTATTTTTTTAAAGATTTTAAAATTTTACATATTCATTTAGTGTGTGTGTGTATGTGTGTGGAGGGTGCGGGTTTCTGGGGATTGAAGCCAGGGCCTTGTGCATACTGAGAACACACTTTGCCACTCACCTTCACTTTCAGCCAATTCATTTTTAAAAATGTAGTATGAATTATACTTAAGTGCACAAATTTAAGTATACAAAATAATGACTTGTTGCATTTATTCATTGACTATATTCAGTATATATTCTGATTCCTATACCAATATCAAGATAAAGAACATTTTTAACAGCACTACAGTAAGTCTTGATATCTCCCTCAAAACATAAAATTTATAGCCAATAAATCTAGGCAGAGATTAATTGCTTTTATAAATTAAGAAGATTCTAGAGTAAATGTAGAAAGAACCAGGTCTCAATTCAAGTTTTCTAAGTAACTGTAATGTGGTAAACTCTACTTGACCTCTTCCAAGAAAGAGATGAAGAATCTTATTATTTATTACACTGTGCTACTACACTCTGCTAAGCATAGTGGCAATTAGATCAGATTGATTGGTCAATTTTGAATGTTAAAGTTGATTTTAAAGGAAGCTAATAGTTATCTAGAAGACTCTAGAGGAGGACATGCATACAAGGGATCCAATGAAAGGAGATAACTGCATAACACAGTGAGAGGACTCTATTTGCCTCAGGTAAAGGATTCAGGCAGGAGGCAGCAAAAGCTAAGCTGCAGAGGTAAGAAGAGAGCAGTTGTGGGGGTATGAAAGAAAAAAATTAACTTCATTGTAGCCATTAATAAGGAACCACAGCTTGAGCCCAGGAATGGCATCATCAAATACCTATTATAAGAAAGATCACAGTGTGGAGGATCACAGGGTTAGTCATTGAAGAAGTGCTACAGGTAAAGGCAGGAGGACTTTACAGTAATCTGGGCTAAGGTGGATGGGATATTGTGAATCTTAATAGCCATAGCAATGGGGGCATGAAAATGAAGTAGTTAACTAGAAAGATATCTAAGAGGTAAAATCTGCAGGGCCTAAAGACTAGAAATGGGAATCTAGTAGCTGCTGGAGTTTCTGGCTAGGGCAATGGAGTACCCTGCAAGGGGATAAGGCACACTTTTCATTACCTTTGTAGGAACAGGACAAATGCAATTTTGGATAGAGAACATTAAAAACACTATCAAATAGAGATGTCTAAAAGGCATTTGGCTAATAATAGCTAATACTTAATACCTACCATATACTGTCTAAAGAATCACACTATAGGAAACAAGCAGGGATTCACAAATTTAGTGAATTTGTATTGAGACCCATAAAGAAGCATGTTTTACAATGCCTGTGAAGAACCTCATTTTGAAAGAATGCACTACGAAAGAGGTTGCCATGCCTAAACATCTCTAGAATAAAGATAGATATGTGGAGATTTTTTAAGTTTTGCTTTTTCAAAGCTTTTTCAAAGCTTCTTTGAAAAGAAAGGGTCTGGAATTCATTTACATTTGGCAAAGTCTAACTTTCTAAGAACCAAAAACTAGTAGGAAAGGTCTTTGGACATTAAGTGATTCTTACCCAACTCTAGCTTGATGAAATGTCTAAATGAATATGAAACACATGGGTTAAAATATGTGAGGCATGTTTAAGGGAAGAGACAGGCACTTGACAACACTGCTTGGGGAGTTTTAATGTAACCCAGGGTACTACAAGATGTTTGACAACTCACAATGGCTCTTATGTTTTCTAAAGGGCATATTTTCCTTCAAACCATGAGGGTGTTATATTAAGAGAAGCAAGTGTAAGGCAAGAACCTCAGTTTGATAGGTTGAGAGTTGACCTTTCAAATTGTTTGGATAGGCACTTTTGTTTAATGTACCCCATGTTTTTTTCGAGGTCCTAAAGGGCAGTCATGACATCAAAAGTTTGGTAAAAGGTATATGTGTGTGTACATATCAATCACATGTAAAACCCTAGCAGTCTGTTGGGCTGCTTCTAGAGGGTACTGTGCTAGATAAATTGAATACTTTGACTCTCTGTTAATTCTCTCCCTTAGTTCCTTTTGCCAACTTTGTATCTTAAAGTCCAAGAATAATCTATTTTCCATTACTAAGAATGTATCCTGTCCTGTCCTGAATAAAACACATTTTTTAAAATTTTTGCAACATCAGTTTTTTTGAGAACAACTGAGGACAGAAATTCCAATTAAGACTCATAAATTAAGGAATGGTCCTAAGGGAATATTAACAAATAAGAAACCTTCTGTTTGTCATTAATTATTTTTCAATTATGTCTAGAAAAATAAGGCAAATGCAAATAACCAAGAAAAATTAAAATGGATAATTATTACTAGGAAAACAAATATCCTGTTGATTTGAACAGCTCATACTATTGCAAGGATTTATTTAACATTAGATTGTACTCTTCTCAAAACAGAGATTACTATATTTCATATCCTACAAACATCTTTAATGTACTTATATATGTCCAAAACTTATTATGCAATTAATCTTTCCTGATTATCTTGGTATAAAAAATTATTTTAACATGCCAAGGAGGAGCTCCCCACACAAGGGGAAGTTTTCTTTGCTTTTCAAAGAGAAAAAAACAACAAGTTCTATCAATACATCTCTCCTAATTTAACTGATTTGCAAATTTGCTTCAATGTAAAATAGATTTCCTTAAAGTATGACATTCCTATTATTAGTATTAATGTATATACATAACTAGTCAAACATTTATTAATATTAATTAATGTAAATCTTAAGTGAGACAAATGTCAAGTTCCACATCTTTATGAGTAATAAACTAGCATCCCTCTCTTGTAAAATTATAAACCATAACTTCAGTTACCTTTGAGGATCAGATAAATCAAGGTAGTTGAATCAAAGAGTATTTGTCATTCCTTAAAAGATTCTGACCGTGCCATCACAGAGTTTAAAATTTGTTGGTGGTTGTCCCCTTACCCATTACATTAGGTTCCAGCTACCTAAGTGAAATGAAATCTTTCTATAATCTCACATCTCCTTACTCTCTAACTTCATGTCTCTTAACTCCTCTGCTTTAACTTTAGGCTATAGATTTCCACACTGCTGGCTCTTGATCATATGACATTTCAACCCTGCTCGATTTTAATGTACACAAGCTCTCACCAACCCCTTCCATTATCATGACCCATCCTTATCTGAATAGTCCAACTCTTCTAACACCTCATTTGGGATGTGTTTCTTAACCTTAAATTCTAACTATACCAGGATACACATTTGTTTTTGATAGTGTTGTGCTTATCAACTTATTTTACAATTTTATAATTAATAAGAAATGAAGAAGAGAGGGAAGAGGAAAAAGAAAGAAGAAAGAAGTCTGGAAGGAAGGGAGGTGTGGGGAGAGAAAATGGAGTAGGGAAAGAAGAAGGAAGTGATACAATTCAAAGCATGGATCTGGGTTCTTTCTATGTAGTGTTTAAGATGAAGCATAATAACAAAGTTGACCAGGACACTTCAGATAATTAACATCAAAATCAGGTGGAAAACTAACTTATAATTTTGGTATCCCTTCACTGAATTAAACACAATTCTAACTTCAGTTCGCGCCAGTTCTTCTAAATGTTCTTTTAAGCAGCAGATTCTGAAATTTTTAAGGTTTAATTTTGTTTTTAAATGACATACTAAACCACGACTTTAGTCACATTCAAGGATCAGATATCAAGGTAGATGAATCAAGGAGAATTCATCACTCCATAAAAGATTCTGAATGTGTCATCACAGAGCTTTGATGTGATATATGTGATGTTTTCAAATATGTATACATTGGGTCATGATCAAATCAGGGTAATTAATATATCTACCATCTCAAATATTTAGTGATTAATTTTTGCAGTGAAATACTGAAAATTCTCTGTTCAAGTTATTTTGAAATGTACAATACAGTATCATTGACCCCACTGAAAAAAAGTACAGTCAATTTTGAATGGTACTGGGAAAAACTGGATATTCACACATACAAGAATGAGACTAGAACCCTATCTTTCACTATATACAAAAATCAATTCAAAGGGATTAAAATTAAAATGTAGGACCTAAAACTCTTAAACTAATTGGAGAAATCATAGGGGAAATGGTTCATGACATTGGATTAGGAAAGACTTTTTTGGATAATACCCCAGAAGCAAAAGCAACAAAACAAAAATAGACAAATAAGATTACATCAAAGTAAAAATTTTCTGCAAAGACAAAGATATCAACAGCACATCAAAGAGGCAACTTGCAGAATGGGAGAAAATATTAGAAAATTACAATCTGATAGGTGGTTAACATCCACAAAATACAAAGAAATCAAATAACTCAATAGCAAAGTACAAACAATCTGATTAAAAAATAGACAAAAGACTTGAATAGACTTTTTTTCAAAAGAAGACAGATGACCAACAAATATGAAAAAATGCTCACTACCACTAATCAGTAGGGAAATATAAATCAAAATCATAATGATAAATCACTTCACCCCAGTAAGAATGGCTATTATTTTTTTTTTAAATGCTTTCAAGGATGTAGAGAAAAGGGAACTATTATACACTATTGGTGGGAATGCAATTTAGCACAGCCTTTTGGAAAATGAAACCACCATATGACCCAGAAATCTCACTACTGGATACCTATTCAAAGGAAATGAAATTAGTATGCTGAAGAAGTTTCTGCATTCTTGTGTTTATTGCACTAGTATTCACAATTGCCAACATAATGGAATCAACTTAAGTGTCCACCAATAAATGAACACATAAAGAAATATGTGGTATACATGAAGTATATGAGTGTGGATACACACACACAATACTATTTAGCCATAAAAAGATGAAATCCTGTCATTTGTGACAGCATGGATTAACCTGATAATTATATTAACTGAAATAAGACAGACACAGAAAGATAAGTATTGCATGATCTCACCCATACTGGGAATCTAAAACAATCCATTTCATAGAAGTAAAGAGTAGAATAGTGGTTACAAAAGGCTGAATAAGAAAAGGATAAGGAATATAGGAAAAGGTTTGTCAATGGGTTTAAAGTTACATTGCAACAGAACAAATGAACACTGGTATTCTATTGTAGAATAGAGGAGGTACAGATCTAGGATACTGGCAATGCTTCTCAAAGAACAATCAGCAGGACTTAAACAACCAGGACAAATGGATACCAATCTAATTTGCTATTGTGAAAGAAGACAGCCTTGATTGGTATGGAAAATAAACTAATTTATATTATAAATTTCTCTTCTTATAAAAACCAATAATTTACAGTTGATATTTTTATATGTCATTGATTATTGCAGATATGTATGAAATCTAAAGAAGTAGCAGAAACTGGCTATAATTTAAATGGCAATAAGTTCATAAAAAGATAAGAATAACATGAAGCTTTAAGGTTAGTTAAACAAAAGAATCTAATTACTAATCAATCAGGAGGTTATAACCAGATCTGGCCATAATAATTAACATTTGATAATAGTCTATATATGAGTAGAGAAAGAGATGTTAAACAAAATTATGGTGAAACAGAAAAAGCACTAAATTTCATTGTTGGAGAAAACATCATCAAATTGTACAATACCTTACAACAAATTTGAATCTTGTCTGATGCCTCCCTACTAAATGCTGGAACAGAGACATGCAAAACCAAAATATAAGCATTAACTATCAATTGAAAATCAATAATACTTCTATTCAGGAACATGTTTTGACAGATAATTACAGAACAAAACTGTTACTTCAAGGCATTGGACTAGATATTACATAGTATACAAATATGAAAAACACTTATATTATGATCTTAATAATTTATATATACTCTGATAGGAAACAAAATACTCAGATGTGCACATGTGTGATATGCTGGGCCTATGTAATCCCTTTCTAAACAGTAATTTATTGTTGATCCATGGAGGCTAACACAAAGAACACACTGAATCCACCTACCCATGAGTCTTCAATAGTGGATAGAAAACTGAGATTGAAGTTTGATTTCTGGCTCTCCTATTTATTAGCTAGACAACTTTGGTGATTTCAACTTAAAATATATCTAAACTGCATCTTCATTTTTACAAAACCAATGAAATAATAATATGATACTAATTCAGAGTATAGATACCTAACAATGATAGCAATAATGCCTAAAATGTATTAAGTGCTTACTACATGCTGCATTTTCTACATATTTTAACTCATTTGATCTTCAAAACAACTCTATTACATATTTATTATTGACTATTAATTATTAACTACTAATATACTTTCAGCTTTGCTGTTTTTTCATAAAATGAGGAATAACACCTTGAATACAGAAGCTCCTTCACTGTTGATCATCAAAAGAGAAAAGGACAGTTCTGTGAACTTCAGGTTGGTATCACCATCCCGCAAACCAATCTAGTTAATACTATGATTGGACAAAGTTTGGGAACTCATGGAAAAAACAAAAATATAGGAAGTATGTGTGGTTTTATAGTTTCAGGAGGCTTTTATATCAGAGCTAGAATGAATTCCAAAGATGACCTCACTCTATAGTCCTCCAATCTGATGTTACACTGGAAACACCTGAAGATTTCATTTTTTAAAATTTTTTTAGTTGTAGATGGACACAATACCTTTATTTATTTATTTGTATATGGTGCTGACAATCGAACCCAGTGACTCTCACATGGTAGGCAAGTGTTCTACCACTGAGCCACAACACTAACCCCCTGAAGATCTCAGTTTTTAATTTGTTTTAAACTTAAACCTCAAAAAGTTTGAAAACAATATGACCTTACCCAAATTGACCAGATGTAATTTTGTCAATCTGAGCTTTTTCTTGATTTACTGAATTCTCATTTTTATTCTTACATCATTGTCATTTGTTGAATCATTTTACAGTAAATTTCAGCCGTCATAACCAGAGTGAGTGCTATGGTCTGATACCTATATTCTTCCTTCACATTTAGGATGAAACTACTAACTGTCCCCATTCACTGAGAGTTTTGACAGTGAACAGTTTGTAACAGAATCCCCTCCTGGAAATTGTCCTTCACTAGAGAGACTCATCTTGATGAAGGTCACACCCTCTCCTGTCTCCATAATGCTAAATAGTTCTTCTACTTTGTCTTTCCCAACACTGACACTTTTAAAGAACACAGAGTAATTGTTTTATAGTAAGTAAGCACCTCAATTTGGGTTTGTTTGATGGATTCCTTAGAATTAAATTTAGTATTTGGTCTTCATGAGTCATAAATTGGTAATATAACCTGTCCTATATCTGAAAAGTATACAACTAATTTCAAAAGATCTGAAAATTTCTACTGTCTTTAACTGAATCACTTTACATCTAATAGACAATCTTCCACCCCACAATAACCATTATATCAAAGCTAAATAGGAGCATAATATAATTTTTTAAGGATATTTAAAGCAATAATTAGGTACCCAAATTTAAGATCATGCCACCATTGACAATGTATTTAACTAAGGTAACAGTTGGGTAAAAGTTATCTTCTCTGATCACTCTTCCCTTCCCTATCTGAAGGATGCCAAGTTTCTTTTCACACTAATTATAAGACAAATTCTGAATTTTGAAATATTGAAACACAGAAGTAACGATATGCTTTTGTGACTGAAACATGTACTAAATAATATATGCATCTTATTTAATATTGCATCTTATTCAACCTTCACAGCAACTCTATAAGTCTGTTATTAATAATACTCCATTTTGGTGAAACACTCAGACTTGTGGGTGGTAAGGAATTGTTTTTAAGGATCATATAATAATTGGTAAACCACAGAGTCAGAATTCAAACAGATCTTCTGTTCATTTTATACCACATTTTGCAATACCTTTCCCCAGTGTAACTTTTCCTTAATAGGAGTTTTATAACTCACATACCAAACTTAGAAATTCTTTTATCAACACTACTATGTACCGATAAACAAATTCATGGAACTATGTTAAACATTCTGAAGGACAGAGAATGATAAAGGCATACCAGATTTTTCTTTTTAGAGAGAGAGAGAGAGAGAGAGAGAGAATTTTTTTTAATATTTATTTTTTAGTTTTTTGGCGGACACAACATCTTTGGTTTTTTTTGTTTGTTTGTTTGTTTGTTTTTTGTTTTTTTAGTAGTCAGTCCTTTCAAATCTAATTTATTTTTCTATTCCTAGGATCGAACCCGGGCTGCACGCATGCCAGATGAGCACGCTACTGCTTGAGCCATATGCTCCAGCCCGCATACCAGCTTTTAAGAAATGTGCAATCTTGCCTAAGAAGCATTTATAAATGCAACTGAAAAAAATATATAAATCATCATTAAAATACTAAATTGTACATGGCCTCTGTAAATTTTAGAGAAGGAAACGAGACCTGTAGCTAGAATTATTGAAGACTATCAGTAAATTGTCCCAAACAGGTTTTAAGTAATGTACAACCAGTTATTGAATGGCCCTGCTAATGAGGACAATAATGATAGTATGAAACCAAGAATTTGCTTGAAAGAAAAAGAGTTAAATCTATTGAACTAAAGTTTCCACTTTAGGGAACCTGGACATCTGAAGAGGGAAAGAACATTTAGTCTCAAATTATGGGCTGAATTATGTGACTCCTCTCCCCCACTCACTCAATTCATATACTGAAGTTCCAGAAAATGTGATCAGTACCAGAGAATGTGATCATTTCAAGAGATGGGGACTTTAAAGTGGTAATTAGTTAAAATATGGTCACCATATGGGTCCCATTACATCAGACTAGTGTCTTTATAAGAAGATGAAATTTGGATACATACATGTGCAGAAGGAAAATGATATGAAGAAACGGGGATAAGACTGCCACTTTTAAGCCAAGGAAAAAGGTCTGAATATATCTTTCTTTCACCTTAAGAAAAAATTAATCCTGCCTATACTTGACCTTGAACTTCTGAAACCCTCTAGCACTTTAAGACAATATATTTCTTTTGTTTAATCCACCTCATCTGTGATAATCTGTTATGGCAGCCCTTGCAAATACAGCCTCCTCATCAAGTTCAGATTTTGCTAAATAAAATTGTGTATGTGAGGATAGTATAAACAACACTGATATACTTACTTAAGCATTTTTCCCCAGACAAATTCCAACTAGACAATAACATTTGATACACACTGTCTGGTGAATCAGAAAATCTACTGAATGAAAAAAGTACCTTCAATAACCAAAAGGGATAAAATGAGTCATCACGACTGCCTATGAATGAAAAATAACTACTCTCAGAAAATGCATGTAAAAATGACACCATGTGGATTAAACAGGGAAACACAAGTATGCACAGATAAATTGGGTTGTTTCTCCTATATTGATTATACCTGTTCCATAAATCTCAGATTATAAATCTTTATTCTTACTTTTCTCTTAATCTGAGTATATAAACTATAATTCTTATCATTAAATACTATTTAATCTTCTTTCTCATAATTTCATATAGTAATTCCATTCTACATTTAACAAACCTGTAAGGGCTGGGGTTGTGGCTCAGTGGTAGAGTGCTTGCTTCACATGTGTGAGGCACTGGGTTTGATTCTCAGCACTGCATATAAATAAAGAATAAAATAAGGTCCAACAACTAAAAAAAAATTAAATCTTTGAAAGCACTTTTTTTTGGTGCAAAAAAGGTGTAACCCAAAGAGTTTCAACATCACATTATCAAAATATCAGCTCACCTAAACCTACATTCTATAACCCACCCTTCATTCTAATACAAGTTATTTTTCTAGAATACAAATCTGATCATTCTCTTTCCCTGTTTAAAGACTAACATCAGTTACCTACCATCTATTAGCTGAAACCCTCAAAATTGTCAGAATCTTTACAGTCTACACTCAGTTCCAACCTACCTACAGTCACCATCCAACCTTATGACCATATACATTATTTGCTACAAAACCTCACTGTGCTTCACCTTCCAGACTTTGTTGCGATAGCATTGTATGTGTAGCACATACTCAACATGTACTATGTCTGATTACATCCTCAGATTATGATCCCTTATGATCAAAGGTCAGGTCTTTCCAACAGTATTCCTGATGGCAGTGGCACAGGGCCAGTAACATTTACTCATGTTTTGCCATCTCAGAGAGGCGTTCACTGACTTCTATTGCTAAGGCAGGAATTGTCTCCTCATGCAGCTTTCTGTTCCCTTACCCTACTTTATTTTCTTCTTAGCACTTACCAACATCAGACATGTGACATATTTATTTACATATTCACATCCTTTATAGTTTAATACTTCTCTTTCCCTACTTGAAAATAAACTCCAAAGCCAGGACTTTGGCCTATTCACTTCTGCTTCCCCAGTGCCCAGACATTTGGCACATTATATGCAAAAAGCATTTTTTAGTAAGTGAATTCATTCATCAAATTTTTATTGGCAACCTAGTATGTTCCAAGAGATATTCTAAGCAAGGAATCCAAGAGCGAATAGAACAAAGTTCTTTCTCTCATAGAGCTCAGCACTCTGCATAAGAAGGCAATAAGTAAGAAAACAATGATCTTGTTTTATATAACTTCAGATTCTGAGAGTAGGTGCTCAATTACTGTTTCTATAAGCAATATATATATATATATATGTATATATTTTATATATATATAAAACACACACACATATATATATATATATATAAATAAATTATAGTTATTTATTTTTTTATGGTGCTAAGGATCAAACCCAGAACCTCACATGTGCTAGACGAGCACTCTACCACTGAGTCACAATCACAGCCCTGATAGAACTTATATTGATTTCAGAAATTATAAATAGTTTTGGAGAAAATTTTTTCAGGTGTAGTTATGTTTTACCAAATGTAATATATGGATTTAAAAACTAAAGTCAATAAGAGATTTAAAAAAAAAACTTATAAAAGAAAGCATCACAACATAATATTCCTTTAGTAAAGAAAAATTATGTGTTCTGAAAGATAAAAATTTCAAATGTATTAGATGAAACAAGAGAAGCAAAATAAATTTTATTATAAGCATTATATGAGGAAGTATATTATACTTTTATGAAGTATATTATATACACTATGAATATTTGCTCAAAAGCAGCTTTGACTGAGCTTTTAATATGACACATAAATCTATCAAATTAGGAAAAATTTCTATAATATATATTATCATTGCTTAACAAAAATGATAGTTGGCTTACATGCTATTTGGAGATCCACTAATGTAAGTGAAATTAACAATTTAAAGAGGCTAAGGATGTAGCGCACACACACACTCACATACACATACACACACAGAGAATTAATTTACTTCTAACTTTGAAAATCCAAGTATACTTAATATGCCAATCCTTATATTTGTCAGTTGGAATAGAAAATATGGTCTTTTATGTAGCACAAGGGGAATTAATTACATTATAAGATTTTAAAATAACCCATAGATATAATAGGAAAATTTTCTAACATAACCTATTAACTTGAAGCTCTCTGATCAGCCTGGTTTAGAGGTTATGTTAGCTTTTCTATGTGTGACCAAATTTAGAGGAGGGGAATTTTATTTTGATTCATGGTTCCAGAGATTTCATCTATGGTCAGCTGAGTCCACTGCTCTGGGCCCATGGTGATTCAGAACATCATAGTGGAAGGGCGTAAAGAAGTAGTGCTCCATTCAAGGCAGTCAGGAAAGAGAGAGAGGGAGGGGCAAGAGGCTACAGGGAAGATAAACCCTTCTAGGGCAAGCCTGAAATGACTCACCTCCTCCATCCATGGTCCATCTGCTCAATTACCATCAGTCAGTCCTTTCAAACTAGGATGGAATGATTAGGTTATCTCATTATCCAATCATTTGGCCTCTGGATATTTCTGCATTAATATAGTAGTTTGGGGGGGGGATACCAACAATAACAGGGATAAAGGGATGTATCCAATGTGGGTGGTAAGAATGGGGTTCCCTTTGGTGGAGAAATAAAATCTAAGAAAAATAAAACAAGGAAAGACCCATAGGACACAGAAAATGTTTTCAAAAGCAGAGGCAGGATGGGCAAGCTGATCATATAGATCGAGCTTCTATACTATGGCAAAATGGAGCTTGCACCTACTTATTTATATATGGGGAACATCAAATAAGAATATGGATTCATAATTCAGATATGGACCTTATTAAAAAAAAGAGAGAGCTTCAGTTTCCTAGGAGGAAATAGACTACTAGAATCTTGAAAGAGGGTTTCTGATGAAATATGATAGGTGAGAAAATTTAAGTGTATTAATCAGTTTTTCATAGCTACAACAAAATACCTGAGGCTGAATATAAAGAAAAGAGTTTTGTTTAGTTTTCATTTTGAAGGTGGAAAGTCTGAAGCGCATAGTGCCACTGCTGGTGTGTGGGTCCCCCAAGTTGCATCACATCATAATAGAAAATATCATGGTTAGAATATGGGAGAGAACAGGGGTTCACATGGAAAGATAGGAAGGCAAACTCCAGGATTTTTAAGTTTTAGTTTTATTTCTGAAGAAAGAGGAAAAGAAAAAATTTATGAGAAAAAAAATGTAATGAGTATTCCTCTAATAATAAAAATTTGGCAGAAGGATATAACCTCTACAATCTTTCTTAAATTTTGTCACAAGAAAATCACAGAAGCAAGAAAAACAATATTCTAAGCAATTCAAGAAAATAAACCATTTGAAATACAATTACTTTCAAGGAAAGCCAGGATAAACCAAAATCCATCTTGCATCATGAAAAGAATATCCTTATTTTCAATGTCTAGAAATATACGTTCAGAGATCTGTTTTCTTTACAAAAATAAAAATGATAAAAAATATTTTAAATGCAAATAAGTAAATATTTTGAGAACATTTATTTGGTACTTATGATGCCACCTTTTTGTATTTAACCATTATTTTATCTCTTTCTACTTCCTTCCCTGCTTTCTTTCTACTCAGCGAAATCAAAACCACTCCAAGTTGACTAATTTCAAACTTAGGAGATCAACTTGAGGATTGATTCTAAAAAGAAGAGTTACTGAAATGAGAGGGTGAAATCCAAAATTAATCAACAAGGTTCCAACATATGGTTGCCTTCCATTATTTATCAATATTGTTTCCATCCCAGAAACACTGTCATTGGCTTGGCATCCATCCTTCAGTGCTCCCCAATTCTGCCACAAGCATCACATATATTGAAAAGTTCTCACCTCTTCCAAAAACCTTAACCAAAAAAATATATTCACAAATATGGACTAATGAGAACTTCATGCTTTATTTTTTTTTCTAGTCCTCCTTCGTACTATCTACTCCTGCCCGCCATGTAGTCTCCCATCTCCATTATTACTGTTGGTATCATGGTTGTTGTTATGAAATAGTGGAAAGAAATGATCCAAAGCAAAAAAAAAATGAAAATTTGATATATGAAAAAGCAGTCATTTTATTCCATATCTGAAATAGTCAGTTTTTATTTTTCTAATGATTCATGCTTCTTTGTTTCTGGCATCTCACTGTGGAAGTGGGGGTGAAGTAGGAAAACGTGTTTTGACAAAAAAAAAAAAAAAGGAGGCGGAAGAGGAGATGAGGGAGGAGGAGGAGGAGGAGAAGAAGAGGAGAGGAGAGGAAGGAAGGAAAGAAGGATATATATAACTTAAAAACTGTGACGATTCTATGGAGACCAAAAGTAGGGTCATGGTCTGAAAATGTAGAATTAGTCTAAGCACTCAGTAACTGGGTGTCTTCAGGCAGTCTCTCTTAACAGAATCTGTTTATATTTTTTAAAATGAAAGATAAAGAAAATATGACTTAAAATTATCAAACAATATACAGCAAAAATAAAAGAAAATTTGGTTGTTTCTTATGCAGAAACAAATATGGACAAGGGATTAATATCCAGAATATATAAAGAACTCAAAACTTTGGATTGTGCAGAGGGAAGGGAGGGGATGGTGGAATGAGACAGATATTATTACCCTCATCAAGTTCTACTGATAATATCCTAACAGTTTTTAATGGAAAAACAAGAACTATACCTGTGAAAACTGGTGACCTGATAAATAACTCTAATGGATAGATCATTATAGGCATGTACAATCATATCTGAGGACTTTTAAAAAACACTTGTAGCAGAGAGCAGAAAATAAAATTTTTATTTTGGAAGAGGGGATTTACCATTTGGAGATCATGTGCTCATTCAAAAAAATATTTAATGACTCCTACACCCCATATTAGTCCTGAAATTATGGATTCATGTAATTTATGTTACAGATCATAAAAGGAAAAGCATGATTTCTAACTTTTGTCACTGACTTTTTAATAGGGAAGAATAATTATAAATTTTACTGAGAAACCAAGAGGAAAAGAATTATTAATGGAAACTAATAGGAGAGACTTACTTTAGATTGCATAGTGAAGACGTTCTCTGAGGAGAAAATTATAAACTGAATTGTAAAGAAGAATAATGAGAAAATGAGAAGGAGGGAGTTCCAGCACCTCCCCCGGCCCCACTGGCCTTCAATGAACTAAAATAGGTATGAGCAGATAGTACTAAAGAAGGGGAAAGTTTTAGAAAGTTGGAGAAGCAGTCAATGATTACATCACCTCTCTTGTATACTATGACAAAGAGTTAAAAATCCAAATATGTTTTAAATGATCAGAGATTCAAGAGTTTACAAAGATCTCTGTGGCTACTCATTTCATCCTAATATCTAAGATGTTTGTTTTTCTATTACTCATGTATTTTTTTTTTCTTTCTGGCATCTTATATAGGACGGGGCAATAAGGGAATGCCTTGTGTTTTGATGAAAGAGGTAGAGAGAGGATCAACTGAAGAAAGGAAAAGAATAGAAGCAGGGAAACTGCAACATATTGAAATCTCTGGGATACTATGAAGGCAATTCTAAGACGAAACTTCATTGCATGGAGTTCATTCCTTCAAAGAAGGAAAAGTCAACAAATAAATAACCTAACATTATATCTCAAAGCCCTAGAAAAAGAACAAATCAACCCAAAAAGGAGTAGAAGACAGAAAATAATTAAAATCAGAACTGAAATCAATGAAATTGAAACAAAAGACGCAATTGAAAAAAATTGACAGAACAAAAAGTTGGTTCTTTGAAAAAATAAATAAAACTGACAGACTCTTAGTCACGCTAATAAAGAGAAGGAGAGAGAAAACCCAAATTAATAACATCTGTGATGAAAAGGAAAATATCATGATGGACACTACAGAAATACAGAAGATAATTAGAAATTAATTTGAAAACTTGTACTCCAATAAAATAGAAAATGTTGAAGGCATCGACAAATCTCTAGAGGTATATGATATGCCCAAACTAAATCAGGATGATATTCACAATTTAAACTGATGAATTTCAAGCAAGGAAATAGAGGACACCATCAGAAGCCTACCAACCAAGAAAAGCCCAGATCTGGATGGATACAGAAAAGGTTCTATAAGACCTTTAGAGAAGAACACACACCAATATTCCTTAAACTATGTCATGAAAGAGATAAAGAGGGAATACTTCCAAACACATTCTATAAGGCCAATATCACCCTGATTCCAAAACCAGACAAATACACATCAAAGAAAGAAAACTTAAGACCAATATCTCTAATAAATATAGATGCAAAAATTCTCAATAAAATTCTGGCAAATCAAATACAAAAACACATCAAAAAGATAGTGCACCACAATCAAGTAGGGTTCATACCAGGGATGCAATGGTGGTTCAAAATACAGAAATCAACAAATGTAATTCATCACATCAATAGTTTCAAAGGTAAAAATCATAATATGATCATCTCAATATATGCAGAGAAAGCATTTGACAAAATACAGTACCATTTCATGTTCAAAACACTACAAAAACTAGGGATAACAAGAACATATCTCAACATCATAAAAGCTATCTATACTAAGCCCCAGGCCAACATCATTCTAAGTGGAGAAAAATTGAAAGCATTCCCAGGAACTGGAACAAGACAGGAATGCCCTCTTTCACCACTACTATTTAACATATTTCTTGAAACTCTAGCCAAAGCAATTAGACAGATGAAAGAAATTAAAGGGTTACAGATAGGAAAAGAAGAACTTAAATTATCACTACTTGCTGATGATATGATTCTACCTAGAAGACCCCAAAAATGCCACCAGAAATCTCCTAGAACTAAGAAATGAATTCAGCAAAGTAGCAGGATACAAAATCAACACCCATAAATCAAAGACATTTCTGTACATCAGTGAAAAATTCTCAGAAAGAGAAACTAGGAAAATCACCCCATTTACAATAACCTCAAAAATAAATAAATAAATAAATTAATTAATTAATTGAATTCTTGGGAATCAATTTAACAAAGGAGGTGGAAAACCTCTACAATGAAAACTATAGAACACTAAAGAAAGAAATTAAAGAAGACTTTAGAATATGGAAAGATCTTCCTTGTTCTTGGATAGGCAGAATTAATATTGTCAAAATGACCACACTACCAAAAGCACTATACAGATTCAATTCAATCCCCATCAAAATCCCAATGACATTCATCATAGAAATAGAAAAAGCAATCATAAAATTTATCTGGAAAATAGGAGACCCAGAATAGCCAAAGCAATCCTTAGCAAGAAGAGTGAAACTGGTGGCATCACTATACCAGACCTTAAACTATACCACAGAGCAATAGTAACAAAAACAGCATGGTATTGGCACCAAAATAGACCTGTAGACCAATGGTACAGAATAGAGAACACAGAGACAAACCCACACATAATTACAGTTATCTCATATTAGACACAGAGGCCAAAAACATATATTGGAGAAAAGATAGCCACTTCAACAAATGGTGCTGGAAAAATAAAACAAAATGAAATTAAATCTCTATCTCTCACCATGCACAAAACTCAACTCAAAGTGGATCAAGGACCTAGGAATTAAACCAGAGACCTTGTGCCTAATGGAAGAAAAAGTCGGCCCAAATCTCCATTATGTCGTATTAGGCCCCAACTTCCTTAATAAGACTCCTACAGTGCAAGAATTAAAACCAAGAATCAATAAATGGAATGGATTCAAATTAAAAAGCTTCTTTTCAGCAAAAGAAACAATCAGTGAGGTGAATAGATAGCCTACAGAATGTGAGCACATCTATACCACAAGTACATCAGATAGAGCACTAATCTCTAGGATTTATAAAGAACTCAAAGAACACCAAGAAAAAAAAGAACCCCAATCAATAAATGGGCCAGGGAATTGAACAGACACTTCTCAGAAGAGGGTATAAAATCAATGAACAAATATATAAAAAATGCTCAACATCTCCAGAAATTAGATGCAAATGCAAATCAAAACTACTCTAAGATTTCATTTCATCTCACTCCAGTCAGAATGGCAGCTATCAAGAATACAAACAACAAGGGCTGGGGATGTGGCTCAAGTGGTAGCACGCTCGCCTGGTATGCGTGCGGCCTGGGTTTGATCCTTAGCACCACATCTGCCGAAAACTAAAAGATAAATATTAAAAATTCTCTCTCTCTCTCTTTTTTTAAAAAAAGAATACAAACAACAATAAGAGTTGGCAAGTGGGGAGAAAGGCACACTCATACACTGCTTGTGGGACTGCAAATTGGTGTAGCCAATATGGAAAGCAGTATAGAGATTCCTTGGAAAACTTGGAATGGAATCACCATTTGACCCAGCTATCCCACTCATTGGTTTATACCTAAAGGAATTAAAAACAATATACTACAGGGACATAGTCACATCAATGTTTATAGCAGCACAATTCACAATAGCTAAATTGCAGAGCCAACCCACTTCAGTAGATAAATGAATAGGGAAACTATACAATGTAATATTACTAATTAGAATAAATTAAAAATTAAAACAGAACTAAACTAACTTAGCACCAAAAGACAAACAAACAACAACAACAAAAAAACCCAACTAAACAGACAGTTCTCAAAAGAAAACATACACATGGCCAACAAAAATATGAAAAAATGTTCAACATCCTTAACAATCAGGTAAATGTAAATCAAAATTACACTGAGATTTCATCTTACTGCAAAATACAGATCATGATACTCTCATCAAGAATACAAAGAACAACTACTAAAGAGTAGCCATTCATGCTGTTTGGTTCACATAGCTTAATTTGGTTGCTCCCAAAGTCAGCATTTAATCATGCATTCATCCATCCATCAATCCCATCAATCACCTATGTGTCCATTCAGCATTGTTAACAGGGCAAGGACTCACTGAATGTGCAACTTTGGATTAGGTCCTCTGAGACACATGGTCCTGTCCTCCCTGTGGCCAGCCAGTTCCTGAGCTGCAGTTAAGAAGACAACTGGAAAGAACTCTGGAGTTTTGGTTGTGAAACCTGTCTTCCCATTTGGTAGCTTCTTGGGAACTTGAATGTGACCCACCTCTCTCTGAGTTGGCCTTGTTTGTAAAAAGGTTGATTAGTATCTATCTGCAGGAAAGGACTGGATGGAGCATTGAGAGAAGTAATATATATCACACTCCATATACCTAGTAGGTGCTAAATAAAAGTATGGAAGGTGACCAAGGGGGGAAAAAAGAATACAAAGAACAAAACTGCTAGTGAGGATATATGTCGGAATCCAGCTTCAACAGGGGGTCTCAGGAGACAAACGGATGGTGAGGAGTCGGCGAAAGGGGGTGGGGAAACAACACAGACACAAAAGTGAAGGTGCTGAATCCCAATCTTTGCTTGTGAAGTTAATCATATATACTTTTCATTTTGGCAGGCTCACAGTATTTTGTGGTTACAAGACAGGAATCATTATTCAAAGAAACAAAATATTACGTAGCTACAATTAGATCAGAAGAATGTATCTTGGCTTATGCATAAGCAAGCATTTTTCCTTTCAGTTCGCGTTTTGCTTTGAGCTGTTTCTGCTTAGTTAACTTTTAATAATAGTTAGAAATGTCCCGGACTATTGGCCTATACCTTGACTATTCTTTCTTGACTTACTGCCTGGAACCGGTGCCATGGTTATGGCAAGTGGTTAACTTGAAAAGAGAGGCTACTAATTTTAATCAAACAAGAGTAAGAGCACAAACCATTGTGCACAGGAACAAGAACAAGTTGCCCAGTAATAAGCACTAATTTGTCTTCTTAACATTAATTCTTCTCTAGATTTTAATTTAATATCTCAAAAACTTCCTTGACAGGAATATAGGGAGTTTTTCATTAAACATTAACAATTTACACTCCACAGCTGAATCATTGCATTTAGAGCAGATTTATTCTTTAGAAGTAGCTGCATTAATTGGGAAAGTCATGTTTTTTCCTTCATACTTAATGGTCATATGAGAAGTCGCAACTATACTTATTAAAGGAATACAAAAACAAACCAGCCCATTCCCAGAAACATACTGCGCTCCTCCAGAGGATGGACACCTTGCGCCATCCACCTCAGTAGGGCCTTGCCATTGCCTGAGTCAGGGGAGCGGCGCAGCAGATGTAGGGGAAAAGGTACACATGATAAATTAGTATAACTGCTTTTTTTTTTTTTTTTTGGTACCAAGGATTGAACCCAGGGGTGAAACCAGTGAGCCATATCCACCTAGCCTAGCTATTTCATGTTTTATTTTGAGACAATGTCTTGCTAGTTGTTTAGTGTCTCACTAAGGTTTGCTTTGAACTCATGATCCTCTTGCCTCCATTCTCAGAGTTGCTGGGATCACAGGCATGTGACACCACACCCAAATACAACTGCTTTGGAAAATGGTATATGGAGAATCCTCAAAATGCTAGAAATGGAACCATAATATGATCTTGCTATCCTGCCCTTTTGTATTTATCCAAAATAAATAAAATCAACATACTATATTTATATTTGCATATCAATGTTTATAGCAGCACAATTAATAATAATAAATACCCAATAATAAAACCAATCAAGGTGCCTGTCAACAAATGCATAAAGAAAATGTAGTATACATACAAAATGGCACTTTACTCACATGTAAAGAAGAACAAAATTATGTCATTGCTGGTAAATGAATGGAACTCAAGAATATCATGATAAGTAAGTAAACCTAGTAACATGACCTCAGATACACATATATTGAAAAAAAAATAAGGACAAATCGACAAATCCATAATCAAAGCAGAATTTCTTCCTTACTTCTTACTAACAGAAAAAGGGCAAACAGGAAGAGAAAAATCTAAACAACTTAATTTAAAACTTGACCTAATACTTATATGAAATACTATTAATAAAAATTCATAATGTAAATAGCATGGTATCAAATTAAAAAGCTTTCACACCACAAAAGAATCAATTGGGAATGTGAAGAGAGAGCCTATGGAATGAGAGAAAATCTTTTTAGCTTTTCTGACAGAGCATTAATTTCTAGAGCATATAAAGAACTCAAAAACTTAACACTAAAGAAACAAATAACCCAATTAATAAATAAGTAAAAAAACAACAGACATTTCTCAAAAGAAGAAATATAAACAGCCAAAAATGTATAGAAAATTTTCAACATCATGATCAATTAGAGAAATTTAAATCAAATCTCCACTCAGATTTCACCTCACATTGTCAGAACAGCAGTCATCAAGAATAAAAGCACTAATCTCGATGGTATATAAAGAACTCAAAAAAGCTAAGCACCAAAAACAAAACAAAAGAAAAAACAAACAAACAAAAAACAAATAACCCAATCAACAAATGGGCCAAGGACCTAAAGACACTTCTCAGAAGAGGATATACAATCAATCAACAAATATATGAAAAAAGTGTTCATCATCTCTTGCAATCAGAGAAATGCAAATCAAAACTACTCTAAGATATCATCTCACTCCAATCAGAATGGCAGCTATTAGGAAGACAAACAACAAGTGTTGGCAAGGATGTGGGGAAAAAGGTACACCCATACATTGCTGGTGGTACTGCAAATTGGTGCAGCCAATATGGAAAGCAGTATGGAGATTACTTGGAAATCTGGGAGTGGAACTACCATTTGACCCAGCTATCCCTCTCTTCAGACTATACCCAAAGGACTTAAAAACAGCATACTACAGAGACACAGCCACATCAATGTTCACAGCAGCACAATTCACAATACCTAAACTGTGGAGCCAACCTAGATACCTTTCAGCAAATGAATGGATTTTAAAAAATGTGTCATATATACACAATGGAATTTTACTCAGTATTAAAAGAGAATAAAATCATGACATTTGCAGGTAAATGGATGGAGTTGGAGAAGACAATGCTAAGTGAAGTTAGCCAATCCCCCAAAAATGAAATTATGTCATTTGCAGAAAAAGGGATGAAACTAGAGACTGTATGTTAAGTGAAATAAACCAAACTCAGAATATCAAGGATCATGTTTTCACTCATATGTGGAAACTAGAGAGGAAAAAGCAAAAGAAAGTTTGGGGCATGGGGATCTCATGAAAATCAAAGGTAGATCAGTAGAGATAAGGGACCAGAGGGTTGGAGGAGGGGAGGGAAGGGGAAGTACTGGGAAGTAATATTGGCCAAATTATATTATATTGTGTACATGCACAGATGTGTAACAACAAATCTCATCATTATGTACACCTATAATGCACAAATAAAAAACGTGAGGGGAAAAAGTAAAGTACAATAAAAGTATTCTGAACTGGGCTGGGATTGTGGCTCAGCGGTAGAGCGCAGGGCCCTAGGTTCGATCCTTAGCACCACATAAAAATAAGTGAATGGATTAAAGGTATTATGTCCAACTACAACTAAAAAATAAATAAATATTAAAAATATTCTAAACTATTCATGCCAATAATTAGAAGTTTAGATGAAATAAATTCCTAGGAAAACAAACTCTTAGAAAATTAAATAACAAAGATAAAATATGGATAGTCTGGTGTCCTTAAAGGAAATTCAATTCATAAATAAAAATCTTCCTCTCCCTGCACCTCCAAATAAATTATAGACCTTACTGGCTTTACCAGAAAATTCTTCCAAATAATTGAAGATTTTGTAAAAACAGAAACATTTTAACAATTTAATTTTATAAATCCAACATATTATTCATAAAATTATTCATCAAGAACACGACAAAAAAGGAAAATTGGATGATTCTAAGTTATAAACATTCATATAAAATTCTTAATAAAAATGTTACTAGGAATTGAACCAAGGGCCTCACACATGCCAGGCAGGCAAGAGTTCTACCACTGAGCCACAATCCTTTGCCCCTTAAAACATACTTTCATGTAATTTTCCTCATTAGAGAATAAAGCTCACTCAATAATAATCTTACTGAATGCAGAAAAAGCATATATAAAATTTAATATCTACTTATGATAATAATTTTCACTAACAGAGCAATAGGATACATAATCCAATAAGGATATGGACATAAAATATCTTACAGTGGACTTATTAATAGTAATACTAAAAGTCATCACCTAAGATTTAGATCATATAGAAAAAAAGAATAATCAGTGTTATCACTATTTGTCACTTTGAATTGGTTACTCTAGTCAAATGGAATAAGACACAAAAAAGATTAACAGATGTATAAATTGGAAATGAGTGTTCTTACTCGTAGATGATATGATAATGTATGCAAAAATTCTAAAGAATCTACAAATATTTATAATTTATATATATTTAGTAGTTAGATATAAGATCAGAGTTGATGTTCTCTACCAGCAATAAACAGAAAATAAAAATTATAAAAGATACAACCTATAATCAGTTATGAAGCCAACTTTTAAATTTGTAATAGTTGTACATGTTTCTTTTGCATTCTCTATAGTACCTGGAACAGTATGTTGGATGTTTAATCAATACTTGCTGAACAAATGACAGAATGGAGAGTTTGTTGCTTTCTCTCTTGTCTTTCATTTATACTTAATCACCTTTCTTCAAGCACTAAATACTTCACAACTTCCTATCTTATCTCCAGTTTTTGGTTATATATCTTTCTTTAGCTCTGGACTATTTTTTTTCCCTTAAAGCATTATACTGGTAATATTTTCCTACTTCTATTTCTTCAATAGCTTTTTAGTTTGAGCCAAACTCTCCATGTTAGAATTCAAACTTTTTTAAAATTTGATCATCTTTCTGTCCTACAATTCTAGTCTTACTTCACTCTGTTCCCTTGCACAAACTCTCCATAAAGTCAGAAATCTATTCTCTCCTAAACCCATGTTACTATTTTTCTCATCTGGGTTTCTACTAGTGTTGTGTTGCAGTCCTATCAATCTCCCTCAAGATCTAGAAGTCCTACTTCCTGTACAAGATATTTCTTAATAATTAGAGAGTACATTTTACTTTCTTTTTAACAAACATATAGCTAATATAATCAATGAATCAGTCATTTCTTCACCATAGCAAATGATATTCTATTGGCTGTAGTTATAAAGGTTAACATACAACTCTAGTAATAAACCCAAAGGAAAGAAGATCTTTCAGTAAATTCACAAAGTACAGTTGCATTTCATCATTTCTTTAAGTAGTGGCTTATTCTTTTTTTCCCACTTTTTTTTGGTGCATTATAGTTGTATATACTGATGGGATTTGTTGTTATGTATTGTACATGCACACAATATACTATATAATGATAAACTTGGCCAATATTAATCCCCAGACCTTTCCCCTTCCCTTCCTACTTCCCACCCTTTGGTTCCTTTCTTCCACTTATCTACCTTTAATTTCAAGACATCTGCCCCAATCTTGCTTTTCCTCTTTCCTCTCTAGTTTCTGCATAAGAGAGAAAACATATGACCCTTAATCTGGTTTGACTTCTTTTGCTTAACACAATGGTCTCTAGTTCCATCCATTTTCCCACAAATGACATAATTTCATTTTTCTTTACGGCTGAATAAAACTTCCCTTTGTGTGTGTGTGTGTGTGTGTGTGTGTGTGTGTGTGTGTGTGTGAGAGAGAGAGGGGGGGGGGGGAGAGATTTTCATTATCTATCCATCTACTGATAGACAACTAGGCTGGTTCCATAGTTTGACTACTGTAAATTGTGCTGCTATGGGTATGCATGTATCACTGTAGTATGATGACTTTTATCCTTCAGGATAAATACAAAATATATATTTGGTATACTTGGTATATCATAGTGATATAGCTTTGGTGTAACATAGCTGGGTCATATGGTGGTTCCACAGTAGTGGTTTATTCTTGCATTCCATGATTATCTTTTGTGAAATTTCCTGAAGTAAAAAAATGTGAAAATAAAAATTTTCATTTATTAGTAGTTGCAACATAACTATAACTCCTTTTGAAAAATTTTCTAAGGTAGCTTTTATTTTGATAAAATTAATAATAAGTGATATGAAGGAAATGCCATTTAAAGAGAGTATGTAACAACAGACTGACTTAACTGAATGGTCGAGAAAAAGAAAATATAAAGTGGTTATGTATAGTTAACTTCAGCAACAAGGATCATCTATTTTTTCCTCAAATCTTCAGAGAGCTGACTTGTGTTACTAACAACTAAATATCTGTTTCTCAAAATACATGGAAAAAAGAGACCCAAGAAATACATACAAGAAAACATGAGATTTTCCTATATGGTGAATGGATAATCGTGATTTTCATAGTGCCAATGCTTGTATTTAAGAAACACTTATATAAATTTTTGTTTCTGTTTAGTTTCATGTCTCTCCTCCAGAATTTTTTCTGAAGCACACCAGACTAGCTGGCTGGAATAAAGCAAGGATGGGCCCATTGTTCCCATTACTTCAAAAGTTTCCTTGTGCAGAGTGCTGAAAAGTTAATACCTCTAGAGAAAACTAATCAGAAGCACAGCTGTTCAATAGGAATGAGAGGTTATGGAAAGCAGAGACCAGGAATAACAGCAGCCAGAAAATTATGGATGATTTTCCAATGGAGCACTATGTGAAAGCAAGGCCAAGAACATTTGGTGTACTGGTCAAATGAATATCTCATGTCACGTGTGAGACAGGCTCCTCACAATGATGTAATCACATTGTCGAGGATATAAGACTAGGTCCTAGAGGTAGTGGTTTGTCACTGTGGAATTAAGTGCTGATAAAAAGTAGACCTAGTTGTCACTGTATCTTATTTATAAGAAACAACTGACAGGGATCCTGGACACTAAACTGAGAGCAAAAAATGTTAACATTAAATCATACATTCTTAAACTAACTGACAACATTCTCACTCTCTACCCTAGCCTCATCCAAATCAAGGCTTTATGGCCCACATATAATGGAACGTGATAGGGATGGGCTTGGGAGAATGACCCCATGGGACCATTTGGTCAAACACAGCTGCACGAAACAAACCTCACTGTCTGGAAAAAGTGCTGATGGACAGAGAATTGAAAGAGCTGCTGAGAGAAATGGTGGATTCCTCACTAGAAACACTTGCTGCAGGGGCCACTCTGACACAGAAAGGGTATAACAGGTTTTTTCAGTAATGATTGATGCGACTTGTTCTTTAGGACCTCTCTCACACATTACTATGTGGAAGGCGAATGGTTAAAGCCATATAATTATTTCCATAGATCTATCTCCATACATTTTTTAAATTAAGATTTTCTGACACAAAATTGGCCTCATGCAATTCCTGTAAATGTCAAAACAATTTGAAAGCTGGAAAGTGTAGGCAGAATAAACCAGTTCTGTTGCTTAAATTCAGCCCTGTCCTTAGTTAACATCAGGTCAGCATCAAATAATCTCTAATTTCCTTTCCAGACAAACCATAGTCTCTTTTTTTCATCAATTTCAAATAGAGGTAAAAGTAAAAACAAAAACAAAAATGTCATATCTCCCTAGCCAAGAGTAAGTGTGAAAAATAGTATACAGTAACTCCAAAGTTGTCACAGGAAGCCCTGAATGTCTGAGACTTATGTTTAAGAAAAGGAAACCAAAAACAAAAGCCAATTATAAAAACAAAGATATAATCTTCTTTTTCAAGACTGTATTTGGAGAAGGAAAACATAAAAAATATATATAAGGCATAGGTTCTACACAAATATATTTTAAAAGAACCTTTCCATTCTGTGTAAAAGAGTATGAGGAGAAGGGAGGAGAGCTGAAGTTATGAGTTTAGAATCTGCAAGTGAAGTTCTAATGCACATCGACATCTGTAAAGGTAAGAACAGACTGAAACAACCAAATGAGAAGAGTAAAACATGGAAACTCCTGGCCAAGACTTCCATTCATTCAAGGAAAATTTTAGGATATAGACATAAATTCAACTCAGAACAATGACTGGCCACCTACTGTAAGTCTGACATTGTGCTGAGCACTCTTTACGGTACAAAGTAACAAAAGTACTTCTAAAAGTGTATAAAACTCAGAAAAAAAATTTTACACTTTATTATAAGATCTAGTCCTATTCACTATAGGTTGTGAATAATGGTTCACTATAGTAGGGCCTGGTCAAAAGGGCATATGGAAAGGGCAAAATTTGGAGTCACCATATCTGGGGTCGAATCCTAGCTGAACCATTTATATGTAATAGGATTTTACATAATTTCACTCATTATTTGTGGCCTTACTTTTCTCACTTATTAAATAGAGCTAACATTGTGCCTTGCGTATAGAATTAAAATGGGGTGAGAACTGCAGAGTTCCTACACATTGTTGCTCATAAATGTGTCTCAACTCTACTACTTAACCATTTTGAATCTACTGTGCCTCTGCTTACAGTACCCTCTAATTCCTCCATTTGCCTTTTCTTCTCTTTGCTTACTTATCCCCTCACTAGCTTTTCCAGAACTCACTGCTCAGGCTACCTATCCATGGTAGTATTCCCTGACTCTAACCTCACCCTTAGAAAAAGATCTGTTTCTATGTGCTCCATGCCTGGTATATACCCTTATTATACCATTTACCACATTACATTGTAATTCTCTGTGTACTTCTCACTCATCGGACTATAAACTCTAATGGTTTAGGATTATCTTTGAATGCAGTAGTGAAATTTTTCTCTGTTGTGGTGAAGAATTTATTCTTTGTTACACATACAAGATAGGAATAAGCTTTGTGACCATAAAAGAGAATAAATGACTTTTCTGCACATCTCTCCTCAGGTTATTAGTAATATTGTTATTTAAACTACAGCCTGAGAGAATACAAAAGTGTGGGGGTCATTGTAAACACATAAAAAAAAAGTGATCACAGGTACCTAAGAGACTTATCTTACTGCTTAAAAACAACTTCTTTATTTGCAAGATAAGCAATATCAGTCTCAGCAAGTCAAATACTGTTAGAGGAATGATGAAGAAGATGCTGATGAGAAAGAATAAAGTCTTGTTCCTTATGAGAGTGCCTTAAGAATATACTCTCAGTGGCTAGCCCCTTGGTAACCTCTATTGTTAAAGTTCATGTTAAATGGAGCAAGTATTATCTAAAACTGAACTTTTTTTTTTGCACTGTAATTTAATTTATAAAATTTCCTCTTCAGCAGAAAGAATTACAAATTGGAGATGATTAGACATGTAACATACACCTTGATTTGTTACTGAGTATAGTAAAAGGCTGTGTAGTCTACTTCAGAGCTATTATCACTCAGTGCTTGGAATTAGGACAATGTATAATTAAAAGACTAATGGAAATTTGCTGAAATTAACTATCTTTCTGGATAACTAAAAGTACTTTCTTCTCTCCAACTTTAGATCTATAAAATATTTCAAAAATAATGTAGAAGTCTGAAAATTGGTAGATGGCTCGTTCATAAATTATCAGTATTCGTTTGATGTGTCTGTTTCTTAATTAGTAGACTTTTCTTGAGTGAAAAGTAGCTACTACCCAATAATGTATTAAAAAACAAATGGCTTACCTCTTTATAGCTGAAGAAATGTTAAAGAGAAGTTTATTTTCTTGCTAACATGTGTTCAGGCAATATAGAAACTGAGTTCAGTGTTAAAGTGAACAGGATTTGGTTGGCCAGGGCCACATTATTGCATGGCTATTCAAATAAAAGTATGGTCAGTACATTATTATAAAGTGAATTATTTTACAATGTAAAAAAGAATTCACATGGGACATCAGGAAACAGCCATTACTGGGTACTGAGAAAGTCAAATTTAGCAGAAATATTATTTCTCTGAATTATGAACTCTTGGTAGCATGAAATCTTCTTTTAAAGGGTCATTTGATGTTAAAAAGAGCTTTTAGGGCCATAAGCCTGAGTGTCCTAAAAATGTGAGAATACAAATTTATATGAAATGGAAACTAATATCAAATATTCAAATAAATAATATATCATCCTGAAATAAAATATCTTAACATACTCTACCAGAATTTAATTGTTTTGTAGACAGGACATTGGAAATGCCTTTATAAATAGGAAAATGTGCTAGGTATAAGAAGTAAAAATATTGGATTCTTCTCAATTTATTTATACTAAGGCTGCCTATAAACTGCATAGTATTCTCAAAAATGTTGTTTGGCACTGCTAGTAAAATATCTCTAGCATGTAACAAATCACACCAAACTGCTCTGCTACAGAATTTTAAAAATCAATATTTAGTAGTTATTACTAAAAGTTCTATCATGAAAGAAGCATTTTACTCTTTGCCCAGCTAGTACTTTCTAGCAAAATCTTACTGATGTTAACTGAAAACCTTTTGTTTTCTCTTAAAATTCATCTTCAATTTGTTTCCCCAAATGAAAATAGAAAGATGGATCTTCTTTAATATTAGCTCATAAAGGAACCAAGTTGCAGAAAATAGGAATAAATCAATAAATCTTTTCAAAAAAAATGTCATTAAAATAAAATGTAGAATTATTGTTATATGTCACTAGTCAAAGTGTGTTTAAAAGCACTCTGTACTACTTTTGTAACTTCGACTGAATCTGAAATTATTTTAAAATAAAAAACCAAAAAGATACAGAATGATCTTTTTCCTATTTCCTACTTTAAAAATCCTGAGTACTTGTCCTTAGCCCCTTGTCATTCTAGATGTTCACCGAGGGCTTAGAGTTCATACATTTAGGATGCTATAGGGCACGTTGCTTCTGAATAGAAGAGAACAGTACCAGAATGACTAACAGTCATAACAATAACTCTTGTCAATTGCCAAAGGAAAAACTAACTATAAACAGTACTGACAGAATTATTGGTCATCCTCAGAAAATCCATCAGCAGGGTTTCTATGGATAATAAAGGATCATCTCAGGGCCTGTTGGAAGAAACTGGTATAAAGCTTTTGGAATAATGATTCTATCTTACCCATGGGGCAAGTCTAAATTGTTTTTGTTCACTAGTTTATACACCAGTGAATTTACTTTCACCCAAATTTTGAGCTATGTACAAAATTAAGCAAATGCAAGGTTTACTGGGACAGAAAGAAAATAGAAAATGTGTTTGTTCTAGGAGCATTAATAATATTTTTCATAAGATATCCAGTGATTTTTTATTCTTCAGCCTATTAACAAATTAGTCACAACATTATGGCACACTAAACTCTGTATCTTTGTTTTTTGTTTTTTTTTTAATAAATCAAGGTAACTACAGGAAATGGATGGCATACTTAGAGCAGGATTATTTGAGGATGATGTATTTACAAAGAGACTATAAACAAAGGTGTGGAGAGATGTGAGAGGAGGGGGTAATTTGAAGCTCTTAATATCACAGTATCTGTTAATACTCCCAAACACCAAGGAGGAAGGTTGAGATAACCACAATCCAAGAGGAACCCCATTATGTTAGATGTCATCTGTGAAAAAGGGTCAAGCCATCCAAGGTAAATTTAGGTGGAGTGTACTAAAATCCAGTCAAACCTCCCATTTGTCAAAAGCATCTAGAAACTAGAAAAATCCCTCTGTTGACTTGTCTATACCTGTCAAATTTCCAGAACCAAGAGCAGGGAGAAGCAGGTAGGGATGGGAAGAGACAGATCTGGAGAGGTGAATGCAAGCCATCCAGCACAGCTTTGACACAGTATAAGTAGCATTCTAAACCCATTCTTGTTTTCATGGCAGTAGAAATGAAAAGAATAATTTAAAATCACAAATATTAGGAAGAACTAATATAGAATCTATCTCTATTATAATCTGCATATGGGCATTATCCAGGATATATTTATATTTAAGATATTTGTGGAAGATAACTTCCAAGTCATAATTTAATATGTGTGGGGAGAATATTTTAATATTATCCTAAATAAAGTAAATTAGTGAAGATATATCTGACTTCATATGTATGTATATAATTGATTGTAAAAATTACTAAATAATTTAAATATTTTCTTTCATGTCATCTCATCCATTAAATTCTGATGTTATCATGAAAAATCAGCAATTTCTTTAATATATCCCTTTTTTTAAATCCAGTCTTCCATGTCATATCCTAAAGAAGCAGGAGAATGAGGCAATAAAATGAAAAACCAAGGAACCAAGGGTTGAATTCCACATCATAAACCATTCCTATGGAAGTGAACCAGGCCAACTACTATTGTTTTTCCATTTACAAATATAAACCAGGCCTTTCAGAGAAAGACTTGACAAGATGTGATAAGAATCAATTTTTTTGGTGGGGGGAGGATACTGGGATTATACTCAGGGGCACTCAACCACTGAACCACATCCTCTACCCTATTTTGTATTTTATTTAGAGACAGGGTCTCAGTGAGTTGCTTAGCAGTACCTCACAGTTGTTGAGGCTGGCTTTGAACTTGCAATCCTCCTCCTGTCTCAGCCTCTCTAGGAATTTTTTGTTGGTTTGTTCTAATCAGTTATACATGATAGCAGAATGCATTTTGATTCATTTGTTCACAAATGGACCACAACTTTTCATTTCTCTGGTTGTACCCGATGTAGAGTCACACCACATATGCAGTAATACATGTACCTAGGGTAATGATATCCATCCCATTCTGCCATCATTCCTGCCCCTATATGCCCTCCCCTTCCCTCCATCCCATTGGCCCAAAGTTCCTCCATTCCTACCCCCTCCCATGGATCAGTATCCACTTATCAGAGAGAACATTCAGCCTGTGGTTTTTTGGGATTGGCTTACTTCACTTAGTATTATATTCTCCAACTCATCCATTTACCTACAAATGCCATAATTTTATTTTCTTTTAATGCTGAGTAATGTTCCATTGTGTATATGTACCACAGTTTCTTTATCCATTCATCTGTTGAAGGATATCTAAGTTGGTTCCGCAGTTTACATATTGCGAACTGAGCTTCTATGAACATTGATGTGGCAGTGTCACTACAATATGCGGATTTGAAGTCCTCTGGGTATAGACCAAGGAGTGGAATAGCTGTGTCAAATGTTGGTTCCATTCCAAGTTTTCTAAGGAATCTCTATACTACTTTCCATAGTGGTTGCACCAATTTGCAGTATTAACAGCAACATATGAGTGTACCTTTTTATTATTATTGCTTGTATTCTTGATAATTACCATTCTGACTGGTGTGAGATGAAATCTTAGAGTAGTTTTTATTTGCATTTCTCTAATTAATAGTGAAATTGAACATTTTTCGCATATTTGTCGATCAAAGATATTTGTATATCTTCTTCTGAGAAATGTCTATTGAGTTCCTTAGCTCATTTATTGATTGGGTTTTTTTTGGGGGGGGTGTTGGTGTTAAGTTTTTTTTAGTTCTTTATATATCCTGGAGATTAATGTTCTCTCTGATGTGCATGTAGTAACAGTGTTCTCCTACTCTGGGGGCACTCTCTTCACATTATTGATTGTTTTAGTTGCTTTTTATTTTGAATCCATCCCATTTATTAATTCTTGATTTTATTTCTTGCACTTCAGGAGTCTGGTTAAGGAAGTCAGGACCTAATTTGACATGATCAAGATTTGGGTCTACTTTTTCTTCTATTAAGTGCAAGGTCACTGGTCTAATTCCTAGGTCCTTCAGCCACTGGGATTATAGGCGTGTGCCACCACACCCAGCTGAGAATCATTTTTTATTGCTGTTTAGTAATTGATCTTTTAATGATATATTAAATCTCCACATGTATCAATTTGGTCATTTCTCCAAAACAATTATAAACCTCAAAAAAACCCAAGTGCCTTCTTGCATATTTTCTTTGGAACATTTTGCCTTTTGTCAAGAAAAAATATTTGAAATAATAGGATCTAGTTCATCACCTAGTCTAGCACTATGCCTCCAAAGAAGTCTTCATAAATATATACTGAATGAATAAAAAAATGCCAGTTGACACAATTACATTTTTGTGGCCTGCAACCAAGTACTTAACAACTAAATATCTGATATGATTTAAAACACCATCATGAATTCAACCTTCTTGTGCTTTAAACATAGGAGGGCAGTGGGGAAAAAGATAAAATGCCTGCTAAATGCAAGAAATTTATACCAGGCTATACAAGAGGAAACATCAAAAGCTGTATCAAAAACTATACAGATAAAAACTATGAGACTCCATTTGTTATTACCATTTAATAAGAAAGCAGTAAATTCATTGTGAAAACCACAACTTGTACTGTCTTGTCATGATCTCCTCAAACATATGCAGAAGAGATTGCTAAAATGCTTTCCAGGCAATCCTGGGAAAAGAAAAAACATATTTGGATCATGCTCAAATATAGCAATGAACACACTTGTTCCCCAAACACAGAGATGTGAACCTAGTTTATTGTCGTGATGGTGGCATCAAGTTGGTGTCAAATTTCAAAAAGAGCTAAGGAAGTCCAAATATACTACCAAAATATGCAAAAGAGGACAGGTCGTCTGCTCTGGTTTGAAGCGACCTCATGAGGCTCTTACTGATATCCTGTGATCCCCAGGGTTGAGGATTTCAGTATTAATTGCATAGTCATATTGGAGAGACCCTAGATATCTAACCATGTCAAATATATTCAAATTCATAATCACAAGTTGGGAAAGTCTAAGTAGAGAACTTAAAGAGAGGAGATGACTGAATCACCAAGCAAATAAGTATACAGCTGCCTATTAAATCAAAATCATTACCCATAAGGAAAGGACACCTGAAATCTGGTATACAGGAGCTTAAAGTTCTTCATTTTCACATTTTGGCCAGGAAGGACATAGTCATCAACAGGTGAAAGCATAAAGAAAATGAGGTGTGTGTGTTTGTGTGTGTGCATGTGTATGTGTATGTGTGTGTGTGTGTATATATATATAAAGTTTTACTCAGTCATAAATAATAATGAAATTTTGGCATTTGATGGTAAATGATGAAACTAGAAAACATCATGCTAAGTGAAATAAGCTAGACTCAAAAAGATAAGGGTCAAATATTTTTTCTCATATGTAGAAGCTAGAGAGAGAGAAAAGAAATTTAAAAAGGGATCTCATGAAAAAATAAGGGAGACCAACAGAAGAGGATTAAGAGAAAGAGAGAAGAGAAGGGTATGGGGAATGTTTTAGTCAGCTTTTGTGCTGCTGTGTCCAAAAGATCTCACAAGAACAATGGAGAGGAGGAAAAGTTTACTTTGGCTGATAGTTTCAGAGGGTCAGTTCATGGTCAGCCAACTTTATAGCTTTGGGCCCGAGGCGAAGAAGAACATCACAGCAGAAGGGCCGAAGAAAGCAGCTGAAGACATGGCAACTGGACACAGACAGCTCCACTTACCACAGACAAAATATAAGCACCAAAGGCACCCCTGCTAGTAACCTACCTCCTCCAGTCACACCCTGTTTGCCTACAGTTACTGCCCAGTTCATCCATATCTACTGATTAGGTTAAGGCTCTTGCAATCCAATCATTTCACTTCTGAACATTCTTGCTTTGTCTTACACATGAGTTTTGGGGATACCACATATCCAAACAATGACAGGGATGTACTAGGGAATGAAATCTAGCAAATTATGCTATGTCGATGTATCACAATGATTTCCACTTCTATATGTAATTATAATGCAGTAATTTAAATAATAACAATAATAATATAAAGAAGACTAGTAGAGGGGCTGGGGATGTGGCTCAAGTGGTAGCGCGCTCGCCTGGCATGCGTGCAGCCCGGGTTCGATCCTCAGCACCACATACAAAGATGTTGTGTCCGCCAAAAAAACCTAAAAACTAAATATTAAAAATTCTCTCTCTCTCTCTCTCTCTCTCTCTCTCTCTTTAAAAAAAAAAGAAGACTAGTAGAGTAGAGCAAGCAGATTGGGGGAATCAGGGGAGAGGGAAAGGGAAGGTATTGGGGAATGAGATTAAACAAATGAATGTTATGTGCATGTATAAATATGGTTAATGAATCCTACTACTATGTATAATTGTAATAAACCAATCAAAAAGAATTCTGAAGCAAAAACAAAATGAAAATGGTTAAGGACCCTTTGATTGTAGAAGTTCTATGATCTATATATTAAAGACCTTAGTTAACTAGGTTATCCCATACATTGTGCAGGATATAAAATATGCTAAAATTTCACCATATTCTTTACATAAAAAAGAGCAGATAAGATACTGTTTGTCTCTAAACTGATGTACAAGATTCCATTAAAAATAAAATTTAGCAAACATATGGAAATGTTCCATTAAAAATAAAATTTAGCAAACGTATAGAAATGTTCTTATCATTGACTCAAAGATTTATGATGACTGCAGTTTGCTATGCTGGAACACAATAGCTTATCATTTTCCCAGAAAGTTCTTAAGAATAGTCAGGTTTTGAACATAAAACTGGCCCACTAAGAAAAATTATAGGATAGTGTACAGTACACCACATTCTTTACATTAAAAAAAAAAGAGCAGACAAGATAATGTTTGTCTCTAAACTGATGTACAAGATTCCATTAAAAATAAAATTTAGCAAACAATATGTATGAAAATACAAGACTTTATTATTCTTAAGAGCAATGAACCCAAACTAAACTCTATAATCATTATAAATATTCTTCTTTGCTATGTGCTTTATCTTTGCCCTAAAGAAAACCTTCATCTATTTATATTCAGTCTGCTCCTATCATTTTGTTTATTTATATTTAGATTAAAACAGTCCTTTGCCTGCTTGTCTCTATCATTGCTCACAAGTTTAAAGGCCAAATTGCTATCAAATTTCATCCATTCATTAATCTTTTGGCTCTACTTACTGGAAGTTCAATATCTGGTCAGGGACTTCAGTTTCAAATGATATGCAATATTTGTATCACGTGAATCTGATCTAAATAACACAGTCTGGGAAGTCAGTTGGAGGTCATTTGGCTTACATAAATACTACTTGACCTACAGAATAAACACTAACCCAGCACACAGGAACTAACATTGCCTTTCATTTATCCCATGGACCTGACCATGGAAGAAAGTAATAGGTAGCTTTATTGCTGCAGTATATTTGAGACTGTAATTTTTTACTCCAAATAGTAATTTTTACCAATTCTCCCTGCTTGTCACTTTTCTTTTATGTCTTGCATTCTTTTGTGTCTTGAAGATTTGGGGCTCTTCAGGAATTCCCCTTAAAATTAAAATGCCACAGGGGAACACAAGAATGGGTGGTGGATACATCATTGCAGCAGCTCAAAAGTTGAAGAATTGAAGAATCCAAGAAAGACAGACATATGTTAAAGGAAGATGTGAGAAATCACCCTAAATGAAGATTGCCTATCTCCTAATTTTCCCAAGAAATAAACTAACCCATCTCATGCTACTCATCTTTACAAAGAATTCAAACCTGATTGCCATCAAGAAATAGTAAATTTCTATGTTCAAACTATAAGATATCTCTAAATTATAAAAGTTGAAGATACATCTTATTTTCTCCAAGCACATTTCTGAGATGACAATAAAAAGCCATTGTATTTGGCCAACCTTTTAGTTTTCCCCTGAAGTGTGACAACTAATACTAATTAAGAAAACGCGAATGGTGGCTGTTTGCAATCATCCTTTTCCTGATCCTGTTTATCACATATTTCATTCAACTCCCACGATTGGACTATGATAATTATATTTCAAGGTCTTTAAAAGACACACACACACACACACACACACACACACACACACACACACACACACACTTTTTAGTTGTAGGGGAACATAGTACTTTTATTTTAGTTTTGTCTATGCAGTGCTGAGGATCGAACCCAGGGCCTCACACATACCAGGTGAGGGCTGTACCACTGAGCCACAACTCCAGCCGTTTTTCAAGGCCTTTTTACTAAAGCTGATCTTCATGAGAATATGTCTGTATTGCTTTTTTATAATCCCCATCTTGCTCCTTATAAAAGATGAGACAATTAAACCCACCTGGAATCTTATCATGGTTTATGACTCATGCATGTAAAAACTTCTGGGGCACCCAAACAAAAATAACATTTTCAAATATAAACATCAGTGTTGATAGAATGAATTACTGTAATGGCATGGTAACAAAACCTTTTGTAAATCAGATGGTTTCAAATTCTTTGCTTTTAGTGAAATTGGAGGGCCAAAATAAATTGTCAACTGATAGATCTTTAAAATTAATCTTGAGAAAAGTTTACTATGTGAATTTTGGCATTTATTGCAGAAAAAAAATCAAAGAATTGAGTAAATACTGTGACAACATCATACTGTATAACACTGCTATAGAAAACTTCTTCCATTACATTTTCATGTACTTATTTGTATGAATAAAATTTATTAGAATTTATGCACTTAAAAATTAATAGAAATAAAACTGATACTAAGTATTGTTTAATCATAGAAATAAATAATATACTTGGACACATGAAATTGGAAAATACCTCTCCCATCTATCTCATTTATACAATATATCTGAAATGACTTTTCTTTTTATGGTAATAATTATGAAAATTTATAATATATCTTTGCTTTGAACAATCATAAATTAACACTGTTATAATGATAATGCAATATAAGAAATGTTTTTAAATACTTTCAGGATTTTAAAAATTTTTATAACAATGAATACATGTCTTTTTAAAAGGTATATAACAATTGATCTATAAAAGCATACAGGTATTTATGTTATGGCTTTTAAAAGAAAAATGGAATGGAAACTTTCTAGAAGAAAAAGACATAAAATTTCCAAGTGTTATAAAGAGATTGTTCAAGTGTTTTTAACATGATTGCATTTTTGTGGGTAACTGAATTTATTTGCCATTGGTAGATTTTAAAATGATACAGTACTTTTATTAATATGTCAATATTTATGACACAATGATAAGTGCATCATTTGCAATAGAAAATTTGGGATGTCAATTTAAAAATGTGTAAACAGGTAAATCATTTGTCAAAATTCTCTAAGCATTAAAAGAGAACAATTGATACTGCTGCCTTCTCCATGGTGAAGCAATTTGATAGCATGTTGAGCAGGTTATAAACAAGCCTGCAAAGGACAATAAGGTTTTAAGGCTCTGGCCCATTGAAACCATTTATTATTTCACCATCCACCCTAATTGCCAGCATTGCTTCAGGAGCCTGACTGGAATCTAAAAGATTACATGTGAGTTACCTTTCAAGTACAGTACTGACTTCATATTTTCATTTCATTATCAAAGGATGAACATTATTTCACTGATACCTGAACTTATTTGTTAATTTTAATTTTTAAGCAGCATCATCATCACTAACAATGTATCATTTAGAGACATGAACTCTAACCAGGAAGAAGAAACTCCAAAGAGTTGCTACCCCAACTCTGCCACTACTAGCTGAGTGAGCTTAGATAACTCTGTTAAATTCTACAATCTCAGTCTTTCAGTCTGAAAAAGGAAGAAGTGATTTTTTGCCTTGCTATTTCACTGGAGCTTTGTGAAGAAAGATGTTGTATTACTTCTTACTAGACTGTAAAGATCTATGTGAAACTGAAGTACTTTCATCACTATTATTTAATAAAAATCATTATTATTTACTGGGCTTTCAGAAATGTGCCAGACACTACTAGAAAATAAACACAAGATTCCACTTTCATCCTTAAAGAATTTCCAAATTGGTGAGAGAATGTGAGGGTAAGAGTGACATTGGTAGAGTAAGAATAAAATATAAAGCAATTCTGCTGATCTGACATTCATATTGTCTATTTTATTCTTCGACAACAGAGAATATTCTTCGACTGATTAAACCCAAGGAAACACATCCCATGAACTTTTTTTCTTCTTTTCAGCATTAATATGGATTGTAAGAAAAAGAGAGCTACATGATCTCTCACCATCTCAAATTCTTCAAAATTAAAGAGACTTAAATATAACAAGACTTGTGCTTTTCAGCTTGTGTATATTTTTAAATATTGTTTGGATAGTTTAAGATTTTTATGAAGAAAAAAGCTAAATGAAAATGAGGTGTTGTTTACAAAAAGTGTTCCTCTAAAATAAAATGATTTGTAATCCCAGCTACTCCAGAGGTTGAGGCAAGAGGATAACAAGTTTGAGGCCAGTCTGGATAACTTGATGAAACCCTGTCTCAAAATAAAAGGGCTAGGAATGTAGTTCAGTGATAGAGCAGTTGCTTAGCATGAGTGAGGTCCTCAGTTCCAACCCCAGCATCACCAAAAAATAAATAAATAAATAAATAAATAAACTGCAACAAAATGAAAATTTCCTCCATTTATTCATGCAATATATTTTTAGTGAACAGCACAGGATATGACAGAACATATGTTCATGTGGGATAAGATAAACAATAAAAATAAGAAAAACCCAAAATACTTATAGATTGATAGCTAGCAGTGGGTGACAAAGGTCTACTGAAAAAGTCAACAGGCAGAGGAAATACAAAAAGTTCAAAACACACCAGTCAGGAATATACTCAAGATGTCCAAATAATAGAGATAATGGCTGTACGTTTAAAGCAGAAGGAGAACCATGGGAGACAGAGTCATAGAACAGATCTGAGCCAAATCAAATAGACCTTTGCTGGCTGGACATAGAATTTGACTTTTATTCTAATCATACTGGGAAGACATTGAAATGTTTTAAGCAGGGAAAAAATATTATTTGGTCTATGTTTTCAAAAGATCATTCTGGCAACTTTGTATATATGGAAATTGTGAAGATATTCTGATTGATATGTCCGAAATAAAGAACAGCCTCAGCAAAAGGGAAGGCCCAGGGGAGAGATGGGTGGGAGGATGAAGCAAGGGATTAAATGCCAAGAGAACTGTGCTGAGATGGGCTACAGAGTGAGTCCATGGAACAATCGCAAAAGCAGTTACAAATGGATCTTCCTCTCTGTAGTACTCTTTCCCCTTTATCCTAGATTCTTTAGAATCTACCACCTAAATCTGTCTTCTAGCTGTCCAAATGTCCCTGCTACTCGTACCCAGTGTGCCAACTTAATCAACAATTCTTCACATAACTCTCATTTAAAAAAAAATAAAGACTATTCACTCAATGAGACTAGGGTTAAAAGGGAAGCAATCTGATTCTCCTAACACTAAGAAGAGTTTTTACAACTACAGGTATATATACATTTTTAAAAACTTGTTAAAACACATGGATAACAACAGAGAAAGTTTTTACAACTATATAAGGAACTTCAGTCAATTGAATAATGGGAGGAATGGTCAAGAGTATGGGGAGGAGCATTCTCTGTGTATAATTCGCCCCTGCAAATTACAGTATATTAAATAATGCCTGTTATATAGATATTTAGTAACAAATGAATATTACACATAACAGAGTATTTCCTTTTTTGAAAAATATGATCATTTGTTTGCATTATAATGTGATAAATCAATTCAGTTTATTCTTCTACTTTTGATACCGAATAACAGGTAACAGAAAAGTATAATTAAGGAAATTAAATGTTCTACCAAAACAAAAGAAAGCTACCAATGTCTGAGTACCTCACATCAGTTCCATTAGCACTATTCTATGCCATTGAGAGCTAACCATAGTGACTCAATAAATATCAAGTTTAAAATATGAAAGCAAGCTGCAGTGCTACTACTTTTTTAAAAGTGAAGAAATAAATAAGGAGAGGGAGTTGGAATAAAAATTTTTTTTAATTAAATGATCACAGTAGTCTCCAATGTGCAAGACACTGCAGGGAAAAGAACATACTCCAAATTCATCTGGAGATTAACTGTATATTTAGTTAACACTGATCATTCTGCAATGACCTATTCAGGCAGCATTGAATTCTGAGAGACACATAGATTCATATAACTATTTATCAGCCAGTTCCTGTCATAATTACAGACTCAAAACATATACTTGTTATTTCCTACCAAGATGCTTTAAAATGTCACATAGTGCAAATCAATAGGAAACATTAGCTCCTATTTGGAAATATTTCCAAAAATAACCACTCCTTATTTTTCAGTATCATAAGGCAATAAGGAAAACCATACAAATACATTTTGACATACCTGAACTTGTTTAAACGCCAAAACATGCTTTATTTATTTTGTAAGACACTATAACATTTGACTGCTCTCCAACAGAAGATACGATCATAACTGGTGCTTTTCTTGATTTGAATCATAATTGTGAATATCATTTTTTTTCAGTGTAATATCCTCAATTTGTTTCTGTACTCACCAGTACCAAAGTACCTTATCTTCTTATTCAAAATAGTTGCAATGAGTAGACTATTCTTTTCCCCACCATTTAATTTGCTGCATTTACTCACCAATAAACTAAGAAACATGTTGCCACTAATATTTTAAGAGAAAATCATGAATACATACCATTATTTCCAATGCAATCTTTAACTTCTTTGGTTTTATGTTTTTCTTTCTCTTATGCTGAAAAAATAGATTAGTAATAACATTACTAAACATTTTATTAGTGTTATCCTACTGTATATTAAACATACATATGTGTATGCATATACAATAGGTTAAAAATAACAGTACTAGTGGCTGTGATTGTAGCTTAGAGGTAGAGTGCTTGCCTAGCACATGTGAGGCACTGGGTTTGATCCTCAGTACCACATAAAAATAAATAAATAAATAAATAAATAAAATGAAGGTATTGTGTGTATCTACAACTAAAAAAACTTAAAAATAACAGTACTAATGTTATTAGGATTACTAAAAACAGTGGGAAAATATTTAAAGTGCATTTTTGGCTTTAGGATACATCCTAGTGGGGGCATACAGTTAAATTAACTGTTTTTAAATCACTTGACATATTTATTATTATAATAACTATAGCAGATATAGATATAGACATAGACATAGATATGGATATATCTTGGTGACATGTGAACTATGTAACTACTTATCAGCCAGTTTTTTCATAATTACAGACTCAGACTAGACACTTTTACATAAAGAGATATGATACTTTGGAAGAAATAAGTACAGCGGGGAATCAACCATCATACTTCTTCCCCGAGGATAGTACCCTGAAATAAATGATTCTCATAATCATGATTTGAATCAAGAAAAGCTTTATTTATGACCACATGTTCTGTAGGAGAGCAGATACATGTTTTTTAATATATTAGAAAATAAATAAAATGTTCCAGTATTTAAAGAGATAGTCAGAGACAGAGAGTCCTAATAATATTCAATAAACTTTAGTTTCTTACTTCTCTTATAAAAGCAAATTAACACCGGCTGTGGCAGTGCACACTTGTAATCCCAGATACTTAAGAAGTTAAGGTAGAAGGAAGACAAGTGTGAAACCAGTGTGGGCAATGCAGTAAAACTCTTTCTCAAAATAAAAAATACAAAAGAGGGCTGGGGTAATAGCTCAGTGGTAGAGCACTTACCGATCACATGTGAGGCACTAGGTCAATCCTCAGCACCACATAAAAAAATAAAAAAATAAAAATAAATAAATAAATAAATAAATAAATAAATTATGCCAATCTACAACTAAAAATATTTTTTAAAAAAATAAAAAGTAGCCCAGTGATACATTACTTTGCCTAGCATGTATGAGGCTCTGGGTTGGATCTTCAGTACCACAAAAACTAAAACACTAACAATATTGGAAATTACTTTCTTTAGTTGCTCTTTCCAGAGGTTTTAAACTTGGGATACATAGATGGAATTCAGAAAAATCTGTGAACCTGGGTGGGGGAAAATTACATCTTTGTTTTCATTACCTTTTTAGCTGAAATTTAACATTCACTTTGATTATACTTGTAGGTTACAAATTACAGAAATATTGATAATATCTGCAAGTATACTACAATTATTGAATGTTATATACTCTAAGTTATATATAGAGAGAGATATTATGTATATTTATATGTGCAATTTTTATAGCATTGAATCCTTGTAAAACCCAATGAATCTAACAGGTGTAATGTATCTTGCCCATGATCAAACAGTTAATAAAAATATAGGGTCTGAAATCAAGGCCTGTGTGATTTCCACTACATCAGGAAGCCAATACAGTAATACACAAGAAATGTACACATTTTAAAAGAGAAAGCTTAGAGAAAACAATGTTAGTAAGGAGGAAGAGGGGGGAAGGGAAAAGGGGGAAAGGATTCCTTAGTGGTAAAACTTCATACAGAAGAAATGAGCCAGAAATAATGTTCTTTTGGGGTGAATCTGCTCTTAAAATCCTCCAGCTGACCTTGCTGTTCCATCCATGTCTAAAACCAGCCTCATGTACCACCTCTGGCCAACTTCCAGGAGAATGGCTTGTGGATTGCCAACATTCCAAAAATATTTCAATCAAAAGAATGAAATATATCTTGAATAATGAGGTAGTTCTTGATGCTATCTCTCAATAATCACTGATATTATAATAGCTTTTATATACTAGGTTGTTCTTAACTGCTGTGTGAGTAGGATTATATAGGTAGAACTCAAGAGATCCGAAATGGTGAAACTTCAAGATCCAGCATCATAAAGCATGGACTAGATAAGCAGTGAGTGTTGGTATGCACCCTGTGATTAGTCCCATCCGTCTTTCCTGGTTATAGCTGATTCAGCACACACTCTCATCAATACAAGCACATCTCTACCCACAGCTCATGTTCCAGAAGTAAATGTCTGACACAAATGTCTCCCCTGGACAATTGAGCCAGCAAACTACTGTATGATGTAACATCACCTTCATCAAGCAATATCCACAAATCCCCCTTAGAACTGGTTTGTAAATTAATGTTGTTAATCCATTGAGCTAAAGCACCAAAGAGATCATTTATTTTGCAAAACTCTAGTCTTCATTTTTTGTATTGCTTACAACATTATTATAGCAGCCAAAATGTTTGCACAATAGCTATTTTTTATAGGCTGATTCATTTCATATTTGAATTTTTTAAGTTCATGGGGTGCTTAGGATAGGAAAATCTTTTTTGTCCCAGGCTGATTATGTATCCAGATTGAACTGAAGCCTGTTGATTTCAGTCTTTACTTTCAATAAGGGAAAAACTCTAGGGGAAAAAAGTCTAGTTCTATCCATTAGCTGAGTCAAAATGAGCAGTTCCTAGAGATGTCTAAATTCATCACAGAAGGTCTTCCTGCCAACTGCTTCACACTTTTTTTTTGGCTGCTGTTCACACCTTGCGTTTGTTCCAGGACATAAGACCCTGAGTCGGCAGCTCACCCTACCATTCTTCCTCATCAGCATTTGACTTCAGTCCCTTGTGATAGGTCAACTGTTTTCAGAGACAGTGACAACTATTTCTCTCATCTCACCTGTTGTTTTCCACTATGACTTTGTATTTCTTCCCATTGAGAGTCTGTTTCTCACCCACTTGAATTCAGCCTGGACTTGGGATTTGTAGGAGTAACACCAGGTAACTTCAAATTGGGGGTGGGTGGGTCATAAGAAGCCATATAGTTTACACCTTTCTCTCTTCTGGAATCCTGAGAACACCATGCTGTGAACGAGTCCAGTCTTGCTAAACATAGAATGAGAGGCCATGTGAAAGAGAACCAAGGTTCCCCAACTGACTGCCAGCGTCAACTGCCAAAAGTATGAAGAAGGACATCCTGGGCCTCTGACCCCAGGAAAATCATCATTTGATTGTAAATCATGCAATCCCAGGAAAAATCAGCAAAGCCCAAAGCAGAGAACTGACATATATAATTGTGGTTTTTAAACTACTAACTGTTGGGGTTGTTTGTTACATAGCAATATGTAGCCCCTTTAGCAGCCTTTCCTAAGAATAATTTAGTGTTTTATCTCAATCTTTGTTCAAGAGGGGAAAAACGGAAGTCTTTGCCAATACATTTTTTCCCAACCAATAATGGTTGCATTTAATGCCAAATTTCAGTCTCCAAAACATATGGATGTGACCATAATATGATGATAAAACTCTTTCAACTGCTATCTGTTAATACACAGATTAGAAAATATTTACTGAGGGACTGGGGTTGTGGCTTAGTGGTAGAGTGTTAGCCTAGCATGCATGAGGCACTGGGTTCGATCCTCAGCACCACATAAAAACAAAATAATGTGTCCACCTAAAGCTAAAAAATACATAAATAAATACATATTTTAAAAAAGAAAGAAAATATTTACTGTGTGCTTAGAACAGGGCATCAAAAAATCAGAGTATGAGCCAGGTGTGGTGGCATATAATCCCAGTGACTTGGGAAGCTAAGGCAGGAGGATCACAAGTTCAAAGCCAGCCTCAGAAACTTAGCAAGCTCCTATCTTAAAGTAAAAAATAAAAAAAATTTAAAAAGACTGGGGATGTGGCTCCATGGTTAAGTGCCTCTGGTGTTCAATCCTTAATATCAAAAATAAAAATAAAAAGAGTATGAATACTGAATTAAGAAAGACTAATTGGAATGGTAGTAGAACTTTTAAGAACTGTATTCCTTGTACCTAAGCTAACCAAATAGACTTTTGTAGAGCTGGGTTGTATGCATTGCTCAGCCTAAGTCATAGAAAGATCCCTTAGTATTGTACTTCCTAATCATTATTTTTTTTGGTCTTTTTCCATTCTTGGTGTTTTCTCAGCTCCACAGCTTATAGATTACAAATACTTAGGACAGATATTATTTACCAGAGTCATATATGCTATTTATGAAAACCCTAGACAGTAAGCAAAATTTGGGAGCAGAAGTTATATTGCTTTAATCAAATCACAAAAAGAGAATATGATATACTGATTTATAGTATAAGGTGCCAGATATTAGTACATATATTATTAATACACCTCAGTGAATTCTTACATAAAAGAGAACTCATATAGAAAATAACCACTATACTGTAGCCAAACACCATAGCTATCCTCCAACACAACCATCACCAACAAGTGAGCATCTACCTCCCTAGGCTATAATAAGGCACTCAACATCCTCTACTATAGTAGTATCATAGAAGTCAAGTAAGGATCAGGGGTATTCATTCTCACTGGGCAATAATGAGCCACATCCCCACATACCCATGGTGTTTGTGGATAACACGTAGAAAGCACAGACTCCTATCCCACCCATAAGTAATGAGAGTGGAGTCAGAAGGGCCCGAGGAGAGAATCAGGAGTTCTGCTGCTGGTCATTCCTCCTCTCCCTGTGGTGTCAGTAGTAGCAGGCAGAGAGCATTAAGGAGGTTTCCTACCTTTCCTAAGCAGAAAGATATTTGGAGAGACCAGGTGGGAGCTGGAACTCCCATTCGTTCTCAGTAGTAGCAATAAGTGCCCTGCCTTGGGTATCAGTGGTACCAGACAGAGGCACCTGGATGGACTTCAACCCCCATCTGACAGTAAAAAGCGGCAACCCTTATTCTCTTAATGTCAGAAAAAAGTCATCTCAAAACAGAGTAAACAAGATCTGGAGTCTCATAACATGTTCTGGTTAAAGATGTCACTTTTTTATCATGCCAAGAAAGAGAATGATCTAAAATTGAATGAAAAATTACAGTTAACAGATGCCAATAAGAAGGTGATAGAAAACCTGGAATTATCTAAGTCATCAGGAGAATCCAATTCCCCTTCCTATTTTAAAAAGATTTTAAAATAGTTACAATCAAAAATTTCAAGGAGCTAAGATCCCTGAAACAAAATAAAAGTCTCAGCAAAAAAGTTGAAGATATAAACCAAGACCAGATAGAAATTTCCAGACTGAAAAGGCAAACAAACAAAAAAGTAACTGAAATAAGCTCAGGGATAGGCTCCAGAGCAAAACAGAGACAAAAGAATGAGTGAACCAGAAGACAGAAAAATAGTAATCACCCAATCTGAAACTGGAGAAAAACTAAATCAAAAAAAAAATTTAACAAAGTGTGAGAGACCTGTGGAACTATCACAAAAGATCTAACGTTTATGTTTTGGAGTTTCTGAAGGAGTAAAGAAAGAGAATGAGTCTGGAAAATACTCCAAGAAATTATAGATGACCCAAAACCTTCTAAGTTCATAAAATACATAAACCTACAGATTCAAGAAGGTGGGCATAGCCAAAATGGATAAAGCCAAAGAAACCCAAATCATTATACATCTAATCAAACTTCAAAAACTAAAGAAAAAAATCTTGCAAACAGCAGAAGATAAGCACCTTACCTTACCACTAAAGGAAACTGGGTACAAGTCCATAAGATCTCTCTGTAGTATTACCTTCAATTGCAGCTATAGTTATTTCAGTTTAATTGTAAAATTTCCACAATGGTGAGGGAAAAAATATTTCCTGAAAAGTTACTATGGACTTCTATTTTACTTCTCTGAGCCAGAATTAACTTCACCATGTGAAAAATTCTGAGGTCCACAGAAAGATAAATAGGCTTACTTGACTAGAGTAACGATAAGACAGTAGCAAGCAAATTATAAAACCTCAGAATAAATTCTGTCTCTTCAAAGCTCTTTGAAATTTAAAAAATAATACTCTATTAAAAACAGATATTAGAAGTTTTGCCCCAGAAAGTAGTTCCAAGCACTGCTTTGAGGATTCTGATTAGGACTTTCCCTGTTTATTTGCTATCATAATCTATGTCTGGAAATAGTAAAGTGGTAATTACATTTAAGGCAAGTTATACCTGCCATTCCAACTCTTGGTTAAAGCCCTTTCTACCTCCAGTGAATCCAAAGCCATCAGGTAAATCTGATTTCCTACCTTCAAACTTAGCTACTGGAATTTAAATAATATTTTCATTTATTATACATTCATGAAAACTTTCAACAGCTTTCCACTTCCTACAGGAAAGGTACAAACATCATAGTCTAGCACACAAAGCCACTACCTAGTCCCCATTCATTTCTCTAATTGATATACTTCTCACCTAAAGACCATCCACTGTAAATAGAATGGTTTGTTCACTGATCTCAAACTTCTTTTTATCTTCTCAGCTCTATTTTTCTCATACTATTATTTTTTCCTGGGAAATTTCCTACTCCTCCCTGCTTCCCCAAATTCTATTCTTTGAAGTCCCACCTCCATTCTGAAGCTTACCTTGGAGATGTATCTCTCCACTTCAATTTGATGAGGGGAAATACATTATTGTGATTCACATTAATATCTGAAATTCTTCAAACCAAGCTCAGATCTCTAATCTGCCACTAATTATCTCTTCTTTCTTCCACCATTCATCTCACTTCCCAACCTAGTATGAGTTATTTGTCATTCATATTTTTTGCCTAAGTCCCAGCTCCCTATTCAGATTGCAAGTTATTTAACAGGTCCTTTCTCTCTACAGGTCTCTGAAAAAAGAAAAAAAATGTTTGTGTTAATAGTGATAGGGACTTTAACACTAGATCTGGTGTAGCAGTAACTTGTTCTCCCTTCTGTAACCCAAATTCCTTAAATACAAAATAAAAAAGGGGAATTAGATTAGTGGTTCTTAACCAGAGATATACATTAAACTCACCTGAGGTCATCTTTAAAATTATGCATATCTATGTCCACCTACTTCCTCTACCTTAATTCAGTAGGTCTGTAATGGATTCTGGGAATTTGAATTTTAAAGCCACTAAATTGGTTCCCCACTCTACTTGAGAATCATAGTATGGGATGTTCTCTGAGGACCCTTTCAGGTTTATTACTATTACAAAACATTTTAGATTCCAGGAGCATTAAATTGGTAGTCTATCTCTTTTTAGCTCTAATTGTGTGATTGATATAGGCATAAGAATGTGAATTATTGTTTGTGGGTATAATACATCATATTAATCATGCAAGTGAAAAACAGATTTAAATTTGATGAGGGGAAATACATTATTGTGATTCACATTAATATCTGAAATCTTCAAACCAAGCTCAGATCTCTAATCTGCCACTTATTAGCTGTGTGACCTCAAAAAGGTGACTTAAACCCCCAAGGGTTCTCTCTCTGCTTTGATAAAATGTAGACAAAGGTAGTACCTAGCTCATAGGGCTGTTGTGAGAATTAGTTAATATGTGTAACACAATTTTGCATAGTACCTGGACTATACTAGATTCCCAGTGCATTTCAGCTGTTGCTTAATATAAATTGCTAATGCAATGAACTTCTATTCTTCCCTCCCCACCCCTTATTATGTTAGCATCTAAATATCAGAGAGAACATTTGGCCTTTTGTGTTGGGGGACTGGCTAATTTCACTTAGCACGATCTCTCCAGTTCCATCCATTTACCAGCAAATGACATAATTTCATTTTTCTTTATGGCTGAGTATATTCCATTGTGTATATATACCACATTTTCTTTATCCGTCATTTGTTGAGGCACCTATGCTTGTTCCATAGCTTTGCTATTGTGAATTGAACTGCTATAAACATTGAAGTGGCTGTGTCATTGTAGCATGCTGATTTTAAGTCCTTTGGGTATATGCTGAAGGGTAGGATAACTGGGTCAAATGGTGGTTCCATTCCAAATTTTCTGAGGAATCTCCATACTGCTTTCCAGGGTGGTTGAACCAATTTGCTATCTCCCTGGCAGTTAGAAAAAGGGGAAAGGGAATGAAAGGAAGGAAGGGAAGATGAGATTAGGAAAGACAGTAGGAAGAATCAGACATAACTTTCCTATGTTCAGATATGAATACATGACCAGTGGAACTCCACATCATGAATAACAACAAATGGGATAGGTTATAATCCATGTATGTATAATATGTCAAAATACACTCTATTATCATGTATACCTAAAAAGAACAAATATTTTAATTTTTAAAAAGAAAAATAAAACACAATACAATTCCAAGATGGCTTTTCTTTCTCTAATAAGACACAGTCAATTCCCTCTTCAAAAAATATATATGAATTGTTAAAACTTGATTCATCTGGAGATGTTTATCACCCCAGGGCAATCAACATACAGTTTGAGGAAGCTATAGAAAAATTGAGTCTAAATTCCTAGATGCATCTAGTAACTGACAACTAAACAAATCATATATTTTATCACAAAAGTGTTCCCATTTTAAAAATATGTGTGTGTTTTTTGTGACTAATAGCAATTTAGGAACACAGTGTCACTGATGCCACAGTCTGGCTGGGCACAATTCAGGAGCCACTTGTCAAAAGAAACGAACTTTATTTTTAGAACACACACACCACACCATACAGCTCCTCAGGAAAAACCCTCAGAGCCCAACTGCCACCACTGGCTTCCCACAAGCCTCTCCACCTCCCCCACTCCTCCTGCTCTTGAGGCCGATTGGCTGGGTCGCGTGGGTGGAGCCAAAAAAAGTCCCCCAATGAGCAGCTCCGTGGTCTGAAAGGGCAGGGAAACAGCCCAATGAGCATCATGCAGAGGAGCCAATCAGTTGGCAGCTAGAAGTTTGCTGGGGCCGCTGTGAGCCAATCATCAGCTGGCAGTGGAAGTTTGCTGGCAGCTGGAAGTTTGCTGGCAGCTGGAAGTTTGCTGGGGCCCCTTTCGCTGTGGCTCTCAACACACTGAATTCATAGTTACTTTTGTCATTATATATTTTACAGTGAATATATACTATAAATACACTATTACCATGTAAAGTTTCTTCAATTTATTTTTTTCTCTTTAAAGAATTCAAACAGACTGAGAAATACTAGCCCCAGAATATTAAGTTACTATCAGAATTATTTCCTAAAATTATTTACCATCTTCATCTCAGAGATCTGGGTAAAGTAATTTGCAGTGATGACATAATACACAAGGACTTAAAGTTTTGTAAATAAAACCAAAAAAGGAAAAATACAAACTGCTGAATATTTAAATTTTATTTTGAAAGAGATAGATTTGAAGATGGAGAGAAAAAAAACTATTGCTACTGGATAATGTGCTGGCCAATAAAACTGCTACAGTCTTTGGGTAGATTTCTAAAACTGCTTGGAATTTATAATTCAATAACGAAACTCTTGAAAAAAGAAAAAAAAAAACAAAGAAATTAGCAATACATTAGAGTGTCACTCTTTCCATAAGTGTTTTATGTGGATATGGAAAAGGCCAAACAAACAACACTTTTTCACTTAAATCAACAAAAATAAATATGAGGAAGGAGGCACTCATTAAGTATGTTCTGCTACATCTTTCAAACTGGGGTGTCAGGAGCCATCCATGGATTCCTTGTGGGTCACCACACATGGAAGTCTCATAGATACAGACATGTGGTGTCTGGGAATGACCAGTGGACTTTTCCTCTGGTCAGTTGCCCAGGGACAATGTGAATCTCTCTTGCTCTGCTATGGCTCACATAGCACCTGAGATGGGTGTGACCTGTCAAGATGTCAGTCAACCTGCTGACTGTAAGACATCACAAAGCTGTAAGACATCACAAAGCAAGACTCCGCCCTTGAAATCTTATCCCTGCCTTTGATGTACCCCCTTAAATAAACCACCAGAGCCATTATATCTTTGTCTAGTTCCAGAATCCATGCGGACTAGATCTATCAGGGGCTTTACTTTCTGTAAATATATTTCTGAGTATTTGTGCTTTGTTATTTACCAATTATTTGAGATTGTAAGTTTTAGGGTGGCTTGGATTATCCTGGACAGGAAGAAGAACCCCTTCATGAGACACTGGCCATTGCCACCCCCCCCCCTCCATACTGGGGGAAACTTTTTTCCTAGATAATTAAGACCTAAATTTAAAAGAAGAAAAACTAACTTCTTTGACAGAGAAACAATAACAAAAATGAGCCAGATTCTTATAACATTGTTTTAGAAAACTCCAAATTTTTACTCATATGGTTTTTCATTTCAGTATTGTTAGGCATGCAAAATATTATTTAAAATGCTTGTAAGAAATTGAAAACTTCAATAACAAAGTTCTGATTACACATGATTTCCCTGTTACCCAAATAACCCTTGCTCTAGAGCTCATTGTGGTATGGGAGTTAGAAATTGTTTAAAATTCCATCCTGTTTATAGGGTTCAAATAACCTCTTGTGGCTAATTTTTGTTTTGTTTTCATTTTTTGTTTTTTGATTTTTGTATATGAAAAGCAACCCTGCAAAATTCCATTTAGTTATAACACCCAAGAAGATGATGTAAATTTGGAGAAAAAAAAAAAACAGCAACAGTACAGTGGAAAATCAAGGAAGGAAGTTTGGAGACTATTTACTTTTTGAGTAAACATGAACAAATCATTTACCTCAGAATTTCATGTAGTTAGTTGTAAAATGCAGAAGTTGCCTTGTTCAAAGATTGCTTAAATGATTCTAATTTAGAGATGTGGTGTGTTGAGAAGGTTTTGCTTATTTAGGGATACTCTTTACCATGTTATATGATAATAATTAGGCATGTCAGCATATTTTCTGGGGTACAGAAAAAGGCTTCGATGAAATTAGGTCAATTAAGACCTAAAGGATGATTACAATACAGTGGTTCTGTCCTCTACAAAAGGCTAGCTTTTAGTTTTCTCAAAGACTTTGTGTTTATCTATGATGAATCTTCTATGAAGAGATCCATAGTGTCTCAAAGCAACATAGCTAAATTCATATAAATCTCAAGCCATATAAATGCTATTGTAAAGAAACAGCACATTCAATGCCCACTACAATTAATGTTGAATTATTACAACAGAAATGTTAGAGGTGGTGGTGCCATCTAGCTGCTGCATGGTGAGACATTACTTAGTTTTATAAACTCCTATAATAAAGCAAATATTGTCATCATTTTAGTTAGGCAGTGAAAGACATAATAGTTCTTTCATATGTCATATCTCCACATACTGATAAGGAAACAGATGAGTGGTCAACTCATGGTGTTTTGTTTGTTATAACAATTCAACAAATGAAGAGGTATTCTCAGGTAGGGGGAGATAAGTTTTCCCCCTCAATCCTATTCGCTTGACAAAATCAGTGTTAATAATTTGGTATGTAAATTCTTTACAGTTATTTGTAAAGGTTATATATTTAAAGTGCTTTCTTTTTGTGAACATGAAATTAGACCAATTATTTTTCTCTTTAACTTGTTTTTTTTTCAATTATCAGTATATTCTCTGTATCTTTTTATGTTGGTACATACATCTTTAAACTCAGTTTTAAATTTTTTTAAGTTTATTTTATCTGTCAATGGACCTTTATTTTACTTATTTATATGTGGTGCTGAGAATCAAATCCATTGCCTCACATGTGCTAGACAAGTGCTCTACCACTGAGCTACTAGCCCAGCCCACTTTAATTTTTTGGTGCCACTTTGTTTTCGCTTTGGGAGTGCAATGTGGTTGTACATAATAGTTGGGTTCATTTTGACATGATCACATACGCATGATATTAATTTACTACATTTAATTCTCCAGTGCCCCTTTTACCATCGCTTCCTCTCTCCCCCTATTCCCCTTCCTATTCTACCTTGCACTCATTTATGTATTTTTAATTGATGCTTTATAGAGATCCAAAATGGTAGAATTCAGAGTGGTATATTTTTACATGCATATAGTGTCATTTTGTCAAATTAAGTCTGCATTTCCTCCACTTTTCCATTCTACTCCCTCTCTCTCAATATTCTTATATTCCACCGATCTTCCCTCTGTCTTTATGACACCCCCATTTTATCTCTTACTTTACATATGAGAGTCTGACCTGTGATTTTCTGTCTGACTTATTTCACTTAACATGATGTTCTCCAGATCCATATGTTTACTGGTAAATGCCATAATGTTATTCTTCTTTATGGCGAATAAAACTCCATTGTGTATAAATACCAAATTTTCTTAATCCATTCATCTATTGACCTGCACCTGGGCTGGCTTTATAGTTTGGCTATTGTGAGTGGCACTTCTATAAACATTGATGTGACTGAATCCCTATAGTATGTTTTAGTTCTTTTATATAAGAACTAAAATCCCTAAGGAGTGAGATAGTTGGATAATATGATGATTCCATTCCTAGTTTTTTTGAGGAATCTCCATACTTCTTTCTAGAGTTGCAGTCCCACCAACAATGTATGAGTGCACCTTTTCCCCTACATCCTCACCAGCATTTAGTATTATTTATATTCTTGATAACTGCCATTCTGAGTAGAGTGAGATAAACTCTGTGTACCTTTGATTTGCATTTTCCAGATTGCTATGAATGCTGAATATTTTCTCATGAATGTGTTGACCATTTAAGTTTTCTCATTTGAGAAATGTCTGTTTAGTTCTTTTGCCCTTTACTGATGGGATTTTTTGGTTTGTTTTTGAGTTCTTTATATATTCTGGGTGTTAATCTCCTGTCAGAGAAGTAGCTGGAAAATATTTTTCTTCCATTCTGTAGATTCTTTCTTCATTATTGTTTCTTTTGCTATACAAAGGCTGTAAATATATATGTGTGGTGTGTGTGTGTGTGTGTGTGTAGTGTCAATGGATCTTTATTTTATTTATTTATTTTTATGTGGTGCTGAGGATCAAACCTAGTGCCTCACACATGCTAGTCAAGCACTTTATTACTGAGCTACATCTCCAGCCCCTATGCAGAAGCTTTCTAATTTGAAGCCTTTAATCAGTTTAATTTAAACTGGTTCTTGGTTTTATTTCTTACATTTTTTGGAGTCTCATTAAGGAAGTTGGGACCTATGTCAATATGTTGGAGTGTTGACTCTGGTTTCTTCTAGCAGTTGCAAAGTTTCTGATCTAATTTCCAAGTCTTAATCAACTTTGATTTGGTTTTTATGCAAGGTAAAGGAGATTTATTTTTATTTTTCTACATATGACTATTTCGTTTTCCCAGCACCATTTGTTAAGAAGGCTATCTTTTCTCTAATGTATGTTTTGTGGCATCTTTGTCAGGTAGCAGATAACTAACTATGTGGTTTTGACTCTGATTCTTCTCTTCTGTTCTATTCATCTTCATGTCTATTTTGATTCCAATACTATGATGGTTTTGTTACTATAGCTCTTCAGTATGATATGAGATCAGATTTTGCGATGACTCCAGCACTCTTTTAATTAGGCATATATGACATGGAATGCATTTTGATTCATTGTACACAATTGCAGCACAACTTTTCTTTTCTCTGGTTGTATTCGATGTAGTGTTGCACCATATGTGCAGTCATACATGTGCCAAGGGTAATGATGTCCATCTCATTCCACCATCTTTCCCACCTCCATGACCACTACCCACCTCTCCCTCCCCTTTGCACCATCAAAGTTCCTCCATTTTTCCCATGTCCCCCCTATTGTGGATCGGCATCCACTTATCAGAGAGAACATTTGGCCTTTGGTTTTTTAGGATTGACTTACTTTGCTTAGCATGATATTCTCCAACTCCATCCATTTACCTGCAAATGCCATAATTTTATTCTCTTTTAATGCTGAGTAATATTCCATTGTGTATATGTACCAGTTTCTTTATCCATTCATGTGTTGAAAGGTATCTAGGTTGGTTTCACAGTTTACCAATTGTGAACTGAGCTGCTATGAACATTGATGTGGCTGTGTCACTACAGTATGCTGATTTGAAGTCCTTTGGGTATAGACCAAGGGGTGGAATAGCTGTGTCAAATGGTGGTTCCATTCCGAGTTTTCTAAGGAATCTCTATACTGCTTTCCATAGTGGTTGCACCAATTTACAGTGTCACCAGCAATGTATAAGTGTACCTTTTTCTCCACATCCTTGCCAACACTTATTATTGCTTGTATTCTTGATAACTGCCATTCTGACTGGTGTGAGATGAAATCTTAGAGTGATTTGCATTTCTCTAATTACTAGAGATGTTGAACATTTTTTCATATATTTGTAGATCAGTTGTATATCTTATTCCGAGAACTGTCTGTTCAGCTCCTTAGTACATTTATTTATTGATTTTTTTTTTTGGTGTTAAGTTTTTTGAGTTCTTTATATATCCTGGAGGTTAGTGCTCTATCTGATGTGTATGTGGCAAAAATTTGCTCTAAAAATGTAGGCTCTTTTCACCTCTTTTGATTATTTCTTTTGCTGAGAAAAAGCTTTTTAGTTTGAATCCATCCCATTTATTAATTATTGATTTTATTTCTTGCACTGTATGAGTCTTTTTAAGGAAATTGGGGCCTAATATGACATGATGACTATTTGGGCCTACTTTTTCCTCTATTAGGTGCAGGGTCTCTGGTCTAATTCCTAGGTCCTTGATCCACTTTGAGTTTTGTGCTTGATGAGTGATAGGGGTTTATTTTCATTTTTCCAGCATCACTCTTTTTACTCAAGATTGCTTTGGTTATTCTGGATCTCTTATTCTATCAAATAAATTTTAGGACTATTTTTTCTTAATTCTGTGAGAATTTCAATGATATTTTGATGGAGACTGCATTGAATCAATACAACACTTTTGATAGTATAGCCATTACTATATATATAGCTATAATATTTGACAATATTACTTCTGCTTACCTAAGAACTTGGGAGGTTTTTATCTTCTAATCTCTTCTTCAATTTCATTCTTCAGTATGCCATAATTTTTATTGTGGATGTCTTTCAGCACCTTGGTTAGATTAATTTCCAGGTATTTTCTTTTGTTTAATGCTACTGTGAATGGAATAGTTTTCCTGATTTCTTTCTCAGCAGATTGATTATTGGCATTAGAAAAGTTATTGATTTGTGAGTGTTGAGCTTGTTATTTAGCATTTTAGAAATCTTTTGGTGGAGATTCTCTTGGGTCTTCTAGACATAGGATCATGTCATCAGAAAATAGAGATAATTTGACTTCTTCCTTTCCTATTTGTATCCTTTTAATTTCCTTCTCTTGCCTAACTGTTCTAGCTAGAGTTTCAAGGACTGTATTGAATAGGAGTGGTGCAAGTGGGCATCCTTGTCTTGTTCTGTTTTTAAAGGAAATTCTTTCAGTTTTTCTCCATTCAGTATAATGTTGGCTTTGCCTTTGTTATAGATAGCATTTATAATGTTGAGGTAGGTTTCTTATGTACCCGTTTTTGAATGTTTTTATCATGAATGGTTGCTAAATATTATCAAAAGCTTTTTCTTCATCTAATGAGATCATGTGTTATTGTCTTTAATTTTATTTTTGTGGTGAATTACATTTATTGATTTGTCTGTGTTAAACCAATCTTACATTCATGGGATGAAATC